>NW_022681469.1:148460648-149090648 GCF_009764315.1 Trachypithecus francoisi | reverse complement strand
TACGTAATTCCTCCTTTAGCTCTGAGAAGTTTGATGGACTGAAGCCTTCTTCTCTCATCTCGTCAAAGTCATTCTCTGTCCAGCTTCAATCCGTTGCTGGCGATGAGCTGCGCTCCTTTGCAGGGGGAGATGTGCTCTTATTTTTTGCATTTCCAGCTCTTCTGCCCTGCTTTTTACCCCATCTTTGTGGTTTTATCTGCCTCTGGTCTTTGATGATGGTGACATACTGATGGGGTTTTGGTATAGGTGTCCTTCCTGTTTGATAGTTTTCCTTCTAACAGTCAGGACCCTCAGCTGCAGGTCTGTTGGAGATTGCTTGAGGTCCACTCCAGACCCTGTTTGCCTGGGTATCAGCAGCAGAGGTTGCAGAAGATAGAATATTGCTGAACAGCGAGTGTACCTGTCTGATTCTTACTTTGGAAGCTTCCTCTCAGGGTTGTATTCCACCCTGTGAGGTGTGGGGTGTCAGACTGCCCCTAGTGGGGGATGTCTCCCAGTTAGGCTATCAGGGGTCAGGGACCCACTTGAGCAGGCAGTCTGTCCCTTCTCAGATCTCAACCTCCGTGTGGGGAGATCCACTTCTCTATTCAAAGCTGTCAGATAGAGTCTGCTGCTTTTGTTGTTGTTGTTGTTTAGCTGTGCCCTGTCTCCAGAGGTGGAGTCTACAGAGACAGGCAGGTTTCCTTGAGCTGCTGTGAGCTCCACCCAGTTCGAGCTTCCTAGCGGCTTTGTTTACCTACTTAAGCCTTAGCAATGGCGGGCGCCCCTCCCCCAGCCTCGCTGCTGCCTTGCGGTTAGATCGCAGACTGCTGTGCTAGCAATGAGGGAGGCTCCGTGGCCGTGGAACCTTCCCGGCCAGGTGTGGGATATAATCTCCTGGTGTGCCCGTTTGCTTAAAGCGCAGTATTGGGGTAGGAGTTACCCGATTTTCCAGGTGTTGTGTGTCTCAGTTCCCCTGCCTAGTACAAGGGATTCCCTTCCCCCTTGAGCTTCCCAGGTGAGGCAATGCCTCGCCCTGCTTCAGCTCTCGCTGGTCGGGCTGCAACATCTGACCAGCACCAATTGTCCGGCACTCCCTAGTGAGATGACCCCAGTACCTCAGTTGAAAATGAAGAAATCACCGGTCTTCTGTGTCGCTCGCGCTGGGAGTTGGAGACTGGAGCTGTTCCTATTCGGCCATCTTGCTCCGCCCCCCCCCCCAGGGTTTTTTAACATAAAAGCTTACATCATCTGCAGACACAATTTTACTTCCTTCTTTCCAAATTCAATGACATTTCTTGTCTAATTGTTTTTGCTAGAACTTCCAATATGATCTTAAATAGAAGTGGTGAAAGCAGGCATGTTTGTCTTGTGCTAATTATCAGGGAAAAGTTTTCACTATTTCACCATTGAGTGTGATGTTAGATGTAAGTTGTTATGTATGGCACTTACCATTTTGAGGAAGACCCTTTCATTCTTAGATTATTATTTTTATAATGAAAACCTGTTGAATTTTGTAAAGTGCTTTCTTAGTACATCAATTGAGATGATAATGTGATTTTTTCCCTTCCATTCTATTAATTTCATATACCCCAGTGATTGATTTTGATATGTTGATCTTTGTTACATTCCAGTAATAAATCCCACTGGTCATGGTTTACAATTGCTTTACTCTGTTGTTTAGTTCAGTTTGCTAGTATTTTGTTGGAGAGTTCTCCAACAATATTCATAAGAAATATTTATATGTAGTCTCCTTTTCATGTAGTATTTTTTTTCTGGTTTTAGTATCAGGGTAAAGCAGGCCTCATAGAATAACTTGAAAGGGCTCTTTCTGCTTCAATTTTTTTGCAAGAGTTTGAAAAGAATTAGTGTTATTTCTTCATTAAAGATTTGGTACAATTCACCATTGAAGCTGTTTGGCTTAGGGCTTTTTTATCTTGTAGAAGGGTGTTTTATTTTGAGGCAAGCTCCTTACTAGCTATCTGTCTATTCAGATTTTCTGTGTCTTTATGATTTGGTTTTGGCAGATTGCGTGCCTGTTTCATCTAGGTTACCCCACTTGTTGGTGTATAATTGTTCAAAATGTTCTTTCAATCTGTTTATTTCTGCAAAATTGGTGAAATGTCTCAATTTTCATTTCTGAACTTAGTATCTTAAATATTTTCTCTTCTTTTCCTTTTTCAGTTGTTTTAAGGTGTTTTTCTAGTAAGTCTGATATGCATACTTTCTTAGAGATGGTTTCTTTCAATTTATTTTGAATGTATTTGGGAATTTTGAATGAGCCATCTTCTGTTTTTTAGTATGTCTTGTAATTTTTGTTGTTGGAAATTGGGAATTTGGTGGTTTTAATGTGGTACTTCTGGAAATCAGATTCTCCCTCTTCCTCAGGATTTGCTTTTATTTTCATTGTTGAAGGCTATATTAGCCCATTCAAGACTTTTCCGAACTGTTTTTGCGAAAATCATTTCTTGTCATGTGCGATCACTGGAATCTCTGTTTCTTTAGCTCATGTTCAGCTAATGTTTAGACAGAGATTTTTTAAAAATCAGGAGCTGAAGCAAGCAAACCAATGAAAGACACACACACACACACACACACACACACACACAGACTCAAAACAAAACAAAACAGAGGCAGGAGCTGCAAGGCAGCCTCTGAAGACTGGCTGTGTGCTGGGACCCTGCATCTCTAGGCTAGGCTTGCTTAAGCTTGGGGTTGGGCCCGCAGTGAAAGCAGAAGGTCTTCTCAGGTCTTTTCTGAGCACGTGGCTCTCTTGAGCACTCACGTGGCTTTCTAAATTCTCCTGGATATATGGCTGTACTTGATGTTCAAATTCCCCCAAAGCATCTCATTGAGCATCTCTTCTGGAACTCTGATGGCCTATTTTATATCTCTACTTGCAATCCCTTGCCTCAGACATCTGTGAGCTTGTCATCACCTTGTAGCTTTTATGAACAGCATCAACTGCTTTTATCACCTGCATTTGGAATTACACAAAACAGAGATGAGTGTCTTGTGTCAATTTGTCAGATGTCCCCAGACAGGTTAGAAACATGACACAACGATTTGCAATGAAGTCTGCTTTGCTCCCTCTTATGCAATGATGGGTGGGATCTGGGACCAGGCTGCCCTCTGCTGAAGACTCAGATCACTGCTGTGCTGGGGAGTGGAGAGAGTAAGAGTGAAAGTGCCACACACCTTTCCTACCATTGTGACAACAGGTTTTTCTTGATAGGGCATTTACTGGCTTGCTGTAAACCCGTGACTGTTTTCCAGAGATTCTTTAAAGGTGGTTCAGATAACTTCTGGGTTTTTTGTTTGTTTGTTTGTTTGTTTTTGTTGGGGAGTGAGAGCTTGGAGTTTCCAAGTCTGCCATCTTGCTGCTCTGATTTTTAAAAATAAATAATAGTTAAACATATGACATAACATACATCAAAATAACTTTCTCTTATATTTAAATTATATATGTACATAAATCAGAAAAAAATAAAAACAAAAGCAAAGCTTCTTTATTCTGCCTTTTTCTCCACATGCTAAAAATGGAGAGAAAATAATAGGCCAATAATTCTCAAACTTTCTGTAGTGAAAGATCAAATCTCTCGCTCCTCTAAATATGTCATGGGTAACACTTTTAAAAATAGACTAAAATTGAATTATTGGGAAAGCACAATAAAAGACATAAACTATCAACCCCATTTTCAAATTACCAGATTTAATAGGCATAAAATGTATCTGTCACATTGCAAATGAGTTCCTAAATGGTTCTTCTCAATTTCTTTTGCCAACCAGCACCCTTCAGTTCTCAGTTTGACATTTGATAGCAACCACACTTTCAGTGGCCTGGAGTGATTACTGTCTTTCTGTCCTCTAAATTAGAGAGATTTGTAAGAGTAGAGAAAAAATTACTAAAGGAAATATTTTTTGACTAAATAAAATGGTAAAATCATCTGTACATAAAATCATTCAAACTTCGATGGCAGAAAATCTTTTGGAAAAATATTGGACTCATATTGTGAAAAGTTAAATACTACATAATAATTTATAAAAAGTTTATGCAAAAAGAGAAGTGAACCAGTAAGACCTAACAATTAATTGAACAAAGAAGAATGCACACGCTATAAGATAGGAATTGGTAATAGAAGTGGAAAATATATCATTTCCATGAAAGAGAAGAAAATAAAAATTACAATAAAACTTGAGATATAACTTTTGCTGAAAAATTATTTTAAAAATTTTCTAATAATTTCTAAATTATTTTCAGCACAAAGACTTGTGTTGAAAAATAACTTTTCAATAATGTACGTACTTTTTTAAGTAAAATATAATTTTTAATTGAAATTACATTAAAAAAAAGCTGTCTAAAGCAAAAGTAGTAGCAATGTATTGTGTATTTATACCATATATACCAGTAAAACATAAAATGACAAAAACACAAACATACCAGGGAAAAGTGTGGAATATATTGTTCTACTGGTTTATATTACATGTGAGATGCTATTACCTGGATATAGACCATTATTAATTAGAGATGTGCACTATAAATCCTAAGGCAATCTTTAAAAGCATTAAAGCAATTCAGTGCTTTCTTAATATTCCTTGATTATGTTTCAATAATTAAACTACTCTCTAAATGTTTGGAAATACATTGATGATCAAATGTCTACTTTTTCTCAGATACTTTCTGCCTTTGTGTTTTGCTTATTTTAACAAACCTCTGAGCTGTCTCTTCCTCATGTAATGACTTCCAATTGATATGGATATAAAATATGGGACGCTTCATGAATTTGTGTGTCATCCTTGCACATGGTCCATGCTTATCTTCTCTATATCATTCCAATTTTAGTATACGTGCTGCTGAAGTGACCACACCTATTTGTTAATCCTAAAAATTCAACAACACATACACAACACTCTAAATTTCTAAAGTATGATGGTACCCAAATCACTATGACTAAAAGTGAGTTGATACCATAAGGGTTAAGAGCTTGGGTGTTGAAAGTGAACTATCATGGATAAAGTTCCATCTTTAGCACATACTACCTCAAGCAATTCAATCTTCTGTGCCTTTCTTTTTCCATCTGTAGCACAGTGATGATACAGTTTGGATATTTTCCCCTTTAAATCTCACATAGAATTATAATCCCTACTGTTGGAGGTGGGGCTTGGTGGGAGGTGATTGGATCATGTGAGCAGATCCTGCACGGCTTGGTGCTGTCCTTGCAATAGTGAGTGAATTCTCGAGAGATTTGGTTGTTTGCAAGTGTGTGGGACCTTCTCTACAATTCTTGTTCTTGTTCTTTTTTTTTTTTTTTGAAACAGGGTCTTGCTCTGTCGCCCAGGCTGGAGTGCAGTGGTGCGATCTTGGCTCACTGCAAGCTCCACCTCCTGGGTTCATGCCATTCTCCTGCCTCAGCCTCCCTAGTAACTGGGACAACAGGCACCCGCCACCATGCCAGGCTAATTTTTTGTGGTTTTAGCAGAGACGGGGTTTCACCGTGTTAGCCAGGATGGTCTCGATCTCCTGACCTCGTGATCTGCCCACCTTGGCCTCCCAAAGTGCTGGGATTACAGGCATGAACCACCGCACCCGGCCTGTTCTTGCTCTTGCTTTTGCCATGTGATGTGCCTGCTCCCTCTTTGCCTTCTGCCGTGAGTAAAAGCCTCCCCAGAAACCAAGCAGATATCATAATCTTTCTTTCCACATAGCTTGCAGAACCATGAGCCAATTGACCTTTTTTTCCTTTATAAATTACCCAGTCTTAGGTATTCCTTTATAGCAGTGCCAGTATAGCCTAACAGAAAATTTATACTGAGGAGTGGGGCCTTGCTATAAAAATACCTGAAAATGTGAAAGCAGCTTTGGAACCGGGTAACAGGCAGAGGTTGGAAGAGTTTGGAGGGCTCAGAAGAAGACAGGAAGATGAAAATTTGGAACTTCTTAAAGACTGGTTAAATGGTTGTGGCCAAAATGCTGATCTGATGGTGCTGTGGACAGGGAAGTTCAGGCTGACATTTTAAAGTCTCAGTTGGAAGTGAGACATTTATTGGGAACTGGAGCAAAGATTACTCATATTATGACTTAGCAAAGAACTTGGCTGAATTGTGTTCATGCCTCAGTGATCTGTGGAAGTTTGAACTTAAGAGTGGTAATTTAGGTTACTCACTAGAAGAAATTTCTAAGCAGAAAAGCTTTTAAGAGGTGACCTGGCTGCTCACAACCTACATACAGACGTGGAAGTTAAGAAATGACTTAAAGTTGGACGTTATATTTAAAGGGGAAGCAGAGCATAAAAATTTGGAAAGTTTTCAGCCCAGCTATGTGGTAGAAAAGGAAAGCCCATTTTCAGGGGAAGAATCTAAGAGGGCTGTGGAGCAACCCGTTGGTAGAGAAATTAGCTTAAATAAAAGGGAGCCAGGAGCTGATAGCCAAGACAATAGGAAAAAGGTCTTGAAGGCATTTCAAAGATCTCTGAGGGAGCCTCTCCCATCCCAGAGCCAGAGATCCAGGAAGACTGAATGTTTTTGTGGGCCTAGCCCAGGGCCCTTATACCCTGTGCAGCTCCAGGATACTGCTCCGTGAAATCCCAGCTCTCTGGTGCTAGCGCTGGCTCAGAGGACCTGAAGTATAGCTCAGGTTACCACTCCAGAGGTGAGCTGTAAGCCCTGGTGGCTTCTACGTGATGTTAAGCCCATGGGTTCACAAAGTTCAAGAGTGAAAGAGGCTTGGCAGCCTCCAGCTAGATTTCAGAGTATGTATGAGAAAGCCTGGGTACCCAGGCAGAAGCCTGCTGCAGGAGTAGAGCCCTCATGGAGAACCTCTACTAGGACATTGCTGAGGGCAAATGTGGGGTTGGAGGCCCTGAACAGATTCCCTGTGGTACACTGCCTAGTGGAGCTGTGAGAAAGAGGCCAAAGTTTTCCAGATTCCAGAATGGTACCACTGGCAGCTTGCACTCTGTACCTGGAAAAGCCACAGACATTGCATTCCAATCTGTGACAGCAGCTGCAAAGGCTGAACCCTGCAAAGCCACAGAGGCAGAGCTGCCCAAGGGAGCCCACCTCTTGCACCAGTGTGTCCTGAATGTGGGACATGAAGTCAAATGAGATTGTTTTGGAGCTTTAAGATTTAATGACTTCTCTGCTGGGTTTTGAACTTCCATGGGCCCTATAGCCCTTTCTTTTGGCCAATTTATCCCTGTTGGAATTGGAATGCTTGTACCCCCATTGTATCTTAGAAATAAATAACTCGCTTGGTTTTTATAGTCTCACATGTAGAAGGAATTCATCTCCACATAGGACTTTGAACTTGACTTAGTATTGGAATGAATTAAGACTTCAGGGGATTACTGGCAGGGGATGATTGTATTATGCAATGTAAAAAAGACAAAAGATTTGAGGAGAGGTGGAATGATATAGTTTGTCACCTCTAAATCTCATGTTGAAAGGTAATCCCCAGGGTGGAGCCTGGTGGGAGGTATTTGGGTCATGGGGGTGGATCCCTCATGGCTTGGTGCTTTCCTTGAGATGGTGAGTTCTTGACAGATCTGGTTATTTAAAAGTGTGGCACCTCCCCTGTGCTCTCTCTTGCTCCTGTTTTCACCATGTGACCAGCCTGCTGCCCTTGTGCTTTCCCCCTGAGTAAAAGCTCCCTGAGGCCTTCCCAGAAGCCAAGCAGGTGCTGGCGCCCTGCTTCCTGTACAGCCTACAGAACCATGAGCCAATTAAATCTCTTTGCTTTATAAATTACGCAGTCTTAGGTATTCCTTTTAGCAACTCAAGAGTGGCCTAACACATGTGATAATTACAATTCTTGTTTCATAGGCTTATTGTGAGGATGAAAGAGTAAACACATGTACCACTATGCTTGACCCACACAAAATACTCCATAACTCATTACTGATTATTATGAACCATCGCTACTTACAGATATGACGGGTATGCAGAATTTGTCAAAGCAAAGACCTGTGGTTTAGAATTGTCCTTTGCTCATTTCGGCTGGAGTTTAACGGCACCATCTCAGCTTGAGGGAGGAAGAAAGAAACAGGTGGAAAAAACTTTCTTGGTTATGTTGTTCCATCTGTATTCCTGGTTCCTCTAGTGCTAGTTCACACCAGTACAACCCTTCCAAAGATCACTCTTCCCAGAATGCACTGCTTATCAATGCCATTCAATAGGAGTCACATATCTCTCTCTGGCTCTTCTCAAAATAGGAGTAGTAGGACTAGGAGTGGTGCCTGATAGCCGGATCCTGGGACTGAAAGTGGGGACACCTATGTGTTCGGTGATCATGGGCTCTGCCTCTAAAGCTGTGTGCCGGAGTTTTGTGTCATGAGAGCCACTTCCCTCTCAGGAGCAATGATATCTGTGAAGAGATCACATCCAGATTGGCCATTTATGAATGGATAGCACTCTCTTTTCAGTACTTTTACAATAGTTCCTTTTTTTTCCCTCAAGACAGAGTCTCGCTCTGTTGCTCAGGCTGGAGTGCAGTGGTGTAATTTTGGCTCACTGCAACCTCTGCCTCCTGGGTTCAAGCAATTGTCCTGCCTCAGCCTCCCAAGTACCTGGGATTACAGGTGCCTGCCACCACGCCTGGCTAAATTTTGTTTTCTTAGTAGAGGTGGGGTTTCACCATGTTGGCCAGGCTAGTCTTGAACTCTTGACCTCATGATCCACACACCTTGGCCTCCCAACTGGGATTACAGACGTGAGCCACTGTGCCTGGACCATATTTTCATCCTGTTACTAGAAACAATAATACAATACAATTACAAATCTGGAGAAATCTCTGAGTCTGATTTTCCTCAGACCACCACTCTCAGTTGTCCTCCAAGGCTACTCAGCCTGTGGCACCAGGAGACCCTCCACAAGTCCCTCTCCCATCCCTGCCACCTCTCCCCACTGGTACCATGGGAGTCTGGAAGCTCCTTTGTTCCTGAAAGGTCATTCTTGAGAAGCCTATTGTCCCCATGTGCTTGTCCTGGAAGGAACCCAGTCCACACTCCTGCTAGTTTGATCACTGCTGCACACTCAGAGTCAATGACAGCAAGTTCAACAGGGCTTCTAGTCCACTTGCCATCTACCAAGCACAGGTTGCTTTGAGAAAGATGGAGGATTGAAGAAATGACCCAGCTTTGAGGCCTGGTTCCATTTTCTGTAACAACTGGACTTTGTAAGGGGGAGGAGGAAGCTGTGAGACCTGGATATTCAACTGGAGACAAACCATCTGCAGAGGGAGTGAGAGTTACTGATTTCCACCTGTACATTCGTTTTTTTGGTGGACTCTGCGACCACTTCTGTGATTTCCAACAACAACAGGCTGTTTCTTGACTCAGTTTCTCAATTTGGACATCAGATGTCTGACTCTGCCTTGAAATTGTTCTTAGCTTCTTTATGCAATTTCTCTATCTGACCTTCCATTCTTCAAAGCATGTTCTTCAAGTGTTTAGCTTATCATTGATAAGTCACTAGCTGAGACTGTAGCTCATTCCATCCTGCCCCACCAGGGTGGACAACTTGTGGTTTTTCATTTTGTTTTGTTTTTGAGATGGAGTCTTACTCTTTTGCCCAGGTTGGAGTGCAGTGGGCAATCTCAGCTCACTGCAACCTCTGCCTCCCGGGTTCAAGAGATTCTCCTGCCTCAGCCTCCAGAGTAGCTGAGATTACATGTGCGTGCCATCACCCTGGCTAATTATTTTTGTATTTTTAGTAGAGACAGGGTTTCACCATGTTGGCCAGGCTAGTCTCAAACTCCCGACCTTGTGATCTGCCCACCTCAGCCTCCCAAAGTGCTGGGATTACAGGTGTGAGCCACCGCGCCTGGTGACAACTTTTGTTTCTTATTGCTTATAGCAAGAACTATTCACAATCACAGCAGAAACACCTTCAAACATTGCATAAAATCTCTTGTCAAGAGGCTTTGTAATGGCATTTGTCAAGAGTATTGAGAGGAAAAGATATTAAATTACAGAAGAGTCTTCTGATTAAAAAGATTATCTGAAGACATATGCTTGAGTAGCTTACTCTGCAAACCTGGCCCACTTCCATTCAGTAGTTACCACAGTGGGAGAGAACATGACTTGTAGCTACAATAACATCGCTGCAGGCATGATAAATTCATCTATGATTGGACCAATTGGAATTTCATGGTCTGAAACATTATGCATTTGTCAGTCTTGTTCAATTGTTTTCGGCAAAAGTGACTCAATCATATTGTTCATGTCATTCAGGGAAGAAAAGTGAAATGGTCTAAAATTAGACTGTGTACTAACTCCAGGCAATTGGTCTTTGTCCAGATGAATTTCCTTTCTGCTGATAGATTCTCGTTATAAAACTTAGAGCCCATTTGTGACAAGTCACAGCTCATTAGCCATCTGTTTTTCTGTTACATACCTCTCTTTTTATAATGTGATAATTTAATTTTCATGACATTTACCTAAAATATTTTATAGCTCTTAAGAAATAACAGCAAATACAAGCAGCATCTCATATTAAATCAATCATTTTGCTATACATATACTTAAGGATATAATGATTCAAGGACAGAAAGTTCATAAAAATAAAAATAATGCACACAGAAAACTACAAAAATAGCTTCCCAAGTAAACAATGTGGGCTTCTTGCATTACACTGTATGGGCAGTCAGCAGAGGCTTATAGATGTCAGACAGAAATATGAACCTCTAACAGTTCATAATACACAACAATGATCGAGAGCATTTTGCCTTTACTCTCAGATTCCACTAGTGACGAAAGAGTTTATCTCCTTCACCACAATTCCAGGGTAACAAAGCACAAAGAAAAGACAAACCAGGAAATGGAGTGAAAGACGCTGGCTAAGGTGGTGTGCCACTGGGTTGCCTCTCGGGTGTCTGCGGCTCACTCTGGATCACATTGAGGGTGCTGGTTGTGTGCGCCCTATTCATCTTAACAGCCCCGGCACTTAATACAGTGCTTGCATGTATTTGGAATATGTAATTTTTAAACTTAAAAAATATGTAAATATGTCTTCAGTAGCATGGAGCATTTTTGAAAATACAAAGAAATTAAGAAATAAAATATATTTGCCCATAATCCCACTACTCTGTGATAAAACCGTTATAGCATTTGATCATTTATCTGAAAGCACTTTGATGTATTGTGTGTGCATGTGTGTATGTGTGTCTACACATTTCCCTGTATTTCTACACACAAGTACATAATTGGGGTTGTGCTTCATATGTCTTTTGGAACTTTCCATTTACTTTTTGTCACTGCAGTACTTTTACATATTTTGAAAAAATTGAATTGGATTGCCAGGCTTATAAGAGAATAGAGGTGTGTCTTGATTTATGTCTCCCCACTCTTGATTCCTGATCTTATGTGTCAACTGCATTCAACACTTGTAGCTGTTTCTTCTGTATTTTAACTGCATTCCTGCAGGGTATGCTTCTGCCACTCCTGCATGATTATTTGGTTTATAGTTCTATCAGCTCGCTTCGTAGTAGGGGAGATGATGATTTGATTTTAGATTCCTCACCTCCACACTTTCCACTTCTGAGGACAATCACATGTGGCCTTCATGGGCATTAGTATTGATATTATATTAATTGTGCTAATATTGAACCATTTCCATGCCTTTAGATCTTTGTCATACAAGCTTTTCCAACTGATTTTGTTTTTTACTAACTTGCCCATTTTATTTTTTAATGTATATATGTTTTTAATCTCCTACCTTTCTTGAAGTGCACTTTCTAATTCGAGGAGTGGTTTGGCAATTTATTACTATTCTATGTTGTTGAACAGCAAACACAATTGTCACCTTTTTCCTGTGTAGAATATAAGATTATGAAATGGTGAAGGAATGAATTTGATCCACTATACTAGCGATACAAACATGTCAAATTCTTCCACTTTTTCTAAGTAAAACTTTTTGTGAATTCCCACACACTAGGGCTGATGGAAAATCCAAACTGCAATTTTCAAGGCTGTATCTATGTATCTATTTTTGAGACCTTTATTTTATCTTCCTTAATTCAATGAAAAGAGTGAGAGGTGTGTTTTAGTGCCACAGTCCTCTAGTATTTTTGTCTATGTCTCAAAATTTTATATTAATAATATTAGTAAACCTTGATCAAAATATAGTTATTGAAATGTTTTCAACACAGAAAGATGATTACTTTTAAAATGTAGGTGAACATTTATCCATTAAAAACAGTTTGTTTAATTTACTCTTGAGAATTCAGATTTGTCCGAAGTTACCACAGCAGTTATTTTGACCTACATTATTTTCTATATTGTATCTTTTCCAACCAAATCATTGTAGGATTTTTAAAGCACATATGCTTTTAACTTAACATGCTAGAAAATTAACTTTTTATTTTTCTCGCCCTGCCTTAGGTTTTTAAATGCGGAATCATTCTAAGCCATGACCTCTTAATAGTTAGAGCTGTGGTTGGTAGGTTGATAACAATGCTGATTACTTAAAGGACATTACTACTCAGAATCAGATAATAGGAATATTTTGTACAAAACCATAAGTAACACAGTAAAAACTGTAGTTAAAGAAAAGTTTGTGTTGCTAACTACCTTTATAATTAAAGAAGAAAGAAAAATAAAGCCAGTAAGTGATGAAAAGAAATTTTTGAAAGAACAGTATAATTTATCAAAAGAAATCAGAAAGTGGGAATTATAGAAAAAAGCAATCTGATGAAATAGCAAACAACAAAAATAAGGATGAATCATCACAAAACTTTTCTTTGTAAAGATTGATAATATAGGTAAACAACTTGCAAGTGTTATTGAAGAAAGAAAAAGGAGAAAAAATAGACATGTAGAGTTGATGGGGGATGAGAAAGAGAATGTAACATAAAGAATTTTTTAAATCTGGAAACACTGCCACATAAAGGGAAAGGCAGCAACTTTGAAAATCAAGATAAATAACTAGCATGATTTCCCAGTAAAATATAAACTACCAAAATTACCCAAGAAATTGAAAACTTCTAATGAACCAATCATAATGGAAGAAATTCAGGAGGTGATAGCATACATCCCATTGAAGAGGGCACCAGACCAGGTCTCTTCACAGCTGAATTTTAAATTATCTTTAAATATCTGACAATGTTACTAAAACTATTCTAGGCTCTAAAAAAGATATACATCTTCCTATTTCATTTACAAAGTCAGTGAAATGTTAATAATAAAACTTAATAATGATAACATTTAAGTAAAATGATAGAAAATAATGACAAGTAGAAACCAGATTATTTACAAGAAAATATTAGCAAAAGAACCCAGAAATACATCAAAAGAGTAATATACTATGACCAACTAGGTTTTAGTACAGAAATAAAAGAGTAGTTAAAAATGAAAATAGGTATCAAATAATCCATTGCATCACTAAATTACAAGAGAAAAAAAGACAATCCTCATCATTGATGCTGAAATAGATATTTATAAAATGTATATGCCATTCCTTTTGGTTTTCTAAAATTAAAACAATGGTACAAGTAAAGAATTCCTACCTCTTCAAAAGAGGGTTTACATTGAAAATTATTCTCATCACTGTCCTGTCATCAAAACTACAGAATATCAAAGGAAAAAAATTTAAAAGCAGACCAGGCATAGTGGCTCACGCCTGTAATCTCAGTACTTTGGGAGACCAAGCTGGGTGGATTGCCTAAGGTCAGGAGTTCGAGGCCAGCCTGACCAACATGGTGAAACTCCAAAAACCTATACTAAATAGGTTTTTTAGTATAGGTTATACTAAAAACTATAGTATCTATAGTTTAACCACAAAGTATAAACCACAAAAGTTAGCCAGGTGTGGTGGCAGGCACCTGTAATCCCAGCTACTTGGGAGGCTGAGACAGGCAGTCACTTGAACCCAGGAGGCGGAGGTTGCAGTGAGCCAACACTGGGCCATTGTACTCCAACCTGGGTAGCAAAACAAAAACAAACAAACAAACAAACCTTAAAAGCAACTGGAAAGGCAATTGTTACGATCTACCAAAGAACGACCCACTTCCAACAAACAGCTCAAAATTAGAAGGCAGTGGAATAGTAGCTTCAACATGTTAAAAGAAAATAACCGCAAGATTTCTACACTGAGTGAAAATATTTCTTAAGAACTGGAGTAAATTAAAGACATTTTCAGAAAAAAAAAAAAAAATAGAGTGAGTCCACTAACAGAACACCATTAAAGGAAATTCTAAAGAATGTACTTTAGAAAGAAAGTGAGCTTGAATGTCTAAATGCAAAACAGAATAACAAGCAATATTAAATACATTGGTAAAAGTATTGGTAAAATTAGGCAAACATTGACTATATAAAACAATAAAAAATAATTTATAGGGTGAGGGAATAAAGATAAACTAACATACTGGATAGCAATAGCATATATGTTGAAAGGAGATGATTGTAATTAAAGTTTTCTTATATACTTACATTTTAAAGAGGAATATTAAAGTACCATGGTGGTTAGCTTTGACATAATCACTAAAATATTCAAAATAGAATAATAAACTATATTGTTTAAAGGGAAACCTATAGTGAGAAGATGAAATCAACAGTATTACAAAAATTCTCAATCAAGCGAAAACAAGGCAAAAGAGAAGGGAAGTAGGTAAAGTGGGACAAATACAAAGCAAGTGATAAAAAGGTCATTTTTGTAGTCACCAGGCAAATGTAGTCATTTAAATATAAATTTAATTAACCAGTTTATCAATCACACTAATCAGAGTTCAAGTGCTGAACAGCAAGTGGCGAGTGGCTACCATGTTGCACAACACAGATATAGGACATTTCTGTCATTGCAGAGAATGCTTTTGAAAAGTGCTGCTCTAGGAAAACAGGGATGGAAATGGGTCCATGAGGAGAGAGATTACAGCAGGAAACCAGATGAAAGAGGATGTTGTCTGCAAATGGGATGGTGGCACTGGAGTAAGAAGAGAAGAATTGGAATCTGGACATATTTTAATTCAGGAAGAAATGATAGATAATATCATATAATCATTAAATACATTCAATCAGTAGTGGATTTTTCAGGGAGGGTCTACCAAATAATCAAGTACTAGAACATCCCAAACTTTTACAAACTCCACAGAACAGATCAAGAGAGAACATTTTGTCACCCATTTTATGAGATGAGAATGAACTCAACACCGAAACATATTAACAACCACACAAAAAACAAAAAAAAAGCAATCTCATCTATGAACATAGATTCAAAATTTTAGAACAAATGTTAGCCAACTGAATGTAGCAATACATACTAAATGGCATGCATCATGACCAAGATTGGGGCTTACCTCACAGATGCATGCTGATTATATGAGAAAATCTAATAATTTGTGCAATTTGTCACATTAACAGGAGAAACAGGAGAAAATATAAGGAAACACAAGAAGTGAGAAAACTGGAAATTATAACTATATATTTATACAATATAAATTAAGAATATAAATGATTAAAAGTGACCACAGGAGAGAAAATTCAAACAGATAAATTACTATAAAAGAAATATAGTTGTCAAAGACCTGTATGCTATCCCTACCTCCATGAATGTTCACTTACATAGCCTGAGATATACTTATTGGGGAAACTGACCAAACAATTAAAGAATTGAAAATGTCAATGCTACATAAAATGATCCAGAGTATACATGTGGGGTGTGTGTGTGTGTGTGTGTGTGTGTGTGTGAAACAAGCTTTCAAGCTACATTTATAAATTCATCAAAATAATTATATCAAAATTTGATGTAGCTCCTAAATTTACAAGCTAATATTGATACAAAATTTTAAAATAAAATATTAGCAATCAGAATTAGCAGCTAAACAAAAGAGTTGTACACCGTAACTAAGTAACTAAGTGAAGTTCACAACAATAATGCAATGAGTAGTCGATATTCAGAAATATATTAATATAACAGGTATTTTAATGAATCAAAAGAAAATTCACATAATTATCATTAATGATAAAAATATTTTTGAAAATAAGTCAATAGTGATTTGTGGTAAAAATTAAGTATAATTTAAATCAGAATAGCTATAGAACTTGAGTAGATTCTAATATTTATTTAAAAATTTAAATGCATTCTTGTTAAATTTAATAAGCTAATGATATTTAGTCACACCACTATGAATTAAAATTATTCTGAAATTCATAGGTAATATAAACAAATAAAAGAAATAAATAAATGAATAAAATGGAAGAAGGTACAGAATTATCATTAGTAACATACAGTATAGGAAACCTAGGAATCAATTAAAAAATAGTATAAGCAATAACAGAATTTTGTAAGATTTCTGGGTTCAAAATTAAGGCCATCAAATCCAAAGTTTAAGAAAAATCACATTTACAAGAGCTACAAAAATATATGTCTAGAAACAAATTTATAAGAAATGAGCAAGATTTGTGTGAGGAAAACTTTCAGATGTCATTCAAGGCTATACATAAATCTTATATTGCAAAGATGTGAACTTCAATACATTTTAAAGTCATGTGACCACAGATTTTTTTTTTTTTTTTTTAGGAATATATTGTGAAAACACAAGTTCGCTCAAAAGTTAATGTTTCCAGCTGTTTGCAGTGGCTCATGCCTATAATCTCACTTTAGGAGGCAGCAGGCTCACTTGAACCCAAGAGTTTGAGAGCAGCCTGGGCAACATAGGGAGATTGTGTATCTACAAAAATAAAAACAATTAGTCAAGTGTAGTGGTGGATGTTTGTGTTCCCAGCTACTCAGGAGGCTGAGGTGGAAGGATTGCTTGAGCCCAGGAGGTCAAGGCTACAGTGAGCAGTGATTGTGTCACTGCACTCCAGCCTGGGCAAGAACAAGACCCTGTCTAAAAAAAAAAAAAAAAAGTTAATGTGTTCAATACAAATGTGCAATTGAAATGTAAGAGGATAAGTTAACGGGTGGGACTAGGAATACAACATACTAAAACCAATTAAAAATGGAAACAACCGTGGTTAAGCAATTTGTATTAGTGTATGAGTAAGTAGACATACCAGTAGCACAAACTAGAGAATCTAGAAATAGTCCTAACTACATTTAAAGTTGCTAATATCTCTTAAAGGCAGGTTGGCACATCAATGGGACAAAGATGGATTGACTGAGAAATAGTTGGTATTAATTAATTTCTATTAAAAATATTGATTTCTATTTCTACTGACTCATATTAAAATAAATTAAAGGTAGGTAAAATAATTTAAATCACAAAATGAACTCCTGAACTACCACAATGTAATGTTAAGTGCATCATATTAATAGCAATCTTCACTTGGTAAAGCCATAATGAAAAAAAAATAAATTTAACTTTATAAAAAAATCCGAAGTTTCTGAATAGAAAAAAAAATCAATATAAATAATATATACTATTATATTATATTCAATATAATTATTACACATATTATATATTATTATATTATATTCTATATATATATTTGTGGAACATATCAGTAAAATGATTATTTTCCATAATCTATAAAAAGAGTCTACAGGCTGGGTGTGGTGGCTCACACCTGTAAGCACTTGGGGAAGCCAAGATGGGCAGATCACAAGGTCAGGAGAGCTAAACCATCCTGGCCAACATGGTGAAATCCTGTTTCTACTAAAAATAAAAATAAAAAAAATTCTAACTGAGTGTGGTGGCAGGCACCTGTAATCCCAGCTACTCGGGAAGTTGAGGTGGGAGAATCATTTGAACTCAGAAGGTGAATATTGCAGTGAGCCGAGATCGCGCCACTGCAGTCCAGCCTGGCAACAGAGCAAGACTCCATCTCAAAAAAAAAAAAAAAAAAAAGGGTCTACAGAACTTCTAGGAAAATTATAGTCCAATACAAATCTGGATAAAGACATGAACAAACAGTTCAGAGAAAGGAAATATAAATTAGTCTTAAGCATGATGCTCAGTATTTTTTATAAGAAGAAATATATGTAATTTACTATTTTTCCTCTATCAGAATCTATATGTTGGCAGTGGATGGGAAAAACAGCATTCTCATGCATTTATTTTCATGACAGTGAGCATTACTTGGTGGCTGCTCTAACAAATTGCCAAACGTTTGGTGGCTTAGAACAACAGAAATGTATTCTCTCTTCTCCTAACTGCTGACATTCCTGGACTTGTGGCTGCATCCCTTCAATTTCTGCCTCCATGGTCGCATTGCATCTTCCTCTTCTGTGTGTGTCTGATCTCCCTTGGCCAGGGACAATTGTGATGGCATTTAGAGACTCCTGGATAGCCCAAGACAATCTCTTACTTTCAAAATCCTTAATTTAATCACATCTGAAAAGACCGTTTTTCCAAATAAGGCAACATTCCTGGGTTCTGGGAATTAGTGTGAGGGCATATCTCTTGGAGCTATGATTAGCCTGCTACAGTGTTAACTGAAAAAACATCTCTGTAGGGCCATATCTATGTAAACTAAAATCGTGGCATTTTTGACATAGCAATTACACTCTTAGCAAAAAGAGATGCATACGAAGATGTTTAATAGATCATCATTTGTTGAAGAAAAAATACAAAGAAAAATAACCTAACTGTTCAATATAGGACTAAAATAAATTATAGTATATCCTACCTATTCGCTTTTTGTAAGTTATTTTTGTTGTAAATACATTCCAGTTTCTGATTTGTTTTTTTACTGTGGTGTTCTTTTTATGAACAAAAGTTCTTAATTTTAATGTAGTCAAATTTATCAATCTACCTTTGAACTGCCCTTTTAATGCTTTATTTAAGAAATACTTTATTTTGATGTCTTAAAGGTATCCTGCTATATTTCCTTAAAAATATTTTAAAGTTTCACTTTGAAATGTAAATCTTTTATTCACCAGGAATTGTTGTAAAGCGTATGGTGGAATTTGAGATCCTAGTTTTCTTTTCTTCTAAACATTTTGTATCATCCTAAATAAGTGCATCCTTTCCACACTGATAACTTACATTACATCTGTAATATTTTTAAAATTTACGTATCTGCATGGGGCTGTTTCTAAGATCTCTACCCTGTTCCTCTTAAAATTTATCTATCCCTGTAATGACTCCACATTATCTTAATAAAAATTGTTTTTCTATAATAAAGCTTGAAAAATATTGAGACAAAGGCCCTCACATATTTTTGCTATTCAGAAAAGTTCTAGCTTTCCTTATCTCTTTCTTCTACCATATAAATTTTACAATTGGTTTGTCATATTTTTTGTAAAAACTAGTTTGAGTAAAATGAATCTCTTTACAATATTGAGTCTGACTTTCCATTAGCATAGTATGCCTTTGTGGTTCTTTTTTGGGTCTTAAATAATACCATAACTTAGTAACTAAATAATGTTTTGAAATTCTGTATTTAAAGATCATAGTTATCCTTTACCAGGTAGTTTTACTTTTTGTTACTATCCATCTTTTAAAATTTAATTTTCTGCTTGTTTCCAGCAAATAAAATGCATATTACATTTTTATACTCATTTTAGATCTGGCAATGCTGTTAATCTTTGTTAGTAATTTTTCTGTAGATACTTTAAGGTTTTTAATATAGATAATAGTATCATGTGTGAATGATAGAAATTGTCTTTCTTTTTTCCAAGTCTTATATGTATTATTTCCCTTTTTCTCTATGCTCTAGAATTTCTAAAATATTCTAAAATAGAATTGGGAAGATGGTTTTGAGATATAAACATATCCCTCAATATATATATTTGTGAAATTTATATACATATAATCTCTATTTTAAAGTCAAGTTTATTGGGGCATATTATAAATGCAGTAAAACTTAAAATTTATTCTTTTTAAGTATATGGTTCAATGAATTTTGACAAACATATACAGCTGTGCAACCCCCACCACTATATATCAATATATAGACTATTTCTGTTACCCCATATAATTATCCAAGCTTCTCCCACATCTGCAGACAAACTCTACCCTTATTTCTGCCCCAAATGGCATATAAACAGGATCATAAAATATGTAGTCTTTTATATCTATTTTAAAAAATTCAACCTAATGCTTTTGAGATTCATGCATGTTATTGGATAAATCAGGAAACCAGTCTTGAATTCCTGGGATAAATTTATTTGTTTTTCTCATTCATTGCTGCAATCAATTTGCAACAGAGAACAGTGTTTATCTGTTCACATTTGTAAGTGAGTTTAACTTGTAATTTTTATTTCTCATACTATTCTTTTCTGGTTTTGGTATTAAAATAAACTCTCCTTAAAAACTGGGTGAAGAATATAGTGTAAAAGAGTTTCTATTATATGGAAATTTTCTTTTCTTTTCTTTTTTTTTTTTTGAGACAGAGTTTCGCTCTTGTCACCCAGGCTGGAGTGCAATGGTACGAATCTTGGCTCACTGCAACCTCTGCCTCCCAGGTTCAAGTGATTCTCCTACCTCAGCCTCCCAAGTAGATAGGATTTCAGGCACGTGCCACCACGCCCAGCTGATTTTGTATTTTTAGTAGAGATGGGGTTTCTCCATTTTGGTCAGGCTGGTTTCCAACTCCCAACCACAGGTGATCTGCCCGCCTCGGCCTCCCAAAGTGCTGGGATTACAGGCATGAGCCACCGCGCCTGGTCTGGAAATTTTCTTTTACTGAATTCTTAGAACTTGCACATAAGCAGATCTGGGCCTTGTGGTTTCTTCATAAAGGAGATTATTAAGCATGTAATTATATTGTTTAATAATATATTTAAAATTGTTTTGAAAAATCCTTCAGTCTGTGTTTTTCGCCTGCTTTCACAGCACAGCAATCAACACAGAAGACTTCTGTGACCACAAAATGTGTGGGAATTTCTCACCACTAGCAAGAGAGCAATCAGTTCTGTAACAGTTATAAGCTGGGTGTCCTCCAATTCAGTTCCATTACTGTCTACTTGGACATAGCCTCAGATCCCATATGGTGAAGGCTTAATTCCACAAGACCTCCCTCCTACCAGTTCCAAGTCCAGGCCTCTGGAACTTATGACTGACTGGCTTCAACTTGGGATTCCCATAACCTCCTCTTTGGGTTGGATTACTTTGCTAGAGTGGCTCACGGAACTTGGAGAAATACTTATTATGTTCATCAGTTTATTACAAAGGATATTTTAAAGGATACGAATACACAGGTTGATTAAGAGACACATAGAGTGAGGTCTGGAAGGGCCCCGAGTGCAGACGCTTCTGTTCTGTCCAGGTGGAGTCCAGGAGGGCCACGTTCCTGGTTCATGGATGAGTTCTTGTTCACCTTCCTGTCAGTGTCCGTGGGCTCAGCTATCAGGAAGCTCTTTAAACCCTGTTCTCTCGGGGTTTTATGAGAGCTTCAATACTTAGGTGTGATTGATTAAACCATTGGCCGATGGTGATCAGTTTGACCTTCATCTCCTCTCCTCTCCCTAGAGGTTAGGGGTGGGGCTCAAAGTCCCAACTCTCTACTCATGTCTTTTTCTGATGACCAGCCCCACCCTGAAACTATCAGTCCACATTAGCATAAAAAAGATTTTTTATGCATTGAAGGTTTCAAGGATTTTAGGAGTTGTGTTCCAGGAAACAGGTACAAAGACCAAATACATATTACAGAATATCATGAATACATAAAAATATACTATGCAATTATATGAAATCTCATAACATAGGATCATTCAGTTTTTCTAGTATTTCCAAAGTAATTTTTTGGTAATTTTAAACTTTTCACAAATTTGACCAATTTGAATAAAATGTTCAAATTTGTCGTCAGAAGAAAGCACTGATAGTCACATGTGGCTTCTCTATAATGAACAACACCTTCATCAGAACTTCAAGGTCATCTTGCTACATACTTAGATAACTTTTGCCATGATACTGATGACTTTCTCCAATACTTCTGAGATGACCTAGGGTCTAGCTCACTTTGGGTAGTGGATGTGTTCAGCGACTATTTTCATCTCGAATGTTGGGGCTTTAATAATGACTGAGTCTAAATAAGTCACGT
Source organism: Trachypithecus francoisi (assembly GCF_009764315.1). Lineage (NCBI taxonomy): Eukaryota > Metazoa > Chordata > Mammalia > Primates > Cercopithecidae > Trachypithecus > Trachypithecus francoisi. The sequence goes on along the minus strand of NW_022681469.1, from coordinate 149,068,749 downwards.
TTTAACATTGAGATAATTGAAAAACAGCCCTGAAATTGAGCATAAAAGAATATGGTCAGTGATTCAACATAGTTTTTATATATGTATAGTGACAAGAACAAACTATTGAAGTATATTGCTACCTGAAAAAAGAAGAAATAATTTTAGTCCTGTTATTACTAAATATCATGTTATTTTGAACCCTTATTTTATAACTTCCATCGTGAGATGTCTTTATTTTTGCCTGTGTTTGGATTTTAAATGTTTTTGAAGATGAATAAAATGCGTTAATTTCTTTGGCTAGCTTGTTGAAGATTCTTTGGAAATTCTGACTCAGTGTACTAAGAGCAGTGTGCTGAATTCACATCCTCAGCTGGGCAGGAGCATGCTGAGAGAACTATAGTTCTGATTGAAGGAACCACAATAACTGAGCAAATGAGCTCAAATGAATGGCTTAAATATTGTTTGTGGTTGGCAAATTAGATATACACAGGCAAGAAAAATGTTTCTATACTTTCCTTCTACAATTATGCTCAGTTTGTTAAAATATTTCCCATAAATAAGAGGATTGGGCCTCTCAAACCTGGTTTCTGATTTTGGCAAAATAAATTTGCAAATAACCTTGATTCTAGGGCACACAATTCCAAATCAAAGCTATTTACAGTGTAATTTGTCAGACTGCAATCCAAAATCATGGCTCTTTAGAATTTCATCATCCCAAAATGTTAAAAGAAAAGAAAGATGCATTTTCATTTTCTTTTTACAAACTTTCCTTTTAATTAGAAATTCCTAAATCCTTTTAGATACAGCATAGAAAGAAAAAAAACATAGGAAAAAAACTCATTAAAAAAGAAACTGTATCAGTCAGGGTCCCGGCAAAAACAGATGGCACAGTTAAATTGGGTAATTTGAGGAGAGTTTAATAAAGAGACTTGTTACAAATGTGTGGGCAGAGCACGCGGGTGGGGCGGGGGGTTGAGGGGGCGGTGAGGAGGCGCAGTGCTCTGGAGCACCCCGGGCCTGATGGGCAAAGGGCGGAAGCAGCGAACCAGGACCTAGAGAAGATGCAAGCTGTGCGTTGGGCGCCCATCACCTCCGTGGAAGCCAGTTGCTAGTCCCTAGGACCCTGATCTCACTCTCCACCCCTCATCATCCTTCTGTTTCTTGTTAGAGCTTCCTGTGGTCTGCACTAAACCTGAAGCCAGAGGCCACAAGCTCTGTTCTTATTGATTGCGCTCCCAGGGCACACAGCATCTGTGGATCTAAGGGGCCAGTGGATGGTGCTCATCAGTCTGTACCACTGGTTCCTCAGCCTTCGCTGATGTCCTTCATCCAGGTAAGAAGCCCATGTCCTCAACATAGAGAACCCAGAAAATCCTCTCAGCTAGCATATCATCATGGGGAGTTGTTGATATGACATACTCCTGCCTGAAGCCTGAAACATTAGCTGCAACCAGGGGCCTGTGGTAAGGCAGCAGAGAATGAAAGCAAGGGAGAACACTGTGCGTCAGCGCTGGCTCGATCCACGGCCTCTGCTGTGTTCATCGCTGTCGCCTTCCTCCAGCCTTTCTGTATTCTCGTTATGCTCTGCTAGTCTGCATCTAGTAGGTCCTTTGCCTGGAGAGATGACCCACATCTTCAGGTAGCTGTGCCATGAGGTCAAGGGTGTTCTATCTTCACCAATGGCTGTAGTTCTCTAGTGACAAGGAATCTCCTGGTTCTGGTGTCGTTAGTCCTCCTTGCTCTAATATCTGATAAGAGAGAGTAGCTCCCTCTCTGTTTGCTGTTTTGGTGATATGAAGGGTCCAAAATGACCCAGAAAAAGTCTCTGCTTCCAAATTGTCCAATCATGACTATGTTTCTTGGTGAAACATAGTTTGCTTGGGCATAAAACCTCTGAGTCTAATGCAGCTGAGATTCTGGGGACTCAAATCAAACATTTGTCCAGACTTTTATTAGTAACCAGGAGAACTTCTACCTCCATGTCCCAGTTCTTAAGTCTGACCATGGGTGATATGGCACCATGTCTTAGCCCCTGGTTAAGGAATCCACTGTGTCCTGTAAGATGGTACCCAGCTTGGGCAGAATACTGTCTCCCAACTGCTATCATAACTGAACTTTCAGCATCTGGGATAAAGAGCAGGCGCTGAGAACACGGAATTGCATTGCCACACATCCTTCACCAGAAAACAAGCTTCTGGAACAGATATAGTATGGGCAGGACCACACAAAGATGGATGAGGTATTCCACGGGACTGTGAATGTGACACTGGCAGAAGTGGGGGCAATGGAGACCAATTTTCTACCAACAGTGTGTTTGTCCCTGTGAAGAGAAGTCAGTAATCTCCTTCTGAGGAAAGGAGTCCAAGATAACAGGTAGCAGGCTGGTCACCCTCTTGTGGGAAGTCACACTCTGTGGTTGGTCGATTGCACACACCACAGCAGCGGTCAGCCACATGACTTCTGTTGAGGGAGTCCAGGACCCATGTCTCTTTTGCACCAGGCAAACAGGCGAGGTGTAACAGGGATGTGATAGGTTACTCAAATAGTTTTTAAACATTCAGTGGGAACATTTAGCTTTTAAATTCTCTAGAGAAATGGTATTTTATTTTGGTTGATGGTCTTCATGAGGCCAGTGGGAAGGGAAGCATTTCCAGGGGCTTCCATCTAGCCTTTTCTACTGAGTTAGCGTCTAATTTATTGACCAGAAAAGAAACAAGGAAATTCTCTTAGTAGCTGAGTCTATTAATGAGTCTATTATCTTTACTGTGTTTTCAGGGACTGGTGTAGCACCACAGGGTGAACCCCCAGTCCTTCTAGCTCCACTGTGGGAAGGACACAGGTCATGGTTCCATCTATCACCTGACCTTCACTGCGCCACTTTGGCCAGGGGCCATGGCAACCATCTATGTCTCCAGGGGGATAGATGGAGAGCTAGAGTCAAAGTTAGATCAAAGCTAGTCTAATTTGAAGAGAGTTTAATAAAGAGACTCTTTACAAATGTATGGGCAGAGCACGGGGGTTGGCAGTGCTTGGAAGCACTGTGGAATGTCCTTGTTCTCACTGCATCAGTATACTGGTTAATGTCGATAAACTCCTTTGGGACATCATGGGGAGATTCGTGATAGACTCCTGAATCCACATTGCAGGGGCCACTTCCGAAGAACCCAGCACTTCCTCTGGACCTTTGAACTCCTTCCTCTGGTGGCTGTCAATCTTGCGTGCCAATTAGAATCATCTGGGAAGCTTCAAAAAGCGCTGGTGGTTGGTGCCACCCCCAGAGATTCTGATTTGATTGGTTTGGAAGGTGACCTAAGCTTTGTAAATTCTGAAGGCTTCCCAAGTGCCTCTGATGTGACTGGAGTTTGAAAGCTGCTGCTCTAGAATAGTAGAGGAGACTAGTAGCAGAGTAGTTTTTTGTATTTTTTAGCCAGTTCCCCAGATGAACCTGATAGGACCAGAGAATCTCTGCCAGAACACGCCAGGGTAGTTGCAGGATTCACAGACTGTAAACCACTGTTGAGTTTCAGTTTCAGTCAGCCAACCTAGCAGATGATCTACATTAGCCCAAGAGCTTGATGCAGTACGTTAAATACAAAGCCTGAAGTGAGTCCTGAGATTTTATTGACAATGATCTGCTCAGACTTCAGGCCTAACTCTCTTTGGTCTGATGCACCCTGCAATCTACTCTCTCATGTGCTCCCCAGGCCCTGCCGACAGAGTTTGGCGTGATAGTAGACATTTTCTGATAATAATCCTTTTCCAGAGAAGCCCTGGTACTTCTTTGTCCTGGCTGTACTGGAATCTCACTTTAACTAGGGGCCTGTAGGCATGGAGGAGAGGGTGTGTTCTGAAGAAAACTGGCATCAGCTTGTGGCCCTAATGGTTTTGGTAAAGTCATTTCTTTTATTTATTTACTTATTTATTTTTTGAAACAGAGTCTTGCTCTGTCACCCAGGCTGGAGTTCTGTGGCACAATCTCTGCCTGCTGCAAGCTCCGCCTCCCAGGTTCATGCCATTCTCCTGCCTCAGCCTCCCTAGTAGCTGGGACTACAGGTGCCCGCCACTACGCCTGGCTAATTTTTTGTACTTTTAGTAGAGATGGGGTTTCACCACGTTAGCCAGAATGGTCTCGATCTCCTGACCTCGTGATCCACCCGCCTGGGTTTCCCAAAGTGCTGGGATTAGAGGCATAAGCCTCCGCGCCCGGCCTGGTAAAGTCATTTCTAAGGTTTTATGCAAAGGAAGACCGGCTCCTTCTCATGGGGAAGTTAAGGGGCTCTCAGAAAGATGTGGGAGTTCTACGTCCTGAGCCTGTCTTCTGGGTCTATTGTCTTATGGGTCCACACACCTCTGTAGCAGGACCCTGATATTGGTGTGCAAGGTCTGTGAGGGCTAAGTATTCCTCTGCAGTCTTGTGATCAGACACCTGGCTTGGTCTTTCATCCCACCTGCCCCCTGACTCCAGGAGATAAGGAGCTCTTTCAAATTTGCTGCAGAGACTCCTGATTTCTACACATGTTCTTAATATGATATTCACTGCTTTCCAGTCCACCCTGGGGCACAGTTTCTCAACTTTATCACTGGTGACATTTTGGGTTGGATAATTGTGGTGGTTGTACATTGTAGGGTGTTTAACTGTATCCCTGGTATTGATCCACTAGATGCCAATAGTAACCTTCCATCCCCAAGTTATGACTATCAAAAATGTCTTCAGACATTGCCAAAAGTCCCCTGGAGGGCCAAATTTCCACCAATTGAGAAGCACTGCTCTAAAGCTATTAGAAAATCCACATAATGGCACATTTTTGTAATCCATAATCTCACTATAGGGACTAATTACTACAGCAAATCGACTTTCTAACAACTTGCCCTCTACTTGCCCTTTATTCTCTTCCACTTTAATTTGAATAATCATGATCTCCCACATGCAGTTGGTTACTCATGTCCCTCTTCCCTATGGCAAAGAGAGAGTAACTCAATCCTAGAATCCCATGTTGAGGGGCTGCTGTTTCCTGGAGCTATTTCTAGTACCAATTTCTGTATCAGTTAACATCCCAGCAGGAAACAGATGTTACACTCAATTTGAGCAATTTGACAACAGTTTAATCAAGGCACTATTTACATAGATGTGGGCATAATGTAGGGAAACCAAAAAGAAGCGTACAGCACTCCTGATTTAGTAGTGGGGGAAGGCTCCATTCCCAACTCTAGGACTGAATAAGCCAGAAGAGGAGGGAAGGGAAGCGTCCTGAAAATCTCAGAACCAATCTGGAGAGATGGAGAGAGAGCTTTGTGTGGTGGTTGGGGCCCTTGCCAGCAACTCTCCTGCAGAGAGGGCTGGAGCCTGGAAAACCAACCCCTCTTCCTTTCTGCTCCTTCTCCCTTCTGCTGGTGGTCCTTATTGGCAGCCCAACTGCAAGATGCGGCAAGGAACCCCCCTTTACCAAGGTGTGATTGATCAGCCTTCAGGGACACACAACAGGATGATGAAAGGTGAAGATCAGATTTAGAGGAGCAAAAGTAAGACATTCAGCCTAGAAGCTGTGTTTCCAGTACTGGAAGGGAGGAACACATTAGGGAGAAGAAAAAAAATTCAGACACAGAGCACTGCTTGAAAAGACTGTCAGCAGCAAGAGAGATTGTTAAAATGAGAAGGGAGACAGTTTGAAAAATGGGAGAAAACAATCCCCAAAATAAAGGGTATGTGTGTGTGCATGTGTGTGTGTGTTTCTCCTCTTTTCCTCATATTCTCCAAGTTGTTAGGGTGAAAATTCCCGCTGTGTTTGGTCAAGGTAAAAATTAAAGTGCTAAATTTCCCCTTAGCACTAAAATTCAATTGCTCACAAACTTAGAGATTCTACCTCGGAAAGAGTCCTTGCTTCCATTCTCTTCACATCTCCTCCGCCACTGGCTTTGTTCTTTCTTCTAGACCAAGCTTGTCCAAACTGCCTTCCTCGTATTTTGTTGTGGTTATTGCTCTGTTTTGTTTTGTTTTAGGCTTTTAGCAGCCTGAAGTCATGGTTTTTAGTTTCTGTCTCCAGTGACAAGTGGAAAAAATGGATGAGGAAGGGGTTTACTGGACCAACCAGAAACAGAAACTAAGAATGCATAGCTGTATTCTCTCCCTTGGACAACCCTGTTCTAGATAATTCCAAAGGCCTGACATTTTGTGTTTCAGCTTTCTTTTTTCCAACTTGTCCTCTTCACTACCCTCAGTTATGAATCTAAAACAAAATCTGATAATACAAATTAATTGATTAAATAACTTTTGTTTTGTAAACAAAGTTTACAAAACTTACTATAGCTTAAAAAGAACCTGCATTCTATCTGGCCATCCTTCTTTTCTGAAATTCTACCCACATATTTCCGGGGCACATTAAACAGATCACTGCCTCCCAAGTCCTCCTCATTCCACACCTCCTCCTGTGTGCTCCTTACTTTATTGAGAATGAAGCCCTCCACACCACCCGCCATGCTTCTCAGGAAAACATTAGTAGCCTACTTTCAGAAGTCACTTCCACTATCAATATTCCATGGAAGCTTAACCAAAGCATTTGGGCAGATTTAGTGCTAGGAAATATAATTTTTATATGCATAAAGAATATTTAACACTTAAAGTTATTGTGGTAAAAACACTAAATGTAACATTCACCCTCTTAATAAATGCTTAAGTATACCATACATTGTTGTTTACTATTGGTCAACACTGTTAACATAAACAACAACAACAAATTACAACAATGTGTTGTCTTTTGCCTATTAAACAGTCATGGCGGATGTCCCATGCTGCTAGGGATTCGATAGGATGACCACTCTCACAAATTATCCGTAAGATGTTAAATCAATAAAACATTTTCTGGAAGGGAAAACAAAAGACTTATCAATCCAAGTTGTTAACCCAATACATTTGGCTTTAAAACCTAATAATTTACTAACAATTAATTTATAAGAATCAATAATGAGACATGTGACTATTACTCCTGATATCAGTATTATTTCAACTGCAGCCTCACACTTGTTAGCAGTTGTTTCAGATAGGCACTGGACTAAGCCCTTTTTTATTACACTGTTCAAGCCTCACAACGATTCTAGATGAAGAATTCTAATGTCCTCATTATTTTTTTTTACAGATGAGGAACTGAAACTCTGAGAGGTGAGTTACATGCAAAAAGCTATTCAACTAGTAAATGGCACATCTTGGAGTAACACCCAGGTCTCTCTGCCTGCAAAGTCTATGCCTGTAACCATGACACAGAACCACAAAGAACCATCATGAAATTCATTGCAGCTCAATTATTCTTTCAAACAATTCTGAGAACTGTAGATAAAACTGAAGTGGTGTCATTGTCTGGGGTAAATAACTGAGGTTCACTGTCTCGTGCCAAAAAGATTTAGGACACAGACCACACATGACAAGTTTAGGAGCAGAGGTTTAATAAGCAAAAGAAAGAGAAAGGAGAACAGCTTTCTCCTTTATAAGAGAGAGGGACTTCTGAAAGGAAAATCCCGTGCATGGCAGACTGCACTAGATTTTATAGACAGGCTTGAGGTGGCAGTATCTGATTTAATTAGGGCCCACAGATTGGTTTGATCAGGTGTGATATTTACATAGCACACGGGGAAGGCTGGTTGCCCCACCCTAATCTTATTATGCAAATAGGGTTTTTGCCTGGCTAGTGCCATATTTTCTTCTTACTGTACACGTGGTTTGGCAAAGAGAAGGGAAGATAGAACCGCCATTTTGAACATGCCTAGTCCCAGGTAGCTTTTTCCTATTGGTACAACTGCCAGCATTCACCCGTGCAAGCTTCCAGCTTGCTTGTCTATGTCTGCAGCATGATATTACAGGCTGCTGTTTGTTAAAAAAGAAAATGGTTTTGGGGCTGCTTTTCATGAAAACAAAAACCTTACTGAGGACCCCCATACCCTCACTATCTGCCTAAGTAAATTCTTCTTAAGTCCTGTATCAAAAGAGCATTTTTATAAATCATACTACTACTATATTATGAAACATGCAGCCAGTACAATAGGGTTTTAGAAGATATTTCAATAATATAGAAAATATTATATACATTTGAATAAAAATAATATAAAAAAGGTATATGCCACATAATTCAAATATATATACACACATACATGTTTACTACATGTATGAAATTGTAGAGGATTTTTCTTTTTTATTTATGTTTTTCTATATTTTCCAAAATATCAGTTGAGATCATGTATTATTTTCAAAATAAGACTGAAACCCATTCAAAAATAAACCCATGTTAGAAACCTAGAGCAGGCCTTAGGGAAATCGGTATGACAAGAAAGACATCTGGGAATTGGGGCACGCAGCCAGTGGCTCTTACACCTGTGTTGCAGCAGAAACCCTGAGAGGGCTAAATGCAGTGTGGATTTGGATTGCTGTGTCCCCAGCTACAGGGATTTTGATCCTGTAGATCTGGGAAGAACCCTGAGAATTTACATTTTTCACAAGTTTCCAGGTGAAATGAGAGCTACTATTTGAAAATCATTGATTTAGGGAGAATTGTTAAGAGGCTCTTCCTGGGCAGCAAAACTTACGACACATTTCATAACTGCCTTCTCTCTCACTGCAGATCTTATGGCTTCTAACTTCTTGGCCTATTTTCTACTTTTCTCCAATGAAGTATGGTCTCTATTAACTTCCTGAGAAGGAGTAGTTAGGAGATCTTTTTCTTTTTCCTTTAAAATTTTTTTTTTTAAACATTCAACTTTGAATTCATTGCCACATTGTTCTTGGTGTCAGAAATGCTCTGAAAAGTCAAATGCCCTTCTAATCTCTAGGCCTTTGAAAGGCTTTCTTGATCTGGTTTTCTTTCTTGGAGGCTTTAAGATTTGTTGTTTATCCTTGATGTTCAAAATTTCACAATTAGGATTTTTCATGTGGCTCTGTTTTTGTTTACTTTTCAGTCTGGTCAAGTTCTGTGAATAACTCTTGAGATTTTAATGACAATTACTCTGAATTTATAGATTAATTTGGGAAGCATTGTCATTTTTATGATATTTAGCCTTTCTATCTATGAACACATTGTAAATCTCTCAATTTTTAGCTCTTTTGTTTTGTAATCACATATGTTATAATTTTCTTTTGAATGACTTTCACTTGTATTCCTAGGTGTTCTTTTTATTCTAACCACTCATGATTCATACTCTCTTGGTTATGCCAATATTTTCATGGAAAATGTTTTTAATGCCCTGGCACTTCTCATTTCCTTGAGTTTTCCACTTCTAGTAATCTTGCCCACAATCAATGGTCATTCATTTTTACCTTTAATGTTGTTATTACCAATAATGACAACCCCTCCACAGCCTCAATTTTAAGGATTACACTCTCTAATCACCACTTTGAATCACCTCTGCTTCCTTTCTCTGCACTCCAACTTCATTCATTCATGGAATCATCCAATCAGTTGCTCCACAGCTTTGCCACTGTCCCGCAGACTCCATATATGCCGCACTTCCTTTCCTTCCTAGCCGAAGAAGGCCCCTTGTCATTCACTGTTGTCACTTTCACATACTTTCCTTTTGTTCCTGGCAAAACATTCCATGCAGTTAATTCCAATTCCCCATACACTTTAAACGAGACTAGAGGAAAAGATGCAGTGATACTGGTGGGTCTCACATTAAATTCACCATCAGTGTACTTCAGAGAGTTTTTGGTGACAGTAATCCCATATTTCCTTAGTCTTTTTAATTTCCACTTTTCCAGAAGTCTCCTTGAGTCCCTCCCTCTCTTTCTGTTTCTCTGAGAAAATGTAAATGTGAAAACGTTCATAGCTCCTGCACTAATATATCTGCATCTCTCTCACACACTCACTCCCTTTGTGTGTGTATGTTTTTTTCCCTGCTTTGTCTTCCATTGCATTTACATCTTTCTGCTCCTAAAGCTGATTCCTCTATTCCTGTACTCACCTTTCTTATTTATTCCCTATTTATTCCCTATTCTGACTCAGGTGCGTGCTTGACGCACCTATCTTTTGTATGATTAGATTTTTTTTCTCTGTTGGACCATTTTCATCATCATACATGTAAGCTTAAAAAGAAACTAAAAAAGTCCTCCCTTGACTCTATGTTCTCCTCCAGCAATGCCCTCCTTATCTGCTGACTTTTTAGAAAAATGTCTTGAAAACATTTTCTACACTTCTTTTCTTCGTTTTACATTCTCTCATTCCCTCTTGAACCCATGTAACAAGCCTCCATTCCTACCATTGTACAGAAACCTCACTCAAGGTCATTTGTGACCTTTATGTTTTCAATTCCAGTGACTATTATTTCTTGGTCCTCTTTTTTTTCCATGTGACAGCAGCAGTTAAACAACTTGCTCTTCTGTTCTTGCTTTAAAAAGTTTCTTCAGTTGGCTTCAGGGAATAGTTTAAATTACTCCTCCATCTGAAGGTATTTCTGCTAATGTAAAATCTCTCAGAGGAAAATTCTTCAGAAGTCAAGAACCTCTAGAGAATTATTAAAGAGGGACCATTTTCATGAATAGAAATTATCTTTATTCATGTAAATGGAGGAGGTGAGTAAGCATCAGTTATTTTTCATTTAAAACTCTTTTTCTCCCATTTGCCTGTTTACCTCATGAATAAGAATTTCGTGGTCAGCAAAGTTCCGTCTTGTTTTATCAATGCAATTTCATTTTGTTGTTTTGTTTAATAAGAAATTAAAGTGCACAATAGGATGCCCATGGTGATTTCTAGACACATTGTTCAGAAGGATGTGTCCTTCATGTGTGCATGGCTTTGGGTGGGTACATGGTCTCCTGTTGGCAGTCACCTGTCTCTGCTGTTAATTTATTTACTTCCTATTAAAGATTTATGGTAGTTTACAAAGAAAACTAAAATCCAAGCAGATAATAAATGTTAAAAGTGGAAGCATCAGAAAATAGACTAAAGATGGAGACAAAAAATGGTGCCAGAAATAAGACAAAGTTGAAAGAACTGAGTCAGCCAGAAGCTTTCCAGCAGAGAAAGCAGAAAGGAAAACCTTTTAGTTATATAAATCATTGTCCACAAGATGAAAATAAACTAAATTTTCAGAAGACGTACAACTAATTTCTTATGAGCACCAAAGAGGACTTCCTCTCAGAGATAATCACTGCATGTGGTACATAAAATTATCTTTGACAGCATCATTTACATAAGCTCCGTGAATGTGTTCACAGCTTCTTTATTTTTCATATGATATCATTAGATGTATGTGCTATTACGCTAAAGTGAACTAGAATGAGAGTAAGAATTCTCATGGCCAGTGTGACAAGGCCTATCTACGTAGATCTCTGATTTCTTTTGACCTAGAGATGAGGAAGTATTTTCAGGCAGGGAAAGACAGCAGTCCTTCCCCTGAAGTGTGGATTAGCTCAATAGAATTTTAATACGTTCTGAGTAGCAATGAGCTCAAGACTATGTTCCCCAGATGAGTTGCTTGAGTGCACGGAATCTGCTTCCTAATGGGAACCAAGCCACATGACATAACAAATAATCACTTGAGGTAGTGTTAATATTCTCTTTTGAAAGTTTGAGATTACCAAGGCATCTGTCCAAACGGAGATATACTTTCCTTCATTTCAATGACACTCTCTCTTACAAGTGAGCAAAGCAGTCAAGAAAACCAGAGTGACACCAAAAAGCCGGTTCATTGAGTAAGAGCAGAAAATTACAGTCATGTTAGGACACAGGGTATGAGCCCAGGAGCTTAACACCCACTAATGTCAACATAGAATGCTCAGTGTGTAGACAAATTAAATACCAACTAGACAAGTGGACATTCTAGATGGTTCCAAATTAAAATTGGGTGCCTTTTCTCTTCATGAGTTTAAAAATGCCTCAATGCTTTCATCATCTCGAGTTCCCGTTCTATTTTCAGATGTGTGTAAAGAGGTTGTTGGTGGTATGTATTTGTAATACTGGAGTCTTCTCTATTGTGTTCAATTAAACAAATCACCAGTGCATAACAAACAGCCTACAATCACATGAAATTACTCCTGCCTTGTTAAAATCTCATTTGTTAAAGGAACTCTTAAAAACTTAAGGTGCCTCCGAGGAAAAATTATTACTACTCATACTGCAATAGGAAATAATGCTCCATATAAATCAATACCAGCAGGGATGTTCTTATTTAAAAGGGATGCGCAGGTCAATTGCTAATTTCCAGTTGACAGCGTAATTTAGTAAGGCATACTGTGCCCTTATGGTGACTAGTGATCATTTTCAGAAAGAGCAGGGGTTATTTTTGTCAGATTCTGCTAGAAGCAATTTGCAATAGAAATAAAATAGAATAAAAACTTCAGATAGCTTCTTTTTAGATATTTTCTTTATCATAGACTTTAAACTGAGTGGCAGGAAAATTAGTGACAGGTGATTGTCTTGGCCAGGCTGAGTTTGGTTGAAGGAGTGCTTTGCCAAATGAAGCTGGGACTCTTGAACCCAGAGGCCTCAGGAAGGAGGCTGGAGGGGTGGCATGCAGCCGAGCCTCTGACCTCAGGTGTGAGGACAGCCACACAATAACAAGCCGCGTCTGCGCTCTGGATCAGGGCTTCCTGAACAGCATCTCCCGGGAGGTCTTGCTGAAATGCAGATTTTGATTCAGGCATGTGGGAGGGCACTGAGATTCTGCATTTCTAACAAACTTGCTGGTGATGAAGGCGCTGCTAATCTCAGAAACACACGGGGTAGAAAGGCTGTAGGCTATTCAGTTTCATCCAAGGCAGCCTTATCCACCCGCTACCCACAGGAATTACCTTATAAGGGAACATAGGGAGGCATGGTGCTGCTTATTTCCGTTGCCCATTACTTTATTTCCTAAATAAGAATAGTAGTTAACATCTTTTGAACACTTACTATATAGCAAGCACTGTTCTAATTAAGAACCAGCCTAGGCAACCTAGTGGGACTCTGTCTCTACAAAAAAAACTAAAAAAAATTAGCCGGGCATGGATCTGTGTGCTTGTAGTCCCAGCTACTCCAGAGGCTGAGGTGGGAGGACGGCTTGGGCCCAGGAGGTTGAGGCTGCAGTGAACCATGATCACACCACTGTCCTCCAGCCTGGGCAGCACAGTGGGACCCTGTATCAAAACAAACAAATGAACAAACAAACAAACAAACAGAACCTCACACCGTTACATTTTATGACAGCATTTTATTTAATCTTCCCAACAACCCTGTGATGCAGGTTCTATTATTATCCCTAGTTTATGGAAGAAGAAATTGAGACACAGGGGTTAAGATCTAAAATGATCCCAAAATGTGGCTGCCTGAGCCTGTACTCATTGCATTAGTTCCTGTTCAACATGGCCTGAGCAACAGGTCGTTTAAACTCACACTCACAGCGTCATCTTGAATGTGTTGTGCACAGTTTACTTCCTTTCAGGTTCTAGGGTCTGGTCCATTTATTTGAATATTGATAATGATTTTACCTTTTTACACTATCTGATTTAGAAGCATTGTTTACCATTATTTCCTTGATATTTTAAAACAATGTATAAATACAACTAAAGAAATAAAGAAGCCCTACATAGAAAGAATGGAATAGGCCACGTAAATTGAGTCAACTTGGAAACAACACATCACTGAATCAACATGCTTACTTTAACAAGAGTAAAATCCACTTGGATTTGGCCGCACAATTGTACAGATGATGTCTTTCATACTGTTTATGTTTATTCTATTGCTCATGTCTGCATCAATAGATGGTAAAATTATTTTTTTAAAGTGCTTTAACGTTTTAGAAGTATTAATAGAGGGACTTTCATAATAAAAATTATTAAGTTGTACAGGACAGTAAATATCCTTGAATCCTATAGCTTAATACAACAATCAATAGTGTTCCTGTGTATAGCCTTCTAGCATTAATTATATGTGTGTGTATACTGTGTGCATTCTGTATGCATATGTTGTATAATGTATGTGTGTATATGTGTGTATACGGTGTATATGTTTATTCTGTGTGTATATGTGTATAATATATATGCATGTGTATACTCTATGTATGTGTGTATACTGTATGTATATGTTGTACACTGTGTGTATAAGTGTGTACTGTATATATGTGTATACTGTGTATATACTGTATGCATATGTTGTGTACTGCACGTGTGCATATGTGTATACCACATGTGTGTATACTGTATGTGTGTGTATACTGTGTGTATACTGCATGCATATGTTGTATACTATGTGTGGGTATATGTGTATACTGTATGTGTGTGTACTGTGTGTATACTGGATGTACATGTTGTATACTGTATGTGTGTATATATGTGTATACTGTATGTGTGTATACTGTGTGTATATGCTATATACTGTATGTGTGTATATGTGTATACTGTGTGTATATGTGTGTACTGTATGTGTATACTCTATGTGTGTGTATACTGTGTATATGCTGTATGTATATGTATGTGTGTATACTATGTATATGCTGTATGTATATGTATGTATATGTTATACACTGTGTGTGTAATGTGTATACTGTGTGTATATACTGTGTATAGTGTATGCATATGTTGTATACGTGTATACCATATGTGTGTATACAGCATGTGTGTGTATATTATATGTATATGTTGTATACTGTGTGTGTGTATATGTGTATACTGTGTGTGTGTATGCTGTATGTATGTGTTGTCGCTGTTGTTAATGCAGTACAGTTATTATAAGTGAGGAATCTGAAACCAGGGAGTGATGTCTTTAAATTCTGATTCTACTATACCATCTGGGTGACATTGAGTCACTGAGATTCTACCATACTCTCTTGGTGACACCGAGTCATTGAAATTCTACCATACTCTCTTGGTGACATTGAGTCACAGATACACATTACTTAACCTCTTTGAATCTAAGTTTCTACCTTCAAGAGAGAAAATTGCAGTGTCTACTTCACATGTTTATGAGAATGAAGTAAGTTAATATGTGTAAATATCAGAAATGTGGTTGGCACACTGTGAGTACTTGGTAATATTAGTTATTATCATATTTTGTATAAAATTTCATGCTTTGATATTTTTCAAAAACATTTTTATAATGTTGTAAACATATCCTTTTACCCACTCCCATAATGCTTTGATTATAGAACCTTTGAATTGATATATGGGTTTTTTTTCCATGTTTGGATCCGTTCGTCTTGGAATAGACTATGAAAAGTGGTTACAAATAATTTAAGGCTTTATGTATTATTACATGTATTTAAAACATAATAGTAACACTTATATCTGATTAGTTTTGTGATCAACATGTACCCTTTTCATTAAATCCCACTCTTTTGGGTTCATTTATTTTTAAATGTATTTATGCATGAATTTTCTCTTTTTGCAAAATAAGAACTAAAACAGAGGGCTATATCAAGACCTATTGTCTACTTTCAGGGTAGGAATATTGGTCTCAGCACTTCTAACATCCACCCTGGTCCTTTGTGAGTTCCCATCTCCAATTTGTAACTGCTGAACAAGCAAAGCCTCGGAGTAATTGTCCAGCAATTCACCTCGTGTGGTTCTGCTGGACTAAAATCAGATCGTTCTTCAGTGTGATCTGGCTTGTTTATTGATGTTGAAGAGACAGTGGCATCGACGAAAAACCCCAATTCCCAGATTGCTTGGACATCGAACCTCTTCCTGTCTTCTCTGACCTCATCCTCTGATTGGGAGCAAATATTTCTCTGCTGCCTCACAGCAGCTATAACTCAGCTGAGGATGGCCACTCCTTCCTCCCGGGGAAGAACCATTGTAATCTGTGAGCAGCAGCCCTTTGTGATGGAGGCTTCTCTGTTTTGAGTGTGGAAGACTCCCAGGGACAATTCTAAATCCAGCTTCCCTGATGTTGTAATTAATATAAAACACTTGCAAATTCTAGCAATACACTTACTGTCAATCTTAGCTTTTAAAAATGGAATGAATTTTCATGAGTCTTCCTAGGCCTTATTTTGGAACTTTCTAATGAGACTTTAGTTTAATGGAAGCATAATCGGTAATCTTATTCAAAACCCAAAGGCATTGTACTTTAAGGAAGAACATTTCTAAGAATTCTTAAACACCCTTAATCTTTGGCAAGTTTGCTACTTCTTCTGATGTCTTGAAGGCTATTTTAATTGGTAGGTGGGAAGACATGAGTCACCATCAGTTTCTCACAAACCTTGGTTCCATCCCTGGTAGGGACTGTGTGAGCATTTTGTTTAGCATTGTTGTTTCATAGTTTGGAAAAACATTAAGCCCAAACAGCTTTCATTATTTGCCATGGCAACACAGTAAGAGGTTAAATCTGGTATTTTTAATCCTGGTGCTCGTGAGTTGTCTTTCATGTGCAGATAATAAAATGACACTTTTAATTTTTTATTTGCACTTCAGAAACTTCTTCACATACATTATCTTATTTGCTTCTTGCAGCTGCCATACGAGATAGGCAGGGCAGAACTCATAATTCCCCCTGACAGATGAGGAAATTGGGGCTCAGGGAGGTTAAGTGGCTCATCACCACCATGCCACTTCTCTGGTGAAAGGCATCATTTTTATGGAAAGGAGCATGGAGTAGGAGGAAGACACCGGCTTAGAAAATAGTATCTGTGAATCCTGTCTTTTCCTGTCTTCTATAACTGGCTTGGCCATGTCAGTTAAATTCCCTGAAATCTGTGTTTTTAAATGAGACACCTAAAATGAAACACACCAAATTACGGAAACACCTTAACTGCAAACCGCTAAGGTGAATTGGAAGCTTCAGATAATGAATGTGATGAGCCCGGAGTGGGTAGGTCAGGTAGGGTGGACCAGGCCAACAAAGAGGACAGATGACAAGGCAGGGAGGGGTGAAATGCCAGCAATGACATGGAAAAGCAGCTTTTGTGATGATTACAGCCATGTCCCACACAAGTTTTGGTCAATGATGGCCTGCAAATATGATGGTGGTCCCTGAAGATTATAGTGGAACTGAAAAATCCCTATCTCCTAGAGGCCTAGCCTTCCCAGTGTTGCAGCACATGCATTCCTCAGGCATTTGTGGTGACACTGGTGTAAACGAATTGCTGTGCTGCCTGTCGTAGGAAAGTCTAGCAATACAATGATGTACAGTACCTAATACTTGATCATAATAAATGACTATGTTACTAGTTTATATATTGATATGCTATACTTTTATTGTTATTATTTTATTTTATTTTTTTGAGACAGTCTCACTTTGTCACCCAGGCTGGAGTGCAGTGGTGTGATCTCCACTCATTGCAACCTCCACCTCCCAAGTTCAAGCAATTCTCCCACCTCAGCCTCCCAAGCAGCTGGGATTACAGGTGCTTGGCATCACGCCCGGCTAATTTTTGTATTTTTAGTACAGACAGGATTTCATCATGTTGTCCAGGCTGGTCTCAAACTCCTGACTTCAGGTGATCCACCTGCCTCTGCCTTCCAAAGTGCTGGGATTATAGGCGTGGGCCACTGCACCCAGCTGCTGTTATTTTAGAGTATGCTTCTACTTATTTGACCCTGAAGACCCTCCAGTGGGACAAGATGTGGAGGTGGAAGATGGTGATATTGATGATCCTGACCCCTGTAGGCCTAGGCTAATGTGTGTGTTTGTAAGACATTAAAAACAATTTAAGAAGTAAAAATTATGTAAAAATTTAAATAGAAAAAGTTTATAGAATAAGTATATAAAGAAAATCTTACATATATGTACATGTATATATAAAACCTATATAATGTGTATTTTAAGCAACATGTTATTACAAAAGAGTTAAAAAATTTAAGTTTGTGTACAAAAAGTAAACTAAAGTTAATTTATTATTGAAAAAGTATTTCTTTATAAATTGAACATAGACTAATTATACGGTGATCATAAAGTCTACAGCAGTGCACAGTAATGTCCAAGGCCTTTCCATTCACTCATCACTCACTCACTGACTCACCCAGAGCAACTTCCAGTCCTTCAAGTGGTAAGTGCCCTATGCTGGTGTACCATGTTTTATCTTTTATACTATATTTTTATTGTACCTTTTCTATGTTTAGATATGTTTATATACAGAAATACCTACTATTATGTTACAACTGCCTACAGTATTCACGACAGTAGCATGCTGTGCAGGTTTGTAGCCTAGGAGCAATAGGCCACACCATATAGCCTAGGTGTGTAGTGGGCTCTACCAGCTAGGTTTGTGTTAAGTACACTCTCTGATGTTCATACAATGATGAAATCACCTGAGGATGTATTTCTCAGAATATATCCCCAGTTAAGTGACACATGACTGTATTCGTGATTATTTCCTCTGTTGAAACACTTATCTGTATATATAATTGATGAAGACCTATGACATATTTTGTGCTGAAGAATACGTGGACCTTACTGTTTTGGACATTATTACCTTTTCCCATAGTATCTGCCACTTCTTGAAAATAATTGGATGAATAGGTTTTTTTTTGTTTGTTTGTTTTTGTGAAGAGACATTTTAAAAATAGCCTGAGATGTACCATCCTGAGGCTTGAATGATGTGTTTCTGGGTTGTGTCACTAATGACAACTTGCAGAGCATTGGGGTGTGG
This sequence comes from Trachypithecus francoisi, assembly GCF_009764315.1. Taxonomy (NCBI): domain Eukaryota; kingdom Metazoa; phylum Chordata; class Mammalia; order Primates; family Cercopithecidae; genus Trachypithecus; species Trachypithecus francoisi. Next base: position 149,050,227 of record NW_022681469.1, on the reverse strand, counting down.
TAAATAGGGTTTTTATTGAACCAGAGAGTATCTGGGAAGAATCAGTATGGGATGGGGCCAGGACCACAGGGTGAATCCAGGCCATGAAGAATTCTAATTGCCTACTTATGTAATTTATGTTTTATGGACACATGGGAGATATTGAAAAGTGTTGAGCAAAATTATACTGTGCATTCATTGGATGGGTTCGTTGGTTACCAAGTGGATTTAACAAGCTAAGTGACTTTAACATTGGAAACTATTTACATTGTATGGTTTGTGTATTATTATAATTGTGTACATTTTCTTAATTTGTTAGATGTTTATAATAAATATGTAGATATTGTAAAGAATGTATAGGTTAATGCCTTGTGGCAATAGTTCATGAAACTATTCAATATGTGCATTCTCTACTGTATATTGTGGGAAAACAATACAGGACCTAAGATGAATTAGAGTGCATCAACATTCATTTTGGATTCTAATTTTGCTGAGTTTAATGGTGACAACAGTAACTTTACCTCTTCTAGTTTTCCTGTCAATATAATTAGCATTTTGATTTTAGAGATTTTTGATGGAATTCTTCCCTATTATGTTTTAAGATTGGTTCTCCTGGGGTCATCTTTATTGTTGTTTGATACCAAGAGGATCACCTATTTTTGCAATTTTATCCGTTCTTTCCCAATGCCCATACCCACTCTTCTCAAATTTATGAGTTTCTCTTTTCTACCCTCTCACTCCCTGAAAGAGCATAAAAGGAAGATAAAAGAGAAAGAAGAAAGGTGATCAAATTAATATGTAACAAAAAGAAACATCATTGTCAACTAAAAGCATAGTCATGTTTCTACAGATAGGTATAATTTAAGAAGCTTGTATAAATCATTTTCATTCACTACCTGAAACTGTAGATAATAAAATGCAACGTTGCACCACAATAAACATCTAAAATGATGTGACAATGCTTTTCATTCCAACCATGCTGTTGCTATAATAAAGGGAACCGGTATGTGTTAATACTGGGGAATATGAGAATGTGTGCTGTTGCTGCCAATTTAAAAATGAAGTGAGGCTCTTATTAAACATTTGATGCATTCCTGTCTTGGAACATTAAAATATTTTAGGCATGTCAGCCTTATCCATAACTGTCATTGAAGCAAATACATACAAAACAGATTCTTTAAGAAAAATCTGCAAGAGGTTCTGGGGAAAATGAGCTTAGTTTCAAGGCAACCAGTGCTGTATCTAACACTTTCTGATATTCTGAGAAATTTGAAATATAAGTCAGATACAAAAGAGTTTGACTATCTTTCTGATTCCTGAAATTCTGTAGGATGGAGAATACTCAGAACTCTCTCAGGCTTAAACAAGGAATTTAGGCATTTTCACACACAGCTCAATCAAGGAATCTTCATTCTTTCCTTTATTTTCTTTTGCTTCCCTCCTCCCTTGTTTCCTCTTTCTTTCTTTATATGCATGCATTGTATTTATACTCCATTTCAACTCCAAGAGCCTACACTACTGCTAGAGATAGATATACTTTAGAGAGACTTATGAAATGGGCCACTGGCATCCACCCATAGGTCTGTGATTCACATTTTCAAACCTTTGAATTTGAGTTGCAGACAAAATGAAATCTTACAGCAAAAATTCCTAACTTGGCATCATGTAGAAAATGTGTATGATGTACTTTAAGGGCTCATTGCTTCCATTATAGTTTTCTTTGCATAATCAACATAATCATAACTTTTTAGTAGCATAAGGTTTAGTGTATATTTTGCATCTCAGTGTGTGAAGATATAATTATTGTTTGTCTTGATTTTTAGTTGAAGATATTGACTTCATAATTACTTGGTGACATTGGCATCTGACATTAAAGACATAAGAGTAATAGCAAAGTGATTGCCGCAACTCTGTCCAAATCCTTGACCTCAATCATGCTGAGTGGTTAGAGTGTCTCAAATTGTTTTTGAAACACAGTAAAGTGTGTTGACATATTTTACAGCAACAGAGTCACCTTTTAAAAAAAGATTCATAGCCTTTGTTTTTTAGAGCAGTTTTAGGTTTACAGAAAATTGAACAGATAGTACAGAGAGCTCTAACATACCCTCTCTCTCCTCTACGTTTTCTCCTATTATTACCACAGTGCACTGGTGTACATTTGTAAATATTGATAAACTAATATTGATATGTAATTATTAACTGAAGTCTGTAGTTTACATTAGGGTTCGCACATTGTCTTGGTGTAGTTCTAAAAGTGTACTTCATGTACTCACTATTATAGTATCATACAGAATAGTTCCACTGTAACAAAACTGCTGTGCTTCACCTCTTCATATTTCCCCTGTACCCAGGAATTCCTGGCAACCATTAATCCTTCTAAGTCTCCATAGTTTTGCTTTTCCAGAATGTCATATAGTTGGAATAATACAGTATGCACCCTTTTTAGATTGACTTATTTCACCAAGTAATATGCATTTAAGGTTCCCCCATGTCTTTTTTTGTGACTTGATAACACATTTCTTTTTGTTAATAGGCTTTTACAAAATTCATACATAGTATTTTCCATATATGTGGGGTACATGTGAGTATTTGTTACATGCATATAGTGTGTAATGATCAAGTCAGGATATTTGAGGTGTCCAGCACCTTGAGTAGTTATCATTTCTATGCTTTGGAAATATTTCAAGTCCTCTCTTCTAGCTACTTTGAAATATGCAATACCTTCCTGCTAACTATAGTGGTCCTACTCTGTTATGGGACATTAGAACTCATATCGCCTATCTAACTATATGTTTGTATCCACTGAGCAATGTCTCTTCATTCCCCCAACCCACACACCCTTCTCAACCTCTGGTATCCATCATTCTCTGTATCTGCATGAGATCATCTTTTTTATTGCCCACATCTGAGAACATGCTATATATTTGCCTTTCTAGCTTATTTCATTTAACATAATGACCTCTAATTCCATCTATGTTGCTGCAAATGACATGATTTCCTTCTTTTTTATGGCAGAATACTATTCTCTTGTGCATACAGACCACATTTTCTTTGTCCACTTTTCTGTCAATGGACACTTAGGATTGATTCCTTATCTTTGCGGTTTTGAATAGTGCTGCAATAAGCATGTGAGTGCAAGTATCCCTTTTATGTACTGATTTCTAGGTTCACAGTAAAACTGAGCGGAAAATACAGAGACTTTCCATATGCCACGTGCCCCATGCAAGCATAGCCTCCCCTCCTATCAACATCCCCTACCAAGTTGATGAACCAACATTAACACACCATTATCAGCTAAAGGCCATGCTTTACATTAGGGTTCACACTTGATGTTGTCCATTCTGTGAGTATTGACAAAGCCGGAATGCTATGTGTCCACCATTATGGTGTCCTACAGAGTAGTTTTACTGTGCTAAAATCCCCAGTGTTTCACTTACTTATCCCACCCTCCCCCCAACACTTGGCAACAACTGATCTTTTTATTGTCTCCATAGTTTGGCTTTTGCTGACATGTCATATATTTGGAATCATACAGTATGTGGCCTTTTTAGATTGGTGTCTTTCACTTAGTAATATGCATTTAAGTTTCTTCCATGTCTTTTCATGACATGATAGCTCATTTCTTTTTAGTACTGAATAATATTTGATTGTTGGCAAACCACAGTTTATCTGTTCATCTACTGAAGGACATCTTGGTTGTTTATAGTTTGGGTGATTATTAATAAAGCTGCTATAAACATCTTTGTGCAGAGTTTTGGACAGGCATGTTAGTTTTCTAAGAAACTGCCAAATTGTCTTCCCAAGAGGTTGTACCGTGTTGCATTCCTACCTGCATTGAATGAAAATTCCTGTTGCTCCACATCTTCACTAGCATTTGGTGGTGTAAGTGTTTTGGGTTTAGATATTCTCACAGTTATGTAGTGGATTCCATTGTTTTAATTTGGAATTCCCCAGTGGTATATGATGCTGAGCAGTTTTCATAGGTTCTGTTGCCATTGGCATCATATTTTCTTTTGGAAAGATGCCATATTTTCTCTGGTAAGATGACTGTTCAGATGCTTTAACCATTTTTAAAATGAGTCATTTTTAATTGTTTTCTGTTTATTTGGGATACAACTCTTTCATCAGGTATGACTTTTGAAAATATTTTCTCTTAGTATGTGGCTTGTTTTTACCTTTTAAACAAATAGTTTCTTTCACAAAAGTTTTTAATTTTAATGAAGTTCAACTTATCACTTTTTTTTTCTTTCAAGGAGTATGCTTTTGGTATTGTATCTAAAAACAAATTGCTGAATCCAGGGCAATTTTCCCTAAGTTTTCTTCTAAGAGCTTTATAGGTATAGTTTTACAAGTCTTACATTGCAATCCATTTTGAGTTAATTTTTGTGAAAGGTGTAAGGTCTAGGTCTAGATTCTTTTCTTTTTTCTTTTTGACATTTGAGTGTCTGGTTATTCCAGCACCATGGGTAAAAAGACTATAGTTGCTCCAAAGTATTACCTTTGCTCTTTTGTCAGAGGTCAATAGGCTATAAATGTGTGGCTCTATTTCTGAGTTCTCTTTTTCACTCCATTGATCGATTTGTCTATTTTGTTAATAGCTTTATAGTGAGTCTTGGACTTAGGAAGTGTCAGTCCTTCACCCATGCCCTGCTTCAGTGCTGCATTAACTTGAGTCATTCTTTCATAATTTGCATTATACTTTCCCATTGTGGATTTGCCCACCATATCAGAAGAGAAACTGCATGCTGATTAAACCAAAATGGAAGTCTGGACCAATCATGAAATGATCTTGTCATCAAGAGAAACTAAAGAAGGAATTATTTATTTTCATTTGCTTTGTGCTGGATGCTGAGCAAGTCACTTGAGAAACTTGAGCAAAAGCAGATTAAAGCGAATGTCTAAACCGTTCATTCTCAGGCAGATCCTTGATAGTTTTGCCGTATGTGTATATAGGCTACCGGAGGCAGTTTTTGCTGCCAAAAAACTACCATCACATCTTACAGCAACAAAAATGGCGGAGAGTGCTAATATTTAGATAAAGGTTAAATAGATAATTTGTGAGAAAAAATATTTTCACGACAATTTTTAACATTAAGGAATAAAATTAAAAACCCTAAAAGCTTTTAGAAAAAAAGTTGGAGCAACCCTTAGATAAAATTCAGACTGTCTTCAGGCATTTTCTTTATAATGACAAATACCACAGACCACCTAGGCAATGAATGTCTGCAGAGTATTGAGTGGATGAAAAAAGCACTTAATGCCTATATCCTCATTATATCTATATTTTCAAATATATTTGCATAGATTTATATATTCTCTTATAATTTTAATTCCCTCTATATCACTTCTGTGTCCCTTTCTTCCTATTTTAAATATTTTTTTTTTCTTTTGTCTGGTAGCTGTATGTATCTTTAGCCCATTTTCCAACTAGTTAGTTCTTTTCTTATTTATAATCTCTTTAATATTAAGGGTATAATTCACTTATCTGTGTGTTTCTTTTTTTCCTTTTTTTCAAGTTGTTGTCTTTCAATTTTTTGTTTACTTACAGAAATTTTATGTTTCAACATAGTTTATTACTTTCCCTTGTAATTGCTTATTCCCAGTGCTTCATGCTTAGAAGTTTTTTTGCCACCAATTTCTAATGTCTTGATTTTTCCATGTAATTGTCTAATCCTCTAGAATGTTCATGCGTTTGTGGTGAATAGGGACTATTCAACTCCCTTTTTAATCAAATCATAATCATTGAATACCCCACCTTCCCAGTTCCTGTCCATCTCACCTTTATCATGTATTATTATTTAAATATAATCAAGCACTTTCTAGACCATTTGATGTGTTTCATTCATCTTCCTGTCAATTGCTGGAACTGCACCACAATCTTTTAATTATTGTAGTTTCATTATCTTGGTGGTTAACTCTCCATTCATTTATCTTTAAAAATCTTCTTTGGCTATTTTCCTTCATTTCTTCTCTAAGATCAAGCTTAAAGTAATTTGGCAAAATTCCAAAAAAGAAAAACTCCACAAAAACTATCTAGGATATATTTGGAGATGCATGACTTTAGGAAGGATTGTTATCTTTATAGAGACTCATTCTGAAATAGTGTATAATTTTTCTATAATTAGTCTTCCTTTGTGCCCTCAGTATTTTGCTTTGTTTTGTTTTCTTCATTTAGGTATAACATATTTCTTGACATTGTTATTCTTGTTAAATTTATGTGTGTGTGTTCTCATTGTGAATGTATTTCCATTTCCATGACTTTTTTCTAACTAACATAGAGGAAAATGCTGTTTTGTATATTAATATTTTATCTTTTACCATACTAGAGTCAATTACTAACCCTAAAAAAGTCAGTTTATTCTGTTGTGGCTTTCAGCAGATAATTATATTACATTCCAATTGTAATGATTATACTCTTTCCAGTTTCTCTCTTTTGTGCTCACTAGATTATTAGATCAATATTAAATATTAAACATTAATAGCAGAGATTCTGGTTGTTTCTAAGCTTAATAGAAGTGTTTGTAGTGTTTAAATGTTAAAAATGTGGTTTGTTGTTAGTTTTAAATAGACTTAATTTGTTTTATTGAGAAAGTATCTTTCAAATTCAAGTTTATAAGGTTATTTTAAAAATATTTTAAATGTTATCAATACCATTTATTGTCTATGGAGGTGATTTCTATTTTGCTAGTGTATTGAAGTCTTGTACTATCTTACCTAACTTCGTCGTATTTTAAGTGTATACATATGCTTGGGCTCAATGCCTGGGGCTCCGCCACACAGGGGGTGTTTCAGTTGTTAGAGCTGTTGAGTGACCAACTTGCTGATTGTAGAAACTGGCACTGAGACCCCCACATTCCCAGGATGCTCTGGTATTCAGTTGGTGACACTGGATTCTCTCCATCAGGGAGGGGGTGGGCCTTTGCTTGGGAACACACAGGCTTTCTGCATGTGGGTTTTCCTCTCTGTAGTTGTGCTTTTGCCGGCACTATTATTCCAACATTGCCTCTGATTAATGTGCTTATTGCACAGAGGACACATGTTGAAGGACTCAGTCCCAGAAGACTCACCATGCTACACTTAGCCTCCTTCTCACCCAGAAGCAGCTAACCTAATGAAACAAATGGCCTGGCCTTGGGAAGACTTAGCTATACCCTAATTGGAACCAACACCCAGAAAAAAAGAAGCACTGTCCTAAAGATAGTAGATGATTTGAATCAGCATCTGATATGGGGTGCTGATTTTTCCAAAGCTTGAATATATGGGTCCAGGAATCAAGAACCAACTGGGAGTGTTTCCTCCACTGTTACACAAGATTTCTCACTCACAGAATATTTATCTTCTTCCTTCATCAAGCTCTACTACCTTTGGTTCCAACGGAAGCATGCCTCTACCAAGTGAAAGCACTAGTTTCGTTTAACTGAAAGTAGAGATTACTCCCTGCCATTTTAAGCTTTATATGCTACTGAATATGCTGTAGAGTATCATGACATGTAACTTATATTCTTGTATAGTCTTTTCATGTTTCATCTCTTTCTTTCTTTTTTTTTTTGAGATGGAGTCTTGCTCTGTCGCCAGGCTGGAGTGAAATGGCGCGATCTTGGCTCACTGCAAGCTCCACCTCTGAGTTCAAGTGATTCTCCTGCTTCAGCCTCTCAAGTAGCTGGAATTACAGGCACACACCACCACACCCAGCTAATTTTTGTATTTTTAGTAGAGACAGGGGATTCATCATGCTGGCCAGGATGGTCTCGATCTCCTGACCTCATGATCCGCCCGCCTCAGTCTCCCAAAGTGCTGGGATTATAGGCATGAGCCACCGCGCCTGGCTGATCTCTTCTTATAAGTCTTAAAAATTTATTTCTTCCACTTTTTTATTGAATTTATTACCCAGAGTTTTACTTATTTTGCTATTATTTGTCCAACAACTTTCTCATATCTGTTCTTTAAAGTTTTTCCATTATATAGTTTATTGTTTTTATCTTTATTATTTCTTCTTATCCTGTGGTTCATTTAAATGGTAATTGTTACCTTCTGAGGTTGAGAATATAATTTATACAATTTCTTTCTTGTTTGGAAATAAAATATTTGAGAGCATCCATTTTTCTAAAATTCAGAATTATATATACAAAACATTAATTACCCTTTGTTTTAGTTTGTTCAGGCTGTGAAAATAAGAATACCATAGACTGGATGACTTAATCAAACACTGACTTCCCATGGTTCTGCAGGCTGGGAAGTTCGTAGATTTGCTGAAGATTTGCTTCCGGTTCATGTGTTCATAGTCAGCTGTCTTCTCACTGTGTCCTCACGTGGTTAAAAAGGAAGAGGCAGGTCTCTGCTTCTCTTTTATAAGAGCAGTAATCCCTTTTCATAGACTCCACTCTCATGACCTAATTATTTCTCAAATGCCTCAGCTCCAAATACCCTCACTTTAGAATTAGAATTTCAATTTATGAATTGATGTTTCACCAATATTTAGTCCATCATGGTCATGGTGTAATTCCTTTCTTTTATTTTCAGTGAGGCTGAAAATTTTCATATACTGGCTATGTTTTTCAAGAAAAGTTATAATTTGCCCAAATTTTAAATTGCTGAGATATTTTTCCCTGTTTATTGAAATAAGAGTTTTTAAATTAATATGTGAGGATACTTGATTTTTGACAATTATGTATGTTGGTTTTTCTCCCTTAGTTTTATATCTTTTGATGTTGAATCTTTACCTACTTAAAATTTAGGTGCTGTACTGTCATTTACTCTTTTCTCATTTAGATTTTACTTTGCTAGATTTTTTTCAAAGAGTCCATCAATTATTCATTCATAATGCTGTAAATAGCCCTAATTTATTTATTTTCTTTACTGCCCAATCTTCCTTTTGGTGAATATACTACTTGCTTATATATTCTACTGTTAATGATTGTTATTTATGTTCTTCCCAATTGTGGATTAGTAAAATAATTCTAAGAACAGTTTCACATGGGAGATAGATGTGGGGTAATGGGCATCATTGTTTTGTTCCTCATTTCTGATTATAAAAGGAATAATATTCCATGTGTCATAATTAAGAACAATGTTTGCTAACATTTTTTAAAAATACCCTTTACCAGGGTATAGATGAATGCTTTTCTGTTCCTATAGTTTTCTAATCATGAATGGATAATGAATTTCATCAAATGCCTTTCCCTCATCTACTGAGATCTATGTATGCTTTTTTCTTTTAGTCTGTGTAAGCAAGTCTCCAGCTGCCACCATCTGAAATTCTCCTCCTGAAGACTGTCCTGGAAGCTGCAGAAAACTGTTCTCTCTCCTCATAAGGCAGGCTTGAAGTGCCTAGGTATCAACCTCCAACTTTCTTTTTTCCCTCCCAGGGCCAGCACCCTCAACCGATGACTGACAGGAGCTGGTATTTACATATTCCAGATACTCCTTCGGCTGGGGATAACCCTGAGGTGTGTGTTTCATGCTGTCTGAAACCTCTGTGGGAGTAAACTCCAGTTGCATGCAGTGGTAGTGAGTTTGATAATGTATTCTGCCTAAATCTTTTTAATCCTATTTCGTCCTCCTCTACTGGTGGTTCTTGAAACTACTAAATAAATTGATTCGACTCATATTCTTGTGTCTGCTTCTGGGGGAAATCCAATCTAAGATTGTTGAGCATTTTATTGTTGGTTTTTCCAACTTTGCATTCCTGAAATGCAAATAACCATGCTTATTTCAAGTGATATATTGTATATTGCTGGGTTTGTTCTGCCATTATTCTATGGATGATTTTTGCTCCTACATCCATGAGTTAGATTAACCTGTAATGGCCTTTTCTCTCACAGTCGTGGTCAGACCCTCCAGCAAGATAATGCTTGCCTTATAAAATGTATTGGAGAGCATTCCTTGTCTTTCTATTGACTGCAATAGTTGGTGAAAGACTGGAATTATTACTTCCTTGAATGTTTAAAGATATGTTTGGAGCCATCCATGGCTTCACATATTTTACAAAGTTTTTCCATCCTGTTGAATGTGTATATAAATACATAAAGGCCTCTAAGGTGCTGCTTCTTCCTGATCTCCAGATCTCATCAATAGGACATCGTAGGGGATGGTCAGGCTGACTAAATTATGGCTCAGATCTGGAAAATCAATGCAACTTGGAGGCAAAATTATAATGTAAAGGTACTTCCATCCCTTCCAGGTAAACAAATAGAAAACAACAAAAAACAAGTCAGACACCTTTTTCTAAAATTCTAACTGCAGTAAGGTAGGAAATTACCAAATTATAGACTACAGGACAGGAGCCAGGAACTCTGCTAATTTGCTCCGGTAAGTAGCCCACATGAGGACCAGCAGCAACCACTGTGCTCAGCATGGAAGCAAGTCTGTGGTGGCCCAGAGTGAGGACTCCGCTGCCCCGGGTACTACCAAAGAAAGAGGGAGAGCCACGTTTCCTCCAGGGACAAGACACTACTTTTTACTATTTTGGTAAAGAGGAGAAATTCCTGGTCCTTTCATAAAATTACAGCCTTTACAGGACAGAGAACCAATGCAGACTTTCTTCCATCTTTAAGGTATACCTTTCAACTGTATGTTTAGAAGCTGCAGAAATATTACACGTGGGTATAGTGGTCTCCTAGGGCTTAAGGGGGTCTAAGTACTTGCTGCCTAAATCTTTGACTAAGGCACCTTAGTGACCCCAAGATATAGTATTAGTTCTAAGCCACTGTCTGGTCACACGGCGAGGTGTGAGTATTTTTTTTTTCCTCTAATAGTCTCCAAAAGGCCTCTCTCTGTGGGAGGGTGAGAGTAATACTCCCAGTACACACAGGACATATTATCGTTGGGGCCAATGCGCTCTTCAGTTATGGTGCTCTAGGCTTATAAACTCTGCTGGTGGGTTTAGATCAGGGGGTGTGACTTTATTGTGGTGGTCCATAGCTCTGCTTTCAAGAACTGAAGAACCATTCTTATGAGGTTATACAAATTAAGCGTATCTTCAAGAAGGTTGTCCTTCTCTTTCTTCCCTTGTAGCCCCATGGGCCATGTACCATTCAAAATTGGTCAGACTAGTGATTACTCAGAACTTCATCAAAGTCTGCTCACTCTCTGGGTACTGGGGATAGCACAGGTGGACTCACGGGCTGGCATGCTATTCTCCAGTGCGTTCCTCAAGCTTTGAAGAAGGAAATGTCTTCTGGAAGACCCCATGAGTTGTCACTAGGGGTTGGGGATAACTCAAAATAGGAAGGAGTTCAGAGGATGATAAGCCAGAAAAGAAAGAAAGAAACCCGAAACAACAGGCAAAGACCACAGACATGAAAATCAGCCCCATCGCCTCCCAATGCCAACAAGAGTCACAACCACTTATAGCAGGGGGCAAATAATGCATTTTTTCTTCTTTGAATCATTTCTGACTTCCTGGCTTTTAATAACATAATAAGAGTGTAAAACTAAAGTTATCATTTTCTATGATATATTCTCAATTATGTTTGCTATTGGTATTCTATTTTGGAATAAATACATCTGTGATTTTTATTTCAAATTGTAGGTTGCAAAACCAATTTAATGTTTTGTGTCAAGCATGAACAAAAAAGAGAGAACAAAATAGAAAATATTATAATGCACTGCATATACAAAATAAGGGTATTATTTTATGAAACTTTTGTTTCTTTTCACATACAGTGAGATACAATAAAATACTGAACCATTCTTTAGATTTAACACAATCTGGTGGACAGTTTATATTATGCCTATTTATTTTCAACCTCACCTTTGATTCCTATCTTAGCTGGGGCATAAAGCCAACATAGATTTCAAGACGAGTAAATACATGCCATTCTCCTCTGAGCTTTAACTACCTCAAAATGGTCTGTTTATTTCTTTAACAATGAGAACATAGCTAAGTATGCAATGATTTTATCACAATATTTCTCCAAGACTGTAATTTGTCCTCTAGGGTTTGTATTGTGGGGTCTAAGATCTAGTTTTTTGAATATCTGATAACGTGTGTGGTGTACATATTGCAGCTTCTTTTCTTTACCTTTTTAATTACACTGCTTTCTCAGCACCTGTCTAGGAGTCAGTCTCTTCTTTCTGTCCACCTACCTTTCAATTTATATACTCATGCTTTTATTTTGAATTGCATTTGTAGTTATTACAACGAGTTCAGTGCCACATCCACTCAAAGTGATCCCAATCTTTCACTCTTTGCTTTGGCCCCTCAAAGTGATCAACTGTAAAGCAGAAGTACTGACTGCCTTCAAGCTTCGGGTTATTAGGACCTTAGGCTGAGAGCTGATGGCCCTACATAACTGATCTTCTGGTTTTGTAATGAGAGAACACGGAAGAATCTCTCTGGAAGGAAATTGAACACTTTAATAGTTCTGCCTATCTTTCTTTGCCAGATCAATTGTAAATCAGCATAGAATGTCTCTAGTAATTCGAGAGACATTGTAACTCTAGAAAGTTAGTCTCTACTGCCTCCTGTATCCCTGCAATGTCAATACAAAGGGGCAGCCTGGCTGGAAGACTCAGTGCTGTGCCCCAAGGAGTTTTGCTAACAAGTTAGTTAAGCACCAGAAGAGGTCAGGCTGGGCAGGGAGCTTGTGTCCTGATTTTGCAAGTCATTCATGTTGGAATTTCCACACACTCCTGCTCTGTCCTGTGCCCTCCCCTTGGCGTGGTCTTGTCTAAGGCGCCCTTGCCTGATGATCTTGCCTTTCGCCACTCTCCCCACACTTAATGCTCTTATCCTCTTTCTCGACCTTGAGCAAGCCTAGGTGGACTTTGCCTCTGGGGTTTTCCACAAGTCCTTCCCTTTCCCTGGAAGGCTCAGCTCCCAGATCTCTTGCCTGGCTTCCTATCATTCAGACTTGCATAAATGTCACCTCCTCGGAGCAGCCTCCTCTGACCTCCCTGAGATACAGGGTCACACCCCTGTGTATCATCCTATTGGATTTTCTTCTTAGAATGTATCAGTATCTTACATGTTCTTGCTTTTGAATGTTTATTGTCTATCTCTCCCTAGATCTAGGGAAGAGCCTTATCAATTTCATTGCTGAAACCCTGAAGTCTTAACACTTCCTGAAACACTGAGTGCTCCCATAATTAATGAGCAGTTCTGAAAATAAAATTACTTGGGCCTAATGTTTGAAATTATGTGCACACATATTTTTTTAGCTTCATAGTCTCAACTCCAAAATATAATCATCAGAGTTTTATGTGTTACCTCAGACAGGTTGCATTGACCTCCTGCAATTATTTTTTCTTATACAAACTAAGTTATGTTTACTATTTTCACTTTAAAAAAATATAGGATAAATAACAACCATTTATTTGAATGGCATCTACGTATCCATTGCAAAATTACATTACTATTCCTGAAAATTCAGCCAACATCCTCCTGTATCATTAGTCCATGCTGTTAACAAATTGCAATAATTTTTTTTCTGAACTTAAAAATGTGTTTTTTTGTCCCCCCTCACTCACCCACACATATGTGTGCCTTAGCATATCTTCCTAAATTATATATAGGCAAACCAGTTCAAAATGATAATTAGGTTTTCTTAGATGCTCAAAATCATCTAAACATTCTTCTTTTAGGCCAGCAAATCATAATCAAATCATTCAGAATCAATGAATTGATTCTGGCCATATGAAAGACCATCTCCATAAAACAGATTTGCAAAAATATACATGGAATTTCAGTGGGTTCACGAACTCCACTAAGCTTATTTACTAACCCCGTCTAGCAGCTTTTGCTTTAAATAATTTTTATCTTATTTTATTATTTTATCCTCATCTGTTTTCATTTGCATTATTTTATTGCAAGCAATTTATAAGTCTTTAAGATAGAACAAAAGCATTCAACTTAAATTCAAGTAAGCAATTTTAATATTTTAGGATTCTCTCTTATGATAAACATTACATACTCTTGGAAACAAGGTTGAGAATGCTAACTTATTTTTAAATCTTTATTCATATTCATAGTTATGGTTATTTACAAAGTTATAGTTGCAGAGACAAAATATAAGGTTAAAATCTCTGAAAGATCTCCTTAATTTGTTTTAGTTTCTGTTCCAGTTTTTAAGGTTCCATATTAACTTTTTAAGTTTGAAGCAAATAGTGCACCATGTTCTTTCTCAAAATGGCCAGTGAGTTGGACTCTTGGTGGCACAGTGACAGATAAATCTTCATTATTTTGGACACTGATACAATGAGCCAGTAGCTCATTCCAAACTAGCATATGTCTTTGATTATGAGCATGGCAAACACTGCTGATACAGGTACAAGTCTTTGTTGCTTTAGAAATGACCAATCTCATGACCTAAATTTTGAGTAAAAGTACATTACATGTAGATTTTTCCCAATTTGACTGAATTTGAAACAGTATACTTATGCTTTAATATATGCAAACTTTAAGGCCCAGATAACTTAATAGATGGTATTTATCTTACCATTATTTTATGCATTTTTAAGTATTAAACTTTGAAAGAAAATACATTTCTAGATTAACAAAATAGCGCAATCAAAACTTTTATTAATTTTTCTCATTAAACTGAAATGATAAACCAAATGAATGAGAAAAATGGCAGTAAAAGATTTAGCATGAAATATTATTTCTCAGGTAATGTCAAGAATATTATGAAAATATTCTTGCTTATAACTGAATCAAATAAAATGAATTTACCTTTGAAAAGCAGAGGTACTGATTGCCTTCAAGCTTCGGGTTATAGGACCTTAGGCTGGGAGCTGATGGCCCCACATGGCTGATCTTCTGGTTTTGTAACAAGAGAAAATGGAAGAATCTCTCTGGAAGGAAAACTTAGGTCATTTATCTCTCAAGCTATATCTGTTCCATAATGTGTATGGAACACTTTAATAGTTCTTCCTATCTTTCTTTGCCAGAGTAGAAAACAGGTTCAAAATAAAATAGTCTGAATTATCATAAAGCCAAAAATAAGAATGGAATATTTAAAATTATAATTCACTTAACCAGTGAAAACTGAACACATTAATCTTATTTAGTCAGGGACCTGCCATCATCTTTTGCATATTGTATTTAGCCAACAACCAAATTTTAATTTTTAATTAGGAGACATTAAAATATAATTAGCAGCAAATAACAGAATGACAAAGGTACAGAAATTCATAAAGGTCAAAGGAAGCAGCATTTTTAGCCATAGCAAGAAATGTTCTAACATGAATTTTGGGAATTACGGTGAGAGCTTCACCTTCCCCACATTCACCTCCAAGGCAAATTTTCTAGAAGTAACATTTCTATTTGACAAGAGTACAATGATGATAATACAGAAATAGCTGTCAAAACCAGAGAGTGTACATTCTTCCGAGTCAAGAGACTCTCAAACCTCAATAAACCTTTATCCCATGTATAAAGGAACATAGCAAATTCCAACTTAGCACAGACGTAACAAAATTAATTAATCGATCAGAGACTAATACAATTTTGAATATGCACTTTCCAGAATGAAGCAGAGGACAACAGAGACCATCTGCAGCTCTCAAACCTGTGGAAGTGAAACAATGGATTACAAAATTCACGCAGTGTATGAATTATCAACGAAAAACAAACACTTGGTCAAAAAAAGTTGGTCAGTGGTCCAACACGTAGATATTCTTAAGTATATATTTATATATATAATGATAAAAATTAGCTTGCATGAGGGTCGCAGTACATCTACTTTGAAGTTATAGCACATATACTATAAGCAATTTACAGAATTTGTCAGGTTTGCATATACAGGAATTGCTAAATGAATTAAAATACATTGAAATATAGAACACTCAAAATGTAGTTCTATAAACCTCCTAGGATTGACGGAGATTGGCCATAACCAGCACTTGCCACCATTGAACAAGAACTGTAATCAAGAAAAAGAAGAAAAATCCAAGAAAAAGGGGGAAAATAAAAAAAAAAATCTCTCTTGTGTTATTCCTTATTTAAAGTAATGTCCTCCTTGTTGACTTGCAGTGTTGATAGTTGTGTTCCTGCCCTAAAAAGGGGGTTTTGTTTGATGATAGCTTCTGTTCTGTAGCCTTTCGATCTCTGTTTGCTTCCTGAAGATACTGGATCCTTTAGTAGGAAATCAGTGATATCCATAGTAAATATTCCCTATCCTGATGACATTCAGGCCAACCCTCGAGCAGTCAGTGAGATGATTTTAGTCGCCGAAAGAAAAGGGAAAAAAATAGATCTTGCTATTAAAAAAGTTCCATCGCTTCAAACTAATTCTCTTGAAATAAAAGATCAGTGTTTTGCCAAAGAAAATATGATCAACAAAGCATGTGATAGCCTCTTCATTTATGCTTCCGGAAGCAGGCGCTCCTTGTGTAGTGAATTAGAGTACAGTGGGTGCAGGGTGGTGCTTGGAGTTTAGGGTCAACTTTGCTGTCCGCTCCGTAGATTTTACAGGCGATTTGCTCTTTGCTTTAAGAAGAGAAAGTGATATTGGAAAAAAGTCAGCACTTTAGATTAAAGCAAAGCACCCTTCACAAAGCCACAAACAAGAAGCAGGACAGAAAGTCCATGGCTTGTAGCTATCCTCGCACCTGCGGAAGAAGTTATAAGATATTCGCTCATCTTGAAGATTTCCAACGCTCCTTATTAGGCTGTTTTAAACACATACATATATATATTTAATTAGCTCGCCAGCTTGGCTCTGGTGCTCATGAATGTCTTGGCATGCACTGCAAACAACAACACATACAAAGGATTTCAGTCCCAGGAAGTTGGTGTTGTTTGTTTTGTCTGTTTTCAAACAATGCCATCCCATGGCTGGGAACACCGAGAGGGGCAAATCCAGATACTTTTCCCTCAAGTAATTCCTTGAGGGTCATTCCCTAAAGTCATCTGGTTCTTCCTATAATGGTACCTTAGAACACATCCCTTTTTTTTCCTACTGCGTGAGCATAAATCCACAGGGCATATGACACAACCTGAGAACAGCAGGTTCCTCAACGAGGGGGGAACTTGCTCTAGGGTGGGTGCATTTGGGCATTTACTTTTAGAGTGTTTTTTTTTTTTTTTTTTTAATCCTCGAAATCTTGGAGAAAGTTAGTGCTATCAAGAATTGGAAACTCCTGAAAGAGCTCCAAGATTATCTCAGGGAAGAAATTGTAGTTTTGCATTTTTTTCTTCATATATTTTATTCAATAAGCTTCTAGCTACAAATGACATATTGAATACCTTTATTAGTAAAGAACAAAAATGTGATGAGGATCAAAGCATTACCTTCTTTCATCTTTAACTGGACAAAGATTAAATGTGTGTGAAGGGGGTAAGCGTGGGGAAATGCAATCTTTTGAATACTTCATCTAAACCATGTTTGTGTCCACATTGGCAATGATAAAAATTGTGGCAGAACCCCTTTTTCTCTAAAAGTCACTGTATGTAGAATAAATATTTGGGGCTTCCAAAGTAGCCATTTAGTAAACTCACATTACTATAGTTCTGCTAGGTTACTTTAGTGTTGTCATTGATTTGCCTTACTGGTAGGAGGGCTATGTATTTACCAGTATATAGTATCTGCTCACAGAAACCTAGTGACTGGAGGAAGACTCAGAGGTTAGTAGTGGGGCTCTGCAGAATGGTCCTCTATTCAAGTTGGGTGACAAGTTTCAAAAAATGCAACTGTGATAGCTCAGTTCACATGCAGTTCTAAGTACAGAGATTTTACAAGGAAAATGTACACAATCTATGTAGAACCAATAACATCAGAGCTTTCCAAAATTAAACACGTATTCTCATTATCTTTTGAAGAGAAACTCTTTGACAGGGATTCATTTAATGAAAAAAAAAGAAAGAAAAATAAGTTATTAAATGCTTCCCCAAATAGGTAATGGTCCTTGATTTCACACAAAGTATGTCTGGTATTGAATACAAGTTTTAAAATGATGAAAACAAATATAACTTGGTAAAATAATTCACTATTTAAAATGTATTTTGTGAAATAATGGTTTTCTTTTCAACATGGGCGTTGCAGATTGGCTCGAATTTGTTGAAACTGCACCATAACTTATGTCGTCCCTTTTCTTAATTAATCAACCCTTCATAGGACATGCCCGATCCCATTAGCCCAGTGAGATATTATGGAAACAGCTGCTTCATTTTGACCCACCGTTTCCTATCATACTATATCCAGCATGTGCAAGTTAAAGCGTAATTTACATGAGTATTATAACTAAAGAGAAACCCAATGATGCAGTGTAAAGAACATTTTGAGCCTACTAAAATTTTGAACTTCCATCAGACATGTAATCAACTATTGAAGCATGGTACTTTTGTTTTCAGATTGTAATCATTCAGCCACTCTAGGTGCATAGCATATTTTTAATTAAATGCAATTCATTTTCACTAGGAAAATTACAAAGATTTTTTTCCTATATAGTGAATTCTAAAGCAAATGTGTATTGTCATCAAATCACTGACTGTGTTTCTCTCCTTTCTGTTTTTATGTCTTGAATGAAAAGATATGTACTTCTTTGTATGCCCAAAGACTTTTAGAAGTGACATCTGAGAATCTAAAATGCTATAATTTGTCCTGTGTAATTTTAACAAATCATCATAGTCATTTTCATTCAGATTTATGCTAATTACATAATGCCGTTACTTCTTATCAAACATGTTATGGTTTATTGTATGGAAATATTAACTTTTATGTAACAAGTAAACTTCGGCCACTCTGTGCTCATTTTACAGATAGAAATGCTTTACTTTTGTGAAATACTCAGAGCCAGGGTTGCCGTCAGGACCCCTGAGTTCTGATTTCCTCTGCTGCCACTCACTTTTGAGATCTTAAATGAGATACTATTTCCCCATGTTTCCTAAAGTGAGCATAATAACTGTGTAGAATTGTCTTATTCTCGTCATGTTAGTATGCCAGGTATTGTGTTGTGATAGATTGCCTGTTTTGTTTTATTTGATTTCTTTTGTTCTCTGCTGAGGCCAAGCAGGATAAGCTGTTATCCCCTTAATACAGGCACACGTTTAAGCAACTATTGCCCTCAGATAATTGCCTGTCCATTTATCTGTTCCTAGTAGCTAGTTGTAATCTCTCTCTCCTCTGAACTTCAGCAGTATTTTCTTTTGCTAGGTTCTTTACCAGGCCTACATTGTGTGTAATTAATCATATTTGTCTTACCTCACTGATTATGCTATTAACTCATTAAAAGCAAGGAGTAAAATTTTTTGCAATTTTAAAAATTACTTTCAATGTGTAAAGCAAGGCCTTGAGAGTTTTCAAACTTTACCCCCAACATAAAATGCTCTGTGAAGAAGAAAGGAAGATGCTATTATCTAAATTATATGAAGAAAATTTACAGGCAGTAGGCTTAGATGAAGATAGGCCTAATAGGACCTAGAGGTTTCTCTTGGACACAGACTGCCATTTCATCATGTCCTTCGACATCTGTTTAATCATAATGCCTTTTATTTGCTTTGTTTCTATGCTTAAAAATTTTCATAGTGCTCTCGCAAGTGTAATTCCCCCATCTTTGTAAGGCGGAGGAGGTGTTTTCTTCATTTTGTAAACGGAAGAGTCTGAGAAGTCTTAGAAGTCTAAGCAGGGCAGAAACTTGGCTGCCATTTCTCATCCTTTTCTCTTCCTCATGCAAGAGTGGTGTGGGCCTTGCCTCTCCTGAGATGCAGCAGGCAAGCATTTCTCAAGAGAGTGTGACAAACGAAAGCCCGACCGAGGAGAAACATGGAAAAAACCTTCCAGGTATTAACTTCACTATGGTTATGATTTCAGAGAATAACAGAAATTCCATATATTTCATTACCAAAAGAAAGTAAAATTAAAAACAATCAAAGCACAGTAGTTGAGACCTTGGCAGCCTCAGCAGTCGGGCGGAAACGGTGTGGGGCTGCTCCCCTCAAGTAGACTGCCTGTTGCCAGCCAGAGAGGGCCACTGCCTGGAGAGGTCAGGGTCTGCTTCTGCGTCACTGCCTGAGTGCCACCAGCTCCTGTTCTCATGCCTCTTGCCCTTCCATGCCCCCTCATATGTCCGCCAGGTAGAAGTGCGTGGCTGCCTTTCAGCACCTTCCTTTTCACTTTAGACCTCCGTCTGTGCTACCATTTTTCCCCTGCGTCTGCAGTCACCAGGCTGGGAGACAGTGGGCAGGCTGAACGGTGCTGCATCTCTCCGCGTGCCCACACCTTACCCTCCAAAACGGCTGAAACTATTGGGGACCTGCTAGGTGCCAGGCAACATGCAGTAGGCACTGTGCCTCCATCATATTGGTTAATCCTCACAATAACCCTGTGTGACAAATATGCAGATCAGGAATATGTAACCCAGCAATGTGGAATAACTCATCCTAGCAGGGAGCCATGCAAAGACACAGAAATGAAGAAACAGCAGTGTGGTCCATCAGCACAGAGCAGAAATCTACCGCTTTCTGAAACCCCCTGGGGCAAGCAACCTTGCTCCAATACCCCGCATTTGTTAAATTGAGATGCGCAGCTGTCATTTGAATGTATACTCATCTTTTCAGAGGAAATGCACCACATATAACATCGTTTGCATATAACATACTTCATACTTGATATAAAACTTAACTTTTCCCCAACTCTGAACT
This sequence comes from Trachypithecus francoisi, assembly GCF_009764315.1. NCBI lineage: Eukaryota > Metazoa > Chordata > Mammalia > Primates > Cercopithecidae > Trachypithecus > Trachypithecus francoisi. The sequence goes on along the minus strand of NW_022681469.1, from coordinate 149,029,667 downwards.
GATAAATATTGAATATGAAAACATTACCAGCCTCTTGGTTTTTCTATGCATTAATAAAACGTAAAGCTTGTTTGTTCTTTGCAATGTACCAAATTTCTTATGATATAACAATATTTTGAACTTTTCATAGCATAGACTTTTACAGCTTACAAAGGTTCCTCTGAATTTATTTAAATATTCATTTAATACCTGGCTCTACTATTATTCTAGCATTCCTTCTTCTTTTCAAAAACCTCTTTTCCAAGCTTTTTATTCAAATTTGGTAGTCTGGGCCCAGGAAAGGTTACATTGATGGATCAAAGTACTATCATTAGTTAGTGGCAGGTGGGGGATGAGAACCAGACTTCTGGGCTCTAAGAAAGATCCTGGAAGGGGATGTGGGTATTTAATTCAAAGTGCTGAGTGAAGAAAATGAAATAAACAACTTATTCCATGTACATTTGACCAGTTCTCCAAATATCCACTTTCTCTTGGCTTTGAATATTTTCTGATGGATTAATTTCCTATGTAAATACAAGTTTAGTTGGCTTAGATATGGGGTACCATAAGTATTTTCAGGGCATTGTTCTGCAGAGTTAGGCATGATTCCTGATCGGCTTTTCTTTTCTTTCTCTTCTTGTTTGGGTATCTAATGGAATCAAAAGGAGCAAGGGAAAAGAAAGAAAACATTTTCTACTCCCACCCGCCACCCCACTGTGACTGCGTGGTCTGACTCCAGAATCCTTGTTTTGTAAAAGTGAATATGAGTGAGGGTCATAACAACAAACTTAAAAATAGAAATCCTCCAACAGTAAAAGTAGCAACAGTCAAATACTTTTCTGTCTGTGAAGAAGTCCAGCTTATGAGGAACTGAGTGTCCATTACAGCTCTTCGAGTACACAGGCCCCTTCAACATATTTCTCATTTATTACAGGTGCCAGCTTCAGAAATGAAAATCGCTGTGTGAGAAAAACTGAGCTAGCTTCTAATGCAATTTTTATTCAGGTTTGAACATACTAAATCACTGTTTAAGGGGAAAGGTCAACCAATAGAATGATTTTATCCCATAATTTTTGGAGAAGAATATCTTTTTATTAGAATGCTTATGCGTCCGGTGCCAATTTCTTCCAGAAATCTGTTTTTCAAAAGAAATGTGCTTCACTTTGACCTAATACATAAATTGCCTATTTAATGTGCTCTGGCATGCTGGTAGCAGCTGTTTAAATTTCCTTTCTTGCTTTCCTTTAGTCAGCAAATTTACAGCTCTGTTCTAGTTATGAGGGCTCTTACTGTAGCTGAGGGAGAGTGCAGTTGCCCATGAATGCAGGTCTACAGGACAGGGTGCATGGGTGCCACTCCATTCACCAAAGACCGTTCTCTTCTGTTGCTTAGAATCCTCCTCTGCAGCTGGCAGGCCTTTCTACCTCCTGCAGCAACTGAAGAGTGGATGTGTGCAAGCAATGCTGCCTTCTTCCTGCTGGGGACACGGCACATCTGAAAACAGTACATTTTCATGGTAGCACACCCATACAAGCAAGAACTGATTTTGTGTAGATGGGATGATGGTTATGATAGAAGCTGCCAATAATTTTGAACACTTATGATTTCTTTACCTCTGGCTATGATCCCAGGAGTTAACCATAATCATTTTACTGATAGGGAACTGAAGCCGAAGGAGATTATGTAACTTACTGGAGTTTATTCAACTAGTAGGTGGTACAGGTGAGACTCAAATCTGGATTTTGTTTGACTATAGAGCTAAGATGGTACAAATATTTGCATCATAATTTCATATGGCAATTCCTCACAGCTGAAAACTTTATACTTTTCCAATTCTGCCTATTAAAAATATATAGAGATATGAATGGCTTTGGCAAAATGTAAAGGAGAACAATATAAATTGGTGGAAAAACAAACAGAAACCTTTCCAAGAATGAAATTCTAATACTGCATATATTTAATAACTGCTTTAATGCATAAATAAGAATGATTTATAATTAGCACTCTATTTACTGGTATATAGACAAATGTTGCTAAAATGCTTGAAACTATTTAGTCACAGAGTTTAAAAATGCTTCCTGCCTGTCTGCTTTCATTATTCATTAGCATTCTCTTTATTAATCATGTATAGGTAGTTATTAATCCAGGATTTATTTGAAAAATCACAAATTTCATATTAGGAATTCCACATGTGGTTTTGTTGCCCTGATCATGAATGGTGCTAAATTTGACTAAGGGTTTCAGAAAGTATATTCAAGATGGGGAATGCAATAGAGACAAATGGCATCCATGTGCACTGGCATCCTTTCAGCGATTGTGCACCCAGAGCCCTTCCCTGGCTCAGTGAGGACAGCTTGCCCTGAATTAGGAAGCCAGCAGAAGTGCATCACAGCTAGTATTGTTGACTACTAACTGAAAAGGTCAGAGAAAAGAATAACTCGTGAGTTGAGGAAACAGGGGTCAGTTTGGCTGAATATCTGAGAAATCGCTCATCAGTTGGTGAAATAAAGAATACCTCTCCTTATCTACGTCCTCTTTGAATGTTGCTATAGACCTCCACCGCCAATATTGTCAGAGAAAAATCTCTCATCAAAGCAGGAAAAACATCTCATATTTTTAAAGAAATGGCAACTGAGGAACTCAGAGTGAAAAAAAATAGAAGAAAAAGAAAGAAGGAAAGAAACATAGCTGCAAATATGTGATTTCGTTTCCCATATATCTTCTTAGATAAATTGAAAAATAAAGATATAGCCATGATTTATAAATATAAAAACTAAAGACCAGGAGCGGTAGCTCACCGTTGTAATCTCAGCACTTTGGGAGGCCGAGGCAGGCAGATCACGAGGTCTAGAAATCAAGAACATCCTGGCCAACATGGTGAAACCCCGTCTCTACTAAAAATACAAAAATTAGCTGGGCACGTGCCTGTAGTCCCAGCTACTTGGGAGGCTGACACAGAGAATTGTTTGAACCCGGGAGGTGGAGGTTGCAGTGAGCTGAGATCACGCCACTGCACTCCAGCCTGGGTGACAGAGTGAGACTCTGTCTCAAAAACAAAAAAAAACCCAAAAAACTAAAAAATGAATTTTTATGGTTCATTAATGTCTGACTTTGAGGAAGGAATTATTGGAGGACCTAACGTCAATAGGACCGAAAAGAGCATAGATTATATGGCTTCAGAAAACATACCTGTTTTAACACAAGGAAAATGTCTTAAGATTTTACCCATATTTTTTCGAAGTTTGAGCCAGTGGCTTTACCCTTTTCCTTAATCTAGCTATTTCAAGTTTTCTTAATTAGAATGCTTTATTAATTGCCTTCATTAGTAGAAGTTATCTTCTTAGCTATCAGCATTAAGTAATTAGAAATATTTGAAGCAAGATTTTAAAAATTCACATCTCATTTGTCAAGATATACAAATAAAAGGACAGAAGTAAGCCATTGCCTGGGATTTGTTCATCAAACTTCCCAGACATAATTTGTCCTTAAATATCATTTTAAATAAATTAATATTATCATCATGAATATGTAATGAAGGATAGTCCAGGGGATGTTTTTTAATCTTTTCTGATCACTGCTACATAGGCAGTCTTGAGTTGTTTTCTTAAACATTCTCAAATTACATTAAACTTCAAGTATATTCTTAGCAGTGGTATTATCCTCAGAAGTGTTTTGCACTATACATAAACCAAAACGTAATTTTCTATCCCTAAATATTTAACTCTAAGTACATGCTAAACATAATGCTAGGTGCTGCAATAACACCTAAAGTTCAAGACACAATTCCTATGTTCACAACCTTTATAATATTTTCAGATAGTTTGAAATAGAGTGAGGTTTTAAATTCTAAAGTTTTTTTTTTCTATTTAGTGGTTGTGATTCTATTGCTCAATCCCTAAATGTTGGATTTTTCAAATTAACTATTTACAATGCTAGAAGTTAGAAAATTGCCTTCATAACATATGAATTTGTTTAATCAGAAAAACTAAAGGTAAAAGATTATATGCATGGCTGAAGAACAGGCTCCTCAGGGTGTGTCTGTAACAGAAGCATCAAAATGAAGCAAGAAAAACACTGATCTCATAACAGAGCCCTTCACTGCACAGTGCTTGATACCTTTACATTTTCACATTTGAAGTATTTCACTGCATTATTTAACTTCATTAAAATGTTTCTCTTTGAAGATAATAATAAAATTGCTAGACTTAATTTCATCTTTAAAATTTTCTCTACAGCTTCATATTTGTCAGCTTCATGGACTAAGAAACCACAACTCCTAGATTTTACTATTTGCTTTAATTCAAGCACTGTTTAACCTATATCAGGTATGTTTTATACCTATAGGATTCTTAATTCATGCAAAAATGCTCTCTCAGAGTCTGTTTTGAAGCAGTTGCATTAAGTAAAACATAATACTCATTGATAAATCTTCCTGTGTCCAATTTCCCTTGATACTCCCAATGACAATGCATTGCTCCTCACTTTGATCTTCCTTGGAATTGGGGGCTGTGTGAATCATCTCATTGACAGGAAAAACGATTGCATGATATTTTATTTACTTGTATGTGTTTGATTTATTTAATCAATATGAATTCATCAAGATCACACCTATTTGCTTAGAAAAACAAGACTAACTTGATGGTCAGATTCTCCACCCAGACTCCAGGAAATAAGATATAATAAAATACAAAGTTCCTAATTTCAATGCATTTTCTGAGTAGACCATTTTCACAACAGTACTTTAGGTACATATATGTACATGTCTAGATATTTTTAAGATTTTTGTCATGAACTCTATAATTATACACCATTATTTTACTTTGCTTCACTTTGTTGAAATATTTTATGTGTTTGCTAATTTATTTTCTCTCTCATGAGACAACTGTTTACCATTTTTTAATTGGAAACAATTTAAATTTTCTTTTTCTACTTATAACAAAGTAATATGTTATCATTGTACAATGTTATAAACAAGCAAAACAATAAAAAATTAAAAATAATAACATATTGACTGCTGTACATTTTCTTTTTTTCTTTTATTTTTCCGTGCACGTGGCTCAGACTGATTTAAAGCTTTGTACGCTACATTTTTTCACTTTAAAGTTTTGTATCCTATATTTTTTCACGTGATGTTATGTACTGAGTCCTTTCTAATGTCTCTAAACATTCTTTGAGAATATGATTCTAGAAACTGCTTAATGTTCACTGTATGCTTTAACACATTCACTAGGTAACTTGCCTTTTGGTCATCTGTGTATTTTCAGGTGTATGAAAAACTCCGTGATAAGCATTGCACTTCATGACTCACTATGATATCCTTGGAATTTCCTCCTGGAAGTATAATTTCAGGGACATATGGGCTGCATAATCTAAAGCCTCGTGACGACTCTTCCCTGACAAATTTTCCTTCACAAGGGAAGTACTGATTCACCATGCCAATGGCAATGTAGCAGAATGTCTGATTCACTGTAACCTTTATGATGCTTGTTGATTTAGAAAACTTTTGCCAAGATTATATCTGTCAATTTTTTTTAATGACAAAGGGTTTTGACTGGGACTGCATCAAATCTATAAATACTTCTGAAAAATCTGACATGCTTGCAATTCTGAGATGGGCCATCCAAAAACAAAGCATTGTAACTCATTTATTCAAACCTAAACTCTCTCAATGAAGTGTTTTAGTGGTCATCATATTCATACTACTGATTTGCAACCATATTTTTTCAAAAAATGATTATATATTTTATATTTTTTACTTGTTGCTACTATTGAGGATTCAATATTATTCCTAAAATTATTTTCTACTTTGGTGTTGGAGTTATGTAGAAGGTTGACCTAAGTTTATACTTTTATCTTAATTTTATTCATATTATATGATCACTTTTAATATCTCTAAGTGACTAAGAGTGGGTTATAAAATCATAGCATCTGTAAATATTGACGTTTATTATTTTCCTAAGTATGACACAAATATTTCCTTGTTTGATGCTTTACTTTTTAGTTACATATTATTTAGTTAAATAAAAATTTAAAGTTATAGCTAAATATTTTCACTTGCAAATTATTTTGTAACTTTTAACCTTCAAAGTCACAAGTATCTTATTTTATGTTAATCTTCCTATATTTGATTTTTATTTTCTGCTTAGCTTTTTAACTGGTGTTCATTTGGATATATATTGTAAACTGTGATTATATGTCTCCTTTTGGCATTATTAATTAAATAAATCCTTCACTAATTGTTACATTTTAAAATTCATTAGATATTATTTTGTATAATTTCCGAGCTTTCCAAGTTTGTTTTTATTTGCTTTAATCTCTATTCATATTTCTGTTTCTTTATTGTCCTCTTAAATAATAGTTATTTTGTAGCATATTTTCCTATCTGGTAGGTAAAGAGAGAGAGAACTAGGGCATTGCTGAGCTCACTCACGTGCTAGGTTTACTCTGCTAGATTTTTAAAATTCAATATTTCATTTAATGCTAAAAATGATCCTTGGCAGATAAGTATTACCATATCAGTTTTATACATAAGATTTTGAGGTTCGGAGAGATTTTGTGAGCAGCTCACCCAAAGTAACATGCTGGTAGATAGCAAATCTAGGAATCAAATCTGTATCTACCTGGTACCATAAACTATGAAATTTTTATTATTAATTTATATTCCTATTTCATTTTTGTCTCTTTTTAAGTCTTTAAATAATACTCTAACTTGTTTATGTTTTCAGATGTATTACTAATTACTTTGTGATTTTAAAAACTCAGAAAACCTTTTTTGAAAACTTGAATTTAATTAAGATGAGCACCAGTTTGTATAATTATGGCTTTAGAATACTTGTTATTTATTCAGGTTGCAGTTTAAATTCTTAAAAATACTTTGGAATTTTATCATGTTTTATAATAAAGATCTAGTTACAACCTTGGGCAAGACAGCTGGTGGCTAATATGTTGTGTTTCTTTAGAGGAAAATTTATCATCAATTAATGGCATTGTGACAGAAGAAAAAAAAGAAAGCTCTGAAATTATAAACCACAAAACATAAGCCAGAAGTGGAGATCTAGTCTTCCTTTCTTAACCCATCACTTCCACACACTCAGGAAGGAAAATATTTGCCTAGAAGAAACAGGTGGTAAAAACCATTAACTCTAATCATTTCATTGCTGATAATGGTACATAAGCATATGCAATAATAGTCATATTTTTACAGCAACTAGCCACCGTTTATTCAGGGATTATTAAGTGCCAATCTTCATATGTACATTGGCAAATTCTGTTTCATGTCTCCTTAACTACAGAGGAACTAGTAGTCACAAGCAAGCCTTCTTGTGGCCAGTTATGAATGGAAAAGCCCATCCAACCTACAGCTAGGCCTTGATATTCTAGGCCCAAATAGTTCTGAACTTCAATGAGTAAAATTAAATATGGTTTGCAGGAGAATTTAACCAGTATAGAATCTTAATCTACATAATTCTGGTTCAAATATAGCCCTAGCAGATTCTTTGGCCTGTATTATCCAAATCATTCCCTCATATCTATTTTTCGTCTTATTCATAGACACTTGATTTACATAGTTGCCAATTATATGATAGAATTACAATGATCAAATTAATTTAACCTGTGTAAGCAGCCAAGTTGGCTCATTTAAACAAAAATCAGCAGTAAGGGCTGAATTATATGACTGACTCTACCTCAAAGCAGTGCATCATTTACTCACATATTAAATGAGACAAGCAATCTTCCTGCAAAGACCCTCAGCCCCTCATCTCCCTCCTCCCAATGGCTTTGACATCCCGTGTTAAGATGAATCCTGCTGAATGTGGCCACTCTGGGCTCCTGGCAGCTGTTGCAGCAGCTGCCTCTTAACAGTCAGGTTCATATCACGGTGAACACACAATAATTGTATTTCGGAGTTCAGAGAATCAGCATTCCTGCTGAACTACTACAGATTCCACACATGGAGACACAAGTACCACCTTCACTGCAGCCAGTTTCCTTACAAATACCAGCTGTTGATCACAGGAGTGAACAGATTCACAAAAGTCCACCCCAACACTGGAAACAATAAGAGCAACAGAGCAGAGCCTCTAAAAAAAGAATTTTGTAGCATGACACAGATAGATATACAGATATATGTCTCATAGTAAATGATAAGAAGAAATTTTTTTTACTCTGAAAAACTTCAAAAAGCGAATGATTCTTTTAACTTTTGGAACATAGCATGCTTATTTCTGGTTCTACAATCATGCTGGTTCAGTAGGCACTGGGTGGAGTCCTGGAATATGAATTTTTAATAAGGTTCCTGATGAGTCTGGCATAGGTAGGCTGCACGACTCACTTTCAGAAACACTGTTTGGGAGTCTTGATCAGTTCTGGAGTAGTGGCAAAATTATCTAATTACGAAAACATAATTATACAAAAAAAAAAAAAAGAACATGAGCCCCACTTGTTCAGGGCACATAGAGGAACTACAAAAGCAAGTCACGAAATTTGTAGCCAAGAAGTTATAGTTAGGGTGATCAACTGTCCCGGTTTGCTTAAAACTAAGAGGTTTTCCAGAATGTGTGACTTTCAGCACTAAAGGTTCAACAATACAAGGCACAGTGAGGGCTTCAAAGTAAGTATAAACAAATTGCTGAGAACTTGATGAGTAACGAATTCTGACAAAGAGAAAAGGGGAAAGCTTTAATAAAGGAGTTTTCATTTTTGTAGGAACTCAGCAAATAGGGAAAGGAAACAGCATTTGTAAAGCCATAGAGGTAACAAAATATCTGAAAACATTCCTGCAATACCAAATGGAAAGACTGAATGAGATTAGTAACCCAGAAGAAACAAGGCTGGAGTTAGACTACAAAAACTAATGTTGGCACTTTGAAAATAATAATCATTTCATACATGCTCTGTTGTGATATGTCCCTTGTATTAGAGTTAAAACAAGAAATTCTTATTGGAATAGATTGGATTAGATTAGGAAAATGAAAAGAGCCTGTATTGACAATAAACCAGTATTGGTTAGAACAGAAAAGATGCAGTTTCTCAAGGATGTTTTAGGGAGACAATTACTAGGACAATTCAGTGTGTCAACTGACAGAAGAGATGAGAACATTTTCAAGGCTTCCTCAAGACCAATGACTGTGATGAATGCTATTAAAGCAGTTTGGGGTCATAGGAGGAAGAACATTTCTTTTTAGTGAGAAAGCTAAGATAAATTCAGTTTTGAATATTTGAGTTTTAGATGTCTTATCTGAGTATCTACCAAGAAACAAACCTCACTACAACCTAGTGCCTTAAAATGACAGGAGATCATCATCTGTCTCTGTTCTGCGTATTGTCTGTGCTTAGCTGGGCAGTGCTCACTTGGGCTCCCTCATGCTGCAATGAGATAGCCACTGGAGCTGTGACTGGAGGAAGGTTGGAATGGCTGGATACCCAAGGTTGCTTCCAGGCTTGCACACCAAGGGCCATGGCTGAGCTTCACTCAGTAAGGTGGCTGCACTGCCTCCACAGTGGCTGGCCTCCAGGAGGGCTCAGCAGGTACTGCCTGCCCCTGTAAAGGATAGGTCTATAATTGGCACAGCTCACTTCTTCATACTTTATTGGGCAGAGTGGTCACAGGCCAGCCAATGCTCAGGGGAAGGAAAATAGGCTTCATTGGGTGAGATGGAGACAAGTGTGCAGACATTCTTACTCTGCCACAGTTCTTGCAGGACATATATGTAGATGCTTTGGGGACAAGAGTGAATATGAGTCTGGATCTACAGAAATGAGTCAGAAGTACAAAGGTGAATGGAACAATTTTCTAAGAAAATTTAGCAGTCAAAACCATGGAAGTGGATGAGAACATCAGGGAGTTGACAATGGGAAAAGAACTATATTTAAGAGAGGAATTTAGTGGGGGAGGCCAATAAAGGAGAGAGGGCAATGCTAGGAGCCAGTAAATAGGGGACCAGCCAGCAAAGAGAAGAGAGGTAAGAGTGTAAGGAAAGAGTGATCAAGGGAGAAAGGTCACCTAGAGACTGGGAAGGCTGAGATGTGGGAGGGCGGGGAATTGGAAGCAGGAGACACCAGTGACTTGCATGACAGCGTTGGGAGTACGAGTGACCTGGGCAATTGACCTGGAGGAGCCAGCATGCAGCTCTGCACACCAGGGGTTGATCCACGGCCAGGTTGGGGAGGAGGAGCAGGAAGCTGCTTCACAGTTCTGTGTGACCTTGGGAAGGTGGGGAAGGGTCAGTAGAAAAAAATGAAGACAGAGAGAAGAAAGGAAAGACTGGTAGAGGTGGTCTGTGGAGGAGATGTTTGACTTCTGGAAGGATTGGAGACACTGGATGAGACAGGGAGAAACAAGTAGAGAATGGCTTAGTATATTGGGGTATTTGGGGGCACAGTGGAGTGGCATTGAGTCCTCTGTGCTCTGCAAAGAGGGACCTAAACCACCCCATCCTGGTCAAGATCCTGGGACTTCCACAGTCAGTTATGCTTGGTGCCACCCTCCTCTCCGAAAGGTCTTTCTTCACCATATTTGCTCGTGTGAGCTCTCCCTATTCTCCAAGCCCCTTCATCCAGGTTGCCCTCCCTGACTCCTCCAGCAAGAAGCAAGAATTCACCTTCTCAGAACATCTATAGAACATTTCTTCTACTTCTAACTTTATGTATTGCTTTTCTGATAACATCATATTTATTGGCATCCTCTCTTGATAAGCTTCTTGCAAATAGAGCCAAAAAAAGTGGGCAGAGGGGAATAGGTTTGATATGATCTAAGTTGGTCATGGTACACAAGACCGGAGAGTGTTCAGAACAATTGAAGACGGCAAACTTTAAAGGGATTGCAACAGCCAAGTTTTGTTTATCTGTTTGCCTAACCACTTTGCTTCAATATTTTGTTTTAATTGTTGATCACAAAGTGGAGGTAGAATTCAAATAATTTTACAAGTAAAGGATTCACAAAGATAAAAAAGAAACAATTTTAAGTGGGAGGGGAAAGTCACATGCTCAAAAACTGTCGGAAAATACCTTAAATAATAGTTAGCTTTATCTTGTGATAGGTAGATAGTCATAGACTATCTTTTCCATCTTCCTCTATTCATGTAAATCTCTGCTCTAGAAAAACTGGTTAAATTAATTGTATGAAAATTTGAAGATTTTATATAAAATTATTTTCAGCTAATATGTTTTCCTTCATAAAACAGAAATTCGACAGAAAAATAGTATCAATTAAGAGGTAAGTGCTTCAGTTTAAATAATTTAGTCAACTAAGTCAAAGATGATGATGAAAATAAAGGGTCAAACAGGCCAGCATTTTGTGACAGAGGTTGATATGACAGTGTCCCATATACCATAGATGAAGGATGCCTCTTTGTGTCAAACAATAAAAGATAAAAGGCTAGTACAATATAGCTATTGACTTCCAAAAGTAAGATTTTGATTTTTGTGCCTTCACCACATCTTGCCTTTCACGGAATAATGAAATAAAGATGCATGATAAATGGAATGTACAAATATTTTGTTTTCTTGCAAACTAAAATACAAACTCCTTGAGGAGAAGAAGTGTGTCTTCCATGTTTGCGTCCCTATGCTTTGTATGTGAGTTCCTGGGAGGGATGGAAGGTGAATAAATGAATGAATAAATGAAACATGGGTATTGAAATAAGCTTTATTTGAATATAATCTGAAAAATTTAAGGCAAAAATCATAAATCAGGATGTGGGTATTACAGTGAATATAATATATAAATATCCACCTCAGATACTGAATTATATATAATAATTGTGCAAGTATAGGAACTTACACATAAGTCAGTGGCTGGGCTGCCCCAGCTTCTGAAATAGAAATTAGAAAATGTCGATAGAAGTATATAAAAATATTATCCAGTATTCACTGGTTGGAAATATTGAAATTAAATATTTCGAGATATTTCAGGTTACTCTTTGATACAAGCAGATACTTTTAGTGAACAGGACTTTTAATGAATATAAACTTCATGAGTCATTTGTTTCTCTCCTTCTATCTTTAACTCTGGAAAAGGCAATTTTGTATCTAACAGCAAGGCTGGTAATGGGATGAGAAAAGAGCAGTAATTTTCATTTGAAAATTGTTAGAAGAGATCTAGAGTTTATCATTTAGCACTAATCACAGCGCTAAGAGATATTAAAATAAAATAAATAGATAGTTTTGATTGCATTATTAAACCCCAAAAGCTAAGAAAATATTCTAGAAATAGATAAAGCATTTCACTGTACCCTTGGAATTCTTCACTTGGAATAGATAAGCTGTTTGATTTTATTCTGCCGAACAGATTGATGACATCTAACTTGGAACAGTCTATGTAGGATAATATTAATAATTTCACTTCCATGATTGGAGTTCTTGCTAATTAGGTTGTAAACTGTCTGCTTAGTCTACTCTGTAATTTTGCCTGCAGTGTCTAACTTCTTTTCTGATAATGTGAAGAAATCTTCCTGAAATAATAGTCACAAAGTTGTAACCATCATTTGGTTACCATTATAATTTAGCATATACCTGTGTGTTTTGTGTGTATGGATACACACACATATGTTCCAGCTATATTAGTTTGTCCTTTAATTTGGGAAACAGAAAAGATGATAAAGAAAAAAAATTAGACAAATCCACACACATTGGGCTTCACAGAGGCTAAGCCATCTATTCATCAGACTGACATAAATTGCAATGACCAAGGCATGCCAGGAGAGTTGCTCATCTACATTATAAGGCAGGGCAAACTCAGAGAACCCTAATCCAAGTGCCCTACAAATATGCAAATCACATCCATTAGGAAGTAAAGCATTAACAGAAAACCTATTTTGGCATACAATATTTTAAAAACATTTAAAAGCATTGTTCACAAGCAAGGACTTAAAGATACAAACCTATATGTATTTCTACATGTATATATATTTGATATATATATTAAAGTCTGTATTTGATTAGGATGATTTCTGAGATGTGTGTGTGTGTGTGTGTGTATGTGTGTGTGTGTGTGTATTCAGGATGATATGAGATGAGATCTCAGAAATCATTCTGGTGAAGTAATCAGACTTTTTAATTTAATGACTGAAGAGGTCTTAAATAATACTAGCAATGTAATTTTCCATTACTGATGGTAGCATCAATACTTCTTCAGTGATAAAATATAAAGGGAAAAACCTAAAGAAGGATGAAGTCGGTATGTTTGTGCTCCCTTCATCCCATGTCATGTGTTTGAGGAAAGCGTGATGGCCGCGGGGTTGTGCAGGGTTCTGCTCATTCCACGAAGCCTTTATCCCACATCAAGGTTAAAACTTCTATGCATTTCCATTGGCTGAATGACTGCATACATTAATGCCATTCAGAACAGCTTTAACTTGCACAGCAGCCTTCAGAATCCTGTGACTAAGCTTCTAAATTGGCCTGGAAGGCACATTCACAGGAGTTGCCTTATCTCTGCACCACCTACTGTCTTCAGTCCCCCCTCTGTCCTTCCATTATCATCATCACAGGCAGCTGAGGTTTCTCCTTCAAAATCAAATAGTCCTGCTTGGAGGACTTGGAGAATAGTCCTGCTTAGAGCTATGGGTCGCTGAAAATGCATGATATGGCATGTCTCTCTCATTTACATTTTGATTAAGTGAAAGCCTCTTAATTTGGGTCATTATCGATACATAAATCTGTAGAGAAAATGAACATGCATTTGTAATGTAACCAACATTACATGATTTATTGTTCTTATAATGTGTAAATACAGAAAGGAAAAAAACCAGAGTCCAGCTCTCAGATGCCCTGGAAATGCAGCACCACTAGGGGACTCACGGGGCGCACCCACATGCTTTGAGCTCTGAGTGAATCAGTGCAGGCTCAGCAGTCACCTCTCATAATCACTTGCACTGAACTAGGTCTCCGATTTTAAAAACCATCATTCACAAATCTGTCTACTCTATACAACTGACCTTTCTGTGGAGGGTTTGTGAATGGTAAAATAAAAGGCTCGAAATGGGTTTCCATACCTGATTGTGGACTTTGTTTGGGCATTTTGGCTACCGCTTGAGGGCTGGAGGTGGAGTGCATTCGTTGGTTGGCAGAGCCATGGATGCTGCTGGGGACAGCTGCGGAGACGTTCTTGCGGGGCTTCATATCCTGCAGCCACATGGGAGAGGCTTCGAAGGCCTGCATTCTGCGGGCATGGCTGTTGGCATTGACTTTCAGATAGGCCTGGGCCTTGTGTTCCTGAAGCTCCCCGTAGTTGGCGTCAGTCACCCTGCACTCGTATAAGCCTTCATCCTTTTTCCTCACTTTGGAAATCTGAAGCTTGTGGGAGATGTCATTGCCTTGGACTTTCACTGTCTGAAAAATTGCAGGTAAAAAAAAAAATAAAGTGCTGCATCAAATGATTTTGTTCCCCTTTTTTTCCCCTGAGCTTGCTAACATTGGAAAGCTAAAGGGTCTCAATGGCCCCATAGCCATAGTGAAGGAGCTTTTTATTTCCTTAACATCACATCCGAAGGCCTTGGTTATCCTATTCCACCAACCACTGCACTTGCAGACTCAGGGGATAATTAGTTCAATGCAGCCAGTGCCAGATTCTGTCAGCCATATGCCCCCCATTGTCCACATGCCAATAGCAGCTCTGTCATTTTTCCATCATGGGATTGGCCTTTCCCTGCTTAACTCAGTTCAATGAAGCACAAACCAATAAGGCCAACTCTATAGGTGAAACAACCTCTTTCCTTCCCTGTGGGCTATAAACTAACCCCCTCAACTCTGAGACATCAAAAAAATATTTTGTTGGTCATGGGTTTGAATGAGAATGCACTTGTATCCCCACACTGGGATGACTACTAAAGGTGCTGTTAATGAACTTGGATATTAATATTTTTTCTTCTTAAATTTTATGTGCAGTCTTGCCTCTAGTCATGGGGTGGCATGACTTGGGGATACAGCTTCCTATCACCTGAAGTCTTGTTGCTCAAAGTATGTATCCCATGCCATTATAGGGACTTTATGCTACAGAGACTTGGGATGCCATCGATAAAACATTGGCTTGATTTTCAAAATTGAAATTGGCTTTCTTATTTCTTCTAATAAGTTTTATTCCAGATTAATAGCAAGATCAGATATCTGATAGATATACTAGATATAATATATGATTTTCTATTATATATCGTATAGTATATATATAAGCATCTTTGTCAGAACAGTTAGGTTTAATACATAATCACATGTTCTTCGTAACTGAGACAATTATAGGTTTCATAAGACATTTGGGATTCAAGAATTTGGTTGAATTTGAAAGATACAGAAAAGAAATGAAGGAGGCTGAAAGTTATTCTTTCTGCTAATGGCCACTACACTACACTTTCAAACAGCCATGAATTATTAGAAAAACCTGAGAAGCACTCATCTGTTTTTACATATAGAGGTATATATACAAATAATTTCCAACAATTGAACCCTATGGGTTTAAGTGTATATAAAATTACATATAAATACACTAATACTATAAAAATGGAAATGAATACTTCCACATTTATTCTGGGTTAAATCTCCTAATAAAGTTTGAGGTAGCTAGAGTCTTTATATTATTATCCCATTTTATAGTTGAGTAAACTGAGGCTTGGGGTGTTTGCGTCAGTGATTTTCAGCACTGAGTGTACATTAGAATCACCTGGGGTGCTGTTAAAAATACTGTCATGTGGAGTAATACAGAAATATGAAGTCTGCACCTCTAGAGGGTGGAGCTTATATCAGTAGTTTATAACAACTCTCCTGGGAATTCAAAGTTAATCACTGTTGGTTGAGAACATATGTTCAAGGTCACACAGTGGGTAAACAGGGAACAAACTACTTTCTGCCTCAGTTTGTGTCTAAAACTCTCTTCCACTCATTAACTTTTATGCACTATTGGCATAGATAATACCATCAACAGTTGTGTGTGTAATCATGTTTCTCATTGTATGCATCAGAGGTCAGGATGTATGAGACTATTTTTGTTACTGGCCTTTAGATGATAGGGGGACGGGTGAAGGCTGAAGGAAGAATAGTCACCAAGCAATCTGTCTAGTTATATATGTATGTGAAAAATAAAATAATTAAGAAAAAACTAGATTTCACCAATAAAGTTTT
Organism: Trachypithecus francoisi; assembly: GCF_009764315.1. Classification (NCBI taxonomy): domain Eukaryota; kingdom Metazoa; phylum Chordata; class Mammalia; order Primates; family Cercopithecidae; genus Trachypithecus; species Trachypithecus francoisi. The sequence goes on along the minus strand of NW_022681469.1, from coordinate 149,013,578 downwards.
TCTAATATTGTAGGAAAACAACAGTTTCTGTGATATAAGAATAACTGAAGTATTCTAAAAAGTCAGTAATTTTATGAGTTTTAAATCAGAGTTTATGGTTGATATTGCATGTTTGTCATTTTTTCTTCCATGTTGAGATTACACATTTAGATCTCAGAATTAGATACTATGTACAATATATTTGTACATTTTTAGTTATGATGCAACTCCAATCTTCTACCACTTTATGCTATTGTAAGAGCCTTAAAATACATTTTCTTTTAAAATGTAGGTCATTGGGATTTTAGATTTCTAAAAACAAATAATAACCATATGTTTATGCTTAACAGATTTCTTCCTTCTGTATTACATAACTGTTTCGTTTCTATTTATCAAATGAAGCAGTATTATTAATATTAACTGATGCTATGTGGCTTCATTTGAGGTAGAGTAAAAAAATAAGACTTTCGTTTTTTAAATTTTACACACACTTATTAAAAGTAATAAGCAATAGAGTGGAACTGTAAGTTTACATTTTCAATAGGTCAAGCTCCTATAATAATGGTTTTACATTTATATTGGCTTTTGGCATTATATTTATATGATTCTGAATAACAGCACTGGAAATACATTCCATGCATTAAAGTGACATTCAAAATTTAGTTGCTTAATTTAATCACAATTTCAGTATCCTGTTGGATGCTTTATATTTTTCTCCCTAAAAATACTTTCCTCTGCTAGTGTTTTACTTTCTACTGAAATATAATTATTTCCATAATTTGAATAGATGTTAGCATTGTATTTACTCTTACTGTTAGGTAAGTTACAAAAAGCAATGAAAGAAAGTGTCACACAACCTCTCTGGATAGCATAGGATTCTCTAGAATGTTTAGATATATACGTGACTAAAATATGTAATTTTCTTTAGGGACTCTAAACGTGCTTCCATTTGTATGTATCTAGTGAGGCAAGCAAGGGGCACCCGGCTGTCCTGCAGCGCTGGCAAGCTGCCTTCTCGGGGACAGGGAAGGGCTGTGCGTCCCGGGCCTGGGCCCGCGGCCCCCGGCGCGCCCCCGCACTCACGCTGATCTTGGTCCCGTCGCTGTCCCGGTCTCTGTCTGGCAAGAGCTCCACCTGCGGGCAAGGAGCGAACGCTCAGTCCCGCGCCAGGCCCGCCTGACCGCCAGCCCCAACGCGAGCACAGCCTTCGCGGCTCCGGGCAGGGCCGTCAGGATGACATGGGGACAGGGGAGCGACCAGGGGCGTGGTCACCCTCGTCCAGGCCCCTACCGCACCGCCCCCACGCTGTCCCCGGCGTACCCTACGCTGTCCCCGCGCCGCCCCCATGCTGTCCCCTGCGCCCTCCTGGCGCTGTCCCCGGAACCGTCCCCGCGCTGTCCCCGCCGCTCGGAGGCTGCGCTCCGAAGGCTGAGCCGGGAGCCGCAGGGTCTTTTTCGCGGGTTGACCCGTGCGGACGCTGGCCCGGAGGTGGCGCAGGCGCCGGGGGTGGGGCGCCGGCGTGAGTGAGGGTGAAGTGCCCCGGGACGAATTTCCGCGCCTTTGCCCCGGCTGCCATTCCGCCCGCCGTCCCGCCCCGGGGTCCTGGCCGCAGATTCTCTTGCTGGCTCGCGGGGGCTCCGCCTCTCGCTCAACTACGTCTCCCTTCTCGCCCGGACCCCCTTCCCTTCTCCCCTCCTCCCACTATTTTCCTTTTCCTCTTCTCCTCCTTTCTCCCCCTCCTTTCCCACCTCCGCACCCTCTCTCCTGCCTCTTCCCAAGTCACCCTCCCTCCCCTCCATGCTCCCCACTCCCGTAGTCCCTTCTCTCCTCCTTCTTGTCTTCTCTTCTTTCCCTTCTCCACTCTCCTCCTTCTCTCTTCTCTCTGCCCCTTCTCTACTCCCTCTCCCTTCTCTCCCTCTCTTCCTTTCCATCCCTCTCCTTTCCCTCTCCCTCCTTCTGTCCCTTCCCTCTCCCTCCCTCTTTCCCTTTCCTCTCCCGCCCTCTCTCCCTTCCCTCTCCCTCCCTCTCTCCCTTCTGTGCCCTGTCTCCCCCATCTCTCTCCGTCTCTTCCTCCCCGCTTCCACCTCTCATTCTCTCTCCTCTCCCACCCCTTCCCCCTCTCTTACCTTTCTCCCTCTCTCCCCCTTCTTTCTCCCTCTACCCCTTTCTTTCTCTTCTTTCTACTTCAATCCTCCCTCCCTTCCTTTCCCCTCCCCTTCTCTCTCTCCCTCTCCCTCCCTCTTTCCCTTTCCTCTCCCGCCCTCTCTCCCTTCCCTCTCCCTCCCTCTCTCCCTTCTGTGCCCTGTCTCCCCCATCTCTCTCCGTCTCTTCCTCCCCGCTTCCACCTCTCATTCTCTCTCCTCTCCCACCCCTTCCCCCTCTCTTACCTTTCTCCCTCTCTCCCTCTTTTCCCCTTCCCTCTCCCTCCTTCTGTCCCTTCCCTCTCCCTTTTCCCCCTTCCCTCTCTCCTCTTCTACCTTCTTTCTCCCTCCTTCTCTTTCCCTTCCCTCTCCCTCCCCCGCCTCCTTTCCCCCTACCCTCTCTCCCTCCCTCTTTCCCTTTCCTCTCCCGCCCTCTCTCCCTTCCCTCTCCCTCCCTCTTTTCCCCTTCCCTCTCTCCTCTTCTACCTTCTTTCTCCCTCCCTTCTCTTTCCCTTCCCTCTCTTCCCTTTTTTCCCCCTCCCTCTCTCAGTCTTTTTCTCCGTTTCTGTGCCTCTCCCGGTCTCCCTCTTTCTTCTCTCCCTCTCTCCCTCCTCCATTTTCCCCTTTCCTTCTCTCTCCCTCTCTTCCCGACACCCCAGGTATCTGTTAGATTTGGAGGTGAGAGGAGCTGGCCTCTCTGGTTCTCTGGTTGTTCAGCCCGGGGACTGGGGTCCCAGATGGTGCCTTGTGCCCCGAGAAGGGAGAGGGGGTGGGGCGGGGGATGGAGGCCGCCCACCGATTCCCTTCCCCCTCCTTCCGTCCTGGAAAGGGGCTCGCGGACGTCCCAGGAAGTGGCAGCGCGGTAGGGGCAAGGCGGGCATCTTCCTAAGAACCAGAACTTATAGGAGGAGGCGCTTCCCAGTTTAACAGGAAGAAAATGGGCAGCAGGACTTCCTTCTGGGTTTTAACTTCGCGTCCCCAGGACAAATTCCCTCTCCCTCCCTGGAAGCCCTGGGGGTCACTCGCTTCCACAGAACCCCGGCGGATCCCCAGGGGTGCCCAGGCAGCACCTCGGCCCTCAGTCCCGGGCCGGACACCCTGAGGACCCGGCAAACGAAGGGGAGACGAGGGGTCGGCGGGCTCCGCTACCTGCGCGCCGGCCCCCTCGGCCCCGGGCTCCATTTCCTCCGGCCCCCGCAGGAACCACCACTGGATCTCCAGATAGACCGAGGCGGAGCCGCTCTGGAAGGCGCAGGACATCTCCACATTCTGCCCCTCGGTCGCCGTCACGTTCCGCGGAAACTCGGTAAATTTTGCTGCAAAACAGAAAGGCATCCTTTTGGAATATCCACACCCCTCTTGCCAGAGTCTCTTTCCTTGAGAGCTCGCTGCATTTTTCCTGGACTTAAATAACAACAAAACCCCTCTCTTACATCCTCGGCTTCGTCTGGTTCCCCCGGCCCCCTTCCTTTGCCTCTTTCCTGTCTAACTTTTGGTATCATACCTAAATCACTATGTTGTTGATCAAATCCAGATAATGGAAAGGTTAACAAGCTTGCCAATAACTCTGTTAGCCAAGATCCCCGCAGGTAGATCCAAATGCCTTTTGTCAGATTGCAATATTCCGCAAAATTTACTGAGAGAGTTAGTGAGATACAATGTAGACAATCTGTCAAGTTGATATATGAGGAGAGTCTCTTGCCTCTAAGTTTCTAAACAATCTACCACTAACTGGATGTTTCATTTAACAGAGTAGATCATGATTATCTGTCAAAATGCACATTCCTGATACAGCAAAACAGTTATTAGCAACACCAGTGAAACGTGCCTGCAGCAGTGAAACAATTTGCACACTTTATAAACTGTGTATGTTTCCTTCTCTCCAAAGTAACCTTTATTTGTTCCCATCAAGTCACCGTATTTCAGACTGCCATACATCCTAGGGTGTAATGATCACACGTCTAGGCTGAGTTCAGATGAAATATTATTTAGAAGTCACTATGGCAATGTTTCTCAGCCTTTTCATTACCAACCTTGACACTGCTAGTTTGCATGATTCATGAAACCATGGTGAAACTCACAAAAATATAATGTTTCCTTCCCCCTAAAGGCATTTCTTGAACATGCAATGCTCTTATCTTGTTACCAACATGGTTGTTCTTATCTTATCTAAGGGGCACTTTGCAAAGAGCTGATGGTTCCCTAAAAGTAGTCTTGGAAAGATTTGTATGGCCAATGGAAATGCACAACCACAATGCACACTTACGGAGAGGAGGGCTGTGAGGACTGCAGAAATGATTTGGGGTGGATGCACTCCTCCCCCCCTCACCTCACCCCCGTTTTAAAGAGAGACGTGGTCTCTTTTCAACATTTTATGAAATCCCAAAAATAATCTCTAGTGATATGAAACTGTATTTATACCTAAAACAGGGAAGCTATTAAGGAGACATTCTGATCGGAAAAGGACTTTTCTATTCTAGCTGGCAGACGGAGTATGGCATTTCTGCTTGCAGAAGTGATGCAGTCTTTTGGCAGCAGAGATGTGATCTGTTCATGGTGCTGAAACGACCACTGCAGCCCACGAAGTCCTGAACAATCGGATTCAGCAGACTGCTGCTGCTTGTCATGCAAGTTGTGGCTTTTTATGGGTCCTCAGAGGAGTCTGTCCTTTGATAAACACACATACAAAAGGAGTCACAGGGACCTAGAAAAGGGAAACTCTAAGCCCAGTCTGACTACACAAGGAAGAGGGACTGGTAATGGAGAGTCCCCATATCCAGCCTTGTGTTTGTTTGTGATGATTATGTATGCATGAGTGGCTACCCTGTGCATGCACACAGATAGAAAGCACACACACACACGCACACACACACACACCACATCGACCCTGTGTTTGTGCTCACCGAAGAGCCCACCTCATTGTCAGGCACCAGCTAGATTTTCTCTCCAGCCTAGCTTGTCTACAGTTTAATAAACTTTAAAGAAAATCGTCAAACAGAACACTATTTATACAGCCTAAGCCCACTCTTACTTGCTAGGAAGCTTATTCTATCTGCCTGTCCATTCTTTTTGAGTGTAAGAAACACACACACACACACACACACGCGAGCAAATGTATATTTGCCATTGAGCACAGACTTACCGTGAGAAGAAAGCCCTTGTTGTACATATAAAACGGAAAAGAAAACAAATCCAACATACGCCAAAAAGATCCCCATCATTCCAAAAAGGGAGGGGGGGTCACATCAGTGTAGCCAACAGCCGAAAAGCCCTGAAAGAAAGGCGTGCGAGTGGATGGCAGGCTCTGTCTCAGAGCCCTGGGCGCGACACTGCAAACATCCTGCTGCTTGTTCGGCGAGGGCTGGCTGTGGGGAGAAGGGACTGCGATTCTGGAAGGTTAGAACCAGCTGGCTGGGATTCAGCGAGGCTTCCAGCGGAGCCCAGGCTGGAATCGCTGCGAAGTGTCTCGGCTGCCTGGCTGCCTGCTTCCAGCTACCTGGCAGCTCGTCCAACGTCAGCCCGCCGCTCCGGCTTGCGTGATCACTGCCCTCCCTAAACACGGAGCCGGTTTGGGAAGTGGGGAGTGGGCAAGTGGGGCGGGCTGAGGACTTCGCCGGGCTCGCGGCGCCGCAACTTTTCCCTCTAATGGCTGCGATGATGCCTTTAACTCTGTGCGCGCTGGACAGCGCCCCGCCCGGGAGCTCGAGCCGGGCGGCCGCGGAGGGCTCAGGGCACAGCGGCTCCGCCGGGGTCTCCCTTCTGAAGAGCAGGGACGTCGGTTTTTTTCCACTTTGCTTCTCTCCCCCATCGGGTGTCTTTCTGGCTCCGCGGATCAGATCGCTCGGTGCCGAGGAGGACTATACAGTGGCGGGATTGCGGCGCTGGTGGGGGGCTCAGAGAGAGAGGTTCCGGGAGGGAGTTGGGGCATTGCTGAGGACCGGGGAGCAATGGGATGGGGGAGAGACGGCTGGGCCGAGGAAAACAGCCATTTAGGGAAATGCCGCTTAACCAGTTATTAACTGCTCCAACCAGGAGCATCACATGCTACGATTTCACACGAATTTCTTGCTGAACAGCCTTCAGTACAAGCAGCTCATGCAGGAGCCATATCGCTCCAGCTGGCAGACGGAGAAGAGAAAAAGTACAAAAAGTCACGCATTAAGGGAATTTTCTCGAAACAAAAGCCCACCATACTATGTTTACTTTTAAAAAAATTATATACCTCCTGCCTTCGTTTCCTTCATCTTCCATGTATTTTGGAGGGGGGAGGGGTTTTACATACCGTTAAGGTCTTCATTACGTGATTTTGTTTTGTTTATTTGCTTTTCGTTTGCATAGCACAATAATTCTGTAATGTTCCCTGGGACTAAGTGAATAAAGAATCTTATTTTAGACACAAAAAATCACAGTAAGTTTCAGAATGTGGAAGAAATCTACTTATCTGCCTTGGTGAAGATTTGAGATGTACATTCTATTTTTTATTAAGAACCGAAACAACAATGTATATTATGTTAACAACTCAACTATTACTGGATTTAAATCTTTTTAGCAAAATTAATAGCATTTACCATCTAAGAAGAGTATACATTTTTTATTCCCATTATTATTTCTATGCAACTATACCACAAATTTTCAGTATTAGTTGGAGATATGAATTAGTTTTAACAATGCTATCAGGAAGCCAGTGTAGGGTATTTTCATTTTACAGATAAAGAATTTGTAGTTGCCTAATACCTTTACTCGTCAGGAAAAAATTAACATAGTGGTTGCATTTCAAATCACTTATCTTCTATTGCTGAATGCAGCAATAACTTAAAGCTCAGAAAACTAAAGACACAATAACTTCATCACAATATTGTTTATTTTCTGAAAATATATTTATTTTTCGCTGTAAGTAGGGTCAGAATATGGGATTTGGAGACAATCATGGGAGATATTTTATATCTGTTCATGTTTAGGCCAACCAGACTCTGTATCCTCCTTGTATTTAGCAAGGGATTTTGAAGTTTATCATTCTAAGAGAAGGAATCTCTTTATGTTCAAACATTCATGGACAATGAGTTCAGAACACAGAAACATAATCCAAGTTAACACACCTGAACCATACTAAGCACTACTTGGAAAGTAAACAACAAAACCTTGTATATGCTTTAAATGTTATGCCTAACAGGATGTTTTCAATGTGCTATCATGATTTTGGCTTTATTTCAACCTTTAGCATAAACATGAGTATAATATGTCATGGAAATGGCCTGACCTCAAGGTTATCTGCTGTTAAAACAGTTCTCAATATAAAGGGCGTTTATTTTAAGTAAGAGGAGTTCTAAATTAATTTAGCAAAGCATTTCAACTATTTTTAAGAAGTACTTCATCAAGAAGTATTGTTATTGAACAATAAAAGTTCAATAAAAATAAGCTTAAGGTTGTGAAAAATAAAGTGTGAGAAAGCTTTTTTAGTAAAATAAACCATTGAATTACTTTAAAAGAAAGTTATAAGCATTTAAGCTATGAAGGAAACAAAGAAGAAAGGAGGGAAGAAAGAAAGGAAGGAGAAAGATGAAATTGGAAAAACCTTTTGTTCTCCTTATGAAAAGTGCCTGATAGATATTTTAGTTTTGCCAATGTAGACCAACACTTTTTTCTTAAATATCTGTTATATCATCTCAAGGACTGTAAATAGTGCTAAAAAGCATGTATGCATTATCTTCTATAGGTCATTTGCCTTGTTAATGATAAACTGTCTCTATATTAACAGTTTGAAATGAGAAAATTTAATTAAGAAGTAAATATATTCAATATATCACATGATCACAGTTCTGAGACTAGGTCCAATTCTTTGTACAAGTCCTTGTAAAACACTGTACTCTCCCACAAGATTGGAAGTAAATTATCAGGAAAGAAAATTTGTCTGCATCCAGATAAAAGAGAAATATTTCCTGCCCATTTCTCCTTTGCCAAAATGATTGCTGATGCCTTATCCTATAACAATAATTGCAAATCTCTTCTTAAAAAATACCTATTGATAGTGCTCCAACAATCAAAGTCTGCCATCTCACTTTTTGATTGCTTTCTTGTCCTGTTAATTAGCTTTTGATCATTATTTTGCTTCTTAAAAATTCAGACATTTTCCCCCAAAACCTAAAATAGAAATGTTTATTTGAATATGCTCTTTCCTTGAGCATAATACAATGTGTTGGAGATCATTCCATTGTGTTCCTTTGGCATCATATTTAGATTATATTTATTCCTTTTTTTTACATATTCAAACTTGGTTTACTTACTCTTTCAAACACTGTTTCTTTGTGATGTCTGTAGGCTTCTACATAAACTTTCAGAGCAATTGATCCACGTAACAGCTAAACTGGCGAGGGGGAGGGTCTTTATATTTTGTGGCTATGCCCTTTTCTCCTAAGGATTCGGGGACATTTTTCCATCTTAAAGTTGAAGGAGATCACTGTATTTCACTCCCATAGGCTCATGATAGAAAGGTTTTCCATATCACACTTTCAAAATTTGTCCTAAGTTGAGGCTTAAGGGCCAAATGTAAACTTTAAAAGTTTTTCATAAGTAACTGGAAGATACAAAATTAGATATTTCCTTTAGAAATAACTTTTAAAATGGCCATCTAAAGAACTGGAAGACAATCCTCACTGGGTTAGATGAGCTGTTCCTGTCCATGCCCTGGGATGTGTATCCTACTGTGTTCTTGAACGCTTTCTTTGCAGATGATCAAAACTGCATAAGAAAGAATATTTCAGGGTATTGAGAAACATTTTCACTCACAATCTCATTCCTGGATTAAATTCTTTTCTCACTTCAGGAAATAAAAGGAAATAGTACAGAGTCTTTAAATGTTGAAGCAATATAAAAAATATCCACAAAGAAATTCTATTTCAGTTGAAGAAAATAAGAGTGCAGGAGAAAGCTGCTAACTCATACTAACCAAAGATGAGCTTTTCATATTTGCTTTCCACTTAATTATAGCAGTCAATGCTTTGGCCTGCTGGATGTATCAGTCTCTTCCTGTTGCAGTTTAAAAGACACAAGAGAGTCTGTCATGTGATAATGACGAAGAAGCAGCATGAATAATGCCTCTTTCCATATGTGTACAGTGTCTTCACAGCATGTGTGAATTTCAGAATTGGAATAGAATTTAATAAGCAATTAATACAAACCACTCATTCTACATATAAGGAACCTGCCATAATTAGTCACTTGTGTCACAGAAGCAAATCAATACTTTATTTCTTCAGGATCCTAAGATCTAAAATGCTTTCAAGGTAGGGTAAAACATTAAGTATCTTGAGGCAAGCAAGTAAAAGTTGTTGTTTACTAAGAAAAGTACCACATAAAACAAAATTAATTACACCCAAACTCTTTTCTAGACACTGGTAAACAAGTCTTTTAAGATTCTAGAATCCTAGATAGTCCCTACATCTCAACACAACTTGTTTTCTCAGAATTTGTGTTTTATTTTAAAAGTAGACAATTTGTAGAGAGAGAATAACTGCTGGCCACTGGAGGTGTCAAACATTTTAAAGAGGCAGGTGACCTATGTGGACACTAACTGCCCATTAGGTGGCTACTGTTGGTTTTAATCTTCCAGATGGCATTTCTCCTTTTATCTCTTCCTTTTATACATGACTAAAATGTAAATTACTTACATCTGGCTTTCATTCTGTGGAACTCACTGCAACTTTGTAATTGGAGTTCACGAAGTTAGACCTCAAATTATTCATGAGGTCATGTTATGTCATTTTAAATCGTAATGTCTGGCCTAGAGGCAACATCCAGGAAAGGCAAAGGGAAGCCTCAATATCACAATCTGCTTAGATGCCCTGTACAAAACTCATGGTCACTTACATTCATTTTTCTTTTCTCTTATGAGAAATTAAAATGGGCTCATGATCAAAACTAAGCTGTGCCTCTCAATTTCTTCATTAGCAGCCCAGTTAGCATCAATATTATGTGTCCATTCCTTTGTGAAAAATATCTTTAGCTAGAGGCCACCAGATAAGAAAAGCTGAGGATGTTGTGGCTGAATGTACTGTCTCAGGAATGCTCCTTCCTGTTTCAGAATTATGCTGTAGTTAAAGCTCAGGATTTGTGATATTTAATAATTTCAATATATGTGTTTCTTATTAAAAATTCTGTTACGGATTTTTAGCATAAATAACCAAGTAATCGCCTTCCATATCTATTTTTGTGCAGCAGGATAATTATTTAGAGAGAGAAAACAAAACTATGAGAAAAGCAACAATTTTTTATAAAGTCTATAATTTCTAAGTTTGTCTATGGTTCTATGCCTTTATTTACAGTTGGAATGAATGTAAATAATGACTTAAAACAATGCTTGTGAAAATCTTTCAAGAAACAAAACAAGTTATAAACATTTAGCTAGCCTTACATTTTTAAGTATACACATTCTCAGTTAAAAGTGGTTTCTGGGCCAGGCGCGGTGGCTCACACCTGTAATCTCAGCACTTTGGGAGTCTGAGGCAGGCAGATCATAAGGTCAGGAGTTTGAGACCAGTCTTCCAACATGCAGAAACCCTGTCTCTACTAAAAATACAAAAATTAACCAGGTGTGGTGGTACATGCCTGTAATCCCAGCTACTCAGGAGGCCGAGGCAGGAGAATCGCTTGAAACCGGAAGACGGAGGTTGTAGTGACCTGAGAGCATGCCATTGCACTCCAGCTCGGGTGACAGAGCGAGACTCCATCTCTAAAAAAATTAGTGGTTTCTGAGTTCTACCAACCTGAGGTTAAATTTCCTCTCAGTATTTATTATCTATATGTTCTTAAGCAAGTGACTTACCCTTCCTAGACCTCACCCACTTTCCCTGTCAATAATAGTTCCTGTTTTATATTTTGTGCAGATCCAGTGAGATAATGCATGCAAATGCTTGCTCACACTGTCAGGTATACAGTAGTGTTCAATAAAAGTTAACTTATTTTTATCATCATTTATCCCTATCTTTGACGCATGAACCTGAGGCTTTGTAAAATTCAGATGGAATGAAAAGGGAAGTCTCATTAAACCTTATAGTGATATTTTTAGGAAAATGCATGGGAATATTCTGAGCTCCTGAGGCAAACTGTGGTAAGTATACTCTGTGGATATTGAGGAATTAAGAACTAATATTTAAAAGAAAAGCTGAAATTAGTTCAAAACAAGACTACATAAAAAATATACTAAGGCCTTGAGACTATATTTATGAGATATGCGTGAGAAGAGGGCCAGGGCAACAGTCTGGAGTTCTATATTTGATTTAGCAGTGTTCTAGCAGAGTTATTTTGGGAAAAGGGTTTTGGTATGACTCCAGTATGTATGGAGCTTCCACCCATCCTAAAGTAAACCGAGCCAGATATGTTATTAAATGGCGATGAAGTGATTCTTTATAATAATAAACTTGATTGGAGCTAATTGGGTCACAGTAGGAAGGGCTCAGCGACTTAGGTAAGGGATCCTAGTCATCACAGAGCTCTGTGTAGTCCCTGGACTCTTAGAATCCTCCGCTGAGAATCAGCGGAGCATCATGGAAATCCTAGGTTGGTTAAATATGTGACACAACTAGAATGGTCCTAGTTTATGCCAGTTGTCCCATCGTAATTACTAACAGTGAAAGAACACAAACACATCACAGCCTTGAGCACATCACATCCCCCCATATGCCTCCACTTCCTGAGCCCGACACAAACACATCACAGCCTTGAGCAATGCCTCCACTTCCTGAGCCCGACACAAACACATCACAGCCTTGAGCAATGCCTCCACTTCCTGAGCCCGACACAAACACATTCCTCCGTATATTTCAAAGAAAAACAACACCTAGAGAACCTCCGATAAGGTTGCAACCTTTTGTAAAAGCGCAGGAACCAATAAGAAAGCTGCTAAAAGCATAATTTAAAATGTAAACCAATTGTAATGCCTTGTTCCTCTGTAACCTGACAAGTCCTGTTTACCTCAAGCTATAAAAAGCAAGCGCGGGCATTGTTCCGGGCCCTCTAGTATGTTGTAGAACGGAGGGACCAAGTTCGAACTTGTATTAAAGATCCTTGCTGCTTGGCTTTGACTCTGGACTCTGGTGGTCTTCTTCGGGGAATAAACGGTCTGGGCATAACAACAGCACACACTTTTATTACACTGTCAAAAGCTGTGCCTTTTGGATGGTAAATGATATGACTACCCTAGCTGAAGAGTAACATGAAGGCCTTAGATCTGATATCAAGTTAGGAATCATGACTGGGTAATTGCCAAGGTACAAGATGAAAGATCATTTAAGAGTCTCACAGGCTGGGTGCGGTAGCTCGTGCCTGTAATCCCACCACTTTGGGAGGCTGAGGTGGGTGGATCATGACGTCAGGAGTTCGAGACCAGCATGACCAACATGGTGAAACCCTGTCTTTACTAAAAATACAAAAATTAGCTGGGCGTGGTGGCACACACCTGTAATCCCAGCTACTCAGGAGGCTGAAGCAGGAGAATTGCTTGAACCCAAGAGGTGGAGGTTGCAGTGAGCCGAGATCGCGCCATTGCACTCCAGCCTGGGCAACAGAGCCATACTCCGTCTCAAATAAAATAAAATAAAATAAAAGAGTAGTATAATAGTCAGAATTTAGTTGGGAGATTATTTGAGGTGGATAAAAGAAAATTTTGATCCCAAGTCAGAGTGTTCTAAATTCAGAGAGTAGGAGTCGGCTCACTTTCTCTTTGGAGAGACCTATAGGTCCTGTGGGAGTGACCCCAATGGCTGGGCAGGATCACCAATTAGTCTTGGTAATTGCTAAGACTGGGCAAAGACACTTTAGATGTAAGGAAACATGGGTACAGGAAACTATACTTTGGAAACTGCACTGCAATTTAAGAAGCAGAAAATAAAAAGATAAAGCAATTCTTCAAAATTTCCTGGGATTTGTGCTATATTCAGAGGGCTTGGTTACTAATTGTGAATATTGTGTTTGCTGCTCCATACTGAGAACGGCGGAGGTGTATGTTGTGTGCATGAATGCACGTGCACAGGCATGGTGTGCTGTGACAGTGAATTTCAGGGGTGTGATAGAACTGGGGAGACAATGTAAATGTAAGATTAAAGGGAAAACTAGCTGGCACTCTTTTAGTTGCAATCTTTTAGCTAGACAATATGATTGGACCACATGTGCTAGATACCCTCATTCTCCAAGCGAGATGTACCAGCCTTCTGTACTCTGTGGGGCCTTCTCTTTTCCATACTGCTCCAGACCTTCTCCAGTTCTCTCTATTGCATCTTAGAGTTATCTCTTCTTCTTCTTTTATTCTTTTTTTTGAGATGATGTCTCACCCTGTGGTCCAGGCTAGAGTGCAGTGGCACGATCTCGGCTCACTGCAACCTCTACCTCCTGGTTTCAAGTGATTCTCCTGCCTCAGCCTCCCGAGCAGCTGGGACTACAGGCATAGTGCCACCACGATCGGCTAATTTTTTTTTTTTTTTTCTTTTAATAGAGATGGGGTTTTGCCATGCTGGTCAGGTTGGTCTTGAACTCCTGACCTCAGGTGATCCACCTGCCTTGGCCTCCCAAAGTGCTAGGATTACAGGCCTAAGCTACCGTTCTCAGCCTGGAGTTCTCTCTTCTAAGATTAGAGACATAGAGAAACTTCTCTATGAAGTTTCTAGATCTAAAGTTTCCAGATCTAAAGTCTTTTATGTTTTTTCCCAGTTGCATATATTGAGTAATACTATGTATCAGTAGTTACCTATTTATTTTCTAGGTTCATCGTGATTAATGGGCCACAAACAGAGATCATACAGATTAAATTGGCTTATTACTGTACTTTTGTGCTTAGTTAAATGTTTAAGTGCTGCCGTGAAGAAGTCATCCCCATCAAAAAAGGAGCCCATTACAATGCTGCACTGCAGAAGGCTGACCCCACAGAGCTGGCTTTATGGAAGCTAGTGATGCTTCACTGATACTTGGTAATGTCTTAGCGAATAGAGTGTCTTCTGAGCCCTCCCAGGGAACAGTGGGAATGTAAACATGTTTCATATAATAAATACATACACTCCTATCTTCCTGAATCTTTGGTATCTTTCTCCATATTATACTATGGAAGTTAATAATTTTAACTTCCTTAAATTTAAACCACCTTTAAATCCAAGTTTCAGTTACCCAGCCAAGCAAACTCTTAGAACCACTTTCAACTTCTAATGCTAGTATGGTAAATCTTGGATCTCATTTAGTGAATCACTTTAAGAAGTTAATGAAAATGTAATAAAATTAAATATCCATTTGCGATTATTATTTTAAAAATTTCTTAACACAAAAATATAAGAACTGTCTTAATATTAAGAAGGACATCTATTACATATCAAAATCAAATATCACATTTAACAGCAAAATGTTGGTGTGTGCCTCTGAGTTTGGGACTTAGAGAGAATGCCCACAACCTTCAGAACCATTCAACATTGTACTGGAGGTACTAGCTAACAGCACATTAAGTCAAGAATAATGAATAAAATATGTGAGAATCAAAAAAGTTGAAATAAAACTGATAAAATTTACAGTTGATATGATTATATATGTAGAAAATTCAAAACCTAAAGATAAATTGTCAGAATTTATACATAAATTTAGAAAACATTGTTGCATATAAGGTCAATGTATCAAATCAATTGTATTTCCATATCCTAGCAACAAAGATTGACTATTAAAATCATTTAAAAAGATAAAATTTACAAAAGAATAAAGTTATCAAACACTTGTGAATAAATCCAATGAAAAAGTGCAGGATCTCTATATAGAAAACTATTAATGTGTTGAGAGAAATATAAGAATATCTAAATAAAATGAGGGTGTTTTCATCTTCATTGACTGGAAGACACATGAGTTTATGTATTCACACAATCTAATAAAAATCTCAAGAGGTCATTTGTGGTGATTGACAAGCAATTTTACATTTCTTCTGGAAATTTTTGAGGATAAAGAATAGTAAATTTTTTTTTAAAGAAGAGATATTGCCTTAGTCAATATGGGCTGCTACAACAGAATACCACAAGGCTGGGTGGCTTATAAACAACAGAAATTTATTCCCCATAATTCTGGAGGCTGGGAAATCCAAGATGAAGGCACTGGCAGATGGTGAGGGTGCACTTCCGGATTTATAGATTGTTGTCTTCTCACTGTGTCTTTGCCTGAATATATATGGTGAAAGAGCTCTCTGGGGTTTCTTTTATAAGGACACCAACTCCATTCATGAGGTGTTCACTTTCATAACCCAATCATCTTCTAAAAGCCCCACCTCCAAATGCCATCGCATTGGGGATTAGACTGTAACATATGAATTTTGTAGAGGACATAAATATTCAGACTATAGCAGCTATGAAGCCTTGATCTACTAGATATTAAGACAATATAAAGAATTGCTAGGACATTGTCATATTAGCATGAGGTTAGAGAAATGAACAAATGATATTAAAGGAGAGAATTTAGGCATCTGAAGGTGTATATATGGACTTTTACATATGATAAAGGTGAGATTGGAGGTAAATAATCAAAGGAAGATATTTTCTATAAATAATGGTTGGTCATTTGGATGGCTGCATGGAAACAACGGAAAATATGATTCCTAACTTCAAACTCTGTTCAGAAAAAAATCTAGGTTTAATATGATCGAAATGAGAACACCAAAACATTAAAGTTCCTAACAATAACATAGAGGAAAATACTCTTGATTTTGGTATAGGGAAGTATTGCTTAAACGGGGCTAAAATTACCACCCATAAAGGAAAAAATTGACTAATTGAACTCCATTAAAATTAAGTTCTGTTCACCAAAAGACACTATTAATTAAGAATGAAAGATGTAGAGTAGAATAGAAAAGCTCATATTCAGAATATACTAAAAATTTCTATAGGTCAATAAGAAAAGGCAAACTATTTTTTAAAATCAGCAAAACACTTTACACTCACTTCACAAAAGAGAATATCTAAAAGGTGAATATAAATACATGAAGACATTTCATCTCTTTAGTAGCAACTCAAATGTAAATGAAAGCACAGTGAGATAGTATGCTCCCATTAGAATCGCCAGATTTAGAAGATTGTTATTTTCGAGTATTATTTCAAGTATTGACCTGTGAAGGAATATGTGAAGCAATATAGGAAGGCTCATGCAATGTGGTGGGAATACCACCAAATTAGTACTAGTACTTTGGAACACAGTTTAACATGTCTGCTAAGTGTAAGATGTACTTACACTATGAACTCTAATTCCATTCCTAGGTATATATGCAGTAGGAATTTGTGTATCTGTACACTAAGAAACTTATGCAATAATATCACGATAATTACCTGGCATAATCCATGATAATTATATTTAAGTGGTCAAAACTGTAAGTAACCCTAATGTCTATCTACAGCTTAATAAGTTGTCACATATTCATATAATTAAATATCAGATATCAAAGAAAATCAGTAAGTATACCTATAGACAACAAAATTGGTAAGTCTCATAAATGTATTGAACACAGGAAGTTAGACACAGAAGAGTACATACTCTATGGTACCATTCAATAAAGTTTTAAAACCAGGTAGAGCTATACTATGGTGATGGAAATAAATACTGGAAAAGCGAAAGGGGTGTCATGTGGGTAGAGGCCCAGCAGGTCTCATCATATTCTATTTCTTGACCTGGGAACTTGTTCTATGGGTGTTCTCTGTGTTGATTTGTTGATCTGCACATTTATGTTATTTTTAATTAAAAAAAGAAATTCAAAACCATTACCATTAAACTGATATCATGAAACACTCATTCTTAGTAGTCTCAAATGGGCCTGTGGTGTTGCTTGTAACACTATTATTTTCATAGCAATAATTATAAATCTATTAACTATTATTTTCAAAGTAATAATTATAAATCTAATAATCCCTTACTTGGTTCACTCTACACTCTCCACAGTTACTATTTCATACTCTTGCCAGCTACCTCTTCCTTCAGCTTCAAGAGCTCTCCTTTTGCAATATAAAGACACCCAAGACACCCACTATTGCTGCTCTAAATATTCGATAGAGGCTATGGAAGGAAAGCTCCTTCAGCTTTCTGTCACCAGACACACAAACTTACCTGCAGGAGTGAAGCTAGCACTGTAAGACAGCAGGTTTATTAGTAAGAATTAAATTACGTTCAAAGTGACGAAACCCCCAAATAACACCTTAAGCAAGACTGAACTTCATTTCCCTTTCTCACATACAATGTCTGGAGGTCAGAGAGATTCAAGGCTTTTCTGACATTCTGCTCTCTGAAGTCTGAGAGAGGCTGAATGTGGTCCTCGTCTTTGTGGTTCAATGTGGCCACATCTACATTCCGGACAGCAGGCCTGGAGAAGGGAGAGGGCGAAGGACCAACCTGACAATGGTCACAGGACTCAAGGCAGCTGATGCAGGTTCCCCAGGGCTGGTTTCCAGCTGTTCTGTTGCCCTGTGGCTCACTCCACACAGACTCTGTTGGTGTCGCCTTATTCCCCAGATGGTCTTTATGGGCCGAATTTAGGCTGGTTCTCAGATGGCTTTCCCTTTTATAATATATCCATTTTCCATTCATGACTTAATCCAGTGTAATCAGGATTGAGCCAACAGAAACTCACTGAAACTTATTTCACCAAGTTGACTAAAAATGTTCTTGCAAAATAAACCAGTGGACATTTTTCATGTCTTACCTAATTGGACCTGTCAACATAATTTAATTCTGATGACCAACTTATGCATCTAAAACTTTATTTTCTCTTGATTTTTAAGCATCACAATCTTCTATTTCTTTTCCTATTTCCTTGGCTGTCCCCAGTACCTTTTTACCAAGGCCCTCTTTTTCAACCCTTCATTCTATACTAGTACTTCTAAGAACTATGTCCTATGCCATATTCTTTTCATTCTTTACCCAAGTCTTAACAATCTCAGCTATTTCAATTTCAGTTACATCATTGAGAATCTCCAGGCCTACGTCTTTAATTCAAAACTTCTCTTCTGAGATCTAGGACCTTCTGACTATTGAAAATATTCACTTTAATATTTCCCAGGCACATCAAACTCAACATGGCCAGGACTTATCTTGTGATCTTCCCAAATCTGTACTTATTTTGCTGTTTACTAATACAGCAATGGCATTATATTGCAATCATTCTGCAATTAAGAGAGCTTCAAGTCATGTTGCTTTCTTCTTTTTCCCCCAATTTCCAATGAATCAACAAGTCCTGTTGATTTATCCTGTTATTACTACTTGAATTTCAACTCTTAACATCAACACCAGGCTAGCTAGATTACCACACAACCTTTGAATGTGATTTTCTGTCTTTACTGTTGCTTTACTGTATATCTTTTCCACCCTGCAGTAAGAAGGAGTTTCCAAAACTGCAAATCAAATATTGTCTGTCTTCCAACATCATCCCTGGAATAATAGCTGTAATATTTTGGGGTGCCATTCCTGCCTAGCTCTTTAGCTTTACCTCTTGCCACTGACACATTTAATTTTATCTTTCATTTTTATCTGGTAAAAAATAATCTATGCTTTGTCAGTACAAAAGATGTTTCTCTCCAAGAACAACGTTTCTACCTCCACCTCTCCCATTTCAAGTTTTCACAAGGATCACTCTGAATCAACATAACGATAACACTTGAATATCACTTCAAAAGATTCTTTCTGATCACTCTATGCTATAGCACACCTTTTCTGCACTTCCAATCACCTGCATTTCTTTTATACAACTTGTCACTCTGTGGTAATTGCTTACTAATATTCTATTTTTCATTACAGACTATTAGCTCTGTTTGTTCATAATTTGAGTTACTTTGCTCAATATTTTTCCTTTAGTACACAGTTTAGTGTCTGTCAGAAAAAAAAAAAAAACTGTCCCTGAGAAGGAGATGATGTTGGAAGAGAGATAATATTTGATTTGCAGTTTTGGAAGCTCCTTATTACTGCAGGGTGGAAAAGATGTGGAGTAAAGCAACGGTAAATATAGAAAATCACATTCAAGGGAGTAGTGAACACAACAAAAATGAATACTTAGAAACTGTATGTACTTTTGTTCAATGCCAAGACCATTGGTAAGATGAACAATTGCTTATTTACAATGACCTGAGATTGCACCACTGCACTCCAGTCTGGGCAATGGAGCAGGGCTCTATCTTAAAAAAAAAAAAATTATTTAGGGTGGTGAAACTATTCTGTATTACACTGTAATGGTGGATACATAAATAATGTACCTTTGAAAACCAACTTTACAGCATAAAGACTGAACTTTAGTTATGTACATTTCAAAAATTTAATTATGAGTTTCCAGGATGGAAAGCAGAATATGAAGAAATATTCTAACTCTACTGCAAGTGTTAGAAACAACTTCACTGAATGGGGTGAGGAATAGGTGCTGACTTCAGTTAATTTAGAAATAAATAGTCTATAGGATTAAAAGGAAAGGAAATATGCATAAGGACTATTTTCAACTAAAGACTTGAAAAAGTTGTTTCTATGGGACTTAATAATTTTGAAACCACTACATATATACTGGAATTAAACAAATAAATGGATAGAAGATGGTTGGAAGCTAGGTTTCTCACTATTAGAGTGGAAAATTGCAAATAAGCAAGAGAGAAAACCAGAATGATCCATGTGATAATGGATTACAGTTGGAAGCATCCAATAAATTTGTTTAAATTGGTACAAAAACAGTTGGTTACACATAGAAATAAGTAGATATATGTGTGTAGAAATTGTTAGTATACACTTATATATATGTCTTTGCAGTTGAGAAATCCTAGATGCAAAAGTAACACTGTAGCAATGAGCATAGCTACCTCTCAGAAGTTAGTTTCTAATACCATTCTTCAATAAAATTAATAGGGGCCTCTTGGAGAAATTCTAGGACTGGAGAAAAAATACACAAGTTAAGCCTGGAGCATCTTGTAGTACCAGCAGAGAGTGAAGAAGTGCTTAAAACAGTAAGAATGATGAAGACATGTCAAAGGGACATAGGAGCCAACTGAAATAATTCTCAGTTGTCAAAACTGAAAAAATTTAACAAAAATTAAGCAAAGTAGTGTTGTGTTATAACACTAAGTATAAAATAAGTGTATTTGATTCCATACTTTCATAGATCCTTGATATGGTGTGATGAGAATGTTTTCATACTTCTGTGATCTTCTTCCACTAAGTCTATAACCTAAGTCTATTATGAGAAAATGATCACATTATTGTCTACTGAGAGACATTTTACAATTGCCTGACATTAGTATTCAAAACTGTGAAGGTCATAAAAAATAAGGAAAGTCTGAAAAATTACAACCTAAGAAAATATGATGAATAAATGTATTGTGGTATACTGAATTAGATCCTGAAAAAAAAATAAAATTAGGTAAAAACCAAGGAAATCTGAATAAAATATAAACTCTACCAAAAGATAATTTATCAACATTTGTTTATTAAGTGTAACCAAATAATTATTACTAATGTAAGATGTTAATTGTAAGATAACTAGGTGTGGGGTATATATATGAGTTTTCTTCACTAACTGCATTTTTTCTGTAAATCTAAATCTGTTTCAAAATTAAAAATGTTTACTTAAAAATATGCAAAGAGTGATGTAAGCAAGATGGTGAAACAGGAGTTTCTTGTACTTGTCCCCTCAAAGTAACATCATTTGGAAAAAGCATCCATGCATGAAAATATCTTCAAAAGAGCAAAAGAATTCCAGTGAGTGACTACAGCATCTGGGTGGAGCACGGAAATGAGAAGAGACACATTGAAGAGGGTAGGAAGCACAGTTTCACATTATTCATGTCACCTCTCCCCTACGACCACAAAGCCACAGCACAGAGATCCTTCCATGATTGAGAAGGATAGTGAAGTGAGCCCCCAGTTTCACTGTAGACCTTGGCACCAAGCCAGCCTCTGTGGATCCAAGTTCCAAGCCTGCACCTGCAGACCAAGGCTCTAGGCTTGCCCTAGCATCAGGCTAGCCCCTAAAGAACTGTGGTTTAGGCACAACCTGTACCGTGCTGGCCCCCAATCTAGACTCAAGGACTGCCCCAGCTCCAGGTCAGTTTTCATAGACCCAGGCTTCAGGCAGGTTGGTTCCACAGACCCAGGCCCTACTCCACTCCCACAGACTTAGGGCTCAGAATTTCCCTTGCAGATCCAGACACCAGGCCCACCACAGAGAACTCTGGCACCAGATACTTCCTCATGGACTCAGGACCTAGGCCTGTACCCACAGACTCAGGATCCAGGTCTGCCCTCAGGTCAAGCCCTCCTTTCCCTCGACCCAGGAATCAGGAAAACTTATTCAAGGGCTATCTTCTGCAGCAAGCTCAACCATAGGCCTCACTAATCAGCCTGCCAGGAATCTCTGGATTGGCTGACTACTAGAGGGTTTTCCCTGCCAAATTCAGTTGTAAATACTGGAAGAGGTGCCTGCTTCTTTAAATGTACAGGAACTGGCACAAAGACATGAGGGGTCATAAATAAACAGGGAAACATGACACCACTAAAGGATCAAAACAGGACTTCCGGCGGATCATGGCATACGGGAGGCAGGACTAGATTGCAGCTGCAACTTGGACTGACAGAGCACTGTGTGGAGGCTCCCATTATGAACTTTTGCTCCAGAACAACTGCAGGAATACATGAGGAAAGCTGAGAGGAACCACAGATTCCCTGAAGGAAGCGGATGGTTTCTGCAGGACCTGGAAAACACTCCAAATACTGTGAGTGCACAAACTCTGGAAGGGGGAAGGGGAGATCGTCTGCCCCGGAACATACACCCCCACTGGGGAAACTGACAGCCTAGATTGTGGGAGAAGATTCTGACCTTACCTGAAGCTGAGTTAATTTAGAAAGCCAAGTGAAATATGGGGGTAGAGGAAGCAGAGTGAAAAGCCCTGAGAGCTTGCTGGGCTCCCTAACCAGCCGTTTTTGCCTGGCCTCACAGGGGTCCTTTGTGAGGACAGCCAGAGGCACTGGGAAAAGACCACAGGGAGAACAGAATTTCCAGCTGAACTTTGTGACAATTTGAACTGTTGAGAAACCTCCTGGCCAGAACTTGGGTGAGGGTGTGAATCCTGTGTGCAGACTCCACAGGTGGGGGAAGAAGGAAAGTCACAGCTGGGAGGTGGGTGGCCTGGGAAAGTTCTCAGTCTTGCTTGCTCACTGCCTGGAAACAGACTTGGTGCTGCTGTGGGGAGCACGGTAGAAGTGAGACCGACCCTTTGGATTGTGTGAAAGCTAGATGAGGTCTGTGGTTGCCAGTTTTCACCCACTTCCCTGACAACCTGCATGACACGGTAGGGGCAGCCTTAATCCTCCAAGGATTATGGAGTTGTGCAACTTCAGTGACCTGAGAACCTCACCCCCATCCCCAACAGCAGTTGTAGCAAACCTCACCGAAGGAGAGTCAGAGCTCAGACATGCCTAACCCTGCCCCAGTCTGATGGTCCTTACCTACCCACCCTGGTAGCTGAAGACAAAGGGCATGTAATCTTGGGAGTTCTAAGGCCCTGCCAATTGCCTGTTCCTCCCCATAGCACCACAGCTGATGCTCTCCGGAAAGTGCTGCCTTCTGGCAGGAGGCCAACCAGCACAAAAATACTGAATTAAACCACCAAAGCTAAGAATCCTCACAGAGTCCATTTTACCCCCCTCCACCTCTGCTGGAACAGGTGCTGGTATTCATGCTGAGAGACACATAGATGGTTCACATCATAAGACTCTGTGCAGACAACCCCCAGTACCGGCCCGGAGCTGGATAGACTTGCTGAGTGGCTAGATCCAGAAGAGAGATGACAATCACTACAGCTCGGCTCCAAGGAAGCCACATCCATAGGAAAAGGGAGGCAAGTACTACGTCAAGGGAACAACCTGTGGGACAAAAGAATCTAAACAACATCCTGGCTAACACGGTGAAACCCCGTCTCTACTAAAAATACAAAAACTAGCCGGGCGAGATGGCGGGCGCCTGTAGTCCCAGCTACTCGGGAGGCTGAGGCAGGAGAATGGCGTAAACCCGGAGGCGGAGCTTGCAGTGAGCTGAGATCCGGCCACTGCACTCCAGCCGGGTGACAGAGCGAGACTCGTCTCAAAAAAAAAAAAAAAAAAAAAAAAAAAAAAAAAAAAAAAAAAGAATCTAAACACAGCCTTCAGCTCTAGACCTTCCCTTTGACAGAGCCTACCCAAATGAGAAGGAATCAGAAAACAAACTCTGGTAATATGACAAAACGAGTTTCTTTAACACCTCCAAAAAATCATATTAGCTCACCAGCAATGAACCCAAACGAAGAAGAAATCCCTGAATTACCCAAAAAAGAATTCAGGAAGTTAGTTATTAAGCTAATCAGGGAGGTACCAGGGAAAGGCGAAGCCCAGTGTAAGGAAATTAAAAATACATATATATATAAGAATTGAAGGGGGAAATATTCAAAGAAACAGATAGCATAAATAAGAAACATTCAAAACTTCGGGAAACAATGAACACACTTATAGAAATGCAAAATGCTCTGGAAAGTCTCAGTAATAGAATTGAGCAAGAAGAAGAAAGAAATTCAGAGCTCAAAGACAAGGTCTTTGAATTAACCTGATCCAACAAAGACAAGGAAAAAAGAAAAAAAAATATGAACAAAGCCTTCAAGAAGTCTGGGATTATGTTAAATGACCAAATGTAGGAATAATCAGTGTTCCTGAGGAAAAATAGGAATATAAAAGTTTGGAAAACATATTTGGGAGAATAATCAAGGAAAACTTCCCAGGCCTTGCTAGAGGCCAAGATATCCAAATACAAGAAGCGCAAAGAACACCTGGGAGATTCATCACAAGAAGATCATTGCCTAGAGACATTGTCATCAAGTTATCTAAAGTTAAGATTATGGAAAGCATCTTATGAGCTGTGAGACAAAAACACTAGGTAACCTCTAAAGGAAAATCTATCAGATTAACAGCAGATTTATCAGCAGAAACCCTGCAAGCTAGAAGGGATAGGAGCCTTATCTTCAGCCTCCTCAAAGAAAACAATTATCAGCCAAGAATTTTGTATGCAGTGAAAGTGAGTTTCATATAGAAAGAAAAGATACAGTCTTTTTCACACAAACAAACTCTGAGAAAATTTACTGCTACTAAGCCACCACTACAAGAACTGCTAAAAGGAGCTCTAAATCTTGAAACAAATCTTGGAAACACATCAAAACAGAACCTCTTTAAAGCATAAATCTCACAGGACCTATAAAACAAAAATACAATAAAAAAACAAAGAACACAAAAACCAAGGTATACATACAGGCAACAAACAGCTCAACGAATGGAATGGTACCTCACATCTCAATACTAACATTGAATGTACATGGCCTAAATGCTCTGCTTAAAAGATACAGAGTAGAAGAATGGAAAGGAATTCACCAAGGAACTCTCTGGTGCCTTCAAGAGACTAAGGACTTGCATAAACTTAAAGGAGGGGTGGGGGGCAGTGAGGGAATACATTTCATGCGAATGGACACCAAAAGTGAGCAGGAGTATATCAGACACAACAAACTTTAAAGCAACAGCAGTTAAAAAAAGAGAGACATCATATAATGATAGAAAGACCTTGTGCAACAGGAAAATATCACAGTCCTAAACATATATGCACCTAACATTGGAGCTCCAAAATTTATAAAACAACTACTAATAGACCTCAGAAATGAGATAGACAGCAGCACAATAATAGTGTGGGACTTCAATTCACTGACAGCACTAGACAGGTGATCAAGACAGAAAGCCAACAAAGAAAGAATGGATTTAAACTATACCCTGGAACAAATGGACTTAACAGATATATACACAACATTCCACCCAGAACTGCAGAATATACATTCTATTCAACAGTGCATGGAACTTTCTCCAAGATAGACCATATGATAGGTCACAAAAACGAGCCTCAGTAAATTTAAGAAAATTGAAATTATATCAAGCACTCTCTCAGATCATAGTGAAATAAAACTGGAAATCAACTCCAAAAGGAGCCTTCAAATCCATGCAAATACATGGAAATTAAATACCCTGTTCCTGAATGAGCATTGGGTCAAAAATTAAATCAAGATGGAAATAAGAAAATTATTCAACCTGAACAACAATAGTGACACAATCTATCAAAACTTCTGGGACACAGCAAAAGCATTGCTAAGAGGAAAGTTAATAGCCCTAAATGCTTACATCAAAAAGTCTGAAAGAGCACAAACAGACAATCTAAGGTCACACCTCAAGAAACTATCAAACCCAAACTCAGCAGAAGAAAGGAAATAACCAAGATCAGAGCAGAACTAAGTGAAATTGAAACAAGAAAATACAAAAGATAAATGAAATAAAAAGCTGGTTCTTTGAAAAGATACAACTGATAGACAATTAGCAAGATTAACCAAGAAAAGAAGATAGAAAATCCAAATAAGCTCAATAAGAAATGAAATGGGAGATATTACAGCTGACATCACAGAAATACAAAAGATCATTCAAGGGTACTATAAACATCTTTATGCACATAAACTAGAAAACCATATTCCAGATAAACACAGATGCTAAAATCCTTAACAAAATACTAGCTAACCGAATCCAACAACAGATCCAAAAGATAATTCACCATGATCAAATGGGTTTTATACCAGGGATGCAGGTATGGTTTAACATATCCAAGTCAATAAAAGCGATACACCACATAAACAGAATTAAAAACAAAAATCACATGATCATCTCAATAGATGCAGAAAAAGCATTCGACAAAATCCAGCATCCTTTTATGATTAAAACTCTCAATAAAATTGGCATACAAGGGACGTACCTCAATATGATAAAAGCCATCTATGACAAACCCATAGCTAACATAAAGCTGATTAAGAAAAAGTTGAAAGCGTACCCTCTGAGAATTGGAACAAGACAAGGATGCCCACTCTCACCACTCTTCTTCAATATAGTGCTGGAATTCCTAGCCAGAGCAATCAGTCAAGAGAAAAAAATAAAAGGCATCCAAACTGATAAAGAGAAAGTCAAACTGTCACTGTTTGTTGATGGTGTGATTGTTTACCTAGAAACCCTACAGACTCCTCCAGAAAGCTCCTAGAAGTGATAAAAAAAATTCAGCAAAGTTTCCAGATACAAAATTAATATACACAAATCAGTAGCTCTTCTATATACCAACATCGACCAATCTGAGAATCAAATCAAGAACTCAATCCCTGTTACAAAAGCTGCATTAAAAAATAAAATAGGAATATACCAAACCAAGGAAGTAAAAGACCTCTACAAGGAAGACTAGAAAACACTGCTGAAAGAAATCGCAGACAATATAAACAAATGGAAACACATCCCACGCTCATAGATGGGTAGATTCAACATTGTGAAAATGCTCATACTGCCAAAAGCAATCTACAAATTTAATGCAATTCCCATCAAAATACCACCATTATTCTTCACAAAATTAGAAAATAAAATTCTAAAATTCATATGGAACCAAAAAAGAGCCCAAAGCAAGACTAAGCAAAAAGAACAAATCTGGAGGTGGAGGCATCACATTACCTGATTTCAAACTATACTAAAAGGCCATAGTCAAAAAACAGAAAGGTACTGGTATAAAAATAGGCACAGAAACCAATGGAACAGAGTAGAAAGCCCAGAAATAAACTCAAATACTTACAGCCAACTGATCTCCAACAGAGCAAACAAAAGCATAAAGTGGGAAAAAGACACCCTTTGCAATAAATGGTGCTGGAAAAATTTCATGTGGCTAGTCATAGTCACATGAAATTAGATCCTCATCTCTCATCTTATAAAAAATCAACTCAAGATGGGTTAAGGACTTAAATCTGAGACCCGTAACTAAAAATTCTAGAAGATAACATTGGAAAAACCCCTTCTAGACACTGACTTAAGCAAGGACTTCATGACCAAGAACCCAAAAGCAAATGCAATAAAAACAAAGATGAATAGCTGGGACCTAATTAAACTAAAGACCTTTGCACAGCAAAAGGAACATTCAACAGAGCAAACAGACAAACCACAGAGTGGGAAAAATTTTCACAATCTAGACATCTGACAATGGACTAATATCCAGAATCTACAATGAACTCAAACAAATCAACAAGAAAAAAAGTAACAACGCCATCAAAAAGTGGGCTAAGGGCATGACTAGATAATTCTCAAAAGAAAATATACAAATGGCTAACCAACATGTGAAAAAATGCTCAACATCACTAGTGATCAGGGAAATGCAAATCAAAACCACAATGTGATACCACTTTACTCCTGCAAGAATGGCCATAATAAAAAAATCAAAAAATAGTAGATGTTGATGTGGATGTGGTGAACAGGAAACACTCCACACTGCTGGTGGGAATATAAACTAGTACAATTACGATGGACAAGAGTGTGGAGATTTCTTAAAGAACTTAAAGGAGAACTATCATTTGACCCAGCAATCCCACTACTGGGTATCTACCCAGAGGAAAACAAGTCATTATTTGAAAAAGATAATTGCACACACATGTTTATAGTAGCACAATTTACAAATGCAAATCGTGGAACCAACCCAAATGTGCAACAATCAATGAATGGATAAAGAAACTGATATATGTATATATATACACACACACATATATGTGTATATATATATATAAAATAAAATGCTACTCAGCCATAAAAGAGAATGAATTAATGGCTTTTGCAGTGATCTGGATGTGAGATTATTATTCTAAGTGAAGTAACTCAGGAATGGAAAACCAAACACCATTTGTTCTCACTTATAAGTGGGAGTTAAGCTATGAGGATGCAAAGGCATAAGAATGACACAATGGATTTTGGGATAAGACTACAAATAAGGTGCAGTGTATACTGTTCAGCTGATGGGTGCACCAAAATCTTACAAATCACCACTAAAGAACTTACTCATGTAAGCCGATGAAACATGACCTGTTACCCCATGACCTATAAAAATAAAAAAAATTGGAAGAAGAAACAAAAAGGATCAAAGTAAAACACCAGTTACTGACCTAAAGAAATGGAGATCTATGAATTTTCTCACACACAATTCAAAACAATATTTTTAAAGGACTCAGCTAGGTATAATAGAACACACACATACAACAAAACAATATCAAGAAAAGAATACATAAGCAAAATGATAATTTCAACAAAGAGACAGACGTAAAAAAATCCAAGAGCTGAAGAATACAATGACTTAACTTAAAAATTTAACAAGAAAACTTCAGTATCTGACTCAATCAAAATGAAGAATCAGTGACCTGAAAGATAAGTCATTTGATATTATCCATGCAGAAGAAAAAAAAAAAAAAAAGAAAACCTGTGACTCTTGTGAAACTCTGTCTAGTAAACCAATATAAAAATCATGAACATTTTGGAAGCAGCAAAGAAAGTAAAGAGTTACAAAACTTATTTTAAAACAATGACAGAAAACTTCTCAAATATGGAAAGGCAAACGCACATTCAGGCCCATGAAGCCCAAATGTCTTATCTTTTAAAGAGATTTTCACTGAGATACACTACAATAAAATTTTCAAAAATCAAAAACAAGGAGAAAATTTTGAAAGCAACAAGAGAAAATGAGTCATCACATCCAAGAAAAAGCCCCTTCCTCTCCCTGCCACAAGACTATTAGTAGATTTCTCAGCAGACACTTTGCAGGTCAAGAAATAGTAGAATGATACATTCAAAATTCTGGAACAAACAAACAAAGCCTTCCAACTAAGAATACTATACCTAGCAAAGCCATCCTTTATGAATGAATGACACAGTTTCTGGCAAACAAAAGCTGAGGGAGTCTGTCACCACTAGACCTGCCTTAATAGAAATGCTAAAGATAGTGCTTTAAGTTGAAAAAAAAAGCTACTTAAAACATAAAGACATATGCACAGTATAAAATTAACTAAAAGATAAATATATAACCAAATTCAGACTATCCTAATACTATAATGGAGGTGTGCAAATCACTTTTAACTCTAGTATAAAAGCTAAAGAAACAAAAATGTTAAAATAGCTATAGCTACAGTAATTTGTTAATGGATATGCTATACAAATGATGTAAACTATGACATCAATAACATGAAATGTGGAGGGAGAAGTTAAAGTATAGAGTTTTGTATGCAAAGTTAAGTTGTCACTAGCTTAAAATAATCTGTTAAAATCATATGATATTTTATGTAAGTCTCATGGTAACCACAAAGAAAATAACCTGTAGTCAATACAGAAAAGATAACAGGCAAAAGAGTCAAAGCATACCAATACAAAAAATCATCTATTCACAAAGGAGACACCAAGAGAGAAAGAATAGAACAAAAGAACTACAACATAATCATAAAACAAATAACCAAATTGTGATAGTAAGTCCTTACCTATTATTAATTACCCTAAGAAAAATGGATTAAATTTTCCTATCCAAACACATAGAGTGGCTGAATGGATTAAAAAAATATATATACTTTCTACAAGATACTCACTTTAGTTTTAAGAACATACACATGCTGAAAGTGAAGAGAGAAAAGTTCAATGCAAAATGGTATTTACAAGAGAGGAAGGATGGCTTTACTTATATTGACAAAATAGACTTTAATCCAAAAATGGTCACAAGAGATAAAAAATAAAGCGATTATGTAATGATAAAGGGGTCAATTCATCAAGAGGATATAGCATTTGTCAATATACATGTGCCCAATATGGGAGCACCTAAATATATAAAGCAAATTATAACAGAAATTTTAAAAATACAGCAATACAGTAATAGTAGGGGACTCTAGTACCTCATTTCTAGCAAAAGATGGATCATCCAGACTAAAAAAAATTAGAAAACAGTGAACTTGATCAACAATATATACTAAATGTACCTAAGTGATACATACAGATCATTTTCTGTAACAGCAGTAGAAACATTCTTTTCAAGTACATACAGACCTTCTTCATGATAGATTATACAATATGTCACAAAACAGTTCTTAACAAATATAAGAAGATTGAAATGTACCAAGTATCTTTTCTGACCACGATGATATCCATATAGAAATAAATAATAGGAGAAAATTAGAAAATTCCCAATTATATGGAAATTTATGCAACATACTTCTAAAGAACTAATGGTAAAAAAATCAAAAGGTAAATTAACAAAATATTGTGAGACAAATGACATGTGAGATAACAACGAAAATTTATGGAATGCAGAAAAACCAGTTCTAAGAGGAAAATTTATAGTAGTAAACGCCTGCATTAAAGTAAGCACAAGATCTAAAATATACAACATAACATTACACCTCAAGGAAACAGAAAAAGAAAATCTAAGCCCAAAGTTGCCAGAAATAAGAAAATAACAGAGAAGAAATAAATAATACAGACAACAGAAAAAATAGATAAGATAAAACTGAGTGTTGATTTTCTGACAGATAGACAAACTTGACAAACCTTTAGCTAGAATAACTAAGACAAAAAGGAAAGACTCACATAAATAAAATTATAAACAAAAAAGGAGACATTACAATGAATACCATAGAAATATAAAGGATTTCTTGAACAAGAAAACTGCTAGGGACAATTATATGTCAATAAATTGATTAACCTAAAAGAAATGAACAAATTCCAAAAAACATATAGCCTACCAAGACCAAATCATGAAAATTAAAAAATCTAAGCAGTCCAATAACAAGTAAAAATATTGAATCGGTAATTAAAGACATTCCATAAAAGAAAATCCAAAAACCTGAAGGCTTCACTGGTGGATTTTACCAAATATTTAAAGATGAGTTAATTCCAATCCTCCTCTTTGAAGGGACCCCTTCAAACTTATTTTACAAGGCTAGCATTATCCTCATACCAAAGCCAGACAACAGTACTCCAATGAAAGAGAATTACAGGCCAATATTCCTGAAGAACACAGATGCAAAATTCTTCAAAAAATACTAGCAAACTGAATTAAGCAGCACATTAAAATGTTCATATGCCATAACGTAGCAGGATTTTTTTGGCATGCAAGGATGATTTAACATAAGCAAATCAGTAAGTGTGATATACCATATTCACAAAATGAAGGATAATGATTATATGATCATTTCAATAGATGTAGAAAATTCATTTGACAAAATTCTACATTATTTATTATATTATTATTTTATATATATATATTTTTGAGACAGAGTCTCACTCTGCCAGTAACATCATATTCAAGGGTCTAAAGTTGAAACTTCTCCTCTAAGATCAGGAAAAAACAAGGTTGCCCACTGGAAGTGTAGTGTTTCTATACATTCCTATACTCAAAAAAATCCTCTTAGATTATGGTGTATGATCATTTTAATGTGTTGTTTAATTCAGTTTGCTAGTATTTTTTGAAGATTTTTGCACCTGTGTTCATCAGGAATATTGACTTGTAATTCTCTTTTCTTGGAGTACTGTTGTTTGGCTTTGGTATGAGGATAATACTAGCCTTGTAAAATAAGTTTAAAGAGGTCTCTAGTTTTTTAAATGAGTTTGAGGAAGACTGGCATTAGTTCATCTTTAAATATTTAAATGGAGATCTTATGCAAGAAGAAGAAATAAAGGCACTTGAGATAGAAAAAGTAACATTGTCTGTGTTTGCAGGTGATACAATCTTATATATGGAAAACCATAAAGACTCCACAAAAAAAACTGTTAGGACTAACAAATCAATTAAATAATGTTGCAAGATACAAAGTCACTATACAGAAATCAGTTGCATTTCTCTATATTAATAACAAATTATCTGAAAAGAAATCAAGAAAATAATTTCACTTATAATAGCATCAAGAAGAATAAATCATTTAAGAATAAATGGAAGTAAAAGTTAGGTACACTGAAAATGATAAGACATTTGTGAAAACTAAAGAAGACAAAAACAAATGTAAAGATATTTTATATTTATGAATTAGAAGAACTGATATTGTTAAAATTTCCATACTATTGAAGGCAATCCACAGATTCAATAGAATCCCTATCAAAATTGCAGTGGCATTTTACACAGAAATAAATGGAAAAAGAATCCTAAAATGTATACAGAAGCAGACAATGCCCACGCTAGCCAAAGCAATCTTGAGCAAGATCAAAGTTAGAGGTATTGCACTGTCTGACTTCAAAATACTACAAAACTGTCATAATTAAAACAGACATATAGACCAGTTACAGAATACAGAGTTCAGGAACAAATCTGCATTTGTTCTCAATTCATCTTTAACACAGGTGCAAAGAACACCCAACAAGTAAAGGATAGTTTCTTCAACAAATAATGCTGAGAAAACTGAATATCCACATGCAGAAAAAAATTAGACCTTATATTACTATAATTTCATTGATAAATCTATACAACAAATTGCTATTAATATAATTCACTTTGACTTGTAAACATTTGACTTTATTTTCCTTTC
Organism: Trachypithecus francoisi; assembly: GCF_009764315.1. Taxonomy (NCBI): domain Eukaryota; kingdom Metazoa; phylum Chordata; class Mammalia; order Primates; family Cercopithecidae; genus Trachypithecus; species Trachypithecus francoisi. Next base: position 148,981,051 of record NW_022681469.1, on the reverse strand, counting down.
ACTTGGTTTTAAGTAAGTCACATACAATGTGGTAATTTTTGACAAAATTGATCATCATGGCGGATGGGAGGCAACTTGTGGAGACAGAGCAACTTGCGGAGGCTCACATTGTGAATTTTAGCTCCAGATTGACTGCAAGAAGAAACCAGAAATCCTGAGAGGACCCACAGACCCTCTGAAGGAAGCAGAGACTCCTGCAGGACCCAGGAGACACCCCAAATGCTGTGAGTACCCCAACTGCAGAAGTAGGAAAGGAAGACCCTCCTCTCCCAAACACACACCCACAGTAGAGAGGCTGTAGGTCTGTTTGCGGGAGAAATTTCTGACTTTACCTGGAGCTGAGTCAAATTGGAGAGCCAAGTGAAATACAGGGGTAGAGGGAGCAATGGAAAGGTCCTGGGAGCTCGCTGAGTCCACTAGCAGGCCATTCATGCTGGCACCATAGAGACGTATCTAGAGGATGGCCAGAGAAGCCAGGGGTAAAACTCCATAGGGAGAAGGATGTTTCTAGATGAACACTGAAACAATTTGAATGGGATGAGAAGCCTCCTGGCCAGAACCCCGGGGGAGGGCACAAATCTGGTGTGCAGACTCCACAGGCAGGGGAAGGGAACCAAGTCCTTTTCTTTCGTAGCTGGGAGGCGGGTGGCCTGGAGCAAGTTTTCAAGGCCACCTTGTTTTCTACTTGGAAATGGATTTGGGGCTGTTGTGGGGGCATGGTGGGAGTGAGACCGGCCCTTGGGTTTGTGTGTGAAATGGGTGATGCCTGTGACTGTCAGCGTTCTCCCACTTCGCTGACAACCTGCATGTCTAGGTACACAACTCCATCGACCTGGGAACTTCACCCCCATCTCCCACAGCAGCTGCAGCAAGACCTGCCCAAGGAGAGTCTGAGCTCAGACACGCCAAGCCCCGCCCCCACCTGATGGTGCCTCCCTATCTACCCTGGTAACTGAAGACAAAGGGCATGTAGTCTTGGGTGTTCTAGGGCCCCTCGCACAACTGGTTCCTCTCCATACTACCACAGGTGATGCTCTCTGGAAAGTGCCACCTCCTGGCAGAAGGCCACCAAGCACAAAAACAGTGCATTAAACCGCCAAAGCTAAGAATGCTCACAGAGCCCATTTTACCATCCTGCCCCCTCCACTGGAACAGGTGCTAGTATCCATGGCTGAGAGACCCATAGATGGTTCACATCACAGGACTCTGTGCAGACAACCTCTAGTACCAGCTTGGAGCTGGGTAGACTTGCTGGGGGGCTAGACCCAGAAGAGAGACAACAATTGCTGCAGTTTGGCTCACAGGAAACCACATCCATAGGAAAAGGGGGAGAGCAATACATCAAAGGAACACCCCATGGGACGAAAGAATCTGAACAACAACCTTCAGCCCTAGACCTTCCCTCTGACAGAGCCTACCCTAATAAGAAGGAACCAGAAAACCAACCCTTATAATATGGCAAAACAAGGCTCTTTAACACCCCCCAAAAGGCACACTAGTTCACCAGCAATGGATCCAAACCAAGAAGAAACCCCTGATTTACCTGAAAAAGAATTCAGGAGGTTAGTTATTAAGCTAATTAGAGAGGTACCAGAAAGACGAAGCCCAATGCAAGAAAATCCAAAAAATGATACAGGAAGTGAAGGGAGAAATATTCAAGGAAATAGACAGCTTAAAGAAAACATAAAAAAATTTAGGAAACTTTGGACACACCTTTAGAAATGCAAAATGCTCTAGAAAGTCTCAGCAATAGAATTGAACAAGTAGAATAAAGAAATTCAGAGCTTGAAGACAAGGTCTTTGAATTAGCTGAATCCAACAAAGACAAAGAAAAAAGAATAAGAAAATATGAACAAAGCCTCCAAGAAGTCTGGGATTATGTTAAATGACTAAACCTGAGAATAATTGGTGTTCCTGAAGAAGAAATTCTAAAAGCTTGGAAAACGTATCTTGGGGATTAATCAAGGAAAACTTCCCCTGCCTTGCTAAAGACCTGGACATTCAAATACAAGAAGCACAAAGAACACCTGGGAAATTCATTGCAAAAAGATCTTAGCCTAGGCAGATTGTTATCAGGTTATCCAAAGTTAAAATGAAGGAAAGAATCTTATCAGCTGTGAGACAGAAGCACCAGGTAACCTCTAAAGGAAAACCTATCAGGTTAACAGCAGATTTATTAGCAGGAACCCTGCAAGCTAGAAGTAGGGGCCCTTTCTTCACCCTCCTCAAGCAAAACAATTAGCCAAGAATTTTGTATCCAATGAAGCTAAGCATCATATATGAAGGAAAGATACAGTCTTTTCCAGACAAGCAAATGCTGAGAGAATTTGCCATTACCAAGACACCACTACAAGAACTGCTAAAAAATATTTAAATCTTGACACAAATCCTGGGAACATAACAAAACACAACCTCTTTAAAGCATAAATCACAGAGGACCTATAAAACAAAAATACAACTTAAAAAGCAAAAACAAAAAACAACAACAAAAAAATCAAAGTACACAGGCAACAAAGAGCATGATGAATGCAATGGTACCTCACATTTCAATACTAACATTGAAGATAAATGGCTTAAATGCTCCACTTGAAAGATACAGAACCACAGAATGGGTAAGAACTCACCAACCAACTATCTGCTGACTTCAGGAGACTCACCTAACACATAAGGACACACATAAACTTAAGATAAAGACCTGAAAAAGGCATTTCATGCAAATGGACACCAAAAGTGAGCAGGGGTAACTATTCTTATATCAGAAAACAAAAACTTTAAAGCAACAGCAGTTAAAAGAGACAAAGAGGGACATTATATAATGGTAAAAAGTCTTGTCCAACAGGCAAATAACACAATCCTAAACATATATGCACCTAACATTGGAGTTCCCAAATTTATAAAACAATTACTAATAGACCTCAGAAATGAGATAGACAGCAACACAATAATAGTGGGGAACTTCAATACTCCACTGACAGAACTAGACAGGTCATCAAGTCAGAAAGTCAACAAAGAAACAATGAATTTAAACTATACCCTGGAACAAATTGACTTAAAAGATGTATACAGAGAATTTCATGCAACAACCACAGAATACACATTCTATTCAACAGCATATGGAATTTCCTCCAAAATAGACCATATAATAGGCCATAAAACGAGCCTTAATAAGTTTAAGAAAATTGAAATTACATCAGGTACTTTCTCAGACCACAGTGGAATAAACCTGGAAATAACTCCAAAAGGAACCTTCAAAACCATGCAAATACATGAAAATTAAATAACCTGCTCCTGAATGAGCACTGGGTCAAAAACAAAATCAAGATGGAAATCAAAAAATTGTTTGAACTGAAGGACAATAATGGCACAACCTATCAAAACCTCTGGGATACAGCAAAGGTGGTGCTAAGAGGAAAGTTCATAGCCTTAAACGCCTACATCGAAAAGACTGAAAGAGCACAAATTGACATTGTAAGGTCACATCTCAAGGAACTAGAGAAACAAGAAAAAAATCAAACTCAAACACAGCAGAAGAAAGGAAATAACCAATATCAGAGTAGAACTACATGTAATTAAAACAAACAAAATACAAAAGATAAACAAGACAAAAGCCTTGTTCTTTGAAAAGATAAATAAAATTAACAGACCATTAGTAAGATTAACAAATAAAAGAAGAGAGTAAATCCAAATAATCTTACTAAGAAAGAGGAGATATTACAACTGACACCACTGAAATACAAAAGATAATTCAAGGCTACTGTTTACATCTTCATGCACATATCTAGAAAACCTAGAAGAGACTGATAAATTCCTGGAAAAATACAACCCTACTAGCTTAAATCAAGAATTAGATACCCCAAACTGATGAATAACAAGCAGCGAGATTGAAATGGTAATTAAAAATTACCAGCACATTCCAGGACCAGATGGATTCATAGCCAAATTATATCAGACATTCATGAAGAATTGGTACTGATCCCTTTGACACTTATCCACAAGACAGAGAAAGGAGGAACCCTCCCCCATTCATTCTATGAAGCCAGCATCACCTATTGAGGACCACACTGGGGGTGGTGAAGAATGAACAGACACAAGAGACAAAGACAAACAGAGAACATGGCGGCCGTGCGCAGAGCCTCCGCCTCACTTTATTTATACTCCATAAACCTCACGTCAGCAGAAATAACATAATGCAAAACAAACTTTCTCTACCCAGATGTAACCTTCTGCTTAGTTCCTTGTCTCTAGGCTCTTCCTTATTTGTCTGCCTTCTTGGCGCCTACTGGAGTTCATTAAAAGTTCAACTGGAGATACTGTCCTTGAGCCCTATCTATTCTTAGCATATTGTTTTCAATGGCCCTTGCATTTCCCCCTTTTTGTTTTGCCTCAATCTTAGAAAGGTAGCCCATACTTGTTCCTGTTTTTTCCTTTGTTTTTGGAAGTGACAGAGGGAGCATCAGATTACCAGAAGTAGACTCAATCCAAGCGCCCAAAGCAATATACTTCCAGAGATTGTAGAAATCCATGTTTTCATCTGGGTCCGTGGATTAAGAGCAGCAAGGTGTTGACCCAGCTCCTGCATAGTAGCTGCTCCGGACAATACATGTAATGTTGTTGAAATGCTTTGGAAATGTTTTGAGTGAGTTTTTGGATGTCCACACTAATATTTTTATGGCCTATTAATAGTTTTCAGATTTCGGTCCAATTTTGAGAGATATTAAAAGGCACAGGTGTTACGCAAAATTGAGTAGAGTTCCAATCACATTGCAGTGTTATCCGAGTACTGAGGACAGTGAGCTGATCTCCAAGCCACATTAAGGCTTGTTCCACATTGTCCAATCTTTCAGTGATTTGGGAGTCAATGTTCCGTTGTTGCAGCCACAACCGGTGAGATTGTTCATGTCATTGCTGTACAAATTCAGCATTTTGTATGCTTTGATGTAGCACGAGCCCTGCCACAGCCGCAGTGGAGGCAATGGCAACAAGGCTCATCACCAAGGCAATTATAAGTCCAAGGGCAGGACGGGTCCGCTGAAGGGAAGTCCAAATATAAGTCTCAAGAGGTGATGCCCCCCACGGTCGCGTAAGGTTGACAGGTAGCCAAATTTCCTTACGAGCCCTGAGGATATAAATATCCCCCATAAAACTGCGCCAACAGGAATGATTGAGGCAAGACAAAAATGTACATGTATCTTTACAGTTAACAATCCCCGTATCATTATCCCATGTCAAGTTCCCTGCTAATAATAGGTAAGGCTTTTGGACACAAGCAATAATATATCGGGAGGTATTCCGATGTAAGTGAATATGAAAGGAGCTCTTCGGGTTAGAAAGATTAAGGGACATATTTCCCACAAAAGTACTAATAGCATCACCTGCAGCTAATAACTTCCAAAGATGACTCTGCACTTGTAAAGAGTGTTTAAGATGAGGCATAGGTGGCGACAAGCCTCCTTCATGCCATACCAAGGTCTCATTACCATCAGCGGCAATACTTTTATTTACCTGGTGCCATTTCAAACGTATGTGACTAAATTTTGTTTGAAAATCACCCTGCACACTCCAATCAGTTACTTGCAGCCCATTGTACTCTATTAAAATTCGGGGCTTAGTTCCCCGACAGTGCTGCCACTCCAGCACCTCAATATTAGGGGAAACCTCTGGGATAGGACAAAAAGGTAAGGAACTAGGAATAGTCTCATTACTATATACAGTATGGTTATACTGAAAGCTTCTAGTTACAATAATAACAGTGTTAGCAGCCACATGGCTATGATTATAGTGAACAGCTCAAGCTTCATGCGATTTCCAGAGACAATGAGGACTAATTCCCACGCAAATTGGAAGTCCTTCCACTCCAAATTGGTATGTGCTATTTATTATTCCCTTTTCCCATTCTATGTTGTCATTATCCATATAGGGGGACGGCATCCAAGTAGTGTCATTGGTGAAAACCTTAATTTCCACCTCCCCCCAGGCAACTCCCTGATACAAGGGTGGAAAGGGAATATAAGTCCAATATTCATACAAAGCCTCACTAAGGGAAATAAGTCCCCTGCCGAGGCACATCCAACAAAAGAAGAGGTGCATGCTGAGTCCAGTTTTCTTTTCAACAGGGTTTCAATCGCCTTGTAGGAAACTACTCAGGTCCGCTCCCTGTAAGGATAAGAGCATAGCCCCGTCCCTGTTTTAGAACTTGCCCTTGAGCGTACTTACCCTCTTCATTAGGATACCAAACCCTTAAATTGTCAGCGGGGACTATCGCCAAGGGAGGTGAGGAAAGATGAGTTACAGCAGCAGAGTCCTGCAATTGTCTCCATTGATTCAAAAAATTTAAGGTAAAAAGAACCTTCAGTATCTGGTTTCTGGGGGACTCATTTCCCCCTTTTTGTTTTTGCAGCTGTGTTTTTAAGATTAAATTTGCACGCTCAATAATGGCTTGACCTTGACTGTTGCCCGGGATACCGGTGAGATGTCTAATATTGTATTGCTGTAAGAAAATTTGTAATTTACAAGAGACATAAGCAGGGGCATTATCAGTTTTAAGTATAAGAGGAATACCCATGATGGTAAAACAAGCTAAGAGATGAGTAATAACAGAGTCAGCTTTTTCAGATGGCAAAGGAGTTGCCCATTGAAAATGAGAGAAAGTATCAATGGTATGATGAACATATTTTAATCGTCTGAAAGAAGGGACATGTGTGACATCCATTTGTCAGATCTGATTAACTTGAGTACCTTGCGGATTAACCCCGGGATGGAAAGATGGAATGCTTAAAGGAGCGCAAGAAGGACAAGCTTGGATAAGAGAATGAGCTTGTTTACGAGTTAAATGAAACCGTTGTTGAAGGCCAGAACTATTAGTGTGATGTAGAGTATGTTCTTGTTCTGCAGCCTGCAGGTGGCTGATTAAAAGCGAATCAATTTGAGTATTACCATGAACTAGGGGTCCAGGAAGTTGAGAATGAGAACGAAGATGAGTAATGAATAGAGGAGCTCGATGTTGGCTCAAAGTGGACCTCGAACAGGAAATACAGATATTGGTGAGAAAGGTAACACAGAATGCTGCCTGAGAAAAGAAAAGATCGGAGACTTAGGATATTGGGTAGAAAATTGTCCAACAAATGAGGCGCAAGCAACTTGCCAAGAATCAGAAGTGGCAAGGAGATAAGTAATCTGACTATGAGTGAATTGAGAGATAATTAAGGAAGGATCTCCTCCCCAGAGTTGTCGACAGCAATGTCGTCCTTTGATGATTAATTTAGCTAAATGATCAACATAAGTAGTCAAGCGTTTAGATGTTTTGTTGGACAAAAAGATCCATTGTAACGGCTGATTTGTTTGATGAATCATTCCTGTGGGAGAATGTAAAGTGTGAAATAAACACAAGGAAAGGGGAACGTCAGGAAAGATATAATGTAAATGGGCTTTTTGAAGCTGCTCTTCTACCAGCTGGAGTTCCTGTAAAGCCAAAGGAGTTAAATGACATGGGCTGTCCAAGTGACTGTCTCCTTCTAGAATAGAAAAAAGATGTTGTAACTGATATGTTGGTATTCCTAAAACAGGACGCATCTAGTTAATGTCTCCTAAAAGCTTTTGAAAGTCATTTAATGTTTTTAAATGATCACGTCGAATTTGAATTTTTTGGGGTCGAATATTTTGTGCTCCTAAGGTATAACCTAAATATTGAATAGGAAAATTCATTTGAATTTTTTCTGGGGCAGTATTAAGTGAGTAAAAAGAAAGCTGAGTTTGTAAAGATGCGAAAGCATCTTGCTGCTTTTCTTTGGTGGGTACAGCAAGAAGAATGTCATCCATATAATGATATAAAAGAACAGAAGGATGACACTTTTGAACAGGATCCAGGACCTGATGAACAAATTCTTGACACGAGGTAGGGCTGTTTAACATACCTTGAGGTAAAACTTTCCACTGATATCGCGAAAGTAGCTGAGAATTATTAAAAACAGGGACAGAGAAGGCAAAATGCTCACAATCCTTTTGATGCAAAGGAATAGAGAAAAAGCAATCCTTTAAATCAATAATCATGAGTAACCAATCTTGAGGAATCATAGAAGGATTAGGAAGGCCAGGTTGTAAAGATCCCATGGGTTGAATACATGCATTAATAGCATGAAGATCTGTTAATAGTCTCCATTTACCATTTTTTTTTTCTTTATTACAAAGACAGGGGAATTCCATGGAGAAGTACTAGGCTCTATATGACCTAAGGATAACTCAAGAATTGAGAACTTTGATACACCTCAGAGGCAGAACCTAATCCAGTAAGAGAAACAGCAACAGACTGTTTAGGCCACTGTAAAGGCCATTGGTTGGAGGCAATAATAGAAACGTCTGCTCCAGTGTCGACCAAGCCCTGAAAAATTTGTCCCTCTACTTTGAGGGGAAACAAAGGTTTTTGTTGAGTTACTAAACTTTCCCAAAAAATGTTTACCCGTGCTTCCAAAACCTCTGGTTCTTTTTTGTCCCCATGAAGGAAACGGAAAATAGGGTAATAAAAGAAGTTGTGCAATCCGCTGCCCCCCTTTAAGGGATATGGGTTTATGAGCCTGTGCCATAATTTGAATTTCCTCTTTATAATCAGAATCTATAACTTCCAAATGAACTTGTAAACCCTGTAGAATGCTACTGCTGTGTCCTATAAGCAGTCCAACAGTATGTGACGGTGATGGCCCAAAAACACCTGTAGGCAATTTAACAATCCCCATTTCTGAGGTAAGTTCGATGGCCTGCAAAATCGCCACATCAGCAGCAGCGCTACCAGAAGTAGCAGAGAAAAGCTGAGCTACTGAAAATTGGGGGTTAACATTGACTGACTGGCCTGCTGATGCTGGACCCCTGAGCTGACTGGAAATTGCAAATGAAGAGGGCTTGTATTGTTGTTGGGGCCCCAAGCTGAAGGGCCCCTTTGCAAGTTTCCTGATCCGGAGGTTAAAAGATTACCATCTTTGTCTACCTTAGAGTGACATTCATTAGTCCAGTGTCGCCCTTTGCCACAACGATGACAGGGCTCAGTGGGAAGCTTTTTAGATCCTACTCTTGAGGAATCGCTCTTATTAGATAGTTTATGGCACTCCTTTTTAAAATGACCAGTCTTTCCACATTGGAAGCAAACTCCCTTTTTTCCCATGAGTGCCTTAGATAAAGCTCCAGCAAACAATTGTGCATTATAGGCAGCCCCTCCCACTCCTGCACAGGCTCTAATAAAATCTTCTATTTGTAAGTTTCCAGCAGCCTTGAGAGGACGCAACAACCTCTGACATTCCTGATTAGCATTCTTGAAGGCTAGTGTGGTTATCAGGATTTTGCCTGCAGCCCCACTACCCACAGTCTTTATTACAGAATCTTGGAGCCGAGCAACAAAATCAGGATAAGGTTCATTGGCACCCTGCAAAACCTTAACAAAAGACAAGGTAGTTTTCCCCGATGGTTCTACTTTACACCAAGCCTTTAAAAACAGTCCTTTAACTTGTGATAATGCCATGTCATTGAGTCCAGATTGAGCCGCTACTGTAGCAAACTGACCAGTACCTGTTAATTACTCCTCTGTTGGCCCTGGAGGATTTCTAGTGGCATTATGGCGAGCCTGTTCTTTGGCATCTTCCAGCCACCAACTGCGTAGCTGAAGCCACTGAGAGCGGTCCAAAACAGCCTTCCCCAAGGTCTCCCAATCAAGAGGCAAAAACAAATTCTCAGAAGAGAAAGAATCTAAAAGCCCCATGACAAAGGGGGATTGAGGGCCATAATTAGCAACAGCTGCCTTCATTTCTTTAAGGAACTTAAATTGAAGGACATTATACTGTACATTTATACCTCCTTGAGGAAATTGATCATTAGGACCAAAAGGTTGCCTAGTAATGGGAAACAATTGTAGAGGATCTTCATTCTCTTGAGAATCCAATACCTCAATTACAGCTTTAGCAGTAGAAGCAGGGACAGCAAAAACCGTGCCTGAACGAGGCAACATTTCCACTGGTGGTGGTGGTGGGGGAAAACTGTCCTCCTCCTCCACCTTGGGTGCCGATGGGGGTGGATGGACCACAGGAAAAGTAAAAACAGGAGTGGGTGGAGGAGAAGGCTGAGGGGGAGATAACTGTAATTGTAAAATTTGTTGTAGCAATTGAACAACCGGCTGCAGCTCCTTTTGAATTTCTGATTCCTTTTCATGAGACACATCATCAGACAAAGGACCGTTTCCACCAGCTACAGGATTATCTAAAGAAGGGGAAATGGCTATTGGAGACTTCGAAGACTCCTCATCCCCATTTTCCCCTTTTTCAGAGTCTGTCTCTAAGAGCTCCAAAGCTTGGGTAATAGAAGCACAAAGGGCCCATAAAGGTGCCGACATTACATCACCGCGCTGGTGTGCTTAACAAAGGGTCTTAACAACCTGTTGCCAATCTCATTTATTTAATTGCACTTTAGTTTGATATTGAAACCAATAGCAATGTTGTTCCACATGAGCAAACAATTTTTGCAGAGTTCTCTCTTTTGTATCAACCCCAATCGAAAGTAAAAGCCCTTGTAATAATCTTACATATTCTGAGGCCAAGGAACTGGAATTCCCCATAATGAAAGCTTAAGAATGTTCCCCTTAACAATCCCCGGGTTTTACCTGCTCCTAGGTGATTCCCCTTCTTGTTCCCCACTACTCACCCGTGCGGACCCTGCTCACTGCACCACTTATTGAGGACCGCGCTGGGGGTGGTGAAGAATGAATAGACGCAAGAGACAAAGACAAACAGAGAACATGGCGGCCGCGCGCAGAGCCTCCGCCTCACTTTATTTATACTCCATAAACCTCACATCAGCAGAAATCACACAATGCAAAACAAACTTTCTCTACCCAGATGTAACCTTCTGCTTAGTTCCTTGTCTCTAGGCTCTTCCTTATTTGTCTGCCTTCTTGGCGCCTACTGGAGTTCATTAAAAGTTCAACTGGAGATACTGTCCTTGAGCCCTATCTATTCTTAGCATATTGTTTTCAATGGCCCCTGCATCACCCTAATACCATAACCAGAAAAGGACGTAACTAAAAAAGAAAACTACAGACTGATATCCTTGATAAACATAAATGCTAAAATCCTTAACACATTAGGTTAATACTAATTAACCTAATCGAACAACATATTAAAAAGATGATCCACCATGATCAAATGGGTTTCATACCAGGGATACAGGGGTGGTTTAACATATGAAAACCAATAAATATGATACACCACATAAACAGAATTAATAACAAAAATCACATGGTCATGTCAATAGATGCAGAAAAAGGGTTAGACAAAATCCAGCGTCCCTTTATGATTACAACTGCCAGCAAAATTGGCATACAAGGGACATACCTTAATGTAATAAAAGCCATTTATGAGAAACCCACAGTCAACATAAAACTGAATAAGAAAAAGTTGAAAGCATTTCCTCTGAGTACTGTAACAAGATAAGGTTGCCCAATCTCATCTCTCCTCATCAAAACAGTACTGGAAGTTCTAGCCAGAACAATCAGACAAGAGAAAGAAATAAAGGGCATCCAAATTGGTAAAGAGCAAGTCACACTCACTGTTTGCTGATGATATAATTGTTTACTTTGAAAATCCTAAGGACTCCTCCAGAAAGCTCCTAGAACTGATGAAAGAATTCAGCAAAGTTTCTGGATACAAGATTAATGTACACAAATCAGTAGCTCTTCTCTACATCAACAATGAGCAAGTGGAGAATCAAATGAAGAACTCAACTCCTTTTATAATAGCTGCAAAAAACAAAACAAAACAAAACAAAACAAAACTTCGGAATATACCTAACCAAAGAGTCAAGGAATCGAAAGACCTCTACAAAGAAAACTACAAAACACTGCTGAAAGAAATCATAGACAATGCAAACAAATGGAAACACATCCCATGCTCATGGATGGGTAGAATCAATATTGTGAAGATGACCATACTGCCAAAAGCAATCTTCAAATTCAATGCAATTCCCATCAAAATACCACCATCATTCTTCACTGAATTAGAAGAGAAAATTCTAAAATTCATATGGGACCAAAAAAGAGCCCACGTAGCCAAAGAAAGTCTAAGCAAAGAGAACAAAACTGGAGACATCACACTACCTGATTTCAAACTATGCTATAAGGCCACAGTCACCAAAACATTGTGGCACTACTATAAAAATAGACACATAGACCAATGGAACAGAATAAAGAACCCAGAAATAAACCTAAATACTTACAGCCAACTGATCTTTAACAAAGCAAACAAAAACATAAAGTGGGGAAAGTACATCCTTTTCAACAATTGCTGCTGGGGTAATTGGCTAACCACATGTAGGAGAATGACATTGGATCCTCATCTCTCAACTTATACAAAAATCAACTCTAGATAGATTAAGGACCTAAGCCTAAGACCTGAAACTAAAAATTCTAGAAGATAACTTTGGAAAAACCCTTCTAGACATTGGCTTAGGCAAGGATTTCATGACAAAGAACCCAAAAGCAAATGCAATAAAAACAAAGATAAATAGCTGGGACCTAATTAAACTAAAGAGCTTTTGCACAGCAAAAGGAATAGTCAGAGAAGTAAACAGACAACCCATAGCGTGGGAAAAAATCTTCACAATCTATATATCTGACAAAGGACTAATATCCAGAATCTACAACGAACTCAAACAAATCAGTAAGAAAAAAAAAAAATCCCATCACAAAGTGGGCTAAGGACATGAATAGACAATTCTCAAATATATATATATATATATATATATATATATATATATATACACACACACACACACTAATGGCCAATAAACATGAAAAAATGCTCAACATCACTAATGATCATGGAGATGCAAATCAAAACCACAGTGTGATATCACCTTACTTCTGCAAGAATGGCCATAATCAAAAAATCAAAAAACAGTAGATGTTGGCATGGATGCAGTGAACAGGGAACACCTCTACACTGCTGTTGGGAATGCAAACTAGTACAACCTCTATGGAAAAGAGTGAGGAGATTCCTTAAAGAACTAAAAGTAGATCAACTATTTGATCCAGCAATCCCACTACTGGGTATCCACACAGAGGGAAAGAAGAAGTCATTATTTGAAAAAGATATTTGTACACGCATGTTTATAGCATCACAATTCACAGTTGCAAAATTGGGAACCAAGCCAAATGCCCATCAATCAATGAGTGGATAAAGAAACTGTGGTGTATACATATGATGTAATACTACGCAGCCATAAAAAGGAATGAATTAACAGCATTTCCTGTGACCTGGATGAGATTGGAAAGCATTATTCTAAGTGAAGTAACTCAGTAATGGAAAACCAAAAATCGTGGGTTCTCTCTGCTATATGGGATCTAAGCTATGAGGATGCAAGGCATAAAAATGATACAATGGACTTTGGGGACCTGTGCGGGGAAGAGTGGGAGGGGGCTAGGGATAAATACTACAAATATGGTGCAGTGTATAGTGCTCAGGTGATGGGTGCACCAAAATCTCACAAATCACCACTAAAGAAGTTACTCATGTAAACAAATACCACCTGTATCCCAATAACTTATGGAAAAAAATTTGGTTATTTTTGTGAGAAGTAATGTTGGTGAGGTTTTCCCCATTGTTTTTCTTGCTAGGGATGTATAGTACTGTAAAATTTAATATTGGAGCTACATTAAATGCTGTAGGATAATTTAAACTTGTAAATAATTTAGATACTTCTAAAAGAAGTATTTCAATGGTTTTTGCAAAGAATCAACAACAAAATGAGAGGAAATACATAATTTTCTTTGTGTTCTACCTTTGTTTCTTGTGTGAAAGTTTCTGTGATTTTGCCATTGGTGTTGTGGAAATACTTTAATTGTGCTAAAAATTTTGTGCCATGAAAATATGATAGTGCAATTGGGAAAAAAAATTAAAAAAGCAAAGAAACCCTACTTGTATTTTACTATTTTTGAATAAGTGAATTTTTAGTGTGGGCTTTCACTGACTTATTTGATGCCCTTTTTAATATAGATAATATTGTAAACAGTGCTAGCGGTTACAAAAATCTTGCAACTTGAGCATTTATGTTAGAATTCTCCATTAATTTGTCACATTATTGGAAACAGATTTTGGATTCTGTTATTTAAGAAATAATTTTGAGGATTTTGGAAAGAAGTGAGATTAATTATGTAAATGTTTAATAGAGAATCTGATAAATTGAATGAGGTTAGGCAATAATCAATGATTACTGGATTATCCAAAAGCAAATGGTTCTGATGTTAAATATCTTTTTAAGTATAAAACAGGGTGTAAGAATACTACATACCAAAATACATGAAATTTTCTAAAGGTGTACTGAGAGGAAAATTTTCTGAATTTAAAAGCTTGTCTTACTAATCAAGAAATTGAAAAAATGAATTAACTCTACATTTCAATTTAAAAATGATCACACATGAAACTTCATAAAAGTGAGTGGAGGGATGAAATTTTAAAGAAATAAATTATTAAATTATAAGGTAGAAAAAGTAGAATTGATAAGTATATTGTAGTCCTGGTTCTTTTTATTTGCTTAATTTAACATTTTCAATAAGAAATTATTTTAATAACATAGAAATAGCAAGAAAATAATAAAAGCAACAACAGACTCATTAGCTAGACATGACACATGTTGTCATACTTGCTTCAAATCTCTCCCTCTTTTTGTTTAAGAAATCTTACAGAGAGAATTCATTAAAAGCCTCTGTACCTTCATTCCTTTCTAGTGGTACTTTGTATTCATTGCTCTTCAAGGACTATATTTTTTATTTATTTTTAATATATTTCCTAAATATGTATGTACCCACGATATGCATTTTATTATTTAAAAAATCTTAAATAATTTTCTATTGAATTTATCTTTTTATAATCTGATTTATTAACCAAACATATTACAGCATAAAAATATAAAGTTGAACGAAAAAGAATATTACCTCTTTTGAAATAATTAGATTGAATGGACGTAACTTGATTGATAAAATGTATCTTCTAAAGTTTAACTGTGATTCTCTTGGATAATTAATGGCAACTTATTTTTAATTTTGCTAATGTATTTTCTAATTTTCTATAGTAAAATTTTTTGTTTTCACAATAAAATGGATATGCATATATGTTTGAAAATAAAATGTACAAACCTATGCAAAACATTAGAATATGTGAATGATATAGGTAATTGTTTACAAAATATGAACTACAAATAGATTCAAGTAAAGAAGAAAAGACGAGTCACCATAAACAAATGCTTAGACATCACTAATGATCATCAGTAATGAATACCTTCCTGCTGCTTCTTTCTCATTCTGCTTTTTGTAGACCTCCTTCTATGGCAGTTTTCGGTCTTTTATTTAAATATCAAGAGTCAGAAATTTTCTATCACAGAGAAAAAAAAGAGTTGAAAAGCATCTGTCTTAACCCATTTGGGGTTTCTGTGAAGGAATATCTGAGGCTGGGTAATTTATAAAGAAAAGAGGTTTATTTGGCTCATAGTTCTGCAGGCTGTATAGGAAGTGTGACTCTGGCATCTGCTTGGCTTCTGGTGAGGTCGTTGGGCTGTTTCCACTCATAACAGAAGGCGAAGGAGAGCCAGTATGTGCCGAGATCACATGATGAGAGAGGAAGCAAGATGGTGGGAGGTGCCTGGTTCTTGTTAACAACCAGCTCTCCCAGGAACTTACAGAGTGATACTCATTCATTACCACCAGATGGCACCAAGCCATTAATGAGGGGTTCACCCTATGACCCAAACACCTCCTGCTAGGTCTGAACTCCAACATTAGGGATCAAATTCCTGTGTGAGATTTGGAGAGCCAACCAACCAAACCATAGCAGCATTCAAATCATTTCTTCAGAGCTAAACTAAATCTTGTAGCACTCTAATCTTAGAGTATAATTATATTACAAATTACTACAATTTAATTATAGAAATTGCTCAGTGTTACACAAGCGTTTCATAATTTATTTTGCGATTAATGTATAAATTAAGGGAGATTTTAAAACTTTATACAAGTTTATTCTGCAGGTTCTATGTAATGTTAATATTTACTAATATTTACCTCATCTTTGATATATTGATATTGGGCAACCAGAAAAACATGTCTGAGCAGTCTCTTATGGTAGAATCTGCATAATGCAATATAATAAAAATATAATGAAATACCGGCTGATCTCTGTAAAATGCAGTCTCTCTGTAAACAACCCACTGTTGTTTGACATGGTGAGGAATTGGGAAGGGAATGTAAATGACTTTTCAGTGTTGAAAGGGGTTAATGCTATTGGAATATTACAGGAGCCTCTTCCCCTTCATGCAATGTTTTAAGATTCTTGCACTCCTTGGAAAGTTTGTAATGCACCCATTTAAGGCAGACTATAATAAGAAAAAAACTACTAATACTATAATTATATGGAGTACTACTAAGATAACATTTTCATAATATAATTAAAATTTAGGCAAAATAAATAATAACTAACTCCAGAAAGAGAAAAAGATGGAGTAAAGGGGCACAGAATATGTAAAACAATTACAAAGGGAATAAAAAGATGATAGACTCAAAGTGCACTATATTAATAATGACATGAATTCTGAATGTACTAACATTCCAATTTGAAAACAAATATCGTCAGAATAGTAATTAAAAAATGAGCATGATCCAACAATTTCTATCGAAAAGAGACACACTTTAGACATAAGGTCACAGAAGGATTTAAATGGAAAGAAGGGAAAGAAGATATAAAGTTGGTCCTCGTTATTCACTGATTCTAAGTTTGCCTACTAGTCAAAATGTATTTGTAACTCCTAAATCAGTGTTCTGTGTTTTCACAGTCGTGCTCAAACCTGTGCAGAGTGGAGAATATTTTGAGTGTCTTAGGGGCACATTCCCAGATGAAGTCAAACGAGGTCCCGTTCTGCCTTCTTGTTTTAGCTCTTCCATTGTACAGAAGTATCCTTTTTATGATCTACTTAGTGCCGTACACACACACACACACACACATATATTGCATTTCTGTGCTTTGTGTTGATGACTTTTCTGTTTAAAATTGCTCCCAAGGGTAGTAGTGATGAGGTGTTTTCTGGTGTTCCCAAGCACAAGAAGGCTGTGATGTGCCTTATGGAGAAAACACCTGTGTTGGAGAATCTTCCTGCCAGAGTGAGTGATAGTGCTGTTGGCTGTGCGTCTAATGCTAGGGAATTAACAGTGCATATTAGGTAAGGTGTCGTTATACAGAAACACACATAAAACAAGGTTACGTATTGCTCAGTTCACGAAATGTTTGTGATCAGAGGCTCATGGAAACCTAACCCAGTGATTCCTCCAGGGACAATGGTTTAGTATTTGTTAATTCAGTGCTCACAACTCACACTAATTCATGCAACTTTATAGAACATAATTACATGGATAATGAGAATCGACTGTGTGAAGAAAGCAGTAACCAGTAAAATCATGGTGTGGTTACAGTGCTATCAGAAAAATCAGACTTTAAATTATTCCTAGACATAAAGAGGGGGATTTTATAATGATGAAAATGTCAATTTAACAAGAATAAATAGAACAATAAATTTGTATGTATTTAATAACATCAAAATATACAAAACAAAAAATTGTAGAGAAACAAGGAGAAATAGAAATATTTTCATCAGTAGAGATTTCAATATACCAAAAGTAACAGAGTGAAAAATCTCACAATCAGTAAAACAGAAGATTTGGACAACAGGATTAAATAATTTGACCTAATTGACACATGGAGAACACCACTTCCCACAACTGTAGCATTCACATTCATTTCCAGCACACATGGGCACATGTGTCATTTATCAAAATAAACTATATGTATGCAGGGCTACAAAGCAGGTTTTAGTAAATTTCAAAGGAATGAAATATAATAATGCAAATTATAATCTCTGATTATAATGGAATTAAACCAGAAACCAACAACAGAAATAACTAGAAAATCCTTAGATGGCTGGAAATTAAGCAACAAAGTTTTAAAAATCTATAGGTCACAAAAGTGATCACAATAAAAATTTGAAATCTTTTTACATGAAAGAGTTATAGAAAAGCAAAGCATATAAATTTCACATGAGAGAGAGCTGAAACAATGTTTGAGAGGAAATGTATGGCTTCTTTTAAGTGCACATATAAGAAAAGAAAAAATGTTGAAAATCAACAATCTATTTTCATCTTAAGAAGTTAGTAAGAGACAGCAGATTAAGTCATCAACATGGAATAAAATGTAAGAATAAAATTTAAAAAACAAAATAGAAAATAAATATACAATACAGAAACTCAACCAAGAAGCTAAAACTTGTTTTTTTAAAGTTTAGTAAAATCAATAAACCCCTAGCAAGACTGGTGCAGAAAAAAATAGGAAAAAAATTGAATTATCAATATCAGAAATGAAACAAGATTATCACTATAGAATCTACAGGCATTAAACTGACTCTAAGAGGATATTATAAACACCTTTTTGCCAATTACACACCGTAGATATAATGGAAAACACATTCCTTGAAAACACATTTCATTGAAGCCACCACAAGAAAGAGAAAGTTTGCATAGTGCTGTATCTACAAACAAGTTGATTCGTAAGACACTTTTCTACCCAGACATCTTCACTGTTGAATTTTCTTTAACATTTAAGGAGAAATAATACCAATTTTACACAACCTCCCAAATAATTTAAGGTGGAAAATTTCTCTCTCATTTTATGAGGCTAACATAATCTTGATACCAAAGCCTGACAAAGAAAGAAAAGTCACAAGCCATCCTCTCAGAAACATAGGGACAAGAATTCTATTCAAATCTTAGCAAAATGAATCCAGTGATATATGAAGAGATCAGTATCTTACAGTAAAGTTGGGCTTATTAATGGAGAATATTTGGTTTAAAAATTTAATGTTAATTTTTAATAAAGGAGACAAACCATATGGTCATCTCAGTAGCTAGATGTAAATTCTAAGAAGAGACAGAAAGTGATCCGATCTGATCTGCAAGGCTTTCTACCAAAGACCTACACTAACATTATACTAAATGTTTTTCCCTATCCTTGCCAGCATAGCACATATTTAGTTAAAATTTTGATATTTTATTCCACATAGATTTCTTGCATTAATTTATTTTTTCAATTATTACATTATCAGTATTATTTAAATTGTTTACTGAGTTTGTTGGCATCCTTTCTCTTAAATTTTGTGCCTGAGATGGTATTCCATTGTGTCACCTTACTCCTGGCCCTGGCATTAAGGAAATACAAATTAAAATCACCATTAAATGTTGCTCTTCACTCACCAGTATGATTAAACAGGGGAAAAACCAAGTGTTGGCTATGATGCAGAGCAAAGGGGATTTTCATTCACTCTTCCACATTCCATGGTCTTGTCCAGCTGTGTGTAAGATGCATGTGCAGTGAATGAATTCCTCCTTTTATCGTGCAATTACAGTTTAAATATGATCCATGATAACCCATCTCTCTTCTCCTGACCCTTTGCAGGTACAATATAGCTAATACCTCCTTTTTGAAAACAGCATGGTAGATGCTCCCTGACAAAGTCAAGTGCATCTGACACACATGGCTAGAGAAAGTTATCCCCTCTGGTCACTGTGGAGGTGTGACAGCCACTGCATGTTGTGCTTTTGCTGGCCGCTTAATGAATCATCCAGGACCCACGCCTCAGCTGAAGGGTTACATAAAGCTGCCAGGCCACAGCGAGTCAGGATTCCTTTGAAGACTAATGGGTTTTAAAATGTGTAAAGAGGACACAGAAGGTAGGCAGTCTTCTGTAGAGTTATGGGGGCAAGAGAATACACTTGCTACAGTCATTTGTCATTTGTTGCATTGTGTAAATCTGCAATTATTAATTTTATTGTTTTAGGACTTTTTGATCCCTTGCAATAATCCCTTGTAGCAGCAAAAGGCTTTAAAAAATACATGTTACCTAATACTGAATTTGCATGTCTCAGGAAAGTTGATGATGAGCATGTAACTTGCATAAAATGCATTCTGATATTTACTAATCAAGCTATGGTAGCACTGATTACATAACAATCAGAAGATCCAAATCTTTTAAAGTTCTCTTATTAAAGTCACTTTAGGAAGATTATGGCCAAAAGTAATGACTGAACACATGCAGTTGTAGAAGATGCAGAAGGTTTTTCAGAAAAAAAAAGTTCTTGCCATCATGTTACAGTAGAAAGTTAAGAAGTTTATTCAAATACATGAAAATTACAAAGAGCAAGTATGCTGTTTATGTTATTTTGATTTTGCAGATGGACAATATATAGAAAATTTGTAAAATTTTGTTTTCATGCCCACACATATGTTATTTTTTATTTTTTAGAAATAATTTTATTTAAAAAATAATGATAAATACAACTATTTTTGTATGACTACAAATTAAATCCATTTAATTTCAGTCAATAAACCAATAGGCTAAAAATATGTATTTTGAACTGTTTTTAATGCCTTCTTCAACTTTCAAAACTGTCCCAGTTAGAACAAACCAGTATAGGGTACCTTTCTCATGACTCAGTTCTTAGAAATCTTCTCTTCTTCTTTTTCCTTCTTTTCTCATATACGTTAACTCGTTAAGTGATTTTATCCAGTCTCACAGTGTGAAATACCATCTATATGATGTTAACTCCAATATCTGTAACTCCGTTGCCAATCTCTCCCCTGAAGTTTAGACAATATATTTTATCTCCATATAAATATGTAGCTAGTATCTCAAACCCAATGACAGCTAGAGTGGATTATTGCTTTCTTCCTTCAAATATGGTCCCCTTTTAGCCTTCCTTATCTCAGCAAATGCCACTGGTATTCACAGTTTTTTAGTCTAAAAGCCTTGACATCATCCTTGACTGCTTTCTTCTTTTCATACTCAACATTCAATCCATGAAAAAAACATGTAGGCATTGCTTCAAACATATCCACATGTGGCTTCTTACTTTTTACTTTGCTATCCTTCTAGTTTAAATTACCATAATCTTTCTATTATAAAAGCTCCCTATTTTCATTTGGTAGTCCACTCCCACCTGTATATTCTCCACAAAACAGCCAGTGTGATTCTTTCAAAATGTCAATCACATCAGGCAGTTACTAACATTTACCTGGGTGTCAAGGCCCACTCCATAAACCAGACCTGAGCATGTCTCTCACTCAGCAGCCTGTAAAGTGCAGTTCATGAACACCTGAGAGATCCCAAGACCTCCGGGGGTCAAGTGAGGTCAAAACTATTTCCATAGCAACACCAAGACAGTATTTGCCTTTTTACTGTGGTGACATCTGAAATGATGGTGAAAAGCAATGGTGGGTAAACCTGCCAGACCTCAGCACATGTTAGGCAGCCACACACACTGCAGTAGTGGCCATTGCACTCTAGGCCTGCACACACTCTGTTTTCTAAAAAGAGTTTTACTTAAGACTATGCTGGATAAAGTAGTTAATATTATTATTTATATTAATTATCAATTTTTGAGTACAAACCTTTTTAAGTTCTGTTTGACAAAATGGGAAGTATACAATGCTGCTGCATAATAGAAATACCACCGTTTTCTCAAGGAAAAGCATCTGTGCAATTGTTCAAGTTGTGAGCTAAACCAGCTACTTTTCAGAGAAGCTTTTTTTTTAACTTGACATAGCAAGTGGTATATAAACTATAGTCATTCATTCTTAAAGTCTAAAAGCCTTGACATCATCCTTGACTGCTGTCTTCTTTTCATACTCAACAAAAAGCTCCGTTTCCACTTTGCAGTCAACCCCCATCTGTATATTCTCCACAAAACAGCCCGTGTGATTCTTTCAAAATGTCAGTCACATCATTCTTAGTATTTTGCAGACATGTAAAAAATAATTGAAAGAAGCATGTCACTGAGAAAAACAACTAGCACTAGCGAAAATTAAAATTTTGGAAAACTTGTATGGTGAGCATGACTGTTTCCCATTAAAAGACACTTCTGATGAGATTGGTGGTTTTACTAATAAATGTGTTAACATTTGGAATATCTGGATAACTCAATGAGTCAATATTTTCCCAATTACCAATATATGCTATTACATATCATATGTGGGTAATTATCCATTCAGAGTGAAATATAAACCAATGGATTTTAATATAAAGGAGCATTAAAAGTTCATTGATGTGATTCAGGTTCCACATAACAGCTAACCCTTAAGATGCTACACCACTTGAAAATTCTGGTAGAGCAACAAAGAAAAATGTCCACGATTATCTGAAAAGTTTATTAAAATACTCCCTTCATCTGAGCATGGTGGCCTATAATCTCAGAACTTTGGGAGGATGAGGTGGGAGGATTGCTGGAGGCCAGGAGTTCGACACAAATCTAGGCAACATACTGAGATCCCATCTCTACAGAAAATTTTAAAATGAGCTTAGTGTGGTGGCATGCACTTGCAGTACCAGCTACCTGGCAGGTGGAGGCAGTAAGATCACTTGAGCTCTGGAGTTTGAGGCCACAGTGAGCTATGGGGAAGGACCCTCCATAGACTAATCACATCTTCAAGGCCCTGCCCCTTAATACCATCACATGGGCAACGCCTGGATTTTGGAGGGGACACGTTTAAACCATAGTAATACCCTTCTCAGTAATTATTTTTTATTTTGGAGACTATGGCTATTTTTCATATTTATGTTCATATGTAATACATTAATATTATTTCTGAAAATTTCATCTATTAATATTTTCTCACTTAATTTCTAGTACACTACATCAGCAGTTATAAGTCATACAAATAAAAGCTTTTTGCAGTCCTCAATTATTTTAAGAGTTTAAATAAATTCTGAGACAAACATATGAGACTTGCTCTGCTAACTTAGTCTTTCAGTATATTGCCTCTTTCTCAATCTCAAACCACACTAGTCACCTTCCTGCTTCTCAATCCCACCACACAAGTTCCTCTGCTACGTTCTTATAACTTAGTATTTCCTCTGCTTTGTGTGCTAGCTCCCCATGAATCCACGTGGCTCATGCTCTCACATCCTTTAGATCTCTGCTCAGTCACCACAACACATAGGCCTTCCCTGATAAGCCTGCCCCAAATCACAGGCTGGATTATCCTCTAATCAAATACATTTGCTTACTTCATCACAGCATTTACAACTACCCAATAAATAACATTTGGTGTTATTTATTTGTGTGTATTTGTTTATTATCTTTCTTTACTGTTGTCTCTAGTGCTAACAACCATATATGACATACAGTAGGTACTTAATAAATTTTTTTTAATACAAATTTAATGCCAGGCTGTGGTCAGCATGAAGACATCAGAGCAGAGTCCTCCCTTCTCCTTGGCAGCAGGGCTGTGGATTCAGGCTGGCTTCCCAGGAGTTGGGGGCCATGAGTCAGGGTTCCGTTGCTTAATCTGAAGGGGGTGAGTGAGTGAGCTATGTGGGGCAGAATTCACCTTACACAACAATTAAGGAAAAAAAAAAAATGGTGCTAAAAGAGGGACAGAAGCACAGTTCAGGATGTGCATTGAGAAATAAAGTTAGCATAAAAGAAAACGAAAGAAGGCAACTATTTTTTAAAAACTTAGGAGTTTACCAGAAAGTGGCCAGGTTGTTTTGCAAAAAAGTAAAAAATAAAATAAAATAAAATCTTCTTTGAGAAAACAAAGTGAAATCAGACTTGGTTTTTTTTTTTTTTTTTTTTTTTTTTTTTTTAATTATACTTTAAGTTCTAGGGTACATGTGCATGACGTTTATATCATGTATAACTCCCCCATGCAATCCCTCCCTCCTCCCCCCTCCCCATGATAGGCCCCAGTGTGTGATGTTCCCCTTCCCGAGTCCAAGTGATCTCATTGTTCAGTTCCCACCTATGAGTGAGAACATGCGGTGTTTGGTTTTCTCTTCTTGTGATAGTTTGCTAAGAATGACTTGGTTTTTTGTTTTGTTTTTAAGAGACAAGTTCTCACCACATCGCCCAGGCTGGAGTGCAATGGCAATGACATGATTATAGTTCACTGCAGTCTCAAACTCTACCAGGTGACTTTTAAATTTTATGTTTTTGTAAAGACAGAGTATCACTATGTTGCCCAGGCTGGTCTTTGAATTCCTGGCCTCAAGCGATTTTCCTGCCTCGGCCTCCCAAAGTGCTGGGATTATAGATGTGAGCCACAACACCTGATCCAGAAATCAGAGTATTAAAAATTACCTTAAATGGGGGGGCGGAGCAAGATGGCCAAATAGGAACAACTCCAGTCTCCAGCTCCCAGCGCGAGCGACACAGAAGACAGGTGATTTCTGCATTTCCAACTGAGGTACTGGGTTTATCTCACTAGGGAGTGCCGGACAATCAGTGCTGGTCAGCTGTTGCAGCCCGACCAGCGAGAGCTGAAGCAGGGCTAGGCATAGCCTCACCAGGAAAGCCCAAGGGGGAAGGGAATCCCTTTTCCTAGCCAAGGGAACTGAGACACACAACATCTGGAAAATTGGATAACTGCCCCTCCAAAACTGTGCTTTAAGCAAACAGGCACACCAGGAGATTATATCCCACACCTGGCCAGGAGGGTCTCACGCCCATGGAGCCTTCCTCATTGCTAGCACAGCAGTCTGCGATCTAACTGCAAGGCAGCAGGGAGGCTGGGGGAGGGGCACCCGCCATTGCTGAGGTTTAAGTAGATAAAGCCCAGGGAAGATCCAACTGAGTGGAGCTCACAGCAGCTCAAGGAGGCCTGCCAGTCTCTGTAGACTCTACCTCTGGGGAGAGGGCACAGCTAAACAACAACAATAACAACAACAAAAGCAGCAGAAACCTCTGCAGATGCAAACGACTCTGTCTGACAGCATTGAAGAGAGCAGTGGATCTCCCAACAGGGAGGTTGAGATCTGAGAACGGACAGACTACCTGCTCAAGTGGGTCCCTGACCCCTGACTAGCCTAACTGGGAGACATCCCCCACTAGGGGCAGACCGACACCCCACACCTCACACGGTGGAGTACACCCCTGAGAGGAAGCTTCCCAAAGCAAGAATCAGACAGGTACACTCGCTGTGCAGCAATATTCTATCTTCTGCAGCCTCTGCTGCTGACACCCAGGCAAACAGGGTCTGGAGTGGACCTCAAGCAATCTCCAACAGACCTACAGCTGAGGGTCCTGACTGTTAGAAGGAAAACTAACAAACAGGAAGGACACCCACACCAAAACCCCATCAGTACGTCACCATCATCAACGACCAGAGGCAGATAAAACCACAAAGATGGGGAAAAAGCAGGGCAGAAAAGCTGGAAATTCAAAAAATAAGAGCACATCTCCCCCTCCAAAGGAACGCAGCTCATTGCCAGCAATGGATCAAAGCTGGACAGAGAATGACTTTGACGAGATGAGAAAAGAAGGCTTCAGACCATGAAACTTCTCAGAGCTAAAGGAGGAATTACGTACCCAGCGCAAAGAAACTAAAAATCTTGAAAAAAGAGTGGAAGAATTGATCACCAGATTAATTAATGCAGAGAAGGCCATAAACGAACTGACAGAGATGAAAACCATGACACGAGAAATACGTGACAAATGCACAAGCTTCAGTAACCGACTCGATCAACTGGAAGAAAGAGTATCAGCGATTGAGGATCAAATGAATGAAATGAAGCAAGAAGAGAAGTCTAAAAAAAAAAGAAGAAAAGGAAATGAACAAAGCCTGCAAGAAGTATGGGATTATGTAAAAAGACCAAATCTACGTCTGATTGGGGTGCCTGAAAGTGAGGGGGAAAATGGAACCAAGTTGGAAAACACTCTTCAGGATATCATCCAGGAGAACTTCCTCAACCTAGTAGGGCAGGCCAACATTGAAATTCAGGAAATACAAAGAACGCCACAAAGGTACTCCTCCAGAAGAGCAACTCCAAGACACATAATTGCCAGATTCACCAAAGTTGAAATGAAGGAAAAAATCTTAAGGGCAGCCAGAGAGAAAGGTCGGGTTACTCACAAAGGGAAGCCCATCAGACTAACAGCAGATCTCTCAGCAGAAACCCTACAAGCCAGAAGAGAGTGGGAGCCAATATTCGACATTCTTAAAGAAAAGAATTTTCAACCCAGAATTTCATATCCAGCCAAATTAAGTTTCATAAGTGAAGGAGAAATAAAATCCTTTACAGATAAGCAAATGCTTAGAGATTTTGTCACCACCAGGCCTGCCTTACAAGAGACCCTGAAGGAAGCCCTAAACATGGAAAGGAACAACTGGTACCAGCCATTGCAAAAGCATGCCAAAATGTAAAGATCACCGAGGCTAGGAAGAAACTGCATCAACTAACGAGCAAAATAACCAGTTAATATCATAATGGTAAGATCAAGTTCACACATAACAATATTAACCTTAAATGTAAATGGACTAAATGCTCCAATTAAAAGACACAGACTGGCAAACTGGATCAAGAGTCAAGACCCATCAGTCTGCTGTATTCAGGAGACCCATCTCACATGCAGAGACATACATAGGCTCAAAATAAAGGGATGGAGGAAGATCTACCAAGCAAATGGAGAACAAAAAAAAGCAGGGGTTGCAATCCTAGTCTCTGATAAAACAGACTTTAAACCATCAAAGATCAAAAGAGACAAAGAAGGCCATTACATAATGGTAAAGGGATCAATTCAACAGGAAGAGCTAACTCTCCTAAATATATATGCACCCAATCGAGGAGCACCCAAATTCATAAAGCAAGTCCTTAGAGACTTACAAAGAGACTTAGACTCCCATACAATAATAATGGGAGACTTCAACACCCCACTGTCAACATTAGACAGATCAACGAGACAGAAAGTTAACAAGGATATCCAGGAATTGAACTCATCTCTGCAGCAAGCAGACCTTATAGACATCTACAGAACTCTCCACCCCAAATCAAAAGAATATACATTCTTCTCAGTACCACATCGAACTTATTCCAAAATTCACCACATAATTGGAAGTAAAGAACTCCTCAGCAAATGTACAAGAACAGAAATTATAATAAACTGTCTCTCAGACCACAGTGCAATCAAACTAGAACTCAGGACTAAGAAACTCAATCAAAACCACTCAACTACATGGAAACTGAATAACCTGCTCCTGAATGACTACTGGGTACATAAAGAAATGAAGGCAGAAATAAAGATGTTCTTTGAAACCAATGAGAACAAAGATACAACATACCAGAATCTGTGGGACACATTTAAAGCAGTGTGTAGAGGGAAATTTATAGCACTAAATGCCCACAAGAGAAAGCTGGAAAGATCTAAAATTGACACTCTAATATCACAATTAAAAGAACTAGAGAAGCAAGAGCAAACACATTCAAATGCTAGCAGAAGGCAAGAAATAACTAAGATCAGAGCAGAACTGAAGGAGATAGAGACACAAGAAAACCCTCCAAAAAATCAATGAATCCAGGAGTTGGTTTTTTGAAAAGATCAACAAAATTGATAGACCTCTAGCAAGACTAATAAAGAAGAAAAGAGAGAAGAATCAAATAGACGCAATAAAAAATGATAAAGGGGATATCACCACTGACTCCACAGAAATACAAACTACCATCAGAGAATACTATAAACACCTCTACGCAAATCAACTAGATAATCTAGAAGAAATGGATAATTTCCTGGACACTTACACTCTCCCAAGACTAAACCAGGAAGAAGCTGAATCCCTGAATAGACCAATAGCAGGCTCTGAAATTGAGGCAATAATTAATAGCCTACCCACCAAAAAAAGTCCAGGACCAGATGGATTCACAGCTGAATTCTACCAGAGGTACAAGGAGGAGCTGGTATCATTCCTTCTGAAACTATTCCAATCAATAGAAAAAGAGGGAATCCTCCCTAACTCATTTTATGAGGCCAGCATCATCCTGATACCAAAGCCTGGCAGAGACACAACAAAAAAAGAGAATTTTAGACCAATATCCCTGATGAACATCGATGCAAAAATCCTTAATAAAATACTGGCAAACCAGATCCAGCAGCACATCAAAAAGCTTATCCACCATGATCAAGTGGGCTTCATCCCTGGGATGCAAGGCTGGTTCAACATTCGCAAATCAATAAACGTAATCCAGCATATAAACAGAACCAAAGACAAAAACCACATGATTATCTCAATAGATGCAGAAAAGGCTTTTGACAAAATTCAAGAGCCCTTCATGCTAAAAACACTCAATAAATTCGGTATTGATGGAACATATCTCAAAATAATAAGAGCTATTTATGACAAACCCACAGCCAATATCATACTGAATGAGCAAAAACTGGAAAAATTCCCTTTGAAAACTAGCACAAGACAGGGATGCCCTCTCTCACCGCTCCTATTCAACATAGTGTTGGAAGTTCTGGCTAGGGCAATCAGGCAAGAGAAAGAAATCAAGGGTATCCAGTTAGGAAAAGAAGAAGTCAAATTGTCCCTGTTTGCAGATGACATGATTGTATATTTAGAAAACCCCATTGTCTCAGCCCCAAATCTCCTTAAGCTGATAAGCAACTTCAGCAAAGTCTCAGGATACAAAATTAATGTGCAAAAATCCCAAGCATTCCTTTTTTGTTTTTTTTTTTTTTTGAGACGGAGTCTCGCTCTGTCGCCCAGGCTGGAGTGCAGTGGCCGGATCTCAGCTCACTGCAAGCTCCGTCTCCCGGGTTTACGCCATTCTCCTGCCTCAGTCTCCCGAGTAGCTGGGACTACAGGCACCCGCCACCTCGCCTGGCTAGTTTTTTGTATTTTTTTTTTTTAGTAGAGACGGGGTTTCACCATGTTAGCCAGGATGGTCTCGATCTCCTGACCTCGTGATCCACCCGTCTCAGCCTCCCAAAGTGCTGGGATTACAGGCTTGAGCCACCGCGCCCGGCCCCAAGCATTCTTATACACCAGTAACAGATAAACAGAGAGTCAAATCATGAATGAACTTCCATTCACAATTGCTTCAAAGAAAATAAAATACCTAGGAATCCAACTTAGAAGGGATGTAAAGGACCTCTTCAAGGAGAACTACGAACCACTGCTCAGTGAAATAAAAGAGGACACAAACAAATGGAAGAACATACCATGCTCATGGATAGGAAGAATCAATATCATGAAAATGGCCATACTACCCAAGGTAATTTATAGATTCCATGCCATCCCCATTAAGCTACCAATGAGTTTCTTCACAGAATTGGAAAAAACTGCTTTAAAGTTCATATGGAACCAAAAAAGAGCCCACATTTCCAAGACAGTCCTAAGCCCAAAGAACAAAGCTGGAGGCATCACACTACCTGACTTCAAACTATACTGCAAGGCTACAGTAACCAAAACAGCATGGTACTGGTACCAAAACAGAGATATAGACCAATGGAACAGAACAGAGTCCTCAGAAATAATACCACACATCTACAGCCATCTGATCTTTGATAAACCCGAGAAAAACAAGAAATGGGGAAAGGATTCTCTATTTAATAAATGGTGCTGGGAAAACTGCCTAGCCATAAGTAGAAAGCTGAAACTGGATCCTTTCCTTACTCCTCATACGAAAATTAATTCAAGATGGATTACAGACTTAAATGTTAGACCTAATACCATAAAAAGCGTAGAAGAAAACCTAGGTAATACCATTCAGGACACAGGCATGGGCAAAGTGTCTAAAACACCAAAAGCAACGGCAACAAAAGCCAAAATTGACAAATGGGATCTAATTAAACTAAAAAGCTTCTGCACAGCTAAAGAAACTACCATCAGAGTGAACAGGCAACCTACAGAATGGAAGAAAATTTTTGCAATCTACTCATCTGACAAAGGGCTAATATCCAGAACCTACAAAGAACTCAAACAAATTTACAAGAAAAAAACAAACAACCCCATCAAAAAGTGGGCAAAGGATATGAACAGACATTTCTCAAAAGAAGACATTCATACAGCCAACAGACATATGAAAAAATGCTCATCACCACTGGCCATCAGAGAAAGGCAAATCAAAACCACAATGAGGTACCATCTCACACCAGTTAGAATGGCAATCATTCAAAAGTCAGGAAACAACAGGTGTTGGAGAGGATGTGGAGAAATAGGAACACTTTTACACTGTTGGTGGGATTGTAAACTAGTTCAACCATTATGGAAAACAGTATGGCGATTCCTCAAGGATCTAGAACTAGAAGTACCATATGACCCAGCCATCCCATTACTGGGTATATACCCAAAGGATTATAAATCATACTGCTATAAAGACACATGCACACGTATGTTTATTGAGGCACTATTCACAATAGCAAAGACTTGGAATCAACCCAAATGTCCATCTGTGACAGACTGATTAAGAAAATGTGGTACTTATACACCATAGAATACTATGCAGCCATAAAAGAAGATGAGTTTGTGTCCTTTGTAGGGACATGGATGCAGCTGGAAACCATCATTCTCAGCAAACTATCGCAAGAACAGAAAACCAAACACCACATGTTCTCACTCATAGGTGGAACTGAACAATGAGATCACTTGGACTGGGGAAGGGGAACATCACACACTGGGGCCTATCACGGGGAGGGGGGAGGAGGGAGGCATTGCTTTGGGGAGTTATACCTGATGTAAATGATGAGTTGATGGGTGTACCACACCAACATGGCACAAGTATACATATGTAACAAACCTGCATGTTATGCACATGTACCCTAGAGCTTAAAGTATAATAAAAAAATAAAAAAATAAAAATAAATTACCTTAAATGACAAAGGTTTAACTTAAGAACTGGAAGAGATCCAAAAGAAAAATGAAGAAAACATAAACAAAAAAGAATTAAAAGACATGACAATATTACTTAGTAGAAAAACAAATAAATGACCAATAACTTTAGGAAGCACTCTTTAACTTTGAAGTCAAGGAAAGGTGACTTTACTTGTGAGTTACATCATCTTGATCACACTGTTATAAGAATGTCCAGTTGGTGTAGAGGAGAGACAAGGGAAACTCACTGTGGCAGCAACAGAAGTGGCTGCAGGCAACTCCGAAACATTGCATTCACAAAGGGACTCACAGAATTCATACATATTTACCTACTCTATTTGGTAGAACTAGTTATGGTAAAGAAACCACACCAGTTATTTTAACATACAAAATTTAATATAGATAATTTTAATTGGGTTTTAGAGACTAAAAAATAGGATGTTAAGGTGTCAGGAAGGCACACCTCCAAGAACACCTTTATCCCTAGAACAGAGGGAAGAGGTGGAGATAATTAACATTTTGAAGATTGAAAGTCTGGCCCAGCCAGCCTGGAATCAGAGTATCTGAGGAGGGGCCCTCCTTGACTGGTGCTGATGCCTCAGAAGCTCCAAGGATGATCCGTTGGAGCTGGGATCTAACGCTCTCCAGAGCTGATATAGGGGGCCCTCAATGCTGCTTGTTCTGAAGTGCTGGAAACACAGCAAACTGTTTCTAACAGAACAGCCACCACCTGGGGGAAGGAGCCTCACTGGGGAAATGTGCCCAGGAAAACAAGCTGGAACAGAAACCAAGCAGGACAGAGCAAGTCCGTGCTGTCTCTTCTCCTTCCAGGATCCCACTAATACATCTTAGCAGAGTCTAGCCAGAGCCATAAACAAAACAGAAATGTGGCTGCAGTGTCCTGCCCCAGGCGTGCAAAGCACAGTGGACAAGAGTGGGTTTCAATCTTAGAGACAAAGCTGGTGACCATGCTAATTCCACCACTCGGATATTGATTCAATGGAACCATCCCTGTTATACTGAGACAGTGACATTAACAGTCTCGACAATCATTGTCAAAGCATTGCATAACCGTTATATATCATATTTACAAATAATTTCCAGTAGAATTAGGTATTAAATAAGGACACCATATAAAGCATGATCCCTAATTGCATTTTCTGCAGAAAAATTATGATGAATGTGCTTTTACATTGCAATGGGAAATACAGTAATAAAGTAGCTATAATAATAATATGAAATATTAACTAAATAATAGTAAAGATAAGTTATAATGATGAAAGCTAATACATTTTTACTAATACCTATTGAGATACCATTCACTTTTTGCCAGACATTTTGCTTTTCAGTCATGATGTTCTTCAATCCTCACAACAAAACTGTTAGGTAACTTGCCATTCTTAAATGAGAGTCAAACAGAAAAAGTAATTCTCACGGTATCGGCAAACACCCTAACTCAGGTATCTGAATCTAAAATGCTTGCACTTCATATCTGACACATTTCAATATTGTACATATGTTATACATCCCAGATGTGTGCATTAAACATTAATATATAATAAAAATATCTATATTTCCCATATATATCATAAACCTCTGTTTGTGTGGTTGAAAAGAAATGTATCATTTGTTAGTAGTCTTCATCTTTGGTGTTAAAACTATGAGGTATAATTTCTTTCTTTTGCTTTGGAAAGTTTTTATTTCCCACCTTTCTAGAATGATCTTTTTCATTATACATAGCCTGTATATATTCTCCCATGTCATTAAAATGTCATTTTTAAAGCATAATTAATATCATTTTGCTTTGAATATAGCATGGTTTGTTTAATGCATTTCCTATATGGGACATTTGGGTTATTTTAGTATATTTGCTATTACAAATGATACTTGCTCTGACCCAAATATTTGTGCCCGCCCCCCCACCTAAACTAATAAGTTGAAATCCTAACCACTACAGTGATAGTATTAGGAGGTGGGGACCTTGGGAGATGATTAGGTCATAAGGCAGAATCTTCATGAAGAGCATGAGTAGCCTTATCATAGAGTCCTGTTGTACATACACAATGGAATACTATTTAGCCATAAAGCAGAATGAGATCATGTGTCTTGCAGCAACATGGATGGAACTAAGGGCCATTATCTTAGGCAAAATGACTCAGAAACAGAAAGACAAATACTGCATGTTCACACTTCAAGTGGGAGCTAATAATGAAGCTGAGTGTGGGATGATGGAAACTGGAGACCTGGAGGGATGGGAGAATGGGAGGGGAGTGGGTGATGTGGGGTTGGTGGTGGGCACAGCGTGGGAGGGCCCCGACTTCACCACCATGTATCAATGTAGCAAAATTGCACTTGCACCCCATGGATATGTACAAATACAAAAACAACAAAAATAAACACATACAAGTAATACAAATCAAGATAAAAAAATAAAAGAGGCCTGAGGGAGACTGTTGCCCCTTCCACCGTGTGAGGGCATAGTGAGAAGGTGCCGCCTATAAACCAGAAAGTGGGCCTCCATTAAACATGAAATCTACTGGTGTCATGATCTTGGACTTCCAGCCTCCAGAACTGAGGACAACACACTTCTCTTGTTTATAAACCGCCTAGTTTATGGTATTTTGTTATTGCAGCCCAACTGAACTAAGAAAATCATACCATAATGGAGCTCCTTTATAGTGTTCTAAATGAATATTTACGTCTTTTGGGGGAATAAACTTCTGTAAGTAAAATTTCAGGATCAAATGGTATAACCATTTTAAAGGCTCTTGGGTGAAAAAGGGCCAAATTGTTTCTAAAAGTTTGTCAGTTCACACTGTCATCAGTGGCACAATGTAGCTGAATGAAAGTGTGTTTTCTAGAGGTTGACAGTGGAGTATGGTGTTGCTTGTTTATCGAGGCTAATAGTCTTAGTCTTTTATTCCTTTTTTCCCGGTGTTTATTGTTCTATTGAACTATGTTGATGACATCTATGAAATAATGATGTGGATCTTATTAGATTAATCTTTATGATAAATGATTTATTAGAATTCATGCTAATTTGCATTAAAGAACAAGCTTATAACTGCAGGTACTTACTGGAAGTTTTTAGAAGTGAATCCTGGGGAAAAATAACCCAATTAAAAAATATGTAGGCACATGACTTGAAAAAAAAAAAACTCAGAAAAAAGAAAAACACCCAATACGCACGTTAAGTGGTACATATTATAACAGATATTAGGAAAATGCAAATTAAATCCACAATGAGATACTATTTTTTACCTATTAGAAGGGCTAAATTGATAAGACTGACAAGCTATAAGAGGAGATGTTCAATAAATCATTATTAAAACTTCTTAACTGTATTAAGTAAATATTGTTTTGTTTAATATTTTTTCTAGTAATTTCTGACATTCTTAAAAACGCTTGGGTGCTATGACTTCTTGCATTGTAAGAATGTCTTCTGTGGCATTTACTTATGAAGAGTATCTTAGCTATGAGTAGAGATTTTACATTGCAATTACTTTTCTCACTTCAACAATGCAGCTAAATTTATTGTTTTGCAGTGGGAAGTTTTATTTCTTTAGTATTTAACTTTTTTTCTGAATGTTTCTTAAGTTTTTACTTATTCTAAACAAAGAGGAAGGAAGGAAGGAAGAAAGAAAGAAGGCAGGCAGGAAGGTAGGAAGGCAAGAAGGAAGGAAGGAAGAAAGGTAGGAAGAAAGGAAGTGCAGAGAAAGAGAGAGAGAAAGATCATGGAACTAGCATAGACTGTTGGCTTTTCCCCCAAAAAACACACTCCTGAGAGGCTCTGGACAAATGAGCAGTATAAATATGAGGACCTAAATTAGGGATTGTGAGGCCTGTCTGGCATTCCAAGAGACAGTTAGGTTCAGGTCTCTGGGTGGGGCTGGGGCAACTACCTGGGGGTGTGGGCAGGACTCTAAGTTCAGAAATTAGGCCAGAGAAAGCTTTCTGTTACTCTCGCTGCCCAACATGTCCTAAGGGTCTTATTTTTTGTCCTTTAGACGTGTCAGGCAAGTTAACTAGGGTGAAGTTTGGGGCAGTGTTAATAACCACCTGGAGTAAGGAACAGACAGATGGTTTAAGCACAACCACGAGCTCCAAGCATCCCCTGCTCTCACATTTCCTCACTCACTTCACTCCTCCAGAACTGGTAGATTACAAGAGAAGGAAATTATCACTTTCTGGGGCTGGTTTCTTCAGAGTGTAAAGCAAATATGGTAGAAGGCTGGTTTATGAGCTGAGGAGATAGTCACAATCACAGCATAGCTGTATCTTTGGTTTTAGCCCTAGCGCACACCCCTTACCCCTTCTTGAAACATACATTCGTTAAATCAGGGAAGAGTGTTCACACCTGAGGAGTGTGACCACCATAACAGCAAAGAAAGCATATTAGATAGCAATGCCACGTGAGGAAGTACAAATGAAAAAAAAAGGATTTGGAATTTAAATAAGTAAAATACCCATTTTATGCAAGACAAAGGAAGATTTTTGTGTTTTAAAGTCAGAACTAAAGTCACAAAAAAGAGCCAAGTGGAAATATCAACTATAAAATTTTAATAACTAGGCTGGGCGTGGTGGCTCATGCCTGTAATCCCAGCACTTTGGGAGGCCAAGGCAGGGGAATCACCTGAGGTCAGGAGTTTGAGACCAGCCTGGCCAACATGACAAAACCCCGTCTCTACTAAAAATACAAAAATTAGCTGGGCATGGTGGCACACGCCTGTAATCCCAGCTACTCGGGAGGCTGCAGCAGGAGAATCACTTGAACCTGGGAGGCAGAGGTTGCAGTGAGCTGAGATCATGCCACTGCACTCCAGCCTGGATGACAGAGTCAGACTCCATCTCAAAAAAAAAAATTAATAACTAAGAAAAAGAGCACACATGATGGGAAAAGTAACAGAATGTCCTTCATTAAGAAAAACTTAGGGAGCTGAAAATCAAGTGGCAAATATCTCCAGATGGAAGTGGAAAGTCATAAAGATATAAAAAACAATTTAAATGAAAAGATGTAGACATTAAAGAGAGTATCAGAAAATATAACAAACAACAACAAATAAACTCATGCCAGTAAATTTAAAATTTAGATGAACAAATTCTTAGAAACACAAAGCTTGCCAAAACTGACACAAAGAAATGGAGAATCTATGCTTATTACACCTTCACAAAATGAAGATCCATGTCCATGTGGGTGGGTAGGGTGTGCAGTGGTATCTTGTGTGGTTTAATCTGCATTTCCCTGAGGACATGCACATGGTGTGGAACTTTTCCTATGCTCATTTGCTTTTCATGGATTGTCTTTGGTGAGGTATCTTTTAGGGTCTTTGGTGTATGTTTTATTGAGTTATTTGTTTTCTCATTATTGAGTTTTAAGTATTCTTTGTACATTTTGGATAACAGTCCTTTATTTTATATGCCTTTTGCAAATATTTTCTCATAGTCTCATGCTTGTCTTTTCATTCTCTTGACAGTGTTTTTCAAACAGTAGAATTTTTAGCTTTCCTGAAGTTCAGTGTGTCCATTCCTTCCCTTGTGGGTCCAGCCTGACATGGTTTGGCTGTGTCCCCACCCAAATCTCATCTTGAATTGTAGCTCCCATAATTCACACGTGTTGTGGGAGGGACCCTGTGGGAGGTAATTGAATCATGGGGTTGGTTTCCCCCATACTGTTCTATTGGTATGAATAAGTCTTACGAGAGCTGATGGTTTTATAGGGGAAAACCCCTTTTACCTGGTTCTCATTCTCTCTTGTCTGCCACCATGTAAGATGTGCCTTTTGCCTTCCATCATAATTGTGAGGCCTCCCCAGCCATGTGGAACTGTGAGTTAATTAAACCTCTTTTTCTTTATAAATTACTTACTCTCAGGTATGTCTTTATCGGCAGCATGAAAACAGACTAATACAGTGTCTTCGGTGTTGAATCTGGAACGTTCCTAGCCATGCTTGTGGTCATGAAGATTTTCTCCCATGCCTCCTGTCTTCTACAAGTTTTATGGTTCTGTGACAAAAGAGTTGTTTAGATTCATTTCCACTTATATTTTGAAACACCTCAATACTAGGTAAATTACCGTTTTTATTTTTATTTATTTATTTTTTTGAGATGAAGTCTTGCTCTGTTCCCCAGGCTGGAGTGCAGCGGCGCCATCTCGGCTCACTGCAAGCTCCACCTCCCAGGTTCACACCATTCTCCTGCCTCAGCCTCCTGAGTAGCTGGGACTACAGGTGCCCGCCACCGTGCCTGGCTAATTTTTTGTGTTTTTTAGTAGAGACGGGGTTTCATCATGTTAACCAGGATGGTCTCAATCTCCTGACCTTGTGATCCGCCCGCCTTGGCCTCCCAAAGTGCTGGGATTACAGGCGTAAGCCACTGTGCCCGGCCAAGTTATTGCTTTTTGTCTACTTTCTTTAGACATTACTTCTTAGAATTTTTTCCTTTCCTCTTATAAACCTGTGTAAAAGTAGGCTTGGCTTGAATTATCTTGGTACTTATCTCAGTCAGTCTCTCCCTAGGGACCAGAGTTATGGGCTTTCTGCCTGTTTTGGTTTTTTAATTTGGTATTATTTTGCATTCTATATTATTATTTCAGAAGAAAGAGGAATGCCTTTTTTCTTTATATTTGCTTATACTTAACTTCTCTGAGAAGAGAAATCATGTACTTTTTCTCCAACTAGTCCCATTTTGTTAAGATTTGTGAAACTGCATTCTGTGTTAACAGTGTTCAAACCTGATTAATTAAAACTAAAATCTCCACCTTGTTAAGACTCCCTTTTCTGTGGAAAATTATTTATATTTGATGATCACATCTATTTCACCAAGACACAAATTTAACAGGGAGGCATCTGTCCTGTTTGCCATAATTCTTGCAGTAGCTAAGGAGATAAAGCAACCTAGTAGTTTCTGTCTCCTGTTTTCTATTTAAAGTTTGAACAACTTTAAAGAAATTTGTAGGAAAGAAAGTTGTCTATAAATGATTTCAGTAGATTTTGCTTTCAATTCTATTCAAGATTATTGGAAGATGATCTACATTTTACCAAAGAAAGCTATGATGAGAGTTTGCAGGTCAGGCCGTTAATTTAATTTTGACACTTTCAATAGGTGAAGAAAGAGAAACTTGGATTTGAACACAAAATAACCCATTACATGGTATTATTTCATTAAATATTATTGAGATAGACAGTTGTCTAGCTGGAAGGGAATATAAAACATGAACAACTGGAATTTTCTATATACTTTACGAATTTTAAAAAGTCCAAGAGGTTAACAAGTGTTTAGGTCATAAAAGTGGATCATGGGAGATAGAGGACTGGATCCTACTCTTCACACCTGCTGGTCCACATTTTTTCCTCCCAACAATATCTTTTCTGAAACAGCATAGCCTAGGGCTCTCTGAAGTAAAGGGAGAAGTAATGCCAGTAATCCTGCCTCCTCATGCTCCATTTTACAACATATACAAATGTCTCACCAATTGAAGGCCTTAGCACCTCAAACCAAAAAGTCAGCATTTTTTGGCTTTGCTAACGATCTCAATAGGGCTTCCATCTATTGTTCGCTCAGGAAAATCCAGGCTCTTGGAGTTACCTTTGGGAGGAGGTGGAAGTAGAAGCATAATAAAGATCAGACTTTAGTTTTCCAATTCAATCCCACAAGTATTTACTGACGCTTTCTCACACACAGGTCCAGTAGCAAAAGCTAAGTAAACAAGAAGGAATAAGAGCTGGGATTTTTGTCCAAGAGTTTCACAGTCTGAATGCAGTACAGATATGCAAGCAAATGCTCCCGGTTGCATAAGTGCAAAGAAAGTGGATTAAGCAGGAAGCACAACAAGAACTAACCCTTGAGCTTTGTATTCAGAATCTACTCTGTTCGCCTAGGAGAGAACGAGGAGAAAGGGGGTGATATTTGTGCAGAAGGAGAGTATGCAGGAAAAAGTACTGTGAAACATCTTGCTATGCTCAGAAAATTTTTGTAGTTCGGTTTTGTTAAATAATGAAATGCCCTATGTAATGAAAGAGATGATTCTGGAAAAGTCCTCAGGGCTAAAGTTATCAAAGAATGGGTCAAAGATGCTAAATAAAAACAATTTATTTTGCATGTCATGAAGAATCATTATTAATTAATCTACTAAAAGAATAGATAGTTGCATCCCAACCCCCTGAGGGAAATGACTGAGACTGTGACCCAAGATCTGGACTTAAGACACTTGTGGGGGTGGCCAAGGGTAACCATGGGAAAAAGATCAGACAAGAAGGAAGCCAAAATACGTTTCTCAAAAAAGTTGCTCACCAAAGTAAGGTAGCCCAGTTTAGTCACCACAGCTCAATAAAGAGGTTCTTGCACAAGACCTGGCTCAGAATTTACTTGATATCATAAACATTTTCCTAATCCTGTCCTATTGGTACTATTTATGGCAAACATTCCTTCAGGTGTCTGATGGCACTGCAGTCCAAATGGCATTATTTGGCGACACAGAGGCAACAGTTAAGGGATGAAAAGCAAAGATGCTGGCTACCCGGAAGACTCCAGAGGTCTTAAATATTGGGGGTGAGGAGGTTGCCACTCCTAAGTTCTGGCACTTGCCTCCTACTCTCAGAATTCTGTTTTTGTCAATTAGTCAAGGGAAGGCTCATTTCTCCCTGTCAGGCTCCAATGAAGCTGCCCCACAGGCTGTGATATGCAAAATGGGACCTTGTGAATTCCTGATTAGAAGTGCATCTGTCCGGGAGAACAGAGTGTCTGAGTGAACAGAGAAGGGCATTTGTTAAGTGAGTCAACGAAACAGAAGCAGAGTTGTGGCAGTACGTTTGCTGTGAACATGGAATGCCGAGAAGGGCTGCCTATTGATGATTTACAGAGGAATTGAGCCTGACACTGGGACCTGTGGCTCAGGTGTTTGAGAGGACATTGTCCCACTCCTGGGAGCCTGCAGATCCTCAGGGATCCTGAGGATGTGGGTGCCTCTGTCTGTGCTCCTTGTTCCAGTGTGACTACCTCATCTATGCCACCAGTGTTTGCACACCAACACAATTCATTGTAATTAATTAGGCTTATACATGTTACATTGCACTCACAGTCCAGTCAGGTTTTCTGCGATGAGACTGGGGTCACAGTTCCTGGGGTTGGGTGTTGTCAAACACTGACAGAATCCTGATATCCTCCCATGAATGGCTAATGCTCTCTGCTGTGTGTGGGCTCTCCTTCCCATGAGAACACCTCATTCCGCTTTCCTGCAAGTGAGGACGGAGGCCCTGCATCTGCCCACTTACACCAACTGTGCAAACAAAATGCTGCAAGACAACAGTAAGCACTTGGTGTCCAGGGATAATACAGTTTCCACTAATTTTGCAAATTATAAGCATTTTGGTGGAATTTTTGAAAGGGTAAGAGTTGCCACCCGATGTACTGTTCTTATTTTGAACAATTCAAAACAGAACCAGTAGGGGAGAATGCATGGCATAAACATGGAAGCAAAGATTTGGGTTTCTAAGCAATATAGTTCTTCTCTGAAAGACAGCTTTAAATAGTAGGCATGTGAGGAGTATTAGGTTGTTGTAGGCCAAAACAATGGTGAAGTGCATGTGCGTGGGAGCAGACATAGTAATGTGCTCATATTTTATAAAAGGCAGCCAAGAAGTACTACTTTTAAACTTTGATATTGAATACATGTAAAATATAGTTAGGAACAACCTGTACAATCTAAAAGGAGATTTGTGTCTTTCTGCTCATTTCAGACTTCAAAATAAACAAAGCCTGATACTATAGCAAAATGTGAAGTAGGACAACCCTAAACACAGAATGTGTAAGAGAGTGTGGCAACCTTTAAACAGCAGATAGTTTTCGCACACCTTGGATAAGACTATCAAATTCCTGTACAAACCGGGACTTCTCAGTGTTAGGACAACAGAGTATCCCAGCAGGACTGAGCCTGCAAATGGTGTCCAACCATGAGTGTTGGGGGCACTCACTCATGTTATGGACCCTTGTTCTGTCTTAGATGAAAGGCAATTTCTTTCTCTTCCAGAACAAACACTGACAGTTCAAATATTGCTAAGGCTTTTTTCTCTCATTTCAATTTGTCTGTAAAGACACATTCATTAAGAGAGCATTGCAAATAGCACTATTATTTGCTACTAGGAATGGGAA
Organism: Trachypithecus francoisi; assembly: GCF_009764315.1. NCBI lineage: Eukaryota > Metazoa > Chordata > Mammalia > Primates > Cercopithecidae > Trachypithecus > Trachypithecus francoisi. Next base: position 148,940,208 of record NW_022681469.1, on the reverse strand, counting down.
TTTCATGTAGTATGAAATACTGTAAGAAAGCAAGAAGTTTATAGTAAAATCTGAGTAAGAACACAGGATGAAATAATCATTACTATAGAATAATGCATTTCTGCAGCTCACAGGAAAGTTAAGTCAAATAGGATTAACTATAGTTAATTGATAGAGAAAACAAATATGAATCATTTACTGACTTTGAGGTGCATATGTAATTAGACAGTAGGGAAAGGTATTCAATAATTTGAGACAGAAAGAAGGATGTTATTATTATTTTTTTTTACTTAAGTGCTTTTCCTTGTTTCTCTTTTTAATTTTCATAGTACCCCTTGGGAGGAAAACAACAAATTCCTATGCCAAGTCACAAATATTTGGGAAAACATTTTAAAAGGCCTCTTTTTTTTTGGAATGAAGTTATCTTTGTTTTCAAACATTTTGGAAAACTCAGAAACTAGAATGTGATATACAAGAAGAAAAACATGTATCTGTAACATCAGCTAATAAATGGCAAATGGCAGTGATATTCTGGGTGCACATCCTTTGTTTCAGCTTTGGTTGAAACATCTACTCTGAGCAAGGTTTGATTTTTCTACTTGCCTCTTTGTTACCAACTGTGACACTAATAAGACTTAATTTCTCTTCACAATTCTTATAGACATATTTCTGGGCCAACTGAAAAAAATTGTGTGAGACTAGAGGAGTTAATTAGGGTTGGCAAACTTCTCACTGAAGCATTGCAAATTAGTTACTTCAGCTATTTCGTATTTCAAAGTAGTGTCTAACTTTAATGCAAAAGTAAGCTGAAGGAAGATGCTCAATGTCTTTTGAAAGGCCACCACACAATTTCACAATGCGGGTGCTGTCCAGCGAGTGGAAGGCAACTTGTTGGCGGACTCCATGCAAAGCCTCTGCAGTAAATGCTATGTAGAGGGAGGGATCCTGCCTGCTGTTAGAAATGCCACTCCTTTTGCAACGATGAAACAGATAGGGCTCACATGAAGGTGATACTATATGCGCTAACTTCATGTTTCAAAGTTCTGACTCCTCTTGCCTTTCACTACCTGATGGGCAATTGCCAAGAACCCCTCATTTGTCACTGCCAGTGCCAGCCCCTCTTTAGCCAGGGCCTTGGGGTGGCCTCAGAGAGACAGCAGTGATTGAGCACAGCTGCAAACCCAGGTGCTGAGCAGGCAGTTTCCACGTGTCCCATCCTCCACTAACTCACCTGTCCAGAAAAGTGGTCTTGCTAAGGGAGACTGACAGCGTTAAAAACTGGTCATAAATCACGAAAGGGACACTTGATTACACCAGGCTGGCCGAGCAGCATCAGGCTGACAGAGAAGATGTGAGCATGAAGTTGGCGAAAATCTTTTGAGAAAAGTCTGCCTTTGATGCTGATTTTTAGGCTTCATTGTGCTATATTATACTTTTCTTTAAAAAAAGACAAACATTTTATCAATACATTTTTATCATCATTATAGGTTATTTATGATGCATTTTACTTGGGGTAAAGCACAAACCCCATAAACAACTATGTTTCCTACTCTGTTCATTTAAATTTGTAAAATGTAGTTTTGACACATTATACTTGGTGTATGTGGAGTTTTGTTGGATGCATAGAATGTGTAATGATCGGAATAGGAACAGCTCCAGTCTCCAACTCCCAGCGCGAGCGACACAGAAGACCGGTGATTTCTGCATTTTCAACTGAGGTACTGGGGTCATCTCACTAGGGAGTGCCAGACAATCGATGCTGGTCAGCTGCTGCAGCCCGACCAGCGAGAGCTGAAGCAGGGCGAGGCATCGCCTCACCTGGAAGCGCAAGGGGGAAGGAAATCCGTTTTCCTAGCCAGGGGAACTGAGACACACAACACCTGGAAAATCGGGTAACTCCCACCCCAATACTGCGCTTTAAGGAAACAGGCACACCAGGAGAATATATCCCACACCTGGCCGGGAGGGTCCCACGCCCACGGAGCCTCCCTCACTGCTAACACAGCAGTCTGCTGCGATCCATCCTCAAGGCAGCAGCAAGGCTGGGGGAGGGGCACCCGCCATTGCTGAGGCTTATGTAGGTAAACAAAGCCGCTGGGAAGCTCGAACTGGGTGGAGCTCACAGCAGCTCAAGGAAGCCTGCCTGTCTCTGTAGACTCTACCTCTGCGGACAGCGCACAGCTGCAGTCCAATAGGGGAAAGAGCGGGGGCCAGTGAACGACTCTGTCTGACAGCTTTGGGGAGAGCCGTGGATCTCCTAACGCGGAGGTTGAGATCTGAGAACAGACAGACTGCCTGCTCAGGTGGGTCCCTGACCCCTGAGTAGCCTAGCTGGGAGACATCCCCCACTAGGGGCAGTCTGACACCCCACACCTCACAGGGTGGAGTCACTTGGAGAGGAAACTTCCAAAGAAAGAATCAGACAGGTACACTCGCTGTTCAGCAATATTCCATCTTCGGCAACCTCTGCTGCTGATACCCAGGCAAACAGGGTCTGGAGTGGACCTCAAGCAATCTCGAACAGACCAACAGACAGTCCTTCTGACTGTCAGATGGAAAACTATCAAACAGGAAGGACACCTATACCAAAACCCCATCAGTACGTCACCATCATCAAAGACCAGAGACAGATAAAACCACAAAGATGGGGAAGAAGCAGGGCAGAAAAGCTGGAAATTCAAAAAATAAGAGCGCATCTCCCCCTGCAAAGGAGCGCAGCCCATCGCCAGCAACGGATCAAAGCTGGTCAGAGAATGACTTTGACGAGATGAGAGAAGAAGGCTTCAGTCCATCAAACCTCTCAGAGCTAAAGGAGGAATTACGTACCCAGTGCAAAGAAACTAAAAATCTTGAAAAAAAAGTGGAAGAATTGACAGCTAGACTAATTAATGCAGAGAAGATCATAAACAAAATGACAGAGATGAAAACCATGACACGAGAAATACGTGACAAATGCACAAGCTTCAGTAACTGACTCGATCAACTGGAAGAAAGAGTATCAGCGATTGAGGATCAAATGAATGAAATGAAGTGAGAAGAGAAACCAAAAGAAAAAAGAAGAAAAAGAAATGAACAAAGCCTGCAAGAAGTATGGGATTATGTAAAAAGACCAAATCTACGTCTGATTGGGGTGCCTGAAAGTGAGGGGGAAAATGGAACCAAGTTGGAAAACACTCTTCAGGATATCATCCAGGAGAACTTCCCCAACCTAGTAGGGCAGGCCAACATTCAAATTCAGGAAATACAGAGAACGCCACAAAGATACTCCTCCAGAAGAGCAACTCCAAGACACATAATTGCCAGATTCACCAAAGTTGAAATGAAGGAAAAAATCTTAAGGGCAGCCAGAGAGAAAGGTCAGGTTACCCACAAAGGGAAGCCCATCAGAATAACAGCAGACCTCTCGGCAGAAACTCTACAAGTCAGAAGAGAGTGAGGGCCAATATTCAACGTTCTTAAAGAAAAGAATTTTCAACCCAGAATTTCATATCCAGCCAAACTAAGTTTCATCAGTGAAGGAGAAATAAAATCCTTTACAGATAAGCAAATGCTTAGAGATTTTGTCACCACCAGGCCTGCCTTACAAGAGACCCTGAAGGAAGCCCTAAACATGGAAAGGAACAACCGGTACCAGCCATTGCAAAAACATGCCAAAATGTAAAGACCATTGAGGCTAGGAAGAAACTGCATCAACTAACGAGCAAAATAACCAGTTAATATCATAATGACAGGATCAAGTTAACACATAACAATATTAACCTTAAATGTAAATGGACTAAATGCTCCAATTAAAAGACACAGACTGGCAAACTGGATCAAGAGTCAAGACCCATCAGTCTGCTGTATTCAGGAGACCCATCTCACATGCAGAGACATACATAGGCTCAAAATAAAGGGATGGAGGAAGATCTACTAAGCAAATGGAGAACAAAAAAAAGCAGGGGTTGCAATCCTAGTCTCTGATAAAACAGACTTTAAACCATCAAAGATCAAAAGAGACAAAGAAGGCCATTACATAATGGTAAAGGGATCAATTCAACAGGAAGAGCTAACTCTCCTAAATATATATGCACCCAATACAGGAGCACACAGATTCATAAAGCAAGTCCTTAGAGACCTACAAAGAGACTTAGACTCCCATTCAAAAATAATGGGAGACTTCAACACTCCACTGTCAACATTAGACAGATCAACGAGACAGAAAGTTAACAAGGATATCCAGGAATTGAACTCATCTCTGCACCAAGCGGACCTAATAGACATCTATAGAACTCTCCACCCCAAATCAAAAGAATATACATTCTTCTCAGTGCCACATCGAACTTATTCCAAAATTGACCACATAATTGGAAGTAAAGCACTCCTCAGCAAATGTACAAGAACAGAAATTATAACAAACTGTCTCTCAGACCACAGTGCAATCAAACTAAAACTCAGGACTAAGAAACTCAATGAAAACCACTCAACTACATGGAAACTGAACAACCTGCTCCTGAATGACTACTGGGTACATAACGAAATGAAAGCAGAAATAAAGATGTTCTTTGAAACCAATGAGAACAAAGATACAACATACCAGAATCTCTGGGACACATTTAAAGCAGTGTGTAGAGGGAATTTATAGCACTAAATGCCACAAGAGAAAGCAGGAAAGATCTAAAATTGACACTCTAACATCACAATTAAAAGAACTAGAGAGGCAAGAGCAAACACATTCAAAAGCTAGCAGAAGGCAAGAAATAACTAAGATCAGAGCAGAACTGAAGGAGATAGAGACACAAAAAACCCTCCAAAAAATCAATGAATCCAGGAGTTGGCTTTTTGAAAAGATCAACAAAATTGACAGACCGCTAGCTAGACTAATAAAGAAGAAAAGAGAGAGGAATCAAATAGACGCAATAAAAAATGATAAAGGGGATATCACCACTGACCCCACAGAAATACAAACAACCATCAGAGAATACTATAAATGCCTCTATGCAAATCAACTAGATAATCTAGAAGAAATGGATAATTTCCTGGACACTTAAACTCTCCCAAGACTAAACCAGGAAGAAGTTGAATCCCTGAATAGACCAATAGCAGGCTCTGAAATTGAGGCAACAATTAATAGCCTACCCACCAAAAAAAGTCCAGGACCAGATGGATTCACAGCTGAATTCTACCAGAGGTACAAGGAGGGGCTGGTACCATTCCTTCTGAAACTATTCCAATCAATAGAAAAAGAGGGAATCCTCCCTAACTCATTTTATGAGGCCAACATCATCCTGATACCAAAGCCTGGCAGAGACACAACAAAAAAAGAGAATTTTAGACCAATATCCCTGATGAACATCGAAGCAAAAATCCTCAATAAAATACTGGCAAACCGGATTCAGCAGCACATCAAAAAGCTTATCCACCATGATCAAGTGGGCTTCATCCCTGGGATGCAAGGCTGGTTCAACATTCGCAAATCAATAAACGTAATCCAGCATATAAACAGAACCAAGGACAAGAACCACATGATTATCTCAATAGATGCAGAAAAGGCTTTTGACAAAATTCAACAGCCTTTATGCTAAAAACGCTCAATAAATTCGGTATTGATGGAATGTACCTCAAAATAATAAGAGCTATTTATGACAAACCCACAGCTAATATCATACTGAATGGGCAAAAACTGGAAAAATTCCCTTTGAAAACTGGCACAAGACAGGGATGCCCTCTCTCACCACTCCTATTCAACATAGTGTTGGAAGTTCTGGCTAGGGCAATCAGGCAAGAGAAAGAAATCAAGGGTATTCAGTTAGGAAAAGAAGAAGTCAAATTGTCCCTGTTTGCAGATGACATGATTGTATATTTAGAAAACCCCATTGTCTCAGCCCCAAATCTCCTTAAGCTGATAAGCAACTTCAGCAAAGTCTCAGGATACAAAATTAATGTGCAAAAATCACAAGCATTCTTATACACCAGTAACAGACAAGCAGAGAGCCAAATCAGGAATGAACTTCCATTCACAATTGCTTCAAAGAGAATAAAATACCTAGGAATCCAGCTTACAAGGGATGTAAAGGACCTCTTCAAGGAGAACTACAAACCACTGCTCAGTGAAATCAAAGAGGACACAAACAAATGGAAGAACATACCATGCTCATGGATAGGAAGAATCAATATCATGAAAATGGCCATACTGCCCAAGGTTATTTATAGATTCAATGCCATCCCCATCAAGCTACCAATGACTTTCTTCACAGAATTGGAAAAAACCGCTTTAAAGTTCATATGGAACCAAAAAAGAGCCCGCATTGCCAAGACAATCCTAAGTCAAAAGGACAAAGCTGGAGGCGTCACGCTACCTGACTTCAAACTATACTACAAGGCTACAGTAACCAAAACAGCATGGTACTGGTACCAAAACAGAGATATAGACCAATGGAACAGAACAGAGTCCTCAGAAATAATACCACACATCTACAGCCATCTGATCTTTGACAAACCTGAGAGAAACAAGAAATGGGGAAAGGATTCCCTATTTAATAAATGGTGCCGGGAAAATTGGCTAGCCATAAGTAGAAAGCTGAAACTGGATCCTTTCCTTACCCCTTATACGAAAATTAATTCAAGATGGATTAGAGACTTAAATGTTAGACCTAATACCATAAAAACCCTAGAAGAAAATCTAGGTAGTACCATTCAGGACATAGGCATGGGCAAGGACTTCATGTCTAAAACACCAAAAGCTACAGCAGCAAAAGCCAAAATTGACAAACGGGATCTAATTAAACTAAAGAGCTTTTGCACAGCTAAAGAAACTACCATCAGAGTGAACAGGCAACCTACAGAATGGGAGAAAATTTTTGCAACCTACTCATCTGACAAAGGGCTAATATCCAGAATCTACAAAGAACTCAAACAAATATACAAGAAAAAAACAAACAACCCCATCAAAAAGTGGGGAAAGGATATGAACAGACATTTCTCAAAAGAAGACATCCATACAGCCAACAGACACATGAAAAAATGCTCATCAACACTCGCCATCAGAGAAATGCAAATCAAAACCACAATGAGATACCATCTCACACCAGTTAGAATGGCAATCATTAAGAAGTCAGGAAACAACAGGTGTTGGAGAGGATGTGGAGAAATAGGAACACTTTTACACTGTTGGTGGGATTGTAAACTAGTTCAACCATTATGGAAAACAGTATGGCGATTCCTCAAGGATCTAGAACTAGATGTACCATATGACCCAGCCATCCCACGACTGGGTATTTACCCAAAGGATTATAAATTACTCAACTACAAAGACACATGCACACCTATGTTTATTGCATAGTGTTTATTGCATATTGTGAATATTTGCTATTCACAATAGCAAAGACTTGGAATCAACCCAAATGTCCATCTGTGACAGACTGGATAAAGAAAATCTGGCACATATACACCATGGAATACTATGCAGCCATAAAAAAGGATGAGTTTGCGTCCTTTGTAGGGACATGGATGCAGCTGGAAACCATCATTCTTAGCAAACTATCACAAGAAGAGAAAACCAAACACCGCATGTTCTCACTCATAGGTGGGAACTGAACAATGAGATCACTTGGACTCGGGAAGGGGAACATCACACACTGGGGCCTATCATGGGGAGGGGGGCGGAGGGGGGGATTGCTTTGGGGAGTTATACATGATATAAACATCATGCCCATGTACCCTAGAACTTAAAGTATAAAAAAAAAAAAAAAGAATGTGTAATGATCAAGTGAGGGTATTTAGAGCCTCTGTCACACAAGTATTTATCATTTCTATGTGTTGGGTAAATTTCAAGTCCTTTCTTCTAGATATTTTGAAAAATACAGTGCATCGTTTTTACCTGTTGTCACCCTACTCTGCTATCTCTGTTTTAACCTTAAGTCTTGCATTACTGTCTGGTATCAAAAAGATTTACCTTTCTCCCTGTGATGTCTGAATTTTATTGCATACTTTATCTGTGTCTTTTTAGTTGGTCATATAAATTATGATGACAGGGTTCCTAATTTTAATCCATTTCTAATTTTTAAAATCTTAACACGTAGGTATTTTATTATTGTTTTACTTAGGGTTTATATATTTACAAGTGATGTGTTTCTCTTTGTGAGCTATTTCTGTTGGATTTATGTGTGCTGATTATTTTTAAAATAAAAATGTAATAACAAAGCCATTGAAATATTACAAACCTTAATATAAGTATTTAATAACTATTCAAAATTTTAATCTAAGGTTTGTTAATAAATGTATTTGGTCATTATTCAAGAAATCCATATCAAGATTATTTTGATCTTGATTCATTAAATATTTTTATTTATTTCAAGACTTTTATTTCTAACTTGGCCAAATTTTTTATTTTTATTTTTTGCATTTACATGAAAGTAGAGACAAGTAGAACAGTCTAAATAAAGTAGCCAATTATAATTTTTAACTCAAGGCTATTAAGAAATTATTCCAAATGATGTGCTAAAATTAGTACTGATTTGTCTTAGGTTAGTGGATATGGTCTCATGAAGTCCCCCGGAAGAGTACCTCTTATCCCATTTTCTTGTCCACACAATTAAAAAGGCTCACTAGCTGGGGCTTACCAACCTCATCAGATGCAGGGGAACCAGCAGCTTCGGTGCAGTTACATTGCTATCTATTTTATTACCTTATGGGAATAGACACAGTTTTTCACTGATGTGTCCTGGACTCTGCCTCTGTGAATAGAAATCAAGTTTTAGCTAACACTGCCTCTTTTTCATCCGTACTGACCCTACTCTACTCCAGTTCATCATTGTCTTGCCCGAATCTTTACAATAATTTCTTAAAGGGTCTTTGTATGCCTGATCCATTCCAATTAATTGTCAACACCTTAATTAGAGAAAATTTTCAAAAATGCAAATATGACCATGCCATGAAATCCACTCTGACCTCCTGTGATGGCACAATATAGACAGCTCTTGAACCTCTGGTTCCATCCCCATCTCCAGCTTTGTAATTCACCTTCCCCTTGCCTCTGCTTCCGCTGATGCTCTTCTGCTCTCTGTGGTCTCACAGGCACCTGGCCTTCATGACATTCTCTCTCTCCAGAGCCCCTCCGCTCTTCTCCTTAGTTCCTATCTCTCCTGGTATGCTCAACTCCTGCTAATCCTCCAGGCTCCAGCTCTAATGTGTCTCTGCTGGCCCTCCAACCCATTAGCTTAGGTTCTTCCATTATTTGTTCTCATAGCATTTTTTCATGGACTCTCTAATAATTTATTCTGCTGTACTGTAATAAATTACTTAGTATCTTTATTGACCAGCAGTCTCTATACTTGGAACAGAAAAACCAAGCTGCTCTTCTTGTAAAGACACTAGCTGTCTGCCGGTGGCTAGTCCAGGGCCTAGAACACAGTAGGTACATAATGTTTATTGAAAAACTAGTAACAAGGAAATAAGGAAAATAAAAAATGACAGGATTTTGTTGATAGATATAATAGAAAATGTGAATAAATATAATAACACGTTCTCTATATGGAGAAAAAATCACTTTTGTTCAAATAAACTTGTGTAATTAATACAGTGGCAAAAATTGTAGAAAAAAATTGGAATTCAAAAATAGTGTTCTAAAGTTTATCTATATAAATAAATACAAAAGACAGGAAAGGACATTTATAAAGTAATATGAAGGAGTTATAGTCTAACCAGATATTACAGTGTATACTAAAACTAAAATAATTAAAATACTGTGAACAGGAATAAGCAGTGAGATTAATTTAACAGAATGGAACTTTTCAAAACAATTCCAGACACAAATACAATTGGGGGAAAATAGAATGGCAGCCTAACTGAGGGTTGTGATAATGAAATTACCAACTGTAAAAGAATAAAAGTAGATTTTAAAATTTTGTACATAAAATATAACACTATTATTATAAAAATGGAAGCATTTTTAACTGATTTTCTGCATCATCACTGGCTAACCAAAGTTTTTCAAAGCAAAGGACCAAAGGCAAAAACTATATATATACACAAACATATATTTTAAAGATTGATGTGAATACCTACATTTTAAAATATGTACATTAAAAATACCATAAATAAAGCTCAAAGACCATCTACCTATAGTCTTTAGGGGTTTGTAAATGGTAGATTATGTTTAGAGTAACCACTAGAGTAGTATCCCTACTAGTTAAGCTTTCATCCAACTTGCTCAGAAAACCAATGCAACATAGACTAAAAGGCCAATGGTAATCAACTTTCAAAATATGAAATAGGAATACTTAATTAGTATATACAAAAATACTCAACCACACATATGATCTCAGAAATGTAATTGGAAATCCAATCAGATACCACTTGTTTCAGATAGATGTTGATTAAAATAAGCAGCATCTAGGATTAATGAGTTCGGAGTGATGAGGATGCTTCTCTTCTGGTGAGTTTAAATTGTTACTAGTTCCATAAAGAGCATTTGGTGACATTCACACTCTGTAGCCTATCTCTTCCAATTCTGTTTACTTATATTAAAGAATAAAGTTAAGATTCCATGAAAATTAACATGTTTATTAACTGAAAAATGTGACTTTTTATATCTTAAAAATTAAGTTATAAAACAGGTGTGTTGGAAGCACATGTGGGCTAAACAAACAATACTTGCATTCATGCATAGAAAATGAAGTGTGAAAAGATAAACACTCATTATTAGCCACAGTTACTTATTCCAGAATCCTTTCTGGGATTTCTCCCATTCCTAGGTGATGAGCTAGCACCTGATGGACTGGAAGACACTTTCTCCTCAGGAAAATCTTCCAGTACCTCATTATAACTTCTTCTTGGGTTTTTTTCTTTTTGTCAGCTGGAGGAATTTTTCTTATTCTGTTATACACCACATATCATTCAATTTTTTTTAAATCTATGGCAGCACCTCAGAATTTAAAATGCAAGAGCCAAGAATTTGAATTGCTCACATTTTACACTATTAAAAATCCTCCCCAGTAGTATAGTTGAGCCTGGTGGTCTGGCTGCCCTTATCAGCAGTCAGACCCCCAGGAGCTCAGGGTAGCAGGTATAATGAAGATGTGGGCGGAGGAAAGGGATCACACTGATTAATGTAACCACAATATATCAACATATTTTCCCTCCACAGTTTTTCTGCAATTAATATTTCCCTGGAATAACTGAAAATGGAAATAATAAGACAGTATTGGCAAGAATGATAGGTCAGTATTTACAAGGCAAGGTGAAAGTGACTCCCAGTCAGAATTCACAGCCTTAACTGCTCTTGCAATTTCACTAGTGTAATGGACTTCTCTATGCTGAGCATGGTAAGCTCCATCGAGCCAGTAAATCTATAAATATTCAGTAAGCATCTGCTACAAAACAGCCACCATTCCAGGCATTTGGGATACATCTGAGAATCAAAGGTGCTTGACTTCATAGAGCTTTCTCAGTGTATTCTTCTGCTTTTCCATCATTTGGAGAAAAAAGAAAAGAGAAATTGCTTTTGAGAAAGCAGCCACCGTAAGTAGAAAGTGAATGCAGAGCATTAGCTAAGAAGACGTTAATCGCATGTACCTAGTGGTCACTCTGAGGTATGAAACTGAAACTTAACTGTTTCTAATTCACAAAACGCCTGATGTGGGCATGGAACACTATGCAGCCACAAAAAAGAATGAAATCATGTCCTTTGCAGCAACATGGTTGTCGTTGGAGATCATTATCCTAAGCAAATTAATTCAGGAATAGAAAACCAAATATTGCATGTTCTCACTTATAAGTGGGAGCTAAGCATTGGGTACTCATGGACATAAAGATGGGAATAATAGGCACTGGGAACTACAAGAGGCAGGAAGAAGAAAGGAGGGAAGGATTAGAAAACTACCTATTGGGTACCATGCTTACTACTTGGGTGATAGGATTATTCGTGCCCCAAACCTTAGTGTCATACAATGTTCCCATGTAGCAAACCTGCACATGTACCCCTGAATCTAAATAGACGTTAAAATTTAAAAACATAAAAAATCTCATTAATATTTTTATATTGATTAAATGTTAATAATTATAATTATAAATAAATTAAAATAAAAATAAATTGTTATAAATTATAAAAATAAATAATAAACTGTTAAATGTTAATATAATTTTGGGTATATTGAATAAAATATATAATTGAAATTTAAAAAAATACTCAGTTTGGAATTTGTCTTGTTGTCCTTTCCTAGCATAAGCAGGAATGATACTAGTGCAGGCATAGCACAATTCCAGGGGAAAATGGCCAGTTCACGGGCACTGCCCAGAGGAGCCAATTTAGCCCTGCTGCTGCATCCAGGAGGAGCCCTGACATGGGGGCCAGGTCAGATGTGGGTCAGGAAAATCCCTCTTCTCTTAAGTCTGCAGCTATTACATCATAATATGTATAATGCATTACTATTAATGTATAATGTATAATAATATGTGTAATCTATAATAATGTATAATAGTAATTACATCACAATTATTTGAATAACTCGGATATTATCAGTGCTCATTTCATTTTCCCTATGAGAAAGGGAGAAAATAGACTCTAAGTCACCTGGACTGTGGGTGTGTTTGGCTTCCGTCCAGAGCCCATACTATGGCTGGAACATTAACTGTGTTAAAGTACACAACAAATTTGTCTCTTGAAACCCAGTGTTCAAGAGGCATCTGTATACAGATATAAGGCTGGATGTCTTACCAAAAGGAACAAAAATATGCAACCACCACTCAGGTAAAGAAACGGAACATTGCCAGTTACTAAAGCGAAATGTTTCTAAGAAAAATAGTACTGTAAAAATCCCTATTTGATAGGAACAAAGCATGCTTGTAAATTGATTACAGATAGGAAATGGATAAATTACTGCAATGAGGGCTTGATACTGTGTGAGTCCTGTAGAATGTGGTTTCAATCTTGGGAAAAATTATTTCTGGGTAAATCTGAAACTTATCAGCTCTCTGGGGAGAAGAGCACAACATATAAACAAAACTTTACTAATGAAAACTAGAGAATATAGGTGTGTGTGTTTATACATGTATGTTTCTATACATGCACATATATTATAAAATTTGGGGGGCTGAAAGCTGATTTATTAAACACATGTGTCTTTAACTTTTGCTTACGCAAAAAGTTAAAGATATAATTATGTAATCCCAGCAGTTTGGGAGGCCGAGGAGTGCAGATCATGAGGTCAGGAGATTGAGACCATCCTGGCTAACATGGTGAAACCCCGTCTCTACCAAAAATACAAAAATCAGCCAGGCGTGGTGGCAGGTGCCTGTAGTCCCAGTTACTCGGGAGACTGAGGCAGGAGAATGGCGTGAACCCAAGAAGCGGAGCTTGCAGTGAGTCGAGATTGCGCCACTGCACTCCAGCCTGGGCGACAGAGCGAGACTCTGTCTCAAAACAAAACAAACAAACAAACAAGAAAAAGATATAATTGTGTATAAATTTATTGCACAGATTTAACATTGCTTACATTACCTTAATGGGCTGTGTTCTCTCTGTAGCATTTATCAGCCTACTTGTCATATTATATATTTATTATCTATTTATATTATACATTTAAGTATATATATTGCGTATATTTAGTATGCACCTAAATATATAATAAGACAAGTAAGTGTAGTATTTTTGTTCCCAGGCATGAGCCCAGAGCCTAAAATAGTGGTAGGGAATCAATAAATATTAATTAATCTGAGGGTTGAATTACAAAATAAATTTTTATTTTTTCCATTTTGTGTGGTGCATGTCATAGAGTATGGGGAGATTGCAGTGACACAGGAGAAGCTTCTGACATACAAACAGAAGTTCAGTCCACTTCTGTTCATGTAGTGGACTGAACGCCTTGATACCTCAATTCAATATGAGCAGTAAAATGTACTGCAGCAACATGTTTAGAATGATTGTTCCTTGGTACTGATGCATTTAGCTTTTTATTTTCTTCTCCATGTATTTCTACATTTAAACTTTTTCTACAATAAGATATAAAATAAATAAAGCAGTAGGTGAGTTATTTATAGAAAATTACTCATCTGATGGTTGAGGGCGTCTAGGGAGGGGCATGAGTCCATCAATGAGAGCGAGGCTTACTGTTACAAAAGAAAGATCCAATCAAGGATGTTTGACCTAATCATGGTTACTAGATGGAGATGCAGCCCAATCAAGCTGTAAGTGAATCACTGCAGAGGCGCACAAAACGGAGGCCTAATTATAATCAATTGTGTTATCATGGCTGAAGAAAGTGGGATAAAAGTTTTCAGAACTGTTAGTTTTCTATTTCTATAAAATATTGGTATAAGAAAATACTGAAAAACTCTACCTCTTAATTTTTCAAATAAAGGCATTCCAATACCATTTGGGGTAATATGAAAGTCAAAGGAGTCAGAGAGTGATATTTCATTGATCTACCTTCAATAAAGACTTGTTCCAACTGGTAAAAGTATTACAGCTTAGTAGGTGTAGCCTAGAAGGGTCTGAACTTTATTCCACAGGTGATAGAAACTCGTTTAACAGCGTCTAGTAAAGGATATGAAGTAGATTTCATTGTTAATCATCTGAATAATCACTTTAATTCAGTATTTTGCCACTAGAGACATGTATGTATGGTAATACACAGGAATGTGTGTATTTTAATGTTTGTTATTTGTATGTTAATTATTTATGACCATTTAAAATATTTTTAAATTATGTAATTGAGATAAAGTAAACAAATTTTTAATTAGGTTTTCTACCCAAGGCCAAATAATTTTTCTAATGGAGTTTTTTCTTTTTTCTTAATATATTCCTGGGCAAAGGGTATCTAAGTGAAGGAAGTGATTTATCTCTCATTTCTGCTTAGGCCTATTATTATTCTCTTCGGTATATTCTTTAGAGGTAATCCTTTTAATTGCTCCCCAAATTTATTCTGTTTTGGTATAATACTAATTATACAAAAAAGTCATATTTTATACAAGTAAAAAAGTTCTTGTTTATAATGAATCAATAATTTCTTTCCATATTAAAAAATGAGAGGATAATGGAAAAGTTAAAATGCTTGACTTTGTGGGGACATTATTTTACTCAAAAACACATTTTGTTCATGACTTGCCTTCTTGGATTTCCAGGTCATTGAGAATTTAGTAACTGTCCCTCACAACTTGAGTAGAGTCATGGCCCGAGGGCACATTTTATGACACTTTTACACAGTTTCAATCTTCTTTACTGTGTTTTGATTGGCACTTAGACCTGATTTACCAGGACTGATAATAAGCTTAACAATGAGTGAATCAGAAAGCAAGTCTCAAACAAGGGTGGGGAAAAGTCAAATTATATTTGTGTCATATTTTTTTCTGAGGCACCTCCCATATTAAGTTCAAAAGAGAGGAATTGTTAATTAAACATTTTAATTGATTGATTGATTCATTCATTCATTCAAACTTTCACTGAATATAACATGTGAGACAAATTTATTTTATCATGTATTTCATTTCACTTTCAAACTGTTTTTGAATTATTGTGTTATAGGATAAATAAAAAATATGTATTTTTACTTCTCTGATATTCAGGAAGAATTCTGACATAAACATTTATTTACCCAAACAAAATATGTTGCTTACAATGCTCTACTAAGGAATATGGAATTATCCTGCAAAAAGGGAAATTAGCATTTTTCAAGAAACAGTAAATGATCAGAGTATAGTTAGAATAATAAAAATACTTAGAACTGTGCATATTGAGAAATAAATAGCACTTCTCTATTTGATATTTCCTCAAAAGGGTAAATCTCATTGGTTATAAAAGGGTATTAGGCAGCACATATTTCTAAAATCTATAAATATCCATATTTCTCCTTGGTTATTTTTAAATTGTTCCTTTATTGTGTAGTCCAATGAAAACTTCTAAACTTGAATATATGAGTCATAATGATGGCTAATTTCCAGAGGGAGAGTGAGTGACAGACTGGCAAAATTACGTATCTTACTGATTGAAAATGTTTAAACCTGATTTTCAAGGAAGAAATAGTTTATTTTTCTTTCAGCTTCTACACATGTCAATCAAAGGCATAATTCTCAGTACATCTCCCTGTATCAAGTCCTGAAATGCAGGAAGATTTTAGACAGTTTGTTTTTATCAAAAGGATTGTCCAAAAACTGGATAAGGTTCATTGCAAGGAAATTGATGTCTGCTGGGAAGGTATTCTTTGGTATTTAAAAAAAAATTCAAACATGTTTAGTGCTTAGTGAGTTGGATTTTATTGTCTCTAAGGCCTTTTTTAAAATCAGGCAACGAATATTGAAATGCTACAGAGACAAGATGGAAGCTGGATATTTGTGTATAAGCCAGCCTGAATAGGTATCTTAAAAATAATGAAATATGGCTGGGTGCGGTGACTCACACCTGTAATTCCAGCACTTTGGGAGGCCGAGGCAGGCAGATCACCTGAGGTTGGGAGTTTGAGACCAGCCCAACCAGCATGGAGAAACCCTGTCTCCACTAAAAATACAAAACTAGCCAAGCGTGGTGGCACACACCTGTGATCCCAGCTACTCAAGAGGCTGAGGCAGGAGAATCACTTGAACCCGAGAGGAGGAGGTTGCGTGCGGTTAGCCGAGATCAAGCCATTGCACTCCAGCCTGGGCAACAAGAGCAAAACTCCATCTCAAATGAAAAGAAAAGAAAAGAAAAGAAATACTTTCTGCAAGGAGAAATGAGAGTGAAGAGATCTAATTCTAGATTGGTCAAAATCCCTTTTCTACTGGGTGTGAGGACACTGAGCTCTTTCCCATGCACTCACAAGTGGAACCCAGAGATGGTCTCAGAGGAGTGTTTAGATGCTGGAAGAGGTTGCTGAAATGTTCAGAGTTGTAGGCCAGAGACCCAGCAGGGAAACAAAAGTATCCAGGGCCTGCAAATGACCAGTGCTCCCAGGTCTCTGATCAATAGCCTAAGCTCAATTGATACTATGGAGAACAGCTACAATTCATGTGCCAAAGTTTTGGCTAAGCAATAATAGAAAAGACAACAGGATTCTGAAAATGTGCTGTCAGAGGGGCTTTTTCAGAGGGAAACTCAGCAAGGTGTTATCAAAGGGAAAAATGGGATCCAGCTCAATTGCAACAATGAGACGTTGCCGAGCTATTTGCACTGAAATTGCTAGCAAAGAAACCAATTCAAAACACAAGTGAAAATACTCTGCATGGATGATCTGTAAACCTCTGAAAGTTTTCAGTAGGTTACTTTTCTCTGAGCTAATAGAGTTTCAGCATCAGTACCAAATGTGGCAGCACGAACTATGGAGTTAATTGGGATCCAAAATTGTTCAAGTTTTGTCCATCAGGCCTTTCAGATAGTTTCAGGTCAGACAAGATAATACACTCATTCATTTTTTATATGTGAAGGCAGGTGGCCACAAACAGAATGACAGTCTTCAGTTGAAATATTACCTTTGCCAAGCAGCAGAGGAACGAGGTGTCATTTGTAATCCACAACCTCCCGGTGCTGGCCAAGATGGCTGCAGTGAGCAAGGCCTGTGGAAACATGTTCGGCCTCATGCACGGGACCTGCCCGGAGACCTCAGGCGGCCTTCTGATCTGTTTACCACCTGAGCAAGCAGCTCGGTTCTGTGCAGAGATAAAGTCCCCCAAATATGGTGAAGGCCACCAAGCATGGATTATTGGGATTGTAGAGAAGGGCAACTGCACAGCCAGAACCATAGACAAACCCGGGATCATCGAGGTCGCACCACAAGTGGCCACTCAAAATGTGAATCCCACACCTGGGGCCACCTCTTAATCTAGACAGAAATAGCTGTTTGGTTTTGATTTTAAATAGATCTATTTCCCTTATTACTTCAATTAAAGACTATAAACAACAAAAATCTCATTGTGTCTACACATCGGGGTGACCTTAGGTCTGTTTGTAAGTGGATACAATTAATAAAATAAAATCCATTGCCTTTTTTTCCTGTTACATTAACTGAAGATGCACCTAATCTTGAGGCAGCTACTGAGTTGAGAATTATATTGTTATCCAATACTGTTGATTCATTTTGAATCTTTAGACACTTATCTCTTGCCGCATAGGCTCTTTTTAAAGGTGCTTTCACATAGCACAGACATTACCAGTAGTCATGTCAAATAGCAGTGGGTGTCTTCATTTTATATATATTTATCATATAAGTCTGATTTTTTTTTTTTTAAGCGTCTTGAATGGTTTTCTGGAGAGACAGCATTGGTAAGTTGCACATGACAGTATCCCAGTCATAAGAGGGTTGCATGATTCCTTTGAGTGTTTGATTTGAAAAACCTAGTCTTGTCTCTCAAGAGCATCTTGGACCCAGAACATTCTCCAGTAGTGCATTCAGTTCAACACGGCAAGTGCTTCTTCACTGCATGGAAAACCCTTTGAAGACAAAAAAGAAATCTTATTTCTTTTTTTGTAGCCTTCCTGATATTTACAGTAATATCATTAACTGTTTTATCGATAGCAAAAAAGGATACTTTTTGCAATGTAATTAGATGTTCTATAGTGCTATAAGGAATTGCCTTCCGAATGGAGGTTCATGTATAATACTCATTTACAATTCAATATGTAATTATGCAAATAATTTTAAAATATAATCAATAATAAAGACTGCTCTGTGGATGGTAGTGTTTAATACATTTTATATTTTGTATAGTGATTTCAGGCCTTTTGTTTTCTTAAAATCAGCAGCTGTTTAGCCTAATTCTTAGCATTGTTTTGTCCTTTGCGCCAGTACTTTTTTGTGCACGCTTTTTGTGATCTGTGTTAAAAACCTGCATTGCCAACATTGCAGCTCGAACTTAAACTTGTTATTCAAATAAATATTTAATTTTAAAAAAAGAAATATTACCTTTGCATTTATCTGCATGAGGTAAACTAGGGGCAAGACAGAGGACTTCAGAGACCATTGCCACCAGTGGCCCAGTGGCACACAGTGGTGGTTCTCCCGCTTGAATGGGCATAAAAAGTACCCAGAGGGCTTGTTATGACTCACTTTTCTAGACTTTGTCCCTAGACATTTTGATTTAGTAGGTGAGGGTGGGAACCCATAAATGTACTTTTTTTGTAGAGCTGGGGGACAGAGTCTCGCTGCGAGGCCCAGGCTGGAGTGTCATGGCGCTATCTCGGCTCACTGCAACTTCTGCCTCCTGGGTTCAAGTGATTCTCCTGCCCCAGCCTCCCGAGTAGCTGGGATTACAGGCATGCGACACCACACCTAGCTAATTTTTTATTTTTTATTTGTTTGTATTTTTAGTAGAGACAGTGTTTTAACTTATTGGCCAGGCTGGTCTCAAACTTCTGAGCTCGAGTGATCCGCCCACCTCGGTCTCCCAAAGTGTTGAGATTACAGGCGGCATTTCTAACAAACTCCCAGGATTTTGAGAACTGCGGCATCAGGATCACCTGCAGGGCTCATTAAACCCAGGTTGTTGGGCTCCACCCACAGAGTTTCTGGTTTGGATGGTCCGCAGTGGGGTCTGAGAATTCGCCCAATGCCTGGGTGGTGTTGCCACTGCTGATAGAGGACTGTCCTATGAGAGCCACTGACTGAGGGCATGACGGATGCATGGACAGCCAGCTGTCTTCCTGGCGGTGGGAGGGAACAGTGTCCAGCTCCAAAGGGCAATGCTCCTCAGGTGTGTGCTGGACTCAGGACAGTAGAAGTACCCACTCCGTTATTTTGGATGAGGGAAGAACCCTTCTTGACAAATACTCTCATGCTAAGATTCTGACTATACTGTTGCCTAGAGGGAGGGTGTGGAGGTGCTGGGCAGCTGTCTGTTGGTTGTTCTTTCAGCGTAGTTCACGTTTATGGACTTGGATCCTGACAGGTAGGGATGCACAAGCTTCACATTCAACCCACCTTTCTGCAAGAATGATTACCCATTGCCCCGACAGGCGGGGACTTAAGGTGATGGAAAGTACCTCTGCCAGACACCCCTGTACCCAGAAGCCAGGCAGGCCTGTGTGTGAACCGTGTCCTGGAAGAGATGTGGAGACTCCCTGTACTTAGCCAGTGGAACATAGCTAGAAAGGAATTTGACAGGAGAAAAAAGAGAGGTGCTCACTGACAGCTCTGCAGGTCAAGGAAGAGGGATGGGCAGGAACTCAGAGGAGGAAGATGGGACGCCAGGTCTCCTGCATGAGGAGCAAGACCCTGTGAGGCGCTCGAAGAACCAGAGAACACCTATCAAGGAAAAGGAATGACCTTTCTTGGTGGACAAGCATCTGCACTGAAGGAGTGATTCCAGGCTGGGGAAGTCTAGAAGTCTGCTCAGGTGGCCATGGAATACTCACTGCCCTGAGGAAGCACGCCTCAAACAGTTTTTGTCCTGTTGGGTCTGTGGAAGCCACGATCTCAGGAACTCCACTGAAGACACTATTCAGAGGCCTCTTAGGCCATGTGTTTGTCTCCTACTCACCTACTTCTTAGAGTGCTTCCACAAGTGCCAATCATGATCGAAAAAATAAATATGTAACAGAGTTATGTACATATCGGCCCGCTTTGTTCCACAGTTCCTCATGAAAATACCACACCCGCTGGCCTTCCCCAGGGAGCAGCCTCTCAGTTGTTCCTCCCCAGGCTCTGGAACATGGCAGCTGGTGCAGTTGGGAAGTCTGGAGTGGTGCATGGCTTTCCACTCCAGGAGGGCCACCTCCCAGACACACGCCACAGGGCCTGGCTCTGGCTGCTTCTCCAACCACAAGAGCAGCACTCCCCCTGACCCATCTGTGATATTTCTTATTTTGCTCTTCTTTCTTCCCTAGAGGCTGTCTTCCCTTCCAAGAATGTCGAGATTATAATGGATATAAAATAATCAACAGTTTTGTTTACATTAGCATTTGAGAATGAAAGATGACAGGATCATTTTACTGAAGAAGCCTTATTAACAATCTCCATGCATAAGCCTGAGTTTGAAATGATGAGATAAAATTTTATTTTTTCACAGAGTTTAGTAATTGAAACGATAGAAAACTGAGTGGAGTGTCTACATGAAGCAACACTTCTGAAGGGAGAGGTAGCTGAAACCAGAACACTTGACGATGCTTATCAAATATGTTAAAACCTCAGTAATTCAGTTTCTTCTCATGAAAAAACCCTACAGGGATCTCAATTATTAATACATTTAAATATTATTTTTTCCCTAATTAGTCTGATCAAGAAGAAACCTACCTAAAGCAAAATCTATATAAAAATATTTAAACTTAAATATTTATAAGAAGGCTCTTAACTTCTAGGAATGGAAATTCAATTTCTACATTGAAAGTCTTTCAGACTTATATGCTGTATGTAAGGTCTACACAATAAGTCCTTAGTTTTCATAAGTTATCGATTTTATTCACTAGGTGCTTCCCACATCCCACATCTTACTTCTAGAAATACGTTTTATATAAGAAAATTATTGACATTGCTTTTAACATTATCTTCTAAAATATACTTGATTTTTTTTTCAGAATAATTTCTCTCTTTTTGCCTAAAACTCAGCTGCTTCTCTTCTTCCAACCCATGCTTCCTACTGAGCTTTCTGCCTCCCTACAGAGCAACTCCAGTCTTTTAATTACTCAAGGCAGAACCATGGAATTATCGTGGAACGCTTCCTCTCAGCGTTTCCTCCACAATAACTCAGCCTCTAACTTCAATACATTCTACCACCAACTTACTGCAAGCCCTGCCTGAATTCATGCCTCATCATGGCTCACTGATGCTATTCTCCAACCTTCTGATGCATCTCCACCCCTGCCCTTAGGGGTTTTTCATTTTCTTCTCTGCACACACACATTGGACTTATTTACCTGATAGTTTATCTAATATCAGGAAACACTCCTTTGTTTACATTCCAGTAAGGCCTCTCTGGTGCCTTCAATGATAGGGAACCAGGTAGCAAGACCTGCAGAGCTCCTTGTTCTTGGCTCCTGCTTTCCGGTTAGTCTGTTCTGATATCCTGTGGTTCTATGGATCCATATCCCCTTCCTGTCTTTTGGAGTCTCTCCATTTCCCAGTCATACCTGGATGCCTTTCCCATTTCTCATGTCTTTCTCTAATTTGAAAATCCTTTGTCATCTTTCAGTAAACAACTCAACCATCACCTCCTTTGAGAGGGTTTTCTTATTGCCTCACCTGGAATGAGTCTCTCGCTCCCCTAGAATGAGCTCATTCCCAGGGAAGAGATAAGAAACTGAGTACTACTGTTGCAAGTGTATGCAACATATGTACATATCTGAATTTCCACCTTTCTCCTTTATCTTTCTGTTGTCAGTGAACAGCATGACACCAATCTGAGTTGGCTGAACGAATGAATGAATGAGTGAAAAAGAGAGAAGGGAGTACAGACAGGCACTCCTGCTCTTTTTTCACACTTGGCTTATATTGCTCATTCTGGATATTACTCTTTAAGCAGGATATAGATAAACTGGAGAACATACAAAGGATGGTATGGGGATTGCAGCCTTGCAACTAGAGAGTAGCTTATGATGCTGAGAGGTGTTCAGACTGGCTCAGGAGAATCAGCAGAGCCATCCTCACACACCTTCAATGGTGTCCATTGAGAAGAAGCTTTATTGTGTGTAGCCTCAGGGATGAGAAAACCAAGAGATAGGTTCTTCACTCTGTCCTGTATGGACTATACTTAGAAATAGTATTGGCCACTGAAAAGGGAATTTAAAAATTTATGCATATTACATATGTAAAGTCAGTAGAACATGTTTTTCAGCTCAAGTCATTAATGACTTATCTAAAGAAAGTCTGTGTCAATAGAAATGGAAGTCATTAAGTAATAGAAGACTGACAAATGGAGAATTATAGTGGCAAAAGTTAATCATGGCTCTCCAGACCCTTTATCGGAGAAAAAGTGCCCTACCAGGTTAATTAAAGTATTCAATCTGCCTTTCACGAAAGTTTCTATTTTAAAGAGGTGCACAAAGCTATTGCAGACTAATGACATTAAATTTTAATCATATAATTTAACTCCCCCATCGAAGTTATGTTTATGGTACAACCTCATAAAAATTTACTTCCCTTTGGGAAAGTATGCACTGGTTGAAATGACACAAATGTTTAGTCTGCCTAATAATTACAATTTGAAATTTAAATTACAAATTGGTTTTGTCAATCAGTCTCATATGACTTTGTTTAGCATGAGCAAGTGTCAGGAATCTTATCAGCTCTGAGACACTGATGAAATTAATTTTATGGGTAGGAAATGAAAAGAAGGAAATCATGAAGAGTGGAAGATTAATAAAATAATTGATGCCATGTGACCAAAGACAGCCAGACAGCTCCAGATGGCACCCTTTTGTCTTTCTTTAGCCTTTTAGTGGCGAGACATGCATATGTATTTCACCAAGGAGATAGAAACTGGGAGGGACATGAGAAATGCCAATGGTGCCATCCCAAGCGGTCTCACCTATGCCCCATCCACAGTAGATGCCTTTTGCGGGATTCCCATACACCTCAGGAATGGAGATGGCCACTGGGGAGACAGAAGTCATCTCAGTCCTCGGACACTTTGGTTATCATGTCAGCGAAGGACAGAAAAATACTTTACAGGAATACTTGCTATGGTCCAAAAGTGTCCCCCAAAATTCATATGTTGACACTTAATTGCCAGTGCAATAGTGTGAAGATGTAGGGCCTTTAAGTGAGGATTAACTTGTAAGGCTCTGGATCTGGACCCTCCATCCATGGGCTCCAGAGACTGGGTTCATCCCCTTCCACCATTTCCATGTGAAGACACAGAGTTCTTTCCCTTTTGTCCTTTATGTCCTTTCTGCTCCTTCCATCATGTGAGAACAACTAGGTGGTGTCATCAGTGACAAATGGGCCCCTACCAGACGTGGAACCTCCTGTGCCTTGGTATTTGGCTTCCAACCTCCAGAACTGTGAAGAAATGTACTTCTGCTCATTATAATTTACCTAGTCTCAGGTATTTCATAACAGCCCCGCAAAACAGACCAAGACAACAGTCTTTTTCAACCATAGTACATTAGTTAGCAGATGGTTGAACTTCTTTGCAAAATCTGTAGTAATGTTTTCTGTAAAAATACTACTATTTTTATGAATTTTACAGAATTACTATTTTAAATATTACTATTTTTACAGAAAACAAAGACACATGATACATTTTATTTTAATTTTAAAGTGTTTATTCAGAAATTTAAGGAAAATTCCAAAAGGGTGTTCTTTGGAATAAACTCACTTCTTCAAAATGAATATAAATTTCATTTGCTTTATGAAGCTATAATGATATCTCTGACCTGCAACATGTAAATATGTATAAACTCTTGTTTACCTATCAGCCACCAGAAATAACTTCTTCCTGCATACGTCAAGCTCACCTCCCTGATATAATTTCTATTTCATGATGCCTCTCCATACTGCTGGTAATATAATGCCAAGCAATTAAACCACATATAGCTGTATTAAAAATTGCTTGAGAATTTGATTAGAAATGCTAATTTCTTTGTGAAAGGTGGCTTTCAATTACATCACAAACAAAGATATTGATCAAGAACAAATAAGACTATGTTTTTCTTTCAAAGGCAAATTCAGAAGGGAGTTCCCAGAGGAAGACATGAGGAAAATGTAATGATAACATTTATGACTATATAATAAAATAATAAAGGAACAGTAAAGGAATCCAATGGGCAGGAAAGAGTAAATCCAAATAAACATGGACTGATGATATAATAATATATTAAAATGATACATACGGAATTCAGTAGGAATATAGACAAACAAGCACTTGGTTTGTCTCAGAGAATAAGGACAAGCTCAGAGAGCACGTGTTATTTGAGTTGAAACATGGAAGATGAACAAGGCAGGTCATTCTAATCAAGGAGCATGGGTAATCATGGGCAGGGATAAGGAGGTGGGAACATGAGGTATGGTTCAGGCCCTTGGAACAGGAAATATGAGTGGAAGCAAGTGAATACAGCGAGGCTGGACTGGGTGGCAGGAGCCAAGGCATGGAGCACTTTAATGTCAAGGATTTTAGATCTTAAACAGTAAGCAATGGGGAAATTCTGAAGAATTTTGGGTCAGTGAAAGACATTTTCAGATTTCTTAATGGAGAAATTACTAGGGCAACAATAGGATGATCACCTGGAGGGAGGCCAAGTAGAAGCATTAAGACTATCCTAGTGGACCAGGCAAGAGGTACTGTGAGCCTAGACCAGGAGAGTGGCCGTAGGAATTGGAGAGAAGTGGTAGATATACAAGATTTTGTATAGATTGAATTGGCATTATTTATGGATTGATAGAGCTGAAGGCTAAGAAGATGATTCATTGGTTTTGAAAGTGTTAAGTTCACTTTTCTGTGAAATCTTCCTATTAAGTACAGCCTACATTGTTAGTTTCTTATTTTGACCTTTTAGTGGCATCTTCATTTTTTCCCCACGAGTTTTGGGTGAATGTGTTCTGTTTTGTTTTGTTTAAACACATATTTATTCTCGCCTCCCACAGGAGGAAGCGTATACTTCCTAACTCACCCACATTGGACTTGGTCACGTGATACACTTTAGAAAGTAAAATGAGAATGGATGTGACATCTGCCACCTCTGCCTTGAAGCTTTAAATGCCGTGTGGGAATCAGCTGAGAATTTCTGTGCCTTTACTGTCTGCTAGCAAAGCAGCATACCCCAGGCAGGGCAGCTCATTCAGCCTGGGTTCTGGTGTAAGAAGAAATGTGATCAACTGTTCAGACCAACACACCATGTTCAGATAATATAAACAAGAAATTAAAGTGTGGGCAAGGGACTGAGATTTTGAGTTGGTTTGTTACTGTAGCAGAAGCTAATTTAGGGACTATATGCTTCTTTGTAGCAGAAAATGTGTATTTCTATACCTAGACCCCCCTTCTTAAAATGCGTCTTAAACAGAAATTTCAGAAATGAATTATAATAAAATGAAGACTTAACTTGAAGGGTAGAGGATTTTAAAGAGTGCCCTCTTTGAAATCCACACCGTAGATCTTTTTTTTTTTTTTTTTTTTGAGACGGAGTCTTGCTCTGTCACCCAGGCTAGAGTGCAGTGGCGCAATCTCGGCTCACTGCAAGCTCCGCCTCCTGGGTTTATGCCATTCTCCTGCCTCAGTCTCCCGAGTAGCTGGGACTACAGGCGCCCGCCACCTCGCCCGGCTAGTTTTTTGTATTTTTAGTAGAGACGAGGTTTCACCGTATTAGCCAGGATGGTCTCGATCTCCTGACCTCGTGATCCGCCCGCCTCAGCCTTCCAAAGTGCTGGGATTACAGGCTTGAGCCACTGTGCCCGTACACACCATAGATCTTATACTTTTTCCAGAAGACTAGTTTTTGAATGACTATTTGCATAATGGCTTTTCTTGTATTCTCTTTGTATTTCTAGCTAATTACTTTAGAACATCTTCCTTACGTTTTGTATCATTATGGTCCTTTTCTTTAGGACCTACACATTCCTGGTCCACTACTTGCAATTTGGATAGAGTACTTTTGGGAATAAAACATTGAAGATGTGAGTAGTCTGAAGCAATGATAGTTATCAATGTTGATAAGTTATCAATGTTGTAGACCACTCATATTAGAAAAAGAAGGTGACCTTTCTTTTCTCCTTCTATTATGAAATATGGGCTTTAGTGGTGGTCTGAGGTCAAATCTAGAGAGTATTGAAGATCATAATTTAACATTTTAAATGTAAAGACTCTTTTTCAAAAAATTTTTTGAAGTCTTGAATTAGACTATAATGTGGTAGATCCCTGAGATTTAACTTGAACAACAAAAGAAGGAATTCTGGCGTGAACAACAAGAATATGTTTGACACTGTCGTGGCCAAGGGGAAGCTTCCCTTCTGCCATCTGTGGGTTCCTTGAAAATGAACTCACAATAGGTGGATTAATAGGAGAAAAAGACAATACATTTATCTAAGACACGTAAGCAAGGGGGAAGTGCAGGAGGATGATTACTCAATAACCCAGTGAGGTTCAGATGTTTATATGTCCTTCTTCAAAGGGAAGAGGAAATGGGACAAATGTATTTTCAGGGATAGTAAATGATTTTTAGGGGAATTGAATGAACATGGAGACAAAATAGCTTGTAAATTATGTCTTTGTAAGCTCCATGGGACTGAGAACCAACAGTGATTTGGGACAAAGCTTGTCTGGACTCCAGGTGTGGTGTTTAATTTTCAATCTCTTCCTCTATGTTATGAGTTTTATCTTCTCTGGTTAATAAAATTTCATGGAAAGGATCAAAGGCAGTTGTGTTCCTCCTTGGGAATCTGGCATCCAGCTAGATAAGGGAAGTTCAGAGAACAGCCTTATCCTTTGCTTCGTGGGAGAGAGGATGGAGAGACAGGAGAGGGGAAGAGGAAGGTCAGAGAGACTTTGAGGCTGCTTCCTTTAATTAAGCATGTCAAAGTGCCGTATTTTGGGGTATCATGTTTTGAGCCCCAACAACTCATAACAGTCATCCTTTATACATTTCCTGAAGTGAAAGTATCATTTCAATGGTAGTATTAGTTTTACTACTTCTACTACTCGTAAGTACTGCTACTTTTGAAAATATCAGGTATTGTAGACTTACTTACACAATAAATCTACAGTAAGCTGATTTACTACAGTTGTGATTCACACAAACCTCACAAAAATTTTAAGAATAGACACTAATATTTCTGTTTTATAGACAAAGAAACTAGAGTTGAGAGAGACTAAGAAACTGCCATGTTAGCACAGTAACCAGGCTCTGAACCTACCTAGTCATCTCATGCCCTAACATAAACTTACTTCAAATATATGCTATGAGGCCAGGCGCGGTGGCTCAAGCCTGTAATCCCAACACTTTGGGAGGCCGAGACGGGTGCATCACGAGGTCAGGAGATCGAGACCATCCTGTTTAATACGGTGAAACCCCGTCTCTACTAAAAAATACAAAAAAAAAAAAACTAGCTGGACGAGGTGGCGGGCGCCTGTAGTCCCAGCTACACGGGAGGCTGAGGCAGGAGAATGGTGTAAACCTGGGAGGTGGAGCTTGCAGTGA
This sequence comes from Trachypithecus francoisi, assembly GCF_009764315.1. Taxonomy (NCBI): domain Eukaryota; kingdom Metazoa; phylum Chordata; class Mammalia; order Primates; family Cercopithecidae; genus Trachypithecus; species Trachypithecus francoisi. The sequence continues at coordinate 148,912,223 of NW_022681469.1, read as the reverse complement.
GCTGAGATTTGGCCACTGCACTCCAGCCTGGGCGAGAGAGCAAGACTCCGTCTCAAACAAACAAACAAACAACAAACAAACAAAATATATATATATATATTATATATATATATATATGCTATGAGACATGTATAAGTCTACATAATAATATAATAATTCTGGAAAAAGTTGTAATTTATGATCTGCCATTATTCCATTCTCTAATTTTTCTTTCTAATTTTTTTTATTCCCTTGAATTCACATCTGTGTTACTGAAAAAAAAAAAAAAACCCAGTTTATTAGGTGCACATCTCCTGTGTTGATGGATGTTAGCAACATATTTACTATTTTATTGGATTTTCAGATTCATTATTTGTGGACTTAGTGATTTGATATTACTTTTTTCCCAAATGATCTTTTTTCTTATAATTGAGAACATTTTGTATATATAAGAATTAAATCATTTTTATTATTTCATATGCAGGTAATTTCTTCATTAAAAGAAGACAGTCACTATGACTACCAAAGTTTAGATTCACCCCAAATTTAAAGATACTCTTTGTTTTGTTTTTTCTAAGACCACCAGATCGGGTGCAAAGGAACCAGCGACTAGGCAAGGGTAGGAGCAAAACTGCAAGTTTATTTTGGTCACCTAGCTTCAGGGGAAGAAGGTGGGTAAGGAGAGGTCTGTGGCCTCCGGCAAATGAGGCCCACAGAGTTCTCCGTGCTGCTCTCGGACGGAGTTCCGACAGTCCCACCGCAGTGGGGAAGCCGGGAAGTCCGTGCATGGCACTCGTCCGCAGCGGCTTTTCTGGGAGTGGGAGGGCGATAGGCGGGGCACGGGCGTGTCCGGGGGCGTTCCGCAGGTGCGACCAGGTAAATCTTGGTCTCTTCAGATTGACGTCACCTGGCGCATGCCCAGTTGGTCTGCACCTTCCCGGGCGTCGGCTGCATTTTCGCACGCGCGGGAAAAGTTGGGGGGGATGAAGAACCCGGAAGTGCGCCATCTTGCCTCCGTTCGTCCAAACACTCTTCACATCACAGGACAGAATATGGAAACCACTGCCATCTCGCATGACTATGTAAGGTAATAAGTATTCAGCCATTGAAATGGACACACACAAACATACAAACATAAATAGAAACAACTGAAATTTACTTTGTCATTTATATGCTTTTATTCAACATGTGAAAAAACAAGCATGGTATCAATTGTAATGAACTTTAATTTTCTAAAATTCAATTTTAATTTTTGTGTTAAATTTTTAAGAAGTAAAATTAGAAAACTTACCTTAATGACCATCCAACTAATAATTACTAAGGTTTTGTAATTACCGAGATGCCAATTTATCTTTCTTTTTAATACAAACAAACAAAATTGCATATTAAGTCAAATGTTAAGCTACCTTTCTTGGATTTATTTGTATCGTGATATTGTTTGAATATGCCGAAAATTTACCAAGACAGGACCTTTATGTCAAAAGAAAATGGAGCTGAGGGTTATGCACAAGAAGAAAATAAAAAAAGCGGTTTCTGTTTTCTTGTGTTGCTAAAATGTTATTGTCTTCTAGTCTCTCATTACATCAAACTGCATATATATAAAAGATATATCCCACTATATGTTAATTCCTTCAATTGAAAACATGAAGAAATAAAAACCAGGTACCTCCTATATGGGGGCATGGTTATTCGAATGCCACTTTATCTCCTTTTATGAATTCTTACGTTCCTACAGATTCTAAATAATATAACTTACAAGTGTTTTTAAAGACTTCCAAGTGCGGCTCTATTCTGGAATGAGAGGCTTGTTGAAATTTCTTTATTACTGAATTCTTCAAGCTACTATTTTATCAAAGTGTGAAGCAAATTTTAAAAGTCAGTGCTTATTACCCCTTTAAATTACTACTTTGTTATTCTCATTGGGCTTTTTTTCTTTTTTTGCAGAGAAAGTGAGGGGGCAAAGAGGTTAGAATGAAAGAATGATTTTTATAAAAAGGAAAGAAGGAAGGAGAAGGGGAAAAGAGGGGAAAGGAGGGAGAAAAAAGTGGTATAAGTATAGTTTTTCATATTTTTCCATCTCTGAAGTCAGGACATGCCTTGCATTTGATGGGTCTACAATGCCAGAGCCAATGAGCTCTGATTGGCGTGCAGAGCTTATTCTTTTTCCTGATGACCTAAATCAGGGGCAGTGTGTCCATCACCAAAACTTTTAAGAACCTTTTGAGGAAGGAATATGAATCCTAGTTGTTGTTTGTTGGGATCAAAAGGTGAGAGCATCAAAACTTGCAAAAAGATATTAGTGATTTGAAAAAAGTTCCCAGAGAGGATAGTGAAACACTTTTATGAAATGCTGCATGATCAATGCTCTTGAAGGCACAAAAGACCATACTGTGTGGTGGGGAAATATGAGGATGTCAACACTATTGTCTGAAATATTACAGAAGAATTTACATCTAAAGATGAAGAAATTTGGAAACACATCAATCATTCATTTTGCTCATATTATTTTCCTTCTTATGTATATACAAAAGGGATTTATGATAAAAACGTACCTAAAAGAGATCTTTCTGTAAGTGTAAAATAAAAATCCTGAATTATAATGAAACTCTGCATTATCATTTGATAACAGTTTTGCCTTTTCAGTCATACATAAATTAATGTTTCATTCTATTTTTTAAATAAAAATATACATTGAATTTTAATAAAATTTAATTTTAAAAAGAAACAAAAATGAAACTAAATAAATTTTCAAATTTCAAATAAGTGCTTATTTTCATTAGTAGAGATCTTAGTATTTAAAAGTAAAGGAGAGCTTGAAAATATTAAAAATTAGTTTGGAACCACTGGTATTTTCAAAATACAATTCTCCTTTTAGATATAAGTATTTAAGTAATTGGTTCTTTTTTTAAGTAATTGGTTGACATTATTTGCACAAATAGCTTGGTAAAATAGAAAGAGCACTGGACTCACATATCCTGAATTCCAGTTTTGGAAACCAATTAACCTTAAGAGATCTGTCCATTACTTTTGAACAAATTTTCTTTCTACCAATGATACTCATGATTTTTGCACCATTTATCACTTCTTGGATCCTGCATTTCTAACTAGCTCCCAGTCTGTGGCAATGTTGCTGACCCATGGGCCACACCTTGAGTACTAAGACCTTTAAAGAAACTCTATCTGTATTCATACAGTTTTTGCCATATTCCTCATCTGGAAGATTTGACTCCCTTGTTTATTTTGGTTTTCTGAATATTTTAAGAAACTACACCTTGGTATTCCAATTGTTTATAAAATCTGTAGTTTTTCTAAAAGTACATTGGAGAAATCAGATTACACCAGTTTTAGGGCATTTACTCCATGCCTGCCTAGTCAGATCTGGACAAATACTAAATATGTGAGATTAATTTTGCCTCATATCTTGAAAATTTTCCCAGTGGAAGAGGAGATGTAACTTACTGGGAAGATGGCCCAGAGAAAACGTTCCCTCTTTTCCCTACTAAAGTACCAAATGTTTCAGAAAGCAGCACCTCACACTCATCTGAATCACGCTCAGGGATAACTGTGCTGGGGATGTGGACGCTAATGCTCTGATTTACATCTAGGAGGGTTAGTGCACAGAAGGTAGTGCTGGAGAACTAGTCCTACCATTGGGTTAGTGTACGGAAGTTAACTCTAGGGTGTGAGTCTCACAGCTGGGTTAGTCCATGAAAGTCAGCTCTCGGGGGTGAGTCTCACAGCTGGGTTAGTACATGGAAGTCAGCTCTAGGGGGTGAGCCCCACAGCTGGGTTAGTGCACAGAAGTCCCAAGGCTGCACAGAACAGGGAGGCTCTGGGTCTGGCCCACCAACTTTTTGTTCCCCACTAAGCCTCCGGGCCTGCTATGGGAGGGGCTGCTGTGAAGTTCTCAGACATGCCCTGGAGACGTTTTCTCCATTGTCCTGGTGATTAACATTTGGCTTCTGCTTATTTATGCAAATGTTTGCAGCCAACTTGAATTTCTACTCAGAAAATGTGTTTTTATTTTCTTTTGCATCATCAGGATGCAGATTTTCCAAACTTAATGCTCTGCTTCCTCTTGAATGCTTTGCCGCTTAGAAATTTCTTCCAACAGATACCCTAAATTATCTCTCTCAAGTTCAAAGTTCCACAGACCTCTAGGACATGGGGAAAATGTCGCCAGCCTCTTTGCTAGAACATAGCAAGGATTACCTTTATTCCAGTTCCCAACAAGTTCCTCAGCTCCATCTGAGACTACCTCAGCCTGGACTTCATCATCCATATCGCAATGAGCATTTTGGTCAAAGTAATTCAACAAGCCTCTAGGAAGTTCCAAACTTTCCCACATCCTCCTGTCTTCTTCTGAGTCCTCCAAACTGTTCCAACTGCTGCTTGTTACCCAGTTCCAAAGTCAATTCCACATTTTCAGGTAGCCTTATAGCAGCACCCCACTCTACTGGTACCAAGTTACTGTATTCGTCTGTTCTCACGCTGCTATGAAGAAATACTCAAGACTGGGTAATTTATTAAAAAAATAGATTTAATTGACTCAAAGTACTGCATGGCTGGGGAAGCCTCAGGAAACTTATAATCATGGCAGAAGACACCTTTTCACAGGGTGGCAGGAGAGAGAATGAGAGTTAAGCAAAGGGGGAAACCCCTTATAAAACTATCAGATCTTATGGTAAGTCACTCACTATCATGAGAAAAATACGAGGGAAACCGTCCCCATCTTTTGATTGTTTCCACCTGGTCCTGCCCTTGACATAGGATTATTACAATTCAAGGTGAGATTTGGGAGGGTATACAGAGCCAAACCATATTACTTAAATTCTGCTTTGATTTCCAAATTAGAGTGTAAAATTTAATATTATCAAATTTAGGATAAAATGTCTTAATCGTATGTACAGTATGTGTTTATAGCATTTATTTTAAAATATTTTCTTTTAGCTTAAGAGGTGTAACCTTTTTTCTTCCCACATTCTCTTTTTCACATTCCACACTCCCTCCAAGTGTTCCTCCCAGAACACTTCCTGATGTTCTGTATCTTCTCAACTTCCTTGGAGAGAGGTTTCCTTCCCTCCTCTTCATTCTCATGTTGAGGGAGCTGGCAGTGGTCACAGGTTTGGAGGCCCAGCAGCCTCACCAGCATAGACAGCAGCTTGGTGCAGATTAGAAGTCAGCCTAATGCCATCTGCAGTGACATTCTCTTCATTACTGTAATACTACCAAGAGGCATGGGGCTCCCAGGTGACATCCCCACTGACACCTGATGCCTCATCTCCATTCTCATGTCTAAGACGCATTAGAGCCTTTACCCTCAGGATATTCCCACACTCAAGCCTGATCTTCACTGCACCTGGCAGCACATTCTTCTATTTTGCAAAATGGGATAACTAAAGACACAGTTTGTGCCATTGAACATACAGCTTGGATTTGTGTTTTCATTCTCTTCTTTTTTTTTTCCAAGTGGAAATTTGTAAGAAAAGAAGTGAGAAATACGATCTTTCCTCCACTATTTAAAAACCAGAAGCCTGGGCCGGGTGCGGTGGCTCATGCCTGTAATCCCAGCACTTTGGGAGGCCAAGGTAGACAGATCACAAGGCCAGGAGTTTGAGACCAGCCTGGCCAATATGGTGAAACCCTGTCTCTACTAAAAATACAAAAATTAACCGGGGGGGGGGTGCGGTGGTGGTGGTGCATGCCTGTAGTCCTAGCTACTTGGGAGGCTGAGTCAGAAGAATCACTTGAACCCGGGAGGTGGAAGTTGCAGTGAGCCGAGACCATGCCATTGCACCTCAGCCTAGGTGACAGAGTGAGACTCCATCTCAAACAAACAAACGAAACAGAAGCCTGTAACCTATCTTTATTTTTACTTTTCTGAATAAATATCCATTTGCTTCCAAATTATTTACACTATACAACACACTTCCCCCGCTAATTTGGAATGCCATCTTTATAATTATGAAATTTTTATATTTATTCTTTTTTTCTCTCATTTTCCTTTATTTCCATCCATGCTCATTTATGTCAGCAGCACTTTTAATTATTGAAGCTATAAAATATGTGTTGTTATGAGAAACGGTTGTTTCCTCCCTATGTTCTTATTTTTCAGAGTTTTATTCTCTTACAGAATCTTCCATTTGTGACTTTAGCTTTATAGATATAAACACACATAAATGTGAGTTCATGGCATAATGTATTAATTAATTTTGGAAAATTGCATGTTTATAATTTCAAAATTTTAGGTATGAATGCAGCCAATAAATCGAGTTATTCAAAGTGTGTACATTCCTTTATGTTTCACAGGAAAGTTTTATAATTTTTGGTAACAGATGAGCCCAGTTAGCTTTATTGCTTGACTTGTAAAAGCTTTTTACTTGCTGCTATTAATGAGATTTGTTCCTTCGTTGCATTCTAATGCATTATTTTTGATATACAAAAATCTGGTTGTTAGTGTTCTCATTTTTGTTATTGTTGTTTTTCTGAATTTTTAAAACTTTAAAAAAATTCCATACATATATATATATATATATATATATATAATAACTTCAAAAGCATATAAAAATGCATGCTCATTGAAGGAATTTGAGGGAATTTTTAAATGTATAGAACACTCTAAATAAACATAAGCATATCCATTCCATGAAATGTCTGTGCAGTCAATATTTCCCTCTTGCCCTTTATCTATGTGTATACGTGTCTAAATACTCAAAGTGATATCATATTGGATATAAGATTTTGTGTCTTAATTTTCCAATTAACAAGAACTTTTACCCACATTAATCATTATTTATTACAAACATGATTTGTAAGGGCAAAATATATTCTAGATTATGACTGTAACAAGTTATTTTTGTTTGGACAGTTTAATTTCAAATTTAATATGATAATTAATATTTTAGTCTCATTGTACATACATTTTTATTTAGATTCCAAGTTTTCTTCAGTTTCACTTCATAGAAATGACATTACTAGATTAGAGGTTTGCAGATTAATTTTAGGCTGCGTGGAGAAATTAAGCCTGAGAGAGGTAAACTACCAGATTTTGTGAAGTAAAGGGAGAATCTCTCTGTAAGTCCTGGAAGAAGTCATAGAAACCAGCAGAAAGGATGCATAGAATTATCCAGAACCCATGCTAGAGTAGAACTTGGAGACAGAGAATAAGACAAACTTCATTTACCTAAAAATGTGGAAATAAGCATCTTAGCCTATACCAGACCTGAAAATCGGAAGTAGAGGGAGGAAGACGTGGTTGGGTCCTAATGATGATGAACATAGACAGTAACACCCAGAGTCTATCCGCAGTGGGAAAGAGCCTCTTCCTGAAGGAGAAACATTGGAAACCTGTGTAAGACTCGGTGACCCAGAGCACCGGCCCCCAAGGAATGGAAAGGCATGACTAGGAAGTGCAGCTGTGCAGGGTGGCAGCATTGACAAGGTGCATTGCTCAGGAAGAGGGAGGTGCGTTGGAGACAGGACAAGACACCTTCGGTGGCTTGGTCATAAAGCAAAGGAGGAAAGCAGGCCTTACTGAATAAAGTTAGTTTCAAATAATCAGAATAAAGCTGACCAAGTTAATAACAGCAAATCAGCATCCTTTAATTAAAGCAGGTGTACCTACTGCAGCAGCAGGAGAGAGCACTCTTGAACTAAGAAACCAAGGAAGCCACATAACCCCCACCCCCACCCCCACCCCAGCACGGCTTGCTGTTGCTAGTTCAGGAACATCTTACTTAGGAATCATGAAAAGATCATCATGAACACCCCTACAAAGTCAAAGTGCAACAACCACATCGGTTTTAAAAAGAGAACCATCAGATAGAGAAAAGTTGTAACACAGGATATAAAATTGAATCAAATTTAATTAAATAAAGCAGTTTCACATAAAAAAGAATATCATGTATCTAAAATGTCAAAACTCAGCATGGAAATGGACAACTAGAAGAGAGTGAAAAGTGAGTCAACAAAATTCTTTCTTTTTTTTTTTTTTTGAGACGGAGTCTTGCAGTCTTGCTCTGTCACTCAGGCTGGAGTGCAGTGGCCGGATCTCAGCTCACTGCAAGCTCCGCGTCCCGGGTTTACGCCATTCTCCTGCCTCAGCCTCCCAAGTAGCTGGGATTACAGGTGCCCGCCACCTCGCCCGGCTAGTTTTTTGTATTTTTTAGTAGAGACGGGGTTTCACCGGGTTAGCCAGGATGGTCTCGATCTCCTGACCTCGTGATCCGCCCGTCTCAGCCTCCCAAAGTGCTGGGATTACAGGCTTGAGCCACCACGCCCGGCCCAAAATTCTTGCTATAAACTAAAAAACAAAACAGACAAAATTATCTCAGAAATAATAACTCAACTGCAAGGACCCCAAAGTAGAGTAGATATTACCAAAAGTACCAAAGGGGGATGAAGAATAGTAATGTAAAGAATTAAGAAAATAAAAATATAGTAAATAGCAGTAAACAACACCTGATATAAATTTTGTGACAGAGATAGAATATGGGGGAAGATAGCTTAAAACACATGATTAGAGTCAATGAAGAGAAAACGTAAAACAATGAGAGAACTAATATTTAAAACTGTAACTGAAGAACAGTATCTGTTAAATAAGAGACTTAACTACATATGAGAAGAACCCACTATACACTCAAGGACATTGATTCAAAAAGGTCCTTTCAAAAAACTATCCTAGCAAAGTTAGTAGACATAAAGATAAAGGGAAAAATATCTCAAGGGCCTCCAGGCAAGAAGACACATTACAGAGAAGGGAAAGAAAATCAGCATGATACCAGCTGTTTCATTAGACAACCGTGGAACGCCACCACCAAGAAGCTCAAGGAAGAAAAATGCAAGTCAAGAATTCTATATCCAGTCAAATTTCTTTGAGATTCAAAGCAATAGAAAAACAATTTAAACGTGCAAGAGCTCTGGGAATCTTGTATTACGAAATACTTCCTGAGGATTATACTAGACAACAAGCTTTATGCAAACAAGAGACAACTGAAGAAACTTGGGCAAAAAAGAACAGCAGGGAAAATGGAATGTATTTCTCTGTCAATCTAAGACTAACTTACGGTGGAGATGCTTGTAATATGATCTTGTAATGTATTATGATGCTTGTAACATATGCTTGTAATATGATCTGTCATGTATTAGTAGCCAACTTAAAATGGAAGCTAAAAAGTAGGGAAATGGGAAAATAGAAAACGCTTACTGAGTAGGTTAGAGGTGAGAATCAAATGATATTTAAGCTTGTCAAACCAAATAGGAGAAGCTTATGAAAGAAAGGAATAATAAGAATAAACATAAATTAATTGGCATGAAGGTAATGCTAAAATAAAATATCATTCTTGCTAAAGACCAAACACAAACACAAAACAACCGCCAAAAACTTGAGTAGAATAATTTAGTGATTAATTCTCATAAGTCAATCGAATGAAATATCTACTCCTTTAATCTTGAAATAGGACTCAGTGGGAAAATATAGCATAAAATATTTTGAATCTTCATTCTTTCGCTCTTGGTTTAGGCCTCTAAATGAATGTTACTGATGACTGAAAGAATGCTAGTGACTCTTCCTGGACAGTAACTTATGGTGACAGTGCTCCCTACACAGATGCCTGCTCAAAGTAAGGAGGTATAGGTCAGAAAGTTCAGTGTGCTGTGCAGAAGCAGGAAGGGAGCCATGCCCACCACACAGTTTGACCTGGATTCACTCCTTTTACTGTATTCCCTGTTCTTGTTCTGACCATGGTCTACTCCGCACCAATCCATCTTCTAAAATGTGCTATACTAGAATTTTAATATTCTTTGAAATATTACTCCTCAGGCCGGTCTCTCATTACTATCGCCTTAACTGTTTTATATTATTTAGTAAGAACAATATAACTAATACTGTGATTATTATATTTTTGTGTCCGGGTATTTTTTTAAATAACATTTTGGTTCATAAAGAAACTTCATTACTTTTTCCTTTCTCATCCAACAAAAAAAGATAGTAAACACATTCTTGAAGAAATTTTTCATATAAAAATTATAAACAAGACTGTAATCCCAGCACTTTGGGAGGCCAAGGAGGGCGGATCACCAAGTCAGGAGATCAAGACCATCCTGGCTAACGCGGTGAAACCCTGTCTCTACTAAAAATACAAAAAATTAGCTGGGCGTGGTGGTGGGCGCCTGTAGTCCCAGCTACTCAGGAGGCTGAGGCAGGAGAATGGCGTTAACCCAGGAGGCGGAGCTTGCAGTGAGCTGGGATCACGCCACTGCACTCCAGAGCCTGGGCAATGAAGCAAGACTCCTCTCAAAAAAAAAAAAAAAAAAAAAAAAAAATATATATATATATATATATACATATATATAAACAAAGGGCCAAATTTACGGCTAAAAGTTTTTCACCATTTATATTTTCACTCCAGTAAGAATAGTTTAGTTACAACTATTCACTGCAACTAATATTGCCTTTTTACCTTCACTGCATTAAAGTGTCAAAAAAAGTATTTTTTCATTTTAATCTCCATTTTTAACTACCAGTGCGGCTTAAAATTTTTTAATGTTTGTTGGCCGTCGTATTTGTTTCTCTGTGATCTGTTTCTCTCTATCCTTTGCTCAGCATAGTATTTTTCTTTTGGCATAGGAACATTTTATGTTTTAAGTTTATGCATTTTTGTCTCTCCAATTTATTACAATTAATTTCTTTAGGTTTCAGTTCATTATTTTCTAAAGTAATTTTATAAAAATTACATAAAGGACTCAAATGTCTTTAGCCAACAGATTTTAGTCATTATTTATGGAACAATCTACCCAAGAACAGTAGAATACATATTCTTTTCAAGTACCCATGGGCTGTGAACCAAAATAGACCATATCCTAAATCATGGGGGGAAAAAAACCTCTAAACAAATTTAAAATATTTGAAACAATACAGACTTTGTTCTCTGACCACAATGCAATCAAACTAGAAATAAAAAATAGAAGAATAACAGGAAAATATCCAAATACTTAGAAGCTAAACAACAGACTACCAAGTAATCCATGGGCTACAGAGGAAGTCTTAAGAGAAATAAAAAAAAATATACATTGAATTGAATGAACACGAAAATGCAACATATCAGAGCTTATGGGATGCAGGTGATAGAGTTCTGAGAGAAAAGCTTATAAAAGTAAATTCTTATGTCACAAAATAAAAGAAGTCTCAGATCAATAATCTAAGCTCCCACATCAAGATATGAAAAAGAAAAAGGAGCAAAGGAAACCTATTGCAAGCAGCAGGAGGGAAATTATAAAGTAGAAGCTGGAATTAATACAACTGATGACAGAAAACCCAAGAATCAAAGAGTTGACTTTTGAAAAACGTCAATACAATCTGCAAACCTTTTACAAGACTAGCAAGAAAAGAGTGAAGAAAAAAATTACCAATAAAACAGAAATATCCCTATAGACATTGCAGAAATCAAAAGCATAGTAACCATTTACTAGGAACAACTCTACACACATAAATAGGAACACTTGGAATGGACTATTTCCTCAAAAAACTATCATAATTTGTCCATTATGAAGTAGATGATAGACTCACCTTATGTCTACTAAGGAAGATAAATTTGCAATTTAAAAGATCCCTCCAAAACTCTCCAGTCCACATGGTTTTACTGGAGAATTCAACCAGATATTTAAAGACAAATTAACAACGTTAATTTTATACAATGTTTTCCCTAAAATAAAAGAGGAGAGAACATGCCCAAAGTCAGGTCATATACAGTATTTGCTGATATCAAAACCAGGAAAAGTCAGTATAAAAGAAGAAAATTACAGACCAGTATTCCTCATGAATATGAATCCAAAACTCTTATTTGTAAAATAAAAAGTATGGAAGCAAAATATTAGCAAGTAGAATTCAGCAATACATACAAAGAATTATCTACCATGATGAATTGAATATGGCTGGTTCAATAGTCAAAAAACCAGTCAATGTAATCCACTCTATTTACAGGCTAAAGAAGAAAAATCACATGTTCAAATGAATTGATGCTGGAAAAGGCTTTGATACAATGGAACAACAACTCATGATAAAAACTCATAGAAAATTAGAACTAAGGGAAACTTCCTTAATTGAAAAATAGCATCTTCACAATCCCTACAGTTAGAATCACACTTAATAGTGAAAGGCTGAAATGCTTTCCTCTTTTTTTTTTTTTTTTGAGACGGAGTCTTACTGTGTTACCCAGGCTAGATGAAGTGCAGTGGTTGCGATCTTGGCTCACTGCAACCTCCACCTCCCTGGTTTAAGGAATTCCCCTGACTCAACCTCCAGAGTAGCTGGGATTACAGGCACGTGCCACCATGCCCAGCGAATTTTTTTTCTTTTGTATTTTTAGTAGAGATGGGGTTTCACCGTGTTGGCCAGACTGGTCTCGAGCTCCTGACCTCAGGCAGGAGGTCCTGACCGCCTTGGCCTCCCAAAGTGTTGGATTACAGGTGTGAGCCACTGTGCCCGGCCAAATGCTTTCCCCTTAAATTTGAGAACAAGTAGGGGATGTCCATGCTCATCACCTTTATTAAATATAGTCCTAGAAATGCTAGTCAATGTAATAAGGCAACAAAAGGGAATAAAAGCAAATAGATTGAAAAGAATGAAATAAAACTGTCCGTATATGCAGATGAACTCATTGTTTATGTAAAAATGCCAAAGAATCTATCAAAACCAAAACAAAAAAATACCTTCTAGGACTAAATAATATGTTTAGTGAGATCATAGACTACAAAAAAAAAAAAAAAAGCTAAAAAAATCTATGTTTCTGTATGCTAGCAATGAACACATACAAACCAAAATCAAAGATACAATCTCATTATAATCACTCAAAAAATGAAACATTTAGGTGTATATCTAATAAAATACATCTGGACTTGTATTCAGAAAACTACCAAAGGCTGCAGAAATGAATCACAGGTCTAAATAAATGGATCTAAACATACTATGTTTATGGATCGGGGATACAACAGAGTAAAGATGTTAATTCTTTACAAATTGATAAACAACATTAATGCAATATCTATCAAATTATCAGCAAAAGTCTTTTTTAAGAAATAAGATTATTCTAAAATTGTTAAGAAAAGACAAATGAACTTGAACAGCTAAAACAATTTTGAAAAAGAATAAAGTGTGAGAGATTACTTGATTTCAAAATTTATTATGTAACTATTGTAATTAATACTGTGGTATTGGCAGAGGAATAGGCAGATCAATGGAACAGAATAGAGAAACCCAAAATAGACCCACAATAGTGCAGCCAAGTTATTTTTGATAAATGTGCGAAAACAATTTAATGTACAAAGAATATTCTTCCTAATAAATGGCGTAGGAACAATTGGATATCTATAGGTAAAACAGGGAAACTTGAACTAAAGCTGACACTATACAAAAATTAACTCAAAGTGAATCATACATTTAAATGTAAAACCTAAAACTCTAAAACTTTTAGAAGAAGACATAGGAGAAAAATCTTTGGGACTTTCTTCAGTGCTTCATGAACAGTTCTTAGATATGACACCAAAAGCACAATTTCTAAAAAGAAAAATCAATAAATTGGGCTGCATCAAAACTAAAAATTTTTCTCTGTGAAAGACTTTGTAAAGAGACTATAAAGACAAGTTACAGGCTGGGAAAAAATATGCGTCAATCATAAATCTTACAAATAACTCATATCTAAAATGTATAAGGAAATCTCAACACTTAACAGTAAAACATATCTAATTAGAAAAGGGGTAAAAGAAATGAAGAGTTATTTCACAGAGATGATAAATGAATGGCAAATAAGCATATGAGAAGACGTTCAACATCAATAGTCATCATAGAAGTTCAGGGTAAGCCTGTGATGAGATGTACCCATACAGCTATCAGAACAGCCAAAATAAAATATAGCAATAGTGCCAAATGCTGGTAAGGATGCGAAAAATGGGATCTCTCATTTGTTGCTGGTCAAAACAGAAAATGGTACAGCCACTCTTGAAATTGTTTGGCAATTTCAGCTTTTGCACTCCTGGGGATTTATCCCAGAGAAATGAAGAATGAAGACTTAGGCTTAGCCAAAACCTGTATATGACTGTTTATAGCAGCTTTATTTGTAATAGCCAAAAGCTGGACATTGTAGATGTCCTACAATAGGTGAATGGTTAAACAAACTCTGATAAATTGACACAATGGAATGCTATTCAGGAATAAAAAGGAATGCGCTACTGACATACACGACTTGGGTGAATCTCAAGAGCATCATGCTAAGTGTTAAAAGCCCATTTCTGAAGGTCACATTCTGTGGATTCCACTTCTACAGCATTCCTTAAATGACACAATTATGGATATGCAAACAGATTAGTGGTTGCCATAAATTAGGGATGGGGTGGGGGGGATGAGAGTTTGATGATTAAGGGGTGACATGAGGGAAAAATCTTTGTGGCTGTGGACCAGCTCTGTCTGCTGAGGTGGGGCTTTCACTAATCTACACAAGGGGTTACATGACATGGAACTGCACACACACAATGCCAGTGTGAATGTGCTGACTGTGATATTGTACTATAGTTATGTTAGATGTAACCATCAGGAAAATGGGGTGAAGAGTACACAGGATCGCTTTGTAACATCTGTATAACTTCTTGTGAATCTATAGTTATTTCAAAATAAAAAGTTTAAAAAATCACTTGCTGTCTTTGTAAGTAAACATTTTATCTATTGTATAAAAATATGGTTAAATGTATAATAAAATAAATAATACGTAGAAATCACAAAGTGGCCCTTGATGATCTTAAATAATGACTACTCCATTCACATTCAGTGATCTCTCTGAATTTCATTCTTCGTGCCTACCACTTTGGCTTAGCCAGGGGCAGCTGTTTTAAGACCTTGCTTATTTCTGGTCAACAGAAATGTGTTACATTTAGATAATATTGGAGCCATGGTGTGTAGTTACCACCAGAGCAATTTGTCGTGTGTTAACCAATGACGTATTACCTCTTACTGGCCTCTAGGTGTTTATTAGTTTTCAATATCTTCCTCACTTTTTACCTGTTTCAGCATTTTCAGTTTGTGTTTTTACAATTGTCTGGCTTCTCTGTTTCTTTCTTTCTTTTTTTCAGTCTTTTTTTCTCTGTACATTTCATTTGGGATAGCTTCTATTGCTATACCTTCAAGTTGATTAATCATTTTTTGTGGAGTGTCCAATCTGCAGTTAATCCTATCTAGTATATTTTTCATCTCTAGAAGTTCACTTTGAGACTTTAAAAAATACCTTCCAAATGTCTGGTTAAAAAATGCCCAGGTATTTCTCCACCTTCCTGAATATTTGGATTATATTTATAATAACTGTTTTAATGTTTCTATCTACTAATTCTCTTATCTGTGTCTTGTCTAGTTCTATTTTGATGTATTGGGATTTCTCCTCCATATGGGTCATATTTTTATTCTTTGTATATCCAGTTATTTCAGTTGGATGCCAGACATCGTATTTTTACCTTGTTGGTACAGGGTATTTTTTTAGTCCTGTAAATATTCTGAGTTTAGCTCTGAGATGCAGTCAAGTGACTCGGAAATAGTTTGATCTTTTGAGAATGAGCTTAACAACATGGTGGGACAAAAGTAGATTTAATTTAGAGCTGGTGTTTCCCATGCTCAGCAAGATCCATCTGGGTGCTCCATCCCGTGTCTTGTGTCTGCTTTTCCTAATGGGAGCATAAAGTATTCTTGTTTCTGAGTGAGCTCAAGGAATTTCCTTCTCTGCTCCTTTCTAGTGATTTCTTCCCCAGCCTTGGGCTGTTTCCTTACACACGTGTGCTGATGAGACTCAGCTGAAGGCCAAGGGCGGGTCTCTGGGGATCTCCCTCTGCAAAACTGCTCCTTGCTGTTTACCTGTCTTGGCCTCTGTGGATCTCCAAGACTATCTCCTCAACTAAGATGAATGGAGGGCCCTGCCTCGGTTGCCCCTCCTGCAGTTATTATCTAGGCTCTCTCTGGGCAATGAGGCAGGGCAATTATAGGACTCACTGTTTTATTTCTCCTCTTTAGGGATTACTGTCCTGCACTATCTGGTGTTCAGTGTCGGAGAGCTGTTGCTTCTTCCGTTATGTCTGTTTAGTTGATTGAGGTGAGAGGGTTAATTCGTTTCTGCTCGTACAAGTTGAGTTCTACGAAGTCACTTCTATCCCTTGGTCTTCACGGTCAGTCTCCATTTTATTGGAGAGAAGCTCAATCTCAGAATGAAACCCTGTTGTAATACCATTCTCTTGAGTGTCTCATGACCTTACAAGTTGAAAATCACTGCCCAAAGCCTTCACAGGTGTCCTGAGCTCATATGGTGCCTCATGGAGGGCTGGACTCAGAAAGCCTCATCCACAAACTAGGATCTGAAACAGCCTCTGCAGAGCACTGTCTCTCCCAGTTTAGCCCCTTAGTAAGTCGACCAGTTACCAATGATCCAAAAACAAACCACCCAAAGATAAGGGCCATCCAACAACGATTTCATTGTGTTCCCAGACTGTGTGTCAGAAATTCAAGCAGGGCACAGCAGGGGCATCTTGTCTCTGCTTGGTGATTTCTGGTACCTTGGTGGGAATCCTCAGTGACTGATAGCTGAGGCTGGACTTACCGGGGTGTCCTCACCTGCAAGTCTGGCAGTGGATGCCTGTTGTCCACTGGCTCCTTGGCTGAGGCTGACCTGTGGGTAAGGACGGGAGCACTGCATGTAGCCTCTCCATATTTTCCAGACTTCCTCACAGTATATGTTTCTCACATGTGGCTCAGCTCTCCAAAAACAGTGATGGGCACCCAGGTGGGAGATGCATTATTTAAAAAAAATAATATAGACTTAAGTTTCAGAGCAGTTTTAGGTTCATGAGCAGTAAGTATGAAGAGTTTCCGTAAATCTCTGCCTCTCCATCAACATTCCTACCAGAGTGGCATATTTGTTATCAGTGATGTCTTACATTGCCACAGATGGGCTTCTTTCACTCAGCAATATCCATTTAAGATTGCTCCATGTCTTTTCATGGCTTGATAGCTCACTTCCTTTTAGTACTAATGAATGTTCCATTATCTGGATGTACCACAGTTTATTTATCCAGTCATCTGTTGGAAGACACCATGGTAGCTTCTAAATTATGACAATTACGAGTAAAGCAGCTATAAACATCATGTGCAGGTTTTGTGTGCCCATGCACTTTCAAATGCTGGATCATATTGGAGGAAGTATGCTTAGTTTTGTAAGAAACTGACAAATTGTCATCCGAAGTGGCTGCACTGCTTTGCATTCTAACCAGCAATGAATGACAGTTCCTGTTGCTCACCATTCTAGCATTCAGTGACGCCAGCATTTTGGATTTTTACCATTCTAATAGATGAGTTGTGTGTGGTGTCTCATTTCAGTTTTCCTGATGAAATGTGATGGAAGCGTCTTTTCATATGCTTAATTGTCATTTTAATAACTTCTTTGGTGAGACTGCACTGTTTTTTAAGGCCCAATCTTGGAAGTCACACAGTATCAAATCTATATTGAAGCTATCAAAAGCCTGACAACATTTGATGGAGGCAAATATAGATCCACCCTGCCTGAATATGTGGCAAGTCACATTGCGGAACAACATGTGGATGTGAGGACTGAGGAAGATGTCGCGGGGAAATACAATCTACTTTCGTATCTTCAATAAGATAGAACAATGCACGTACGAGAGTTTAGAGAAACTGGGGTCAGGGCATGGAAAGAACTAAACATATTTGGAAGACTTGATTAACGTGGTCTGGGTTCCTTGACAGATCATCACTTAGAATAGTGGCTGACAGCCACAGAATCATGTTACAGATCATTTACACAACACCCCCTCTCTGGCATCAAATTACATTTTTAAGTCCACAGCACCAAAAGTAATGTCTTGAGAAAGTCATACAATCTATGTGGGCTTCCATTATTTTATTCTTAAAAAGTGTAGTGTGAACTAGAATCCTTGAAAGACCTCTTTCCATTCTAAATCTCTACTTTTTTTTTTTTTTAGGTAGATCTAAGTTACCAGGAGGCTAATTTCTCCTTCCTGTAAAGATGAAATCCACCTAAGGGTGAAGGTTACTTAGAAGGTGATAGAAAGCATTAGCTGGCCCTTTTACTAATTTTGAGGGAAACTATGGGGAAAAGAAACAAATACCCCGAATTGCTAAGCATTGGCTTCATGTCTTGTCCTCTTGCCCTAATTCCGCCCTCAGAGTGCACAGATTCATCAGGTAAAGAGAAGAGACGATTCTTTCAGTCCTGGCTTGTTCAAAGCAGTCTCAGTGATAAACAGGTCTACAGATGAGCTTTACCCATAGAAAACCGTATTCAAAAGCTCCAAGATCTTCTTATAACCACAAGGTCAACGTTTAAAAAGAAGGGAAACAAGTAGGAAAAAATCTTAATGACATCATTTCCCTGTGTGGCTCTCATTTCTTACATTGCTTTACTTTTCTGTCATTTGCACCTACTTTTCAGGTCCAAATGTCAGGTATCAGAATTCAAAGGGAAACACTTTCTCTCACTTATCTGTGTTTCTGTTCCCCAGAGTCCCAGGCCTAAATTTCAGATTCTATTTTTATAGTCCTCACAGTGGAGAGTTATGTGGAACACATTGATTGTAGCCAGTTAGGTGTTGAGAAATTTCCTTTACTAAAAGCTTTGTATGACTTGAGAAAGGAGAGAGCTGGGCAAGCAGTAAGACTCAATATTCAGGAAAAGATTTTTTTTCCAGTGTGAGCCTGCAGTTGTTACTTACAGCCTAGTGTTCTGTCTGCATCCAACAGTTTTAACAGGAGCTGCAGATGCTCCTGGAGAAAGTTCCTTACTTGATGCCTATCAGAAATTCAGACATTTCATTAGCGCTGGAGACCATTTACTCTTCTTGTAGCACAAAATAAGCAATTTTATACAATACCCACCTATTATCAGGTAACAGGTTTTCCTATTTTGTGTGTGTGTGTGTGTGATCTCAGCTTACATATCATGTCTTCAGAGAAAGCTTTCCTGCCCCTTATTCCACAGCCTCAATCCCAGTCTCGGCCCAGTTCCTCTTTTCTATGACTCTCATAGAATATTTTGAGCTTGTTTCAAGCATTTATCTGCTTATGAGTATTATTATTGGATGAATGTGTCTTCTGCACAGCCATGGAAAGCCTTGGAAAATGCCCATGCTGATGTTTGTAGCTCAGTGCATGCACAGTACATATACAAAATATAACTGTCAAATGAATGAAGAAATGATAATTTCTTCTTCCAATCTCCATTTCTTAAATCAGAAAACAGAAGTTAAAAATTTAAGACTCTTATTTTGTGATCTTGCGGTTGATGTGTGGTATAGATGGTAATGGACTTGAGGTCTCTAACAGCCCCCACCCTATTATATGCCAGTTGTACTCTGTTTCAATTGCCTTTTAACCCACTGGAAAAGGTTTGATTTTTGTTAAAGTCAAACAAGAAATAAATTGCTGCTTGTCACATATTAGTTGCAGTAGAACAAACTGAGACGTATCCCTTTGTTCAGAGTGGGACCTACTGTGCAAAGATGCCTCAGGAAAAATTGCAGTCCACACTTGCTGCAGTGTAGTGCATTCGTTTTGTTTTTTGAAACATCTTGTGACCTAGCCAGTCTCTTAATGACACAACAGATTGTCCTAGAAGTTAGCTTGCAAAGCATTTTAAGCTTTCTTCACTAGAAACTTCTAGGTATCTGTGCAGGGATAAGATAAAAACATGTTTGGATGAAGTTGTTATAAAACTTCAATAATTAACATACAAAGATATTACAGAAACAGTATGAAATACTCAAATATCTTGATATACCATTGGGTGTGTGTGTGTGTGTGTGTGTGTGTGTCTGTGAACGTTTCTCAATAAACTAACTTTTTTGGGGTAATTGTTATAATTTCCTTTTATAAAAAAGGCTTTTTGTATGTGTTTCAACTTTTGACATTCTCAGACTGATGAATATTTAATTATTACCAAATAATATTGAAAATAAATAGTTTTAAGCCTCTTCCACATGTATTTTTTGGTTCACATCTTTCATTTACACTATTAAAATAATCTACTTGGTTATTTTTAATATTTATTTTCTCTCATTTTTTAAATTAGAACATAGAGTAAACTTGACTTTGTGTGTGTGTGTGTGTGTAAAGTTCTGAGAGTTTGGCAAACATATGCAGCCATGGAACACCACAGCCATCAAGATTTAGAACAGCTCCATCTCCCTGTAAACTCTTTTGTAGTCAACCTCCAGCCTGCTCCCAGGCCTGGCCTGCATTCATGAATCTACTTTTTGCCCTGATATTTTGCTTCTGAAAGAATGACATACAAAGGAAATGATATAGTATGGAACATTTTGAGTCTAACTCCTTTTACCCAGCATAGTCCATTTGGGATTTATCCACGTTGTCGTGTGGATTGGTGTTTCATTCTTCATTACTGCTCAATTGTATTCATTGTATATATGCACCTCGGTTTGTTCATTTATTCTGCAGTTGAGGACTATAGGGGTTGCTTCTAGGTAATGAATAAAACCACCGTAACAATTTATGTACAGTTTGTTTTGTGTGTGTGAACAAAATCTTTTATTCCACCTGGATAAACACCTCACTATATTAAGTATAGTTCAATTTTGTAATGTATTGTCAAACTATTTTACAAAATATCTGTACTATCTTGCATAGTAATATGACATGATAGTGATTGCATTTCCCCAATGACTAATAATATTGAACACCTTTTTATATGCTTATTAGCTATTCATAAATCTTCTATTTGAAGTTTTAGATATTTGGACCATTGTTTAAAAAGCATTGCTTTCTTATTTCTGAGTTTTGAGGATCTTGATATATCAAATGGTTACAAGTCCTTTATCAGATATATAATTTGCAAACTTGTTTTCCCCGTCTATGGGTTTTCTGTCTTTTCAGTCTCTTAACACTGTCCTCCCAGGAAGAAATGTTCAGTTTAATGATGTCTAATTTATCACTTTTTTTTCTTTTATGGATTCTGCTTTTGGTGTTGTATCTTAAAAATCTTTGCCTAACTCAAGATCACAAATATTTTCACTCGTGTTTTCATTTAGAAGATTTAGAAGTTTACATTTTTACAGTTTATGATATATTTTAAGTTGATTGTTGTATAGGATATGAGTTAGAAATTGATGCTGTGTTTTTTGTTCGTTTGTCTTTGCATATGAGTATTCAATTGTCTCAGCACTTTTGTTGAAAAAAAAAAACTATTTTTTCTTTATTGAATTGCCTTGGCATTTTTACTGAAAAATCAATTGACTGTAAATACGTGGGTATATTTCTGGCCTTTATTTTCTGTTTTCTTTATCTACATGATTATTAATACTCTCTTACTGTATTGTCTTGACTAGAGAAATTTTATAATAGGTCTAGAAATCAAGTAGTGTGAGTCCTTCAAATTTGTTTTTATTTATTTATTTACTTATAGATGTGCCTTTTTATTTTCCTATAATTTTAAAGTTAAATCTTTGGTTTTTGTAAAAAATGCTGCTGGATTTTTTACTAAAATTGTGTTGAGTGTGTGGAGAGTTGCAGGTGAACTGATATCTTAGCAACAGTGACTTTTCCAGGTCATGGATATGGTACATCACTGTTAGGTCTTTTATTTCATTCATCAGGATTTTCGACATTTCAGTGTACAGATCCTACACATACTTTGTGATATTCATATCCAATTATTTCATGTGTTTCATGTTATTGTGAATGGTACGTTTTTAAAATTTCAACTTCTAATTATTCACTGATGGAAGGTAGAAGTACAATTCATTTTCCTGTATTCACTTGTATTCTGTGACCTGCTAAACTCACAGATTGGTTCTAGAATTTTTTCTGTAGATGCTTTACAATTTTCTGTGTAAACAGAATTTCTGGGAAAAGAAAATTTTATTTTATTTTAGTACTTATATATTATTTTAATATCTTGTCTTATTATATTGTCTAGAAATTTTAGTATTCTGCTGAATGGAGTTATAAAGGCAGATAGCCTGGCTTTATGTGATTCCTGATCATAGGAAGAAAACATTTGCTCTTTCATTACTAAGTATGGTGCTAGATGTAAGTTTTTTTTTTATAGATACCCATTTTCAGATGAGGATGGTCCTTTTTATTCTTAGTTTGTGTAAAGTTTTTCATGATAAATGAATATTTATCTTTTCTTAAGTTTCTTTCTGCATCTATTGAGATCATCATGTAGTTTTCTTATTTAGTTAGCTAATTTGATGTATTAATTTAGTTGATTTTTGAATGTTCAACCATCCTTGCCTTCCTGGAATAAACACTATTGATTTATATTTTTGTATATTGTTGGATTCAATTACCTAAAATTTTATTGTGATTTTGGCATTTGCTTTCATGAGGAAAATTGATCTGTACTTTTCTTTTAATATCTATGTCTGAATTTGATAGCAAGGTGATATTAACCTCTTTAAACAAATTTGGACATTTTCCTTCTTCTTTTAAATTTGAGGAGAGCTTATGTGAAATTGGCATTATTTCTTCTTTACACATTTGGTAGGATTTGTCAAGGAAATTATGTGGGCTTTGCATTTTCTTTCTTGGAGTATTTGTACTACAAATAGTTTTTATATATCAATTAAAATAAAAATAAAATTTTATATATCAATTAAAATAAAAATAGAATTTTATATATCAAATAAAATAAAAATAAAATTAAATACTAAGTATATTTTTATATAAGTAAAAACAAAATTATATATATGATTTATATATTTATGTCGTATGTACATAATTTCTTGAGTGAGTTTGGGAGTTTGTGTCATGAAATTTGTTCATTGAATATAATTTGTTAAATTGTTGCTTAATATATTTCCTTATTATTTCTATAACATCTATAGGGTCTATAGTGATGTCCCTTTTTTTATTCCTTACATTTGCAATCTACCTCTTTTTTCTTTTTTCTTAGTCAATATGGCTAGAGATTTAATTTCATTTCTTAGTCAACATGGCTAGAGATTTTATTTCATTGATCATTTCATTTTGAATCAAAACACATGGAAAGTGACAAAATCCTGCATTTACAACAATCCAGTCTTGTGGAAATTAAGTCTCACCAGGCAGAGAACTCACTACTGTGAGAACAGCACCAAGCCAATCATGAAGTATCTGCCCCATGGGTTAAATGCCTTTCATTAGGCTTCATCTTTCAGCATCACTAAACTGGGGTCAAATTTCCAAGTGACTTTTGGTAAGGAAAAGCAAACCATACTCAAACCAGATCACCTTACGATCTCAGCTCTCAGATATGTTCAATGACAGTTGATTTGTAGATTTTCACACATATTCTTTGTTGTGCAGGTGGAGTGATCCTTCTTTCATCTTTCTACATCCTAAACAGAAATTCTTATGAATTGTTCAAACTTATATGTATCAAATACCTATTATGTATTAAAAAGGAAACAGAACCCAAATGAGAAATCTAAATCAAAATAAACCCAAATGACACTTCCATGTTATCATGATCATTAATATTGTTTTATATTCTTAGAACACATTTTAAAAAAGGAGTTAAAAAGTCATGATAAATATTTTTTAAAAGCTTTTGTACTTTCTAGTTTATAGTTTCTGAATTTCTAGTTTCTTTCTCAACTGCTCTCCTTTGCAGGCCTTACATTTTGGAGTTGTTATTGTTGACACTGTTTTATTCTTTCCTATTTTAGTTTATCAAATTTTAAACCATTTTTAGAGCTATGGCAATATTCAGTAGGGTTTGATATTTAGTGTTGTTATAATCTTTTCAAATAAAGGGTTATAGCCTTATATGATAAAATACTACAGTGGTAAATGTCTATGTATGAAGGTAAATAGTCTTTTATTTGAAATGCAAGTTGAACTTTTATGTACATGTTTTCTGGAAAGATACTGCAAAGCCATCCACATAGTCTCAAAGGGCTAGGAAGTACTACAAAGGCACTGTCTTAAGTACATCTTTATTTCAAATACAACTCTTAAGTGTTACCTTTGCTCTTCTTTTATGATGCAAATTAAATAATAGGCATTAGTGCTTTTAAAAATATATGTCATCTATAGAAAAATAAGAGATATACCTTTGATTATAAAGTTACCCCACAGAAATATAGGTAGATCATACCTGGGTACCACTACTGCATATCTGAATACCGCCAGAGCCCTTTTTGTTTGTTTGTTTTCAGGATGATTATTGATTAGGGTAAGTTTTGATTACCAGGATTTTTTTTGTTAATTCTAGTGCCCCAAAGAATGGAGGCAGTTCATACATCAATACTTCCTCCAGTAATGGATTCTTGGTCCTGGACATTTTTTAAATTGTGTTTCCTGTAGTTACTTAGCTGTTGACTAGCTTTCCTTATCTAGCCTTTTTTCTAGGCCTGGACTCCACTGCTTCCATTTTGGCTTTACTCTTTGTCTCAGGAAAGAGACTATGTGCTCCATAGTGAACCATCACCAGGGAAAAGCCCAACTGCCTGCTTGTGTGGTCATTCATTCCTTTCAGCCTGTTCAGTGAAGCTGAATGTTGATGACAGAGGTTTCCAAATCATGGACAGAGTTAAAGAGGAATGCCATCTCTTCTCCAGGAACACACAATCACTTCTGCTATGGTTTGAAAGATGGTGTCCCCAGTGCAACAGTATTAAGGTGTGTGGCCTTTTGGAGGTGATAAGTTATAAAGGCTCCATCCTCCTGAATGGGAGTAACACCCTTATGAAAAGGCTGAAGACTGAAGTGAGTGCTCTCTTGCTCTTCCGTCATTTCTACCATGGGAGGATGGCATATTCCCCCTCTCTGGAACATGTAGCTACAAGGCACCACCTTGGAAGCAGAGAGCTGCCCTCATCAGACACTAGTCTGGTCAGTGCCTTGATCCTGGGCTTCCCAGACTTTAGAATCATGAGGAATAAATTATTATTGTTTATAAAATTACCAGTCTATTGCATTTTGTTATGGCAGCACAAATAGACAAAAGCAACTTTTTTTCTTTCCTCTTCAATACTACAGTCTTCAAGTGGAGTTCTAATTAAAGCTGCCCTACTTACTCCCTGGAACAACGAAGTACTAACTTTATTATTTTTTCTTGCTCTGCTGCCTCCCTGGTAGCTGGTAAACTGCTGCTTACCTTTTAGGATGCAAATTAAATCTCCTCATTCCCCTGTTCCAATAGCCTTACAATAAAATCCAGAAGCTTGACCTACATGATCACACCCTAGGACACCTTCCTAACCTCATTATCTTCCAACTGTCCCTTTGCGTTCTCTTCCGCAGATAGACTGCCTCCTCAGTGTCCACTGAGAATGCCAAGGAGATGCTTCTGATTCTTGTTCTCCTCTCTGCATGTCCCTGCAAAATCCATTTAGATAACTCTCTCTCTCTCTTTTAGGTTTCTGCTCACACGTCCCTGCTCAGATGTCTCTTATCGCTTTTCCTTTTCTCCCTCCTACTACCTTATTGAGCGTTACTTTCCCTTTTAGAGCCTAGTGCTACCTAATACCATCTCACAAATTATTTGTTTTCTAATGTCTTTCTCTC
This sequence comes from Trachypithecus francoisi, assembly GCF_009764315.1. Classification (NCBI taxonomy): domain Eukaryota; kingdom Metazoa; phylum Chordata; class Mammalia; order Primates; family Cercopithecidae; genus Trachypithecus; species Trachypithecus francoisi. The sequence continues at coordinate 148,886,677 of NW_022681469.1, read as the reverse complement.
CCATCTAGAACATAAGTTTTGTGAGAGGAGAAACCTTGTTTTATTCACCGCCGTATCCAGGGAACCTGTAGTAAGTGTGGAGGTACTGATAAAATATTTGTTGGATGGGTAGATCAATAAATACATGAATGGCAGAAAAAGAATTTCCATGCAGTGGGTTGATTGGAAATTAGACAGAAGCATTCAGTTTGGTGTGACTGTTCCCTTATGCAGCCTAGCACATGCTACCCACTGACCACCAGCAGTGAGTGGGATTTCATGTGGACTAGCATCTTCCTTGCTCAAAGTGCAACACTTTCAACCCTTTCTTGCCAACTCTGCCCTTCTAATTCAGACTCTATGGAGGGTGTCTTGCCTAGATCTCCTCTACTGAGCCCTTGAAAGAAACCTGCACATTTTCTACAAGATAAAATCTGAGTTGGTCTTTTGTGTTCTTCAATCTCTTCCTTTTTATTCTATTTTAAGTATAATTAATCTCTATTCCCAATTTCTACTATTGCTGAAGGTAGTTTTCATATCAACTATTTTCTGAGAAGGGAGGTCTGAATGCTTAGAACATTTTTTTCCATTATTCCCAGAAATTTGGCTGTGTCATTGTGGCAGGCAGAGTAATGGTCCCCCAGAGATGTCCACCAGTCAATCCCCAGAACTGTGACTAGGTTACTTTATATGACAAAGATGATTTTGTAGACGTGATTAAGGATCCTGAAATGAGACAATTATCCTGGGCCTAGTGTCCTCACAAAGGTCTTTATAAGTAAAAGAAAGAGGCAGGACACACAGAAGGAGATGTAACAATAGAAGCAGAGGTCAAAGTGATGAGAGAACAGAGGCAGGAGCCAAAGAATGTGGGTAGCCCCCGGAAGCTGAAAAAGGCAAATACAACTATTTTCTCCTGAAGCCTCCAGAGGGAAAGTCTCCCTCGATTTTAACCCAGTGTCGCCATTTCAGATATTTTATCTCTGAGAACTGTAAGACAAATTTTCGTTGTGTTAAGCCACTAAGGGTGCAGTTATTTGTTACACCAGCAATAGGAACCAAAGTGCCATCATCTGGTATCCTGTAAATAATATTAGAATATCGACAGAAGGAAACACACTTCCAACTAATTCTTTCAGGAAGGAAAGGAAAATATCTTAAGTTTTTGTAGCAGTGTTTTGCCCTCCTATACCCCAGTGCCCCCCTCAATTTGTGCCCTGGTTTCCTACCAGGTTAAGAGTCATGCACAGCTCAGTCCACACTTTATTCTTGATCAATGTTCTTCCAATCCAATCTACTCTTTGCAAACCCTTACCCCAAGAAATTAATAGGTCGTGTTTTCCACATTCCCCTTCACTAACTTGGGCCTTGATTCCAGTGAACATGGCCTAGGATCCATATGCTTATCATACAATTAGTTTCAATATCAGGAATATAGATAAATAGTCCTGTTACCATATTTCATCTCTCAGATTAAAACACCATTGAATTTCACCTTGTAATTAAATTGAGCCTGGATTTGTCTTATTAGTTTGGTGCAAACCTAATTGTGGTTTTTGCCATTACTTTTAATGCAATGAGCCTTAGAAACTCACATGATTGAAGTTCTGCTTAGCTCTGCAACCTCATCTGGCTCCACTTTCTCTGTGGCTTTTGTGCCTCAACCACAGGGCCTCTCTTTCTTTTCCTTCAATATGTTAAGATCGCTCTCTACTCAGGGCCTTTGCTGATGCAATTTCCTGTGCCTAGAATGTCTTCTGCCCCATCCTTTCTCCTAGTGTATCCTTTAATACTTCAGCAGTCTCCTGAGGAAAGCCTTCCATTCCACTATTATTCAGAGGACATTAGGCCCTCTGTTACATTCTCTCTGCTCTCCATAACTTTCCTCTGAGGCACTGATCCCAGCTGTTATTTACCAACAATTAGGTTTCACTGCTTGCCTCCTCCGTTTGGTAAAGACAGGCACCTTATCTGTCCTTGCCTTTTATTTGCAGCAATTAGCAGAGGACCTGGCATCTGGAAGCATTACAAAAAATGATGATGATATGTTCTTGTGTTCCCTGCCACTGAAACTTTAAGTTACTATGGGCACAATCTAAGTTATGACATTTATTACTAAAAGATAGTACTTTACATTTCTTTTCATCTCAAGGTCTCAGATTCCTCTGTTAATGATTTCATCATGATATCCCATTATGCTAACCACTAAGCAATGTTCTCTTTTTATAATTATAAATTGAAATGACAGAAGAAATTTGAAGTAGAGGCAAAAATGTCTTTGAAAGATTCACAGGGAATGACCCAGCTCATACAGATTTAAAATACTTTCAAGTCATTCTTTTCCCCAGGACTAATTATTTTCTTCTCTATATTTGCATAATTAATAAATACGTTTTCCTCCATATATATACATATATACATGCATATGTTCTACATAAGAGAAATCCTTTATTTCAGCAATGGATTGGAATGAACACATCTATCATTTCCCCTTGTGTGGGCAATTGTGTCATTCCATAATTGGCTCTAGGCTATGGACTTCTCTGTTTAATGTTATAATACCTTACATGTGTACCATGTTTTCTTTATGCAAAAAGTATTACTTTAAACAGCCCTTTTTTTTTTTTCTTTAAACTCTTGCTTTCTAGAGGTATGTTAAATATTTGGAACTAAGTTGAAAAATCCTTAAGATGAGTTAATTTTAATATCAAGTCATATTTAACTAGATTATGATATCTTTTGTTGTACTACAAGGAATTCTCAAAGGTTATCTTTTACACGAGCTTGGCGAATTTATAAACAATGTCCTTTATAAAAGCTTTTTAAAAGAATTTCTTACTAGATCTAAAGCCAACTTTGACAGTGATGAAAGTAAATTTTCCTTGCCAACTGTTTCATTGCTTAATTTGTCTTATAATTAAAATATGTTCCCTTTTATTTAATCCATGCTTTCTCAACCACACATTCAGCCATTTTTATTTCTCTTATTTAATCTAATAATAATAATTGCTGTCTTTTCTCTGTATTAGACATTAATGGCAGTTTGGGGTAAATTTTTGTTGTAATAGCATGTCACTATTCTTCATCCAGCAAAAATTATTCTGAGTTTCCTTTCAATATTGAAATATGGCTCTATAGTTTATCTCATTCAATTTCATACATAGCTTGAAAAGACAGATTGTATTTTTAATGATTTATGTATATTCATATTGCAATTTCCTTCATATTCAAGATGTAATTTATGGCATCTGATTGAAGGGCACCTTCAAGTAGTTATGCCTTAAGTGGAATAATGTATATGTTTGCTACTTTTCCAATGAGTTGAGATATGTTTTGACACTCAAAGAGAATTCACATACATTCTATTTTTAAAGATAGCTAAGTTTAGTTTATCATATAAAGGATCTCAATAAGGTATATCTTTAATAGTTTTGATGTACCTTTTTTCTCCTTGAGAATGCCATGAATACTTAGTGCTTTGTTCTTAAGATCCAGTCTATTTTTTCTGAAAATGCATTGATGTTCCCAAATCAAAGTGGGCAAACTGAAATGGAAGAGGGTGTAGTAAAATATCTAGCCTTTATTCCTCCCAAATTCTTCTCAAATATGACGGTATCTCATATATTTGAGACTGTTTTAATGCCTAAACTTGATTTGTATTTCTAGCAGTTTCAAGGAATTATTTCACATTGGCAGCATGATCAAGTATTGCTGGAATGCAGTGTGGTTTTAAAAACTGCAAGTGAAAACCACAAACCCCTAGAAAAATAATTCTGGAATTTAACAGAACCACAGTTGGGGAATTCATTCATAAAATTCTCATTAATTCCAATGGAAGTTATTTTAAGAGATGTTGATTAGTAGTATATTCTCTTTCTAATCACTGCTGGTCACTATTAATATTGATCCTCTAACCACTAATTTACAGGTTGGTGCAAAAGTAATGGTGCTTTTTGCATCAACCTAATATAAGCAATTCGTTCCAAGTAGTATTAACCACACATATCAAAAAAGAAATAGACTGCATAAGTCAGTGATTTCTAAATGACGTTTATATACAAATTCTATTAATTTCACTAGTAATCAAATATATTTTTCTTTGTTTTTTCCTCCCTAGACATGGGAGTCTACTTCTTCTTAAGTGAACCTCCAGCAGTGCCCCCCAAAAAGCTGTTTTGTAAAGAATCAAGGATTACCTTCCAGCAACGCCTGCGTATCCGCTCCAGTCTTCTGCTCTCCACTCTCCACCAGCAGGAGAGGAGCTGACTTCCTGTCCTTGGAGCTGTCCGGTGTCACTGACCCAACCCTCTAACTTCCCTGGCTTTTCACTAATTCCTCCATCTGCTGGTGCCTCAATTTTTGACAGGAAATTTTTTATTTAATTAATATGAAGAAGAAAATAGATTTCAAAATTTCAAGCAAAATGTGTCTAATTTTTGAGGTCTATAAGAAAATTCATTTATACATAAAAAAGTGAGGAGGAATTTCATTCTATAAATTCTGTCCTACACTCAGATATTTCAGTGTAGGCTGCAGGTCTTCCTGAACTTCTCATTAATCTGATTTTGTGTTGAAAACTATTAGAGGGAATTTGCTGAGGAAAAGCATTTTTACAGGTAGTTCTGTGTCCATTTCCTTTGAATACCCCTCAGCACAGAGCAAGAAGCTCTGTAACATGCATTAGCACTATTTGAAGGGTTTATTACATGTATACTGGACTCTATGAAACTTTAGAGAAGACAGTTTTTAAGAATATTTTATTTAATGTCCTCTAAATTTACGATCAGCATCTTTTAATTGATGTTTACTTTGGTTTATGGCTTTTTTTTAAGTTTCATTGCAGATAAAGGATTATGAGCATGTTTAGTTGTAAACATGACAAGTATAGACTTTCTGAATTCAGCAAAGTGTGGAAGTAATAGGCCAATAAATTACTGCTAAGTAGCTGGGTTTTAAAAAAACAAACAAAACTAAACATGGCATTGCAGATTCCTACTGTGAGCTTTTCTTTTCTTTTTTTTTCTTTTTTTTTTTTGAATAATATATGTGCAATCATTCTCCCCAGAACTATCACAGCTTGAATTGAAATAATCGCTCTAATTTCTATGGCAAAAGAAAAAAATAATACCCTCATTTGTGCTGATAAAATGCAACTTGTGGCAACTCCAATCCTGTGGTTTTAATGTGATTCAGAAGGCTGTCTGCAATAAAGGAATGTATTAGAGATACTAAAAGCTGATACCATTTTGTTTGTTGTAAAGTTCTGGAACAATTTGGCTGATGAGGGAAAATGTGCTTTAGATTTTCTGATAAGTGATTTTCCATTCACCAACATTTATTTCCATATCCAGAAACTTTATTTTATGAAGTCTTCTCAATCCGTGGGGTTCCCATGGGCTTCTAGTATTATGTGCTGGATGTAATCGCAGTTTGCACAAACCTCTTACAAATGGCAACTAAAAGTTGTCAAAAGGTAAGAAACAAAGGGGCTGGTTGGTTTGACTAGAATAAAATATTTCTAGGGAATTGATTTCACTTTAGACTGTTTCAAAGGACACGCTAAGAACGGAAACCATGAAGATGTTTTATTTACCTGGCACTAATGTCCACAGAAAACAACCTGAGACAAGAGGTTACACAAAGTTGGGATTTCAAGTTGTCAGAGGAGTTGGAAGTGCCTTACCCCTTGTTATCCTCCCAGAACCTCTGGAGGTCAGGTAGGGTCCTTTCGACTTTCAGGGCTTTGAAAAGTTAAATGGTTCTAATCATCTTCTGGACAAGTTCTGTCCTGGCAACTCCATTTAAAAGATTTACATTTCCACTTTTCCTCCCACTCGTTCACTACATTCCTCTAAAGTTTCCCTACACCTCTAATCTCCTTATAGCATTGCATGAATGAATTACTTTAATCCATATTGTTGTTTCTCTGTCTAGCCCATTAGAACCTAAGTGCCACAGAACAGGGATATTTGTCTTTTTGCTCCCTAGTGCTGAAATCAGTAACTTGTGATACTCAATAAATAGTCTTTAGGTGACTGGGTTGTTCCTATAGCCACAGACCAGTACAGCTGCAGTGCTTTAATGGGTTTGTAGTACTCAAGAGTCCTTGGGAAATGAACCAGCAGCGGATTTGGGGTAGAAAAGGAATCTTGAGTGACAGGTTTATTCAATTCCTGTGCCAGAGGGACAAGATGGCCTATGAATAATGATGGCCCCCCGCTTGGCCCAGGCCATGGTCCTAGACACCCAGAAGATCCCCAAGTAGATGAAACCACCACCCCTCTCCACAAGGCCTCTTCTGATCTCCCATACAAGGTAAGTCAGGGGACAGCCCCTTCTCTTACGAGAAGGGAGAATCTCTGTTCCTATGAACTCATGGCTCTGTGAGCCATTCTAGCAAAATATTGAACTTAAGGAGGGGTTCATGGGAACCCTTGACTTGTAGCCAAGTTGGACAGAAATCTGGGTAACATAAGAACCCACTACTTGTGTTGAGTGTGTGAAGTGGGGTACAGTTTCGTTGGACTGATCCCTTTACCTATGGGGTCTGCATTAACTTCAGGTAGTCAGTATCATAACTGAATTTAAGATACCCAGTTGGTGTTTGGAGGATTGGAGAATTAGTCGGTGTGGGAAAAAACACACACACATACCACACACAGACAAGCACACACCACACATACCTCACACAGACAAGCACACACCACACATACCTCACATATGAGGTTTTACACATTTGACATTGGAGTGAAGTGCTGAGTGTGGTAAACAGGTTGTCTTTTCTATACAACCTTCAAGACTCCAATTTATGTATGTTAGATCTTCTGTTTTTCATCATTTTGTTCCTCTGTGCTTCATTCTAGATCTTAGGTGAGGAAAACTTATCTAGGCTACCTGGATAATAGGCTACACTTTGAAAAGTGCTTCCCTATGGTGCCACTCTTCAAAATTTCAACCTGTTCTCCCTTCTTAATTGGCTCTAAGTCTGGATTGTTTTTCTTCTTAGCAGCATGAGTCATTAGAATGCATTATTCACTTTCTCAGTCTCTCTGAACCTCCCCTAAATGAACAGATTCTGCCAGGAAATACCTAAAAAGCAGTGTTCCAATCTCTGAATTTTCTATTTCCTGGGAGTCTCAAATATATAATTCTTCACCATCTCTTTGACTTTACATTGCCTTAATATACATACTTAAAATACTTTCTTTAGCTTTCCCAGTTGTTCTTTTGGGAAAGGTTGTTCAAACCCTTGTGCCACTTATAACTGACAACAGATCTCTCTCCATTTTACACTGGACAAAGTTTTAGCTGTTATCCTCAATGCAAAAATAATCAGAAAGTTAAAATGTGATATTTTAGAATATTCTAATTAGCCCGGCATGGTGGCGCGTGCCTGTAGTCCCAGCTACTCGGGAGGCTGAGGCAGGAGAATACCTTGAATCCGGCAGGCGGAGGTTGTGGTGAGCAGAGATGGTGCCACTGCACTCCAGCCTGGGCAACAGAGAGAGACTTAGTCTTTAACATATGCATAACTTCACATACATAGAGAATTTTCATTCTGAATATTTGTGTAATGAAGGGTGCACATCACAGCCATGGTTAAATTTGTTAGTAAATAAAAAGCCATAGGTTTTTAAAAAATTTTTTTGTTTAGGTATTTTTATTTCTCCAAATTTGTTGTTTATCAGGAGTGACTGGAATAAAAAATATAATTGAGTCCCATCATCATGATCATCATGAAAATGGCTTTAAGAGAAAACTGGTCAGATGAATATTATTTTCAACCAATAAACAGTTGCCACTGATAAACTGACAGCCAGGGGTCTGTCAAGAATGCTCAAGATATGTTGTATAATACAACATGCCTGTTCACGGGGGGGGGGGGGGAAACACCGGAAATAACTTACGTGTACTTCTTGATTTCATCAAACAAGATAAGCACAAAAGCACCACCCATGCCTCTGAGAACACTGGACCATGCACCCTTGAAAAAAGCTTTGCCTCCTTCATCACCAGCAATCATCCTCCAGCAGTCAATGTGCCTGTGTATATGATGTCAGTTCCTTTGAGCCCCGACTGCATCGTAATGCGGGGCAAACGATGTCAAACGAATAGGAAGTCAACCCAGAAAAGGCAGTGACAGTCTATGTGGTCATCCAACTGATGACGATGTGAGTGTTCTTGGGATCCGGAAGCATTCCCTTTGCAGTGTCATAGATACCGAAGCAGGCAACTAGGATAATATCCTGAACAGACACGTTAAAGCCTTGGTACAGGCTCTGAATCCCGTCAGATTTGTAAATCTTAACCAGGCAGTCACCGAGGCCTCGGAATTCCCTTTCAGCTTCAGCTTTACCCATATTAGCTGCTAGACGGGTACGGGCAAAATCAAGAGGGTACACAAAACACAAGGATGTGGCCCCAGCGGCATCGCCTGATGCCAGATTCCCTGCAAAGTAGCTCCAAAACTGAGTCTCTTGTCCACATCACCCAGGATGATCTGCTTGTGTTTATCTTTGAAGGCAAAGTTAAAAGCCTGGGTGGGGAAGTATCTGATGACACTGACCGAGTTACTGCGCCAGGACAGGACTCCCTGCTTCTTGGGAATACGACCGCGCAGTCTATAATGCCCTTGTATTCCTTATCTGCGGTAATCTGCTTGCTGGCATGCTGCACCTGCAGCAGCAGCTTGACTCGCTCGATGGGCGCTACCGCTGTCTTGGAGATGGCTTGAGGCCACTCCACCTGCCAGGAAGTCCTTGGCGAAGGACACAAAGACATCTGTCATGATGAAAGGAAAGAGGAGGCAGGCTGCTGCGGGAGGGGACTGGGCCAGGAACCGGCTTTGACTCCGGGGCTTCCTAGCTTTTTGTATTAAGCAGTTCCTAGGATTCCCCTTCCACTGTGAAAAACACTCCAAACTGTTGAATTTTAACGTATTAAAAGAGGGCGTAGGGTTTGTGGGAATGTGCAGAGATGCTTTCCTTTTCTGTTTGAATAAACGTCTGTACCTTTTCCCAGGTCCTAAGAAAAGCAGACCATGTCAAATACACCAGAGGGAGGTAATCAGAGGTGTGTTTCTGTCGTCCTCTAGCTAAGGAGTGCTTTCACTTCCTCAGTTCACAGACGCCACTGAGATTCTGATAAAAACATCTGAGTTGTCTTCCTTAAAAGGGAAGAGAGAGAGAGAGAGAGAGAGAGAGAGAAGAGAGAGAGAGAGAGAGAGAGAGAAAGCAGAGAGAGAGACAAAGCAGAGAGACAGAGAGAAAGAAAAAAGGAAAGAAAGAAAGAAAGAAAGAAAGAAAGAAAGAAAGAAAGAAAAGAAAGAAAGGAAAGGAAGGAAAGAAGGAAGGAAGGAAGGAAAGAAGGAAGAAGGAAGGAAGGCAGAAGGAAGGAAGGAAGGAAGGAAAAAGAGAAAGAAAGAAAGAAGAAAGAAAGAAAGAGAAAGAAAGAAAGAAAGAAAGAAAGAACGAACGAACGAACGAACGAAAGAAAGAAAGAAAGAAAGAAAACCAAAAGATGAGTTACAGTTTCAGGGATTCCGAAGACAAAGCCTATTCATGGACCCCAGGGTAAAACTTCTGATCTGCTTGGAATAGTCTGGAGACTGTTCAGTCCAGATCCAGTTGTGAATGTGCCACCCACATGCCCTGTGTATTTACATGTTAGAAGGCAATGCTTGAAATTCTTTCCACTTGCTGCTGTAACCCAGCTAAATCCCCTGAATCCAGCTCATCAGAAACTCACTTTCATAATCAGAAAAGAAGCACATGGAGAGGCAAAACACATGCCTGAGAGTAGCTATTTTCATGTAAGATGGTGCTCAGTAACATCTAGTTTTAAAATTACATACACACATTTAAAAGTGAAATCATATAATTTATTAAAAACATTCTTGAAAGTTCACCCCCAAGACATTTTTGTTGTTGTTTTGTATGATCTTACATCACCACTACTTCATACCACTTTATATGATTAACACATATATAGAGAGAACATATGTATGTTCTCTATATGTATATGTTTAAGAAACGTGTATATGTTTAAGAAACATGTATATATGTTTCTTAAAGGCTAAGTTTAAGAAAATGTTTTTAAGCATTCCTTTATTTCATTATTTTGCACATTCATTTGAAAATGTTTTCCTGCTGAGAGGCAACAAAAAATAGAAAATTTCTGTCTAGAACAAAGAAGATATTCTGTTTTTATATTTTATATTTCTATCATAGTGCATAAAAAATCAGGAAAGTGATGCCCTAATATAGTTTACATTTTATTAATTTTTGCTATTTTTAGTTTTTTTAAACAACGAAAAGTCTTTAATTCTAAACTGACAAAAAATTGCCTGTTTAATTATGGAATAGCTGAAATAAAGCAAATCTTTATTAATTTAGAGTCTATTAGTAAAGTATTGAAATAATTTGAAAAGGAAGAATGCTATTTATGCAATTTAGAGATAAACCATGTTGGCAAGTGAGTTAAGTGTAAATAAGATTTTATAAGGGGTATTTGCTATTCTAAGAGAAGGAATTTTCCGTCACATTAACATTAATTTGGTGAGTCAATTCTGAAACCTGTTTTTTTTTTTTTTTTTTTTTCCTGTACTTTAGTGTAGATCCAGTGGGTCCTCTGTGCTGCTGAACATTTATTAGCATAGTTCATTATGCTATTCACATGTAAGAGACTGGCTCTTCTATTTAGCATTCTAGAATTTATTCTGTGCTTCATGTAGAGAACTCGCCATGCTCCTGTTAATCTAAATGAGTGTAGAAATCAGTGGGTTGTATGAATTGGGTGATAGTGTCTATAACATTACACCTAATGCTAAAAACAACAAAGGCCAAAATGATCAGTTAGACTATAAAAAATAGTATATTTGCAGTTATTTTCATCATATGGAAACCAAAATCAGATATATTTACTTATATGAATGAGGGAAGCAAAAGCAAGTGAACAGTGAGGTTCATTGCTGAACCTCACTGTCGAACAGAGTTGAGGTTTGAGGTTTGGGGTTTGCAGGGTCCTCTTGGGATTCCTTTTAAGCCATTATTAAGGATTTAAAAATCTCATTGATTTCATGTCCAGTATGTAATCAATTGACTATATAAAAATACATGGATCATTGAAGGTTTCAGCAAATGCAAAAGACAAGTAAAAATAAAATCTAAGCAAATTAAGAATAGTAAAGGAAAAAATAAGGTATTTATAAAATAATAGAATTGTCCACAAAGAAAATCTTAATATAGGAAAAGAGTATTGCCGGGCGCGGTGGCTCACGCCTGTAATCCCAGCACTTTGGGAGGCCGAGGCGGGCGGATCACAAGGTCAGGAGAGCGAGACCACGGTGAAACCTTGTCTCTACTAAAAATACAAAAAATTAGCCGGGCGCGGTGGCGGGCGCCTGTAGTCCCAGCTACTAGGGAGGCTGAGGCAGGAGAATGGCGTGAACCCAGGAGGCGGAGCTTGCAGTGAGCCGAGATCGCGCCACTGCACTCCAGCCTGGTGGACAGAGTGAGACTCCGTCTCAAAAAAAAAAAAAAAAAAGAGTATTAAGACTAATCATAGTGTTTTTAGCAGTTTTAGTGGATAGAGAAAGAAGTGTTTCTCTTTTTTGTCAGCTTTATTGAGGTTTTACAAATAAAAGTTGTATAAATTGAAGGTATATAATGTGATGTTTGATATGCATAGACATTGTGAAATGAGTACTACAACTAAGCTAATTAACATATTCATTACCTCACATAGTTACCCTTTTTTGTGTAGTGAGAACATTTAAAAATCTACTCTCAGCAAATTTCGAGTATACAATACAGTATTGTTAACTATAGTCACCATGGTATGCAGTAGATCTCCAGAACGTATTCATCCTGCATAACTACACTTTTGTATCCTTTGACTAATATCACCCTATTTTTCCCACCATTCCCAGTCTCTGGCAACCACCATTCTACTCTCTGCTTCCATGAGTTCTGCTTTTTTAGATTCCACATTTGAGTATTTGTCTTTCAGTGCCTGGCTTATGTCACTTAACATAAAGTGCTCCAGCTTTATCCCTATTGCCCAAATAATAGGATATCCTTTTTTAAAGACTAAATAACATTCCTGTATATATATACACACACACACACACACACACACACGCACACAATAGTCTATGACTACTATAGACTAGACTATATATATAAAATATTCTAATAGTCTGTATATAATAACATATGGTGTTACATATATATATAATAGTGTATGTACATAACATTGTCCATGAATACTTAGGTTGATCCATCTCTTGGCTATTGTAAAGAATGCTGCAGTTGACATGGGAATATGATATATTAATGATGTATTGATTTCATTTCCTCTGGATATATACCCAGAAATAGAATTGCTGGATCTTATAGTAATTCTATTTTTAATTTTTTGCAGAATCTACATGCTCTTTTCCATAATGACTCAACTAGCTTACATTTCCATCAACCATGTACATGGGTTTGTTTGCCACATCCTCACCAATACTTGTTTTTTTTATTTTTAAAATTTTTGATAACAACCATTCTAGCAGGTGGGAGGTGATATCTCATTGTGGTTCTGATTTCCATTTTTCTGTTAATTAGTAATGCTGAGCATTTTTCTGTCTACCTGGTGGCCATTTGTATGCCTTCTTTGTAGAAATGTCTATTCAGGTACTCTGCATATTTTTAATTGGGTTATTTGTTTTCTTGCTATAAAGTTGTTTGAGTTTCTTACGTGTTTTAGAGATAAACTCCTTATCAGTCATATGATTTGCAAATATTCTGTCTCTTATTTAGGTTGTCTGTACACTCTGTTGATTGTTTCCTTTGCTGTGCAGCAGAAGCTTGTTAGTATGATGTCATACCACTTCTCTATTTTTGCTTTTGTTTCCTGTGCTTTGGGGGTCATATCCCAAAAAATTGCCCAGACCAATGTCATAGAGCTTTCTCTCTGTTTTCTTCTAGTAGTTTTACAGTTTCAGGTCTTACATATGTCTTTAATCCATTTTGAGTTTTAATTTTGTGTATGGTATGAGACAAGGTCTAATTTCATTATTCTGTGTCTGAATATCCAGTTTTCCCAGCACGACTTATTGAAAAGGGTGTCCCTTACCCATTGTGTGTTCTTGGTGTCTTTGCTGCAAATCAATTGACCATAAATGTGTGGATTTATTTCTTGGCTCCCTATTCTGTTCCACTGGTCTATATGACTGTTTTTATACAAGTACTGTGCTGTTTTGATTGCTATAGCTTTGTAGTATATCTTGAAATCAGGTAGAGCAAATGCCTCCAGCTTTGTTCTTTTCACTCAAGATTGCTTTATCTATTCAGGGTCTTGTATGGTTCTATATAAATTTTAGGATTTTTTCTATGTCAGTGAAAAATATTGGAAAAGTTATAGGAATTCTACTGAGTCTGTGGATTGCCTTGGGTAATATGAACATTTCAATAATATTAATTCTTCCAATTAATGAGCACAGAATATCTTTCTATTTGTGTCTTCTTCAATTTCTTTCATTAACATTCTATAGTGTTTAGTATACAGACTTTTCACCTCCATAGCTAAATTTATTCCTAAATATTTTATTCCTTTATTATAAATGTGATTGATTTGTTGGCTTTTTTATATAATAGTTTTTTTTATTAGTATATAGAAATGCTACCGGTTTTTATATGTAGATTTTGTACCTTGCAACTTCACTGAAATAATTTGTTACTTCTAACAGTTTTTTTAAGTGGAATTCTAAAGTTTTCTATATATGTAAAATTATGTCATTTGCAAACAAAAACAGTTCACTTCTTCTTTTCTATTTTGTATACCTTTTATTTCTTTTTCTTGCCTAAATGCTCTTGTTGGGATTTTTAGTACTGTATTGAATAGAAGTGGCAAGAGTGAGCATCTTTGCCTTGCTCCAATTTTTTTTTTTTTTTGAGACAAAGTGCCTCTCTGTTGCCCAAGTGGAGTGCAGTGGTGCAATCTTGGCTCACTGCAACCTCCGCCTCCTGGGCTGAAGCGATTCTCCTGCCTCAGCCTCCCAAGTAGCTGGGACTACAGGTGTATGCCACCACGTCCAGCAAATTTTTGCATTTGTAGTAGAGACAGGGTTTTACCATGTTAGCCAGGATGGTCTCGATCTCCTGACCTTGTGATCCACCCTCCTCAGCCTCCCAAATATCTGGGATTACAGGCGTGAGCCACTGTGCCCAGCTGTCTTGCTCCAGATTTACAGAAAAAACTTTCAGCTTCCCACCATTGAGTATATTAGTTCTGGGTTTGTCACATATAGCCTGTGTTATAATGAGGTAAATACCTTATATACTTAATTTGTTGAGAGTTTTTACCATAGAAGGTATTTGAATTTTGTGATGATTTTTCTGAATCTATTGAGATGGTCATAGGATCCTTATCCCTTATTTTGTTAATATGATATGCCACATTTATTGATTTGTGTATGTTGAATTATTCCTGCATCCCTGATAGAAACATGGTGTATGATCCTTTACTGCACTGTTGAATTCAGTTTGCTAGTATTTTGTTGAGGATTCTTGCATGTATCTTTATCCAGGATATTGACCTGTAATTCTCTTTTCTTGTAGTATCCTTGTCTGGCTTTGGTATTGGGGTAATTATGGTCATGTAAAATGAATTTGGAAGTCTTCCTTTGTCTTCAATATTTTGGAAGAGCTTGAGAAGAATTGGCATTTATTCTTCATTAAGTGTTTGGTAGGATTCACCAGGAGGCCATCAGGTCCTGAGCTTTTCATGTTGAGAGGTTATTGATTACTGATTCAACGTCCCTACTCATTATTGATCTGTTCACATTCTCTCTTCCTTCATGATTTAGCTTTTGCAAGTTGTATGCACCTATGAATTTATCCATTTCTTCTAGGTTATCAAATTTGTTGGTGTATGATTGTTCATAACAGTTTCTTATAATCCTCTGTACTTCCGTAATATCGGTTGTAATGTCTCCTCTTTCATTTTACTTATTTGGGTCTTCTCTGGTTTTTTTTTTTTTTGTAAGTCTAGCTAAATATTTGTCTCTTTTATTTATCTTTTCAAAAAAACACCTCCTACTTTAACTGGTCCTTTCTATTGTTTTACTAGTTTCACTTTTATTTATTGCTGCTCTAATCTTTATTTTTTTTCTTTTTCTGATTTTGAGCTTAGGCTGTTCTTCATTTCTATTTTCTTAAAGAGTAAAATTTAGTTGTTTTTTTGAGATCTTTTTTAATGTAGGCATGTATTGCTTTATATTTGCCTTTTAGAACTGCTTTGCTATATTTCATAATCTTTGGCATATTGTATTTACATATTCATTTGTGTGAAGATATTTTTGATAGATTTCCCTTTTGATTTCTTCTTTCGGCCATTTATTTTTCAGGTGTCTGTTGATTTATTTCCACCTATTTGTGCATTTTTCAATGTTTCTCTTGCCATTAAGTTCTAATTTAATACTACTGTGGTCAGAAAAGATACTTGATATTATTTAAATCTTCTTAAATTTCTAAGATTTACTTTGTGGTCTAACATATGTTCTGTCCTGGAGACTGTTCAATGTGACTTGAAAAGAATGTGTATTCTTCTGTTTCTGGATAGAATGTTCTGTATATGTCTTTTGGACTTACTTGGTATAAAGTGTAGTTCAAATTCAAAGTTTCCTTATTGACTATCTGAATAATTTATTTGTTATTGAAAGTAGGGCATTGTATTACCCTAGTATTGTTGCATTGCTATTTCTCCCTTCAGTTCTGTTAATATGCACTTTATGTATTTAGGGACTCTGATGTTGGGTGCATATATATTTACAATTGCTATATGCTCTTGATGAACCGATCACTTTATTATTGTATAATAATTTTCTTTGTCTCTTTTTACAGCTTTGACTTATAACCATAAATTAAGAAGAAAAATCTCAAACAATCTAACTATACACCTCAAGGAACTAGAAAATGAAGAACAAACTAAGTCAGAAAAAGGAAGGAACTGATAAAGATTGGGGCCAAAATAAATAAAATAGGAACTAGTAAAGCAGTAGAAAACATTTAAGTATAGCTACACCTGCCGTCATTTTCCTTTCATTTGCATATGCTTTTCCATCACTTCACTTTCAGCCTATATGTGTCCTTAAAGCTAAGTGACTGTTATGTAGGCAACATATAGTTGGATCTTGTGTTTTTATTCATTCAGTTACCTATGTCTTTTGATTGAAGAATTTAATTCATTTACATTTAAAATAATTATTTTAAATGATTATTATTTAAGGACTTACTACTGCCATTTTAATAGTTTTCTAACTATTTTATAGTTCCTTTGTTTCTTTCTTTCTCATTTGCTTTTTCCCTTTATGATTTGATTTTTTTGCAGTGTTAGTTATTTTTATATATCTACTATAGGTTTTGGGATGGTTTGTGATTATCATCAGGCTTACATAAAGCATCTTATAGTTACGAGTTTATTTGAAGCCGATAACAACTTAACTTCAACACAATGAAAACTCTAAACATCAACTTTTCTTCCCAATATTTTATGATACCAGTTTTATAATTTACATTCTTCATATATTGTGTATCCACTAATGAATTATTATAGCTATATTCATTTTAACACTTTTCTCTTTCAATTATCATTCTAGAGTTACAAGTGATTTATGCAACACCATTACAGTATTAGAGAATTCTAAATTTGACTACATTCTTACCTTTACAATAGGCTTTTCACACTCCTATACTCTCATTACCTTTTCTCATTAGGCAGGTTCAGTGGTGATGAACTCCCACAGATTTGTCTGGGTATCCTTATTTCTCCTTCATTTGTGAAGAACATCTTTGCTGACTGTAGTATTGTTGTTTGGTAAGTTTGCTTTTTCTTCTTTTAACACTTTGAGTATGTCATTCCACTTTCTCTTGTCTCCTGGCCTGTAAATTTCTGCTGAGAAATCTGTTGATAGCTTTATAGAGGTTTGTTTGAATTCGTTTCTTTTCTCTTATTAGTTTCAAAATTCTCTTTTTGTCTTTGACTTAAGAATTTGATTGTAAAGTATCTCAGATGTCTTTAACCAAGATTGTTTAACTTATGGCCTGTGGGTTATATATGGCCCAGGATGGCTTTGAATGTGGTCCAACACAAATTTGTAAGCTTTTTATAAACATTATGAGATTTTTTTGTGATTTTTTTGTTGTTGTTGTTAGCTCATCAGCTATTGTTAGTGCTAGTGTATTTTACATATGGCTCAAGACAATTCTTCTTCCAATGTGGCCCAGGGAATTCAAATGATTGGATACCCCTGTCTTTATCTTTATTTGGGATTCTTTGAACTTTATGGATTTTGATGTTCATTTCCCTCTCCAGATTTGGGAAGTTTTCTGTCATGATTTCTTTAAATAAAGTTTCTTCCTTTTTCTCTTTTTTTGTTCCACCAGGACTCCTGTAATGCCTATGTTTGTCTCCTTGTTGGTGTCCCATACATAAGTCTTGTAGCCTTTCTTTACTCATTTTCATTATTTTTTCTTTATGTGCCTCTGAGTAGGTTATCTCAAATGACCTTTGTTTGAGCCCACTGCTTTTTCTCTTCTGTTTGATTAAGTCTGCTATCAAAATTCTCCATGGAACTTTTTAAATCAGTCATTGTGGTTTTTAGCTCCATAATTTTGGTTTGGTTCTTTTTATGATTTACATCTATTGGTTGAACTTCTAATTTTGTTTGTATATTGTTTTTATGATATCTTTTATTGTCTATCTCTGTTTTGTTATAACTCACTGAGGTTCTTTAAATTAAAATTCTTTTCAGGCAACGCATAGACTTTCATTTCTTTAGGGTCTGTCATTTCTTTATGGTCTATTACTGAAGTTCCCTATTAGTGGTGTTATATTTCCCGACTATTTGTGTAACTTATGAATATGTGTTGGTGTCCATGCATTTGAAGGAGACATCTATTTCAGTTTTCACAGACTAGCTTCTGCAGTAAAAGCCCTTTACCAGTTAGTTTATGCAGATTATGGGCAGGTGGGCAGGTAATCTGGTGAATTCTGTCAGCTGACTTGGTTCTGATATACTTTGTGTGGCCTGGTATAGTGCTTAGGTCAGGCTGGGTCCACAGGGGTTATTCTGGTTCCTGATTCCAGAGGGGTCAGGCAGAATTTAGAGTCCATGGTCCTGGCATCTGGGGCCACAAGGATGGCCTGCAGCTTGGGTTTGCAAAATTGACTTGAATGCTTGGTCTTTAAGTGTTGGCCTAAGACTAAGTCCCCTGAGGAATAGTCTGAGATCTGGGGCCATGTGTGTGAGCCTGATGCTGGGATTGACCTGGAGGCTGGGTCTGTAGAGATTGGCCTGGGCAGTCTCTTAGGCAATGGAAACATGCCTGGGGCCTGTATCTATAGGAGTAATCTTGAAGCCTGGATCCTTGGAGGCTGGTCCAGTACCATGGTCTACCAAGTTGGCATTGAACCCTGGGTCTGCTGGAGTGGGCCTGGACCTGGTTCTCCTGGAGGATGGAGCAGCAGATGTCTGCTTGGTGTCTGGGACCACAAAATATAGCCTGACCTATGGGTGCTGACCTGGTTCTGGGGTGGGCCTGGAGGCTGAGTCTGTAGATGCTGTCCTACAAACTGGGGCTGAATGTGTGGTGGAGCAGACCTGGACCCTGAGGCTGAGGCAATGACCTCGGTGCTCTGGCAAGCCTGGAGGCTAGATCTGTGGAGTACTAACCTAGCACAGAAGCCTGCTTAGAGCCTCAGGCATGTCTGGAGCCTGAGGCTGTAGGGACCATTCAGGAACCCGGAGCATTGGTGTTTGGCCTGGGGTCAGATGTTACTGGGGCTTGCATCTACAGCAAAGCTGGGTTCTCACTTTACTTGCTTTTGACCACATGAAGAGTATCTCTATTTGCATTGCCCTCTTCAATGTGTCTTTTTTGTGCTATACCTAGGTGCTGTAATCTCTTGCCTGGATTTCTTAACTCTTATGAAGACATTTTTCTGCATATATAGTTATTCAAATGGACATTTCTATAGTGGGACAAGCCCTGGAAAATCTTATTTCACAATGTTTCTGGTATTATTCTTACAAACAGTTTTTAGGTACTATACTAAGGTAACAATCCATGAAGGGAAAAAATGTAAAAATGACCTTTATCAAAACTTTAAAAAATGTTCTGTGCTGAAAACCTTGTTAAGAACTTAAAAAGACAAGACTCAGATTGAAAGAAAAGTTTGCAAATCAAATTACTAACCCAAAGATAATTGTGTCTAGGATATATAAAGAACTTCTGACACTCAATAATAGGTAAATAGGTAAATAATAGGTAAATCACCCAATTTTGAAAATGGCAGAAGATCTAAACAAACACGTACCCCCAAAATATACAAATGAAAATTTGGCATATTAAAAGATGTCCAACATTATTATTCATCAAGGAAACATAAATTAAACCTCAATGAGATGCCACTATAAACCTACTAAAATGATTACAGTTCTAAAAAACAATGATAGTACCAAGCATTAGTGAGCATGCTGAGCAATTGAAAATATTTTTGTTCAGTGATTGTAGGAAAAAAAATGGTACACACACCATGGAAAATAGTTTGGTAATTTATTATCAAGTTAAATATATGTACTCTACGTTCCAATGCCCATGGTTTCCACAAGCTTGCTGGTCAACTGTTGATCAGAACACGACTTAGTAATAAATGCAGAATTAGTACTAAAGTCAGCTATGAGATAATGCAATTTATCTTGAGATTGGCATATGATGACTGAATGTTACTAGGTCTTGACACCTCCTGACAATGCATCTTCGGATAAGTTATTTAACCTTATTGAGTCTATCTGTGATTCATGGGTTAAATGGAGACACACCAGTCTTGCAATCATACACTAGTATGAATACTTTAAAGTTGTTAAATATTCTCCACTTTACAAGATAGATAAATTTATGGAATGTTATTATGATCATTATCATGATCACTATCATCTATATTTCCTCATTACCAATCTGAAACTCTTCAAACACATTGTTCCTTAAGAATAGACTGAAAGTTTACAAGGATGTTGTAAAAAGATGCCATATTCTTCTTTTTGGCTACAGGGTGGTCCTTTTTCCTTACAGAACACAGATGTCATAAGGACAAGAGCATGAATCAGGGCTGCGTATTAATACGAATAACTTTCTCTGTTTAACCAAAACATCTTTCCCCCCATAATTATAACTACCCACTTAATTTTTGCAAACAGATGAGAGTACATTGGGTTAAGTCAGTAGTGTATTTTAAATCATCACCTTCTTCCATTTCTATATCAATTCGGTTATAGGAGTTAATCGTAAGATATTACAAATACAGTTGGTGGTAGATAAGCCCACAAAGATTAGAAAGAATCGATAAAAAAACACTGAAAACTCAAAAAGCCAGTGTGCCTCTTCTCCTCCAAATGATCTCAACACTTCTCCAGCAAGGGCACAGAACTGGGCTGAGGCTGACATGGCTGCATTGACAGATATAAGCTTCAGAAGGTAGGTAGTAATGAACTTTGCTGAGCTAAAGGAGCATATTGTAGCCTGATGCAAAGAAGTTAAGAATCATGATAAAACAATACAGGAGCTGATAGCCAGAATAGCTAGTATAGAGAGGAACATACTTGACCTGATGGAGCTGAAAAACACAATATGAGGACAGCACAATGCAATCACGAATATCAGTAGAAGAGTAGACCAAGCACAGGAAAGAATCTCCAAGTGTGAAGACTATCTTTCTGAAATAAGACAAGCAAACAATAATAAAGAAAAAATAGAAAGAATTGAGCAAAACCTCTGAGAAATATGGGATTATGTAAAGAGACCAAACCTATAACTGATTGGGGTACCTGAAAGAGATTGGGAGAACAGAACCAAGTTGGAAAATATACTTCAGGATATCATCCAGGAGAACTCCCCCAACTTAGCAAGAGGAGCCAACATTCAAATTCAGGAAATGCAGAGAACCCCAACACAATACTCCACAAGAAGATAAACTGCAAGATACATAATCATCAAATTCTTCAAGGTTGAAGTGAAAAAAAGAAAAAAAAGCATGTTAAAGTCAGCCAGAAAGAAAGACCTGGTCACCATCAGACTAACAACAGACCTCTCAATAGAAACCCTACAACCCAGAAGAGATGGAGGGCCAATATTCAACATTCTTAAAGAAAAGAATTTCCCACCCATCTGGCCAAACTAAGCTTCATAAGTGGAGAAATAAGATCCTTTTCAGACAAGTAAATGCTTAGGGAATTCATTACCAACAGGCCTGCCTTGCAGGAGCTCCTGAAGGAAGCACTAAATATGGAAAGGAAAAACACACTACCAGCCACTTCAAAAACACACTGAAATACACAAACAAGTGACACTTTGAAACAACCACATAAGCAAGTTTGCAAAATAACCAGCTAGCATCATGATTACAGGATCGAATTCGCGCATAACAATGCTAACCTTAAATGTAAGTGAGCTAAATGCCCCAATTAAAAGACATGCAATGGCAAGCTGGATAAAGAGCCAAAACCCATAGGTATGCTGTCTTCAAAAGGCGCATCTCACATGCAAAGACACATATAGGCTTAAAATAAAGGGTTGGAGGGAAATTGACCAAGCAAATGGAAAACACAACAAAGCAGGGATTGCAATCCTAGTTTCTGACACAACAGACTTTAACCTGACAATGATCAAAAATGACAAAGAAGGGCATTATATAATGGTAAAGGGATCAATTTAACAAGAAGAGCTAACTGTCTTAAATATGTATGCACCCAATACAGGAGCACCCAGATTCGTAAAGCAACTTCTTAGAGACCTACAAAGAGACTTAGACTCCCACACAATAATAGAAGAGACTTTAACACCCCACTGACAATATTAGACAAATTATCAAGACAGAAAATTAACAAAGATATACAGGACCTGAACTCAGCTCTGAATCAAGTGCACTTGGTAGATATCTACAGAACTCTCCACACAAATTCAATAGGATATATACTCTTCTCATCACTACATGGCACTTACTCTAAAATTGATCACATAATCAGAAGTAAAACACTCCTCAGTAAATGCAAAAGAATTAAAATAATCACAAACAGTCTCTCAGACCAGAGAGCAATCAAATTAGAAATCAAGAGTAAGAAATCACTCAAAACCACACAGTTACATGAAAATTGAACAACTTGCTCCTGAATGACTCTTGGATAAATAATGAAATTAAGGCAGAAATCAATAACTTATTTGAAACTAATGAGAACAAAGAGACAATGTACCAGAATCTCTGAGATGCAGCTAAAGCAATGTTAAGCAGGAAATTTATAACACTGAATGTCCACATCAAAATGCTAGAAAAATCTCAAGTTAACAATCTAACATCTCAACTAAAAGAACTAGACAACTAAGAGCAAACAAACCCCCAATCTAGCAGAAGACAAGAAATAACCAAAATCAGAGCTGAACTGAAGGAGATAGAGACATGAAAAATACTTCAAAAAACTCAACAAATTCAGGAGCTGGTCTTTTGAAAAAGTTAATAAAATAGACTGCTAGCTAGACTAATAAAGAAGAAAACATAGAAGAATAAAATAAATACAATCAGAAATGATAAGGGGGATATCATCACTGACCCCACAGTAATAAAAACAACCATCAGAGAATACTATAAACACCTATATGTACATAAACTAGAAAATCTAGAAGAAATGGATAAATTTCTGGACATATACACCTTCACAAGACTGAACCAGGAAGAAATTGAATCCCTGAATACACCAATAACGAGTTCTGAAATTAAGGCAGTAATAAATAGCCTACCAACCAAAAAAAAAAAAAAAAAAAAAGGCTTAGGACTAGATGGATTCACAGATGAATTCTGTTAGAGGTACAAAGAAGGGCTGATACAATTTCTACTGAAACTATTCCAAGAAATTGAAAAGGAGGGCCTCCTCCCTAAGTCATTCTATGAGGTCAGCATCATCCTGATACCAAAACCTTGTGGAGATACAACAAAAGAAAATTTTCGTCCATTATCCTTGATGAACACTGATGCCAAAATCCTCAATAAGATGCTGGTGAACCGAATCTAGCAGCACATCAAAAAGCTTATCCACCTTGATCAAGTTGGCTTCACCCCTGGGATGCAAGGTTGTTGGTTCAACATACACAAATCAATAAATGTGATTCATCACATAAATAGAACTAAAGACAAAAACCACGTGATTATCTTTTTTTTTTTTGAGACGGAGTCTTGCTCTGTCACCCAGGCTGGAGTGCAGTGGCCGGATCTCAGCTCACGGCAAGCTCCGCCTCCCGGGTTCACGCCATTCTCCTGCCTCAGCCTCCCGAGCAGCTGGGACTACAGGCGCCTGCCACCTCGCCCGGCTAGTTTTTTTTTTGTATTTTTTAGTAGAGACGGGGTTTCACCGTGTTCGCCAGGATGGTCTCGATCTCCTGACCTCGTGATCCGCCCGTCTCGGCCTCCCAAAGTGCTGGGATTACAGGCTTGAGCCACCGCGCCCGGCCGTGATTATCTTACCAGGTGAAGAAAAGGCCTTCAATAAAATGTAAAATCTCTTTATGTTAAAAACTTTCAATAAACTAGGTATTGAAGGAACATACCTCAAAATAAGAGCCATATATGATAAACCCACAGCCAATATCATACTGAGTGGGCAAAAGCTGGAAGTATTCCCTTGAAAACCAGCCCAAGACAAGATGCCCTCTCTCACCACTCCTGTTCAACTTCGTATTGCAAGTTCTGGCCAGAGCAATCAGGCAAGAGAAAGAAATAAAAGGTATTCAAATAGGAGGAGAGGAAGTCAAACAAACTGTCAGTGTTTGCAGATGACATGATTTTATATCTAAAAAACTCAATCATTTCAGCACAAAAGCTTCTTAAGCTGATAAACAACTTTAGCAAAATCTCAGGATATGAAATTAATGTGCAAAAATCCTTAGCATTTCTATGCACCAACAACAGGCAAGCAGAGAGCCAAACCATGAATGAACTCTTATTAACAATTGCTACAAAAGAAATAAAATACCTCGGAATACAGCTAATGAGGGAAGTGAAGAACCTCTTCAAAGAGAATTATAAGCCACTGCTCAAAGAAATAACAGATGACACAAACAAATGGAAAAACATTCCATGGTCATGGATAGGAAAAATCAAATCATGAAAATGGTCATACTGCCCAAAATAATTTATAAATTCAACACTATTCCTATTAAACTACCATTTACATTCTTCACAGAATTAGAAAAAAACTATTTAAAAATTCACCTGGAACAAAAAAGGGCCCAAATAGCCAAGGCAATTCTAAACAAAAAGAGCAAACCTGGAAGCATCACACTACCTGGCTTCAATCTGTACTGTGAGGCTACAGTAAACAAAACAGCATGGTACTGGTACAACAATAAACATATAGACCAGTAGAACAGAATAGAGAATTCAGAAATAAGACGACACACTTAAAACCATCTGATCGTCAATGAACTTGACAAACACAAGCAATGGAGAAAGGACTCCCTATTTAGTAAATGGTGCGGGGAGTACCGGCTAGCCATACGTAGAAAATGGAAGCTGGACCCCTTCCTTACACAATATACAAAAATTAACTCAAGGTGGATTAAAAACTTAAATATAAAACCCCAAATTCTAAAACCCTAGAGGAAAATCTTGGCAATACCATTCAGGACATAGGCATGAGCAAAGACTTCATGATGAAAACGTCAAAAGCAATTGTACCAAAAGCAAAAATTGACAAATGGGATCTAATTAAACTAAAGAACCTCACACCAAAAGAACTTATCATCAGAGTGAATTGACAACCTACAGAATGAGATAAAAAATTTTGTAATCTATCCATCTGACAAGAGTCTAATATCCAGTGTACACAGAACTTAAACAAATTAAACAAATTAACTTAACCCTATTAAAAAGTGGGCAAAGGACATGAAGAGACTAATTCTCAGAAGAAGACATTTATGCAGCCAACAAACGTGAAAAAATGTTCAACATTACTGATCATTAGAAAAATGTAAATGTAAACCACAATGATACACCATCTTACATCAGTCAGAATGCCAATTATTAAAAACTCAAAAAACAACAGATGCTGGCAAGGTTGTGTAGAAAAAGGAGTGCTTTCACACTGTTGGGAGTGTAAATTAGTTCAAACATTCTGGAAGACAGTCTAATGATTCCTCAAAGACCTAGAGGCAAAAATAGCATTTGACCCAACAATCCCATTACTGCGTATATAACCAAAGAAAGAGAAATCATTTTATTATAAAGATACATCATGTGTATGTTCATTGCAGCACTATTCACAAGAACAAAAACATATAATCAACCTAAACACCCATTAATGATAGACTGTATAAAGAAAATGTGGTACTTATACACCATGGAATACTATGCAGCCATAAAAAGGAACAAGATCATGTTCTTTGCAGGGACGTGGATGGAGTTGGAAGCCGTTATTCTCAGCAAATTAATGCAGAAACAAAAAACCGAACACTGCATGTTGTGGGAGTTGTATGATGAGAACACATGGACATATGGGGGGAACCACACACACTGGAGCCTTTTAGGGGTGGGGGAAGAGAGAGCATCAGGAAGAATAGCTAATGAATGCTGAGCTTAATACATAGGTGATGGCATGATCTGTGCAGCAAACCACCATAGCACATGTTTACCTATATAACAAATCTGCACATACTGCACTTGTACCCCGAACTTAAAAGAAAAGTTTAAGGAAAAAAAAATTGATGATTAGGGATATTTTTATTGCTCAAAATATTATTTTATTTAGCATTTTATTGAACTGATTGATTTAAGAATTTCAATTTTTTTCACATAATTTTTGACTGTAAATTTGTCCTTATAATTATAAAAAAAAATGAGTATAATATCACATTTAGGAGCTGTGCAATTTGATGGACTATTATGTCTACTTTTATATTTCTGCTATTATTTTAATGATAAATCTCTTAGTTTAAATATTGGAATTGTATGCATTTGTATTTGTTAAAATATAAAAACTGATTTTTTTCTTGGTTTTGCATTTTACTTATTAGTTATAAAACTATTAAGTACTGTATTTGAATTCTTTAACATAGATTTTTAAATTTGACAAAATATAACACAAATGAATATTAAAATGTTATAAAATATAATACTAAAATAACATTTTATTTTAATATAAATGTCTCATATAATCATAGCATGTGGGATGTTATGCTTATAGATTTAAATATAAATGCACATTAAATGGAGTTATTTTTTCACAAGCCCTACTCTATTCTAGATTGACCAGAATAAACTCCCTGAATTCCACAATTTGGTTTAGAATCATTTTATGAAATTTCTTTTTATAACGTTTCCAGAAGTATTCTTTAATTTGGATAACAGTTAGCTGTAATTGAAATGTAGATAATTGGAGAAAATAGAGACCTGACAAAGAGGTAAGAATTCTATTAGTGCTTCTGGCACATTATAAATAATCAACTAAAGAAAATTCTAAAAAAAATACCAACCTTAGTAGTGTATTGATTTTTTCAATGCACTTCAGCCTCTCTATAAGTAGTTTTCTTAAACATACAAATTAAGTGTATTAGAAAAAAAAGCAATCCGTGGTTTATTAAAAAGGATTAGAAAGAGTTGTATAATCATTTTCTTCCTAATCTTTAATAGATACCAGAAAAATGTATTTGTGATGACCAAGACAACTCGAATACTTCTTTACAGTTCATTAACTTCAATATTTAATTTCCAGAAATTAACCAATAAATCAACTTTATATCAATAGTTCCTTAATTTTTAAAGCTCTTTTTAGGTCAATACACTTATTTGGATGTCTTCAGACTGTTGCTTTAATTAAATTAATTCAATTAAATTAACTAGATTTTTAGAAGAAAGAAATTCCTTTTTTTTCAGTATTTCCAAATAAATTTTATTAGAAAATAACCATTGTATTAGTCTAACATTACATGAACTACTCTACTGATATGTATAGTTTGTAAAAAATCTGCCACACCTGATTTCTGTGTTTTATTCTCTGACTGCTTTCTCAGACCTAAATGCTGTTTTTCCTCTTTTGGTAGAAAATTCTTCCATCTTTCAACTTTCATCTCAAGCATTATTGTTTCTCTAAAGTTTTCTGATATCCCCTTCCAAAGTAAGCTCGACTAGTCTATTCACTATATTCCAACTGTGTAAATATTCCATCACTGTACTGAGAACATGAAGATGTACCTATTTTAAATATCTGCTTATATTTTGCTTTATGATATGCCTGATTAAAAAAGCAGGGGCTGGGATCTTATTTATGTTATGGCCTTCGTGCCCTCTATACTTTTTGAAACACAGTAAATGCTCAGTACCTATTTATTGAATATGTGAAATGTGAAAATAATGCTAATGCACTTTTAACATTTATGTTTATTTAGTTCTTTTTTAATTAAAAATTCTACTGAGGTCCCTGTAACCAGTTCAGCAGTGCATACTTTAGCAATTTTATTCCTTTATAAAATGTATCACTGCATAGTGTTTTATTTTTTTATTTTTTTATTTTTTTGATGTCTACAACATGTATTTTTATTTCTTTATTTTTATTTTTTAGATTGTTTGAATGTTTTATTTGTAACCAATTATTTTTTTATTTTTATTTTTTATTATACTTTAAGTTCTAGGGTACGTGTGCATAATGTGCAGGTTTGTTACATATGTATACTTGTGCCATGTTGGTGTGCTGCACCCATCAACTCGTCAGCACCCATCAATTCATCATTTATATCATGTATAACTCCCAATGGAATCCCTCCCCCCTCCCCCATCCCTATGATAGGCCCCGGTGTGTGATGTTCCCCTTCCCGAGTCCAAGTGATCTCATTGTTCAGTTCCCACCTATGAGTGAGAACATGTGGTGTTTGGTTTTCTCTTCTTGTGATAGTTTGCTAAGAATGATGGTTTCCAGCTGCATCCATGTCCCTACAAAGGATGCAAACTCATCCTTTTTTATGCCTGCATAGTATTCCATGGTGTATATGTGACACATTTTCTTAATCCAGTCTGTCACTGATGGACATTTGGGTTGATTCCAAGTCTTTGCTATTGTGAATAGTGCCGCAATAAACATACGTGTGCATGTGTCTTTATAGCAGCATGATTTATAATCCTTTGGGTATATACCCAGTAGTGGGATGCCTGGGTCATATGGAACATCTAGTTCTAGATCCTTGAGGAATTGCCATACTGTTTTCCATAATGGTTGAACTAGTTTACAATCCCACCAACAGTGTAAAAGTGTTCCTATTTCTCCACATCCTCTCCAACACCTGTTGTTTCCTGACTTTTTAGTGATTGCCATTCTAACTGGTGTGAGATGGTATCTCATTGTGGTTTTGATTTGCATTTCTCTGATGGCGAGTGATGATGAGCATTTTTTCATGTGTCTGTTGGCTGTATGAATGTCTTCTTTTGAGAAATGTCTGTTCATATCCTTTGCCCACTTTTTGATGGGGTTGTTTGTTTTTTTCTTGTATATTTGTTTGAGTTCTTTGTAGATTCTGGATATTAGCCCTTTGTCAGATGAGTAGATTGCAAAAATTTTCTCCCATTCTGTAGGTTGCCTGTTCACTCTGATGGTAGTTTCTTTTGCTGTGCAGAAGCTCTTTAGTTTAATGAGATCCCATTTGTCAATTTTGGCTTTTGCTGCCGTTGCTTTTGGTGTTTTAGACATGAAGTCCTTGCCCATGCCTATGTCCTGAATGGTACTACCTAGGTTTTCTTCTAGGGTTTTTATGGTGTTAGGTCTAACATTTAAGTCTCTAATCCATCTTGAATTAATCTTTGTATAAGGAGTAAGAAAAGGATCCAGTTTCAGCTTTCTACTTATGGCTAGCTGATTTTCCCAGCACCATTTATTAAATAGGGAATCCTTTCCCCATTTCTTGTTTCTCTCAGGTTTGTCAAAGATCAGATGGCTGTAGATGTGTGGTATTATTTCTGAGGACCCTGTTCTGTTCCATTGGTCTATATCTCTGTTGTGGTACCAGTACCATGCTGTTTTGGTTACTGTAGCCTTGTAGTATAGTTTGAAGTCAGGTAGCATGACACCTCCAGCTTTGTCCTTTTGACTTAGGATTGTCTTAGCAATGCGGGCTCTTTTTTGGTTCCATATGAACTTTAAAGCCGTTTTTTCCAATTCTGTGAAGAAAGTCATTGGTAGCTTGATGGGGATGGCATTGAATCTATAAATTACTTTGGGCAGTATGGCCATTTTCACGATATTGATTCTTCCTATCCATGAGCATGGTATGTTGTGTCCTCTTTGATTTCACTGAGCAGTGGTTTGTAGTTCTCCTTGAAGAGGTCCTTTACATCCCTTGTAAGTTGGATTCCTAGGTATTTTATTCTCTTTGAAGCAATTGTGAATAGAAGTTTATTCATGATTTGGCTCTCTGTTTGTCTGTTACTGGTGTATAAGAATGCTTGTGATTTTTGCATTTTAATTTTGTATCCTGAGACTTTGCTGAAGTTGCTTATCAGCTTAAGGAGATTTTGGGCTGAGACAATGGGGTTTTCTAAATATACAATCATGTCATCTGCAAACAGAGACAATTTGACTTCTTCTTTTCCTAATTGAATACCCTTTATTTCTTTCTCTTGCCTGATTGCCCTAGCCAGAACTTCCAACACTATGTTGAATAGGAGTGGTGAGAGAGGGCATCCCTGTCTTGTGCCAGTTTTCAAAGGGAATTTTTCCAGTTTTTGCTCATTCAGTATGATATTGGCTGTGGGTTTGTCATAAATAGCTCTTATTATTTTGAGGTACGTTCCATCAATACCAAATTTATTGAGCGTTTTTAGCATGAAGGGCTGTTGAATTTTGTCAAAAGCCTTTTCTGCATCTATTGAGATAATCATGTGGTTCTTGTCTTTGGTTCTGTTTATATGCTGGATTACATTTATTGATTTGCGAATGTTGAACCAGCCTTGCATCCCAGGGATGAAGCTGACTTGATCATGGTGGATAAGCTTTTTGATGTGCTGCTGAATCCGGTTTGCCAGTATTTTATTGAGGATTTTTGCTTCGATGTTCATCAGGGATCTTGGTCTAAAATTTTCTTCTTTTGTTATGTCTCTGCCAGGCTTTGGTATCAGGATGATGTTGGCCTCATAAAATGAGTTAAGGAGGATTCCCTCTTTTTCTATTGATTGGAATAGTTTCAGAAGGAATGGTACCAGCTCCTCCTTGTACCTCTGGTAGAATTCAGCTGTGAATCCATCTGGTCCTGGACTTTTTTTGGTTGGTAGGCTATTAATTGTTGCCTCAATTTCAGAGCCTGCTATTGGTCTATTCAGGGATTCAACTTCTTCCTGGTTTAGTCTTGGAAGAGTGTAAGTGTCCAGGAAATTATCCATTTCTTCTAGATTTTCCAGTTGATTTGCATAGAGGTGTTTATAGTATTCTCTGATGGTAGTTTGTATTTCTGTGGGGTCGGTGGTGATATCCCCTTTATCACTTTTTATTGCGTCTATTTGATTCCTCTCTCTTTTCTTCTTTATTAGTCTTGCTAGCGGTCTGTCAATTTTGTTGATCTTTTCAAAAAACCAACTCCTGGATTCATTGATTTTTTGGAGGGTTTTTTGTGTCTCTATCTCCTTCAGTTCTGCTCTGATCTTAGTTATTGCTTGCCTTCTGCTAGCTTTTGAATGTGTTTGCTCTTGCCACTCTAGTTCTTTTAATTGTGATGTTAGAGTGTCAATTTTAGATCTTTCTTGCTTTCTCTTGTGGGCATTTAGTGCTATAAATTTCCCTCTACACACTGCTTTATATGTGTCCCAGAGATTCTGGTATGTTGTATCTTTGTTCTCATTGGTTTCAAAGAACATCTTTATTTCTGCCTTCATTTCTTTATGTACCCAGTAGTCGTTCAGGAGCAGGTTGTTCAGTTTCCATATAGTTGAGCGGTTTTGATTGAGTTTCTTAGTCCTGAGTTCTAGTTCGATTGCACTGTGTTCTGAGAGACAGTTTATTATAATTTCTGTTCTTGTACATTTGCTGAGGAGTGCTTTACTTCCAATTATGTGGTCAATTTTGGAATAAGTGCGATGTGGTGCTGAGAAGAATGTATATTCTGTTGATTTGGGGTGGAGAGTTCTATAGATGTCTATTAGGTCCGCTTGGTGCAGAGATGAGTTCAATTCCTGGATATCCTTGTTAACTTTCTGTCTCGTTGATCTGTCTAATGTTGACAGTGGGGTGTTGAAATCTCCCATTATTATTGTATGGGAGTCTAAGTCTCTTTGTAAGTCTCTAAGGACTTGTTTTATGAATCTGGGTGCTCCTGTATTGGGTGCATATATATTTAGGAGAGTTAGCTCTTCCTGTTGAATTGATCCCTTTACCATTATGTACCATTCTTTGTCTCTTTTGATCTTTGATGGTTTAAAGTCTGTTTTATCAGAGACTAGGATTGCAACCCTTGCTTTTTTTTGTTCTCCATTTGCTTGGTAGATCTTCCTCCATCCCTTTATTTTGAGCCTATGTATGTCTCTGCATGTGAGATGGGTCTCCTGAATACAGCAGACTGATGGGTCTTGACTCTTTATCCAATTTGCCAGTCTGTGTCTTTTAATTGGAGCATTTAGTCCATTTACATTTAAGGTTAATATTGTTATGTGTGAACTTGATCCTACCATTATGATATTAACTGGTTATTTTGCTCATTAGTTGATGCAGTTTCTTCCTAGCCTCGATGGTCTTTACATTTCGGCATGTTTTTGCAATGGCTGGTACTGGTTGTTCCTTTCCATATTTAGTGCTTCCTTCAGGGTCTCTTGTAAGGCAGGCCTGGTGGTGACAAAATCTCTAAGCATTTGCTTATCTGTAAAGGATTTTA
This sequence comes from Trachypithecus francoisi, assembly GCF_009764315.1. Lineage (NCBI taxonomy): Eukaryota > Metazoa > Chordata > Mammalia > Primates > Cercopithecidae > Trachypithecus > Trachypithecus francoisi. Next base: position 148,854,767 of record NW_022681469.1, on the reverse strand, counting down.
TTTCTCCTTCACTGATGAAACTTAGTTTGGCTGGATATGAAATTCTGGGTTTAAAATTCTTTTCTTTAAGAACGTTGAATATTGGCCTCCACTCTCTTCTGGCTTGTAGAGTTTCTGCCGAGAGATCTGCTGTTAGTCTGATGGGCTTCCCTTTGTGGGTAACCCGACCTTTCTCTCTGGCTGCCCTTAAGATTTTTTCCTTCATTTCAACTTTGGTGAATCTGGCAATTATGTGTCTTGGAGCTGCTCTTCTGGAGGAGTATCTTTGTGGCGTTCTCTGTATTTCCTGAATTTGAATGTTGGCCTGCCCTACTAGGTTGGGGAAGTTCTCCTGGATGATATCCTGAAGAGTGTTTTCCAACTTGGTTCCATTTTCCCCCTCACTTTCAGGCCCCCAATCAGACGTAGATTTGGTCTTTTTACATAACCCCATACTTCTTGCAGGCTTTTTTCATTTCTTTTTCTTCTTTTTTCTTTTGGTTTCTCTTCTCACTTCATTTCATTCATTTGATCCTCAATCGCTGATACTCTTTCTTCCAGTTGATCGAGTCAGTTACTGAAGCTTGTGCATTTGTCACGTATTTCTCGTGTCATGGTTTTCATCTCTGTCATTTCTTTATGACCTTCTCTGCATTAATTAGTCTAGCTGTCAATTCTTCCACTCTTTTTTCAAGATTTTTAGTTTCTTTGCACTGGGTACGTCATTCCTCCTTTAGCTCTGAGAGGTTTGATGGTCTGAAGCCTTCTTCTCTCACCTCGTCAAAGTCATTCTCTGACCAGCTTTGATCTGTTGCTGGCGATGGGCTGTGCTCCTTTGCAGGAGGAGATGCGCTCTTATTTTTTGAATTTCCAGCTTTTCTGCCCCGCTTTTTCCCCATCTTTGTGGTTTTATCTGCCTCTGGTCATTGATGATGGTGATGTACTGATGGAATTTTGGTATAGGTGTCCTTCCTGTTTGATAGTTTTCCTTCTAACAGTCAGGACCCTCAGCTGCAGGTCTGTTGGAGATTGCTTGAGGTCCACTCCAGACTCTGTTTGCCTGGGTATCAGCAGCAGAGGTTGCAGAAGATAGAATATTGCTGAACAGCGAGTGTATCTGTCTGATTCTTACTTTGGAAGCTTCCTCTCAGGGGTGTACTCCACCCTGTGAGGTGTGGTGTGTCAGACTGCCCCTAGTGGGGGATGTCTCCCAGTTAGGCTACTCAGGGGTCAGGGACCCACTTGAGCAGGCAGTCTGTCCCTTCTCAGATCTCAACCTCCGTGTTGGGAGATCCACTGTTCTCTTCAAAGCTGTCAGACAGAGTCGTTTGTGTCTGCAGAGGTTCTGCTGCTTTTTTGTTGTTGTTGTTTAGCTGTGCCCTGTCCCCAGAGGTGGAGTCTCAGTTGAAAATGCAGAAATCACCGGTCTTCTGTGTCGCTCACGCTGGGAGTTGGAGACTGGAGCTGTTCCTATTAGGCCGTCTTGCTCCGCCCCCTAGAAGAAAGAAATTCTTACATAAAACATGAAGTGGCCAAATAGTCACATTTTACATTTTTTAGTAAGTATTAAATTAAAAGAAGAAACTACTCTAACAATTCTCAATATTAATTCTCAACATTTTAAAGGGTTATGTTACATTGTGTGTGGTAATTAGCAATTCAAATAATTCACTATCTGTCTTCATCAAGACTTGAAAATGGTCAGACAAAACAGATTGTACACATTATATCTTTTTCAATTGACACAAGCTACAGAAAACATTGATGTTGATTACAGATGTAAATGTCTCTTACTTTTATATGGTTTATATTGAAACTAAGAATTATTACATATTTATTTATTAGTTATATCTTTTCTTAAAGGCCAGAGGACTTTTGAAGAAGTGTTGCTGTATATTTAGTTCTCTATAATCTAAAGTGATTTAAAAAATCGATGTGTTCAATAGAAGTGAGATAAAACCAGACATCTTTGGTTTACATGCCTGCTTAGCAATCAAACCGTGAGCCTGGTTAGAGACTTGACCTCTCCACTTCTCAGTGTTCTCATCTTTAGAGTTAAAAAGAGTATTCTTCTGGTTTGATTGTTGTGTTAAATTAGACAAAGTATATGAAGTCTTTGAACAATGCAAAAGACATAGTGTATGTTGAACAGGTGCTTACTACCTTTGCAATTGCAGTAGATAATTTTCCAGGTCATTCTAGCCAATAGTGCAGTCATGACTCTAGATAACGAAAAACCTGAATTATCCAATAACCAGGCTCACAAAAACATTTATAAGAAAGGTTGGGTCAGGCGCAGTAGCTCACACCTGTAATCCCAGCACTTTGGAAGGCCGAAGTGGATGGATATCTTGAGGTCATGTGTTCGAGACCAGCCTGGCCAACATGGTGAAACCCCATCTCCACTATAAACACAAAAATTAGTCAAGTGTGGTGGTCGGAGCCTGTAATCCCAGCGACTCTGGAGTCTGTGGCAGGGGAATCACTTGAACCTGGGAGGGCAGAGGTTGCAGTGAGCCGAGATCGCGCCACTACATTCCAGCCTGGGCACAGAGTGAGTGAGATTCCATCTAAAAAAATAAAAAATAAAAAAAATAAAGGTTGTCAGCCTAAGCCCTTGTCTCTTCAAGGTTAAGGTAATTTTTATTGCATTTCATTAAGAGCCATTTTTTTTTTTATACATTTGCTACTTGATTTCTTTGTCTTGTGACCACCAGTCCCATCATCTCTCTCTGTAGAGCCACAGCCTATTACCTATTTAGAAGTGTTACAGCCTTGAACCGAGATGGGGTTGTGAGCTTTACCACATAATCTATGTTCAGAGATGGGCCATAGTTGACATTTTCTCCTTTAATTTCTCCTCATATTGCCAAAACCCTTACCAGATGTCTCCTATCTGGTCCAGGAATCAGGCAAAATAAGATCCTGGTGTTCTTGTGTATCCATTCTGTCTAAAGCTTCACCCCAGATAAGAAAGTCAGTTCATTTTGTGCCTCCTCTGACTTCAATGTACCCTAATTTTCTCCATATTTTCTAATTTCTCTTATCAGACCTCAGCATCTCATAGGTTATTGTCTCATAATTTGATAAACTATATGACCTAAAGTTTAATAGGTTTTGTTAACTTAAGTCAAGACTTACATTTGAAATTTCTATTTCTTTATATTTCACAGTGACCTAAATATTAGAGCCATCAATTGCTAATGTAAATATATTTTGGATGGCCTATTCTTGGCTAGCTTCACTTGGTCCAAGTGGAATGAATGTCAGTCAAGGAGAATCAAATTTCATGTATAACACCTGAACTTTAACACACTACACAACCATTTTTGGTCCATGGCATAGCAATTTGAATCAGGGAGTCACAAATGAATGACAGGGATGTTATGGTGTTCTCGTCAGGTGTTCTGTCAAATAAGATAATTTTTATTCTAATTTTATTTATTCATAATGTTATACAAAGCATAAATGTAATTTTGACTAGCAATATATCTCCACTGCTATGCAGAGTAAATGATCTCTGTCTTTATCAAGAAAAAAATGCATCCTCATAAGTTAGTATAGTATTCTATCCAGGTGGAATGTTGTCTAGGCATTAAATGACAATTGCAGAGTGACAAAGGCAATTTTCTGGAAAATGTGCTTATACAATGATAAATATTGAGATAAACATACAAAATACAGTATATTAACTGAATATTTTTTTAATTGAATTCAACCACATTTGGAATAATTGTTGGATTTTTTGTTTTATTATAAATTATTGGCACTATTTGGATATAGATTTTGTTTACATTGCAACACAGTATTATGTCACTGATAATTTTAAACATTTTTAGTGATTAGTGCATAGCTCTAGAATATATTTAGTTCCAGTATACCCAAATTGTAGCTATTAGCAGTTAACAATTAATAAGAGGGGACACCACGAATAAGGTGTACAGAACCCTCTCCATTTTCATTCATGAAAACAATACTAAATTGTTTCAAAGTGTATTATGTAGTAAATCGAATAATAAATGATATTCATCAGGACATTCTTGCTTCAAAAACATTTGTTTCTTATTTCAAACAGCCTACTCTTGCATTCTATGTTGATCAAACACCTTAAGCAATTCCCCTTTTACACTTTATTTTACTGCATTTTGTATGAACTTCTAAAATTCAATTTAACATTAATGTCATTTTGTGTACTGTGTTATTTATATTAGATGTCTGCATTGATCTTGCTCACTAGGTATTTGATAAAGTTCTACTTTACTGTGCAACTCAAATATAAGGTTGACGAAATTCTTTCCCCATTAACAGTTCTTCAAACATGAGAGGAAACTTTAGAATATGCAAACCCACCATAAAACGTTTCCCTTTAAACAGAGTTGTGATAAAACAGAGCAACCAGAAGGCATCCTGAGCTTTGCACAAGCATGAACTGTCAGTGTATTTAGTATCTCAAGAGAAAAACTGCTCATCTAGAAGTAACATAATAGTCAAAACATTCAAGAAAATGGTTCATAAATGATGCATCCTAAGAGGTGACAGAGAAAAGCCTGAATAGAGAGCATGCGAATAATGTGTGAATATAGCAAGGTGATATAAATAGTTCAATCACAAGGGAATAGCAAGCAGAAACTGACTGTCAAACAGGATTACTTTTCGTAAGTCTCAAGGATGCTAAAATAAATATTGAAAGATAGAGGGTAGAAAGTAATGAGAGAAAAGAAAAATGCCGCAAATAAAAATCAGACCAAAGTTTCAAAAAACCTATTTAAAAACACCTAATGCCATAATAGGAAGAGACAGGAGGGAGAGGGAGGGAGGGAGAGAGGGAAAGAGGGAGAGAGAGAGAGAGAGAGAGAGAGAGAGAGAGAGAGAGAGAGGACAGAGAGTGTGTGAGAGAGGAATGGAATCATTTTGTCACAGCATTATTTTGAACTTTTTTTTTTTTTTTGAGGTAGGGTCTTATTCTGTCACCCAAGCTGAAGTGCAATGTTGTGATCATGGCTCACTGCAGCATCAAAATCCTGGGCTCAAATAATCCTCCCACCTCAGCCTCCCAAGTAGCTGGGACTACAGGCATGTGCCACCACACCTGGCTAATTTTTGTAGAGACAGGATCTTGCCATGTTGCCCAGGCTGGTCTCAAACTCCTAGACTCAAGTGATCCTCCTGCCTTAGCCTCTAAAGAACTGGGATTACAGGCAGGAGTCATCATGACTGGCCTATTTAAAACATTTTGTGCATATGTTCTCTTATAAGCTGTTCCATAATACTGCAGTAGGCAGAATCATGACCCAGAGAAACATCCAAATTCTAATTCCTGAGATGTCTGAATATGTTAGTTTATATGGCACAAGGGAATTTGCAGATATTTTTAAGCTAAAAGTCTTGCAATAGGGAGATTGTGCTGGATTATTTGGGTGGCCTCAATGTAATCGCAGGGGTGAGAGTGAAAGAGGGAAGCAGGAGAGTGGGTGTCAGAGTGATTCAGCACGGGCAAGTATTGGCCAAGCCATTGCTTATATTGAGACAGAGGAAGGAGCCAAGAGCCAAGGAATGTGGGCCGAGGGATGCAGGCAGCCTCTAGAACTAGAAAGGTAGGGAACGTGTTCTCCCCAGAACCTCCAGAAAGAAGGAAACCCTGCTGACACCTTGGATTTTAGCCAATTAGAACTCATTTCAGACTCATGACCTTCAGAACTGTAATACAGTATATTTGTGTTGCTTCAAGTCACTAAATTTATGGCAATTTGTTACAGCAGCCAGAGGAATCTAATAATTTTTAAAAAAACTATTAAGACAGCATTGAATCCTCATTAGAAATAAGAAAACTGACTTCTAAACATGTTATGCTATTAAATATTTAACCAGTATTTCAATGTGTAGCCAGGACTGAAATGCAGACCTTTCCTACTCTAAAACCTAACCTCGTGGCACTATCTCTAACTGCACGTCACTGTAGATGTAAAATATTTAATATTATAATATATTATAATATAATTATAATTATATGTTTATTATATATATCATATATTATATATATATATATATATATATATATATATAATATACTGTTTTAATATTATATAATATATATTATATGTTACATATTATATTAGTCTTAATTTTGTATATTATAATATATCTTAATATTATATGTTCTAATATTATAATAATATTAAGAATTTTTTTTTAAACTAGGTGTCTTGATATAACTGATAAGGGTAGAACAACTTTCTTGCCAAATATGAGGATGTACATGTTTGCACGCATTCACATGCAGTTAAAACGATAGGTTCCTGTCTCTCAGTGAGCTTGTGCCCCTGTGCTATGACTTTTAAAAGTGCTTCTCTGGTTTTATTGTCTCTAGGTGAGACAATAAAGCCTGGTGCCTGATGTCAGGTATTTTTCTTCACCCACATCAAGGAAGAGAAGTGGTTTAATTTGAATACATCCATTTTCCTGGATCCGTTAGGCGCTGGTAAATTAGTTACTTTTGAGGGCAGTACTTTGTTGACAGAACTGAGAGCTCAGGCATATTTTAAAATGGCGAGCTTTTTGCTCTCCTGATGAAATCACAGGGGATTTTTCTGTAGTTTTTTTTACAAAACCTGGTGGGGCTGCTGGAGATAAACCTCTCAAAAATTTGAGGCCCCATAAAACTCATCCCCACCTGGAGTTTTAACTGTCAGAGTTGTCCGTGTTGAGCCATCAGTAATTCTTTAATAATAGTTTATGTCTTTTCAACACTACAGCCATAGTAGTGGACTTCTGCCTCTGAACTTCTGTTCTTCATAAGCTGTGATTCTCAGCCTCTGCTTGTCTCTCCAGTGTTCAGGTCAGTGGTTTGCCCTGTGACTTTAATTCTTTGCTGTATCTAAATAAAGTTGTTGATTTTCAGTTTGTTCAGCTTTTTCCTTGCTGAGAGGATGAGGGTGATGACTTCCAAGCGTTTTTTAATGTTGGATCAGAAATGGGATTCTGCTGTGTCTTTTTGCATGACTGCATTTGATCATCTCATTGCTTTCTCATGGTCTTCTTGTTCATTTCTTGCTCATTCTTAGAATCACACATTTTCCCGAAGTTGTGTTTTAGTGGAATTGCTTATTTGAAGATCACGCTTAGAGTATTAGGGATATTTATTGCTACTCGGTTGTCTTTGCTTCTCAACCTTTTGAGAAAATAGAGCTGGATAATTGTATGATTTTGGAAAGAAGTCAATTTTGAATTTGTATCAGTATTTTGAATTTGTTCCTAATGACATGAAAACATTTCTTATTTACTCTATTTCCACAATGCACATTTACTAGTTTCAAGATGTCAAAGAAAATGTTACCACTAACAACAATATTATTGAATGCCAGTTAGGATCTCTTTCAGTTCTTTTTGTCTTTATTTCAGTAGTAATTTTTGAAGTCACTTTTGGTGGGGATTGTGGCAGGCCAGGTCTCACTAACGCAGGCCTCCATAACAACTGTTTCAGTGCTGACCAAGTGGTTAAGCTAAACATTAAAAGCCAGTGCCCCCGTACAAAGGCTGAGCTATAACAAAAGCCCACCAAGAGTTTTGCCTAGGCCTTTCCTGGGCCTTAAATCATGATAAAATAATGAAGGAATTATTTACAGGACCCATTTAGGATTAAACAAGTTTTATTGTGGGTCTGAAGAGACTCCCCAGGCCTCCACAGACAAGTTTACTGGGAGTCTGAAGGAACTCCCCAAACCTTTGTGATTTAGCAGGAGACAAGATAAGGGTGACCACCCCAGCACCGGGACCTGTTTAAGTAAATTTACTGAGGCTCCAGCGGGAGTTCTTTAGGACTCAGACCTGAAGACCTTAGTTATAGGTTAAAAAAGTTAATCACTTATGTCTCTAGATGAATGCACACTTACATGAAGACATATAGCTTAGAAGGTATGTAAGCTCTGGAAAACTTTGTAATTTTGAGTTGGTCTGGTGATAATTTCCAGGCCTTCTCCCTGTAACTGGTTGCAGAAATAAAAACTCTCTTCCTCCCCAGTTCATCAGCATCTCATTATTGGGCCATGAGAAATGGCAGCCCAATTCTCAGTTTGGTCTGGGAACAAAATTTGGCGTAGCAGCCAGAAGAGACTGGGACAGTGCTGTCTGTGTTCAGTGGCAGTGGCTTTTAACGAGACAGTCTTCAGGAGGATCCCAGCAGCTGCCAGTGAGATTTTCCCCAGGCACTCTCCCAAGGGGTGTTCTGTGCACAAAATTGTACATCCCTTTCACTACTGGGGAAGAACAGAGATCAGGAGCAGACTCGCTCAAAGGATGAGGTAATCGGGCATATGCTGAGAGCCTATTGTTTTCCTATCTAGGCTAAGCCATTTGTCCAGTACCACCAAGGGAAGCAATAGGGCTCGCTCATACACTTGCTTTGCATTTTGGTTGAAATCAGGTTTTGAGTTGGTTTTGAGTCTGTTTTGCCTGAGTGCACTCCCCATTGTGTTGTCCAAAATTTGTCTCCACTTGTTTGTGTATCTGTTGAAAGAACACATTCCTCAACACATCACATCCCCCATATGCCTCCACTTCCTGGGCCCGACACAAACACATCACAGCCTTGAGCACGTCACATCCCCCCATATGCCTGCCCGACACAAACACATGAAGAAAAACAACACCTGGAGAAGCTCCAATAAGGTTACAACCGTTTGTAAAAGCGCAGGAACCGATAAGAAGGCTGCTAAAAGCATAACTTGACATTAACATGTAAACCAATTGTAATGCTGTAGCCTAGAGAAATGCCTTGTTCCTCTGTAACCTGACAAGTCGTGTTTACCTCGAGCTATAAAAAGCAAGCGCACGCATTGTTTGGGGCCCTCTTGAATGCTGTGTTACGGAGGGACCAAGTTCGAACTTGCATTAAAGATCCTTGCCGCTTGGCTTTGACTCTGGACTCTGGTGGTCTTCTTCGGGGAATAAACGGTCTGGGCATAACACTGTCTTATTCCTTTTGATACCATGTAAACTTGAAAATGGGAGGTATTGGGCTCATCCCTGTTGAGAGGCCTCTGCGAAGGAAAAATATCTTTTTTTTTTTTTTAGTAGATCAGTGATTAAAAGTCAGCTTCATTAAAAGCTAACATCCAAGATGTGTATATTTATGTGTGCAGGTTTGTATTTAAAAGACCTTCACGTTTTTGTTTTGTTTATTTCTCTCCTAGAACTTTGTCTTTTTTGAGCAAAAGTTTTTTTTTTCTTCTCAGCTGACTGGATTCTGTTTTCTTCATTAATAGCTATTACAACAGAAGCTCCTCTGGCGTATCTAAAAAAAGTGTAATTTAGACACTTAGAAATGTCTTTGTTTGGAAAAAAAATTTTTTAAGTGTACTGCAAAAGCATCACATCGTCCAGCCTCATAATAATTCTCCCTTTTTGAAAACCCAGGATTCAGTGTGGGCTTTGCCCAGTGCTTGAAGATCCAGTTAAAGGGTAGGTAGTTAACATCAAAATAAAGTTAGTCTCCTTACAAAGTCCTATGATAAATTTCTGTAATTTTATGTTTGATTTGGTGTCCATCTTTAACCTCCCTCTAGCACCACCCAGACTTTTTCTCTGTGTACCTTAAGATGTAAATCTTGCCATTTGATTTTTCACCTAATCCTTTAATATGCAGATTTAGTGCTATTTAGCTGAGAATTTCCACAGTAATAAACCAGGTTATCAAGAGTTTGCAAGTCTAAGATAGGAAAAAGGAGGTCTTATGAACCTGTAAAATGTACTTCTATTGGCATGCCTAATACGTCTATGTATTTGTGTCTTGTGTAGACCTTGTTTTGGTATGGAAAATATATAAAAGAGTTCTAATTAATTGACTCAAATAAAAATAAAAGCGCTTAAATACTTTAACAGAAAAAGAAAAACTAGTCAAATCCTTTTTCAACTTTATGTGACTTAAGTAAAGTCTTTAATAAGTAAGCTAGCTTTAAAATCATTGGTAAAGTAATATTAGACGTGTCTTAAAATTACCAGCATACATTTTTGTTTGCATTTATTGATCAGGCAATTTCATACTTATCCCTGCCAAATACTTTAAGGTGTCAAAATTGGGCACTATAACTATAACTCAGCCCAAAACAGAATGATCTTTGCTTGTGTAATTTTTAATAAGTAAAATATTAATATTGGTTTAATGATGATAACTACGTCTCTAATAATTAGTAAAATACCCTAACTTCTAATCTTGTGGCCTTAGGAAGTCTAGTCTAAAGACATAAAGAAAGTTTTTCTGGGAAAGGACTATTATTTTTGTTCCACAGCTAAACTATAAACTAAGTTAATGAACAAGAATAGCTTGGAGGTTAGAAACAAGACGGAGTCAGTTAGGTCGGATCATTTTCACTGTCTCAGTTTTAATATTATAATGGTGGCTTCATAACTTTAAATAATGACTATCATGGTTTTCATAAATCATCTAGGTAAATGATTAAAATAAATAATTAGATAAATGTAATGGGACACTCATAAACAAATTTGTCATAATTTAGAATCTAAAGCTATATTCAATTAAACAACAGATATTTCATTATTTGGGTATTTTCCGAGAAAAATATATTTTAGGAAAATAGTCTTTCTAAAAATTGCGTCTTTTTGGAAGGGAACTAACTTTTGTCTAATTCAAAACTTATTTAAAAGCTATATATAAAACAATGTAAAAGAAAGTTATAAAAATAAAGAGAGTTTCAAAGATTATTGATAAAATAAAAATATCTTTAAAAATGTAAACATTTGGTCTAAATTATGCAGGTCAAATATTAGGTTTGTTGATGCTTTAGGCCATAAACTGCTTCTTTGACTTAAAAATTGTTCAATTTATTTTGGAGTGTTAAATTCTAGATAAGGCCTGGGGACATATGAAATTAACCATGCCCCTAGCTATGCACAAAGGTATTAAAGAAAAGAGATTTTATATAAGAAAGGATCTTGTATGGTAATTTCTTTTCCTAAAGTAAAATAACTGGTTGTTTAAAAAGAGGCATGTTGTCAGAAGTCAGAAAGTCAAGGCATGTCATAGCTTGTCTGTGTAGCCATGAAAGAATTTATGAAAGGGGATTTATGCAAGAATTGTTTTACAATTTAAAGGTAATTAGATCTCCTAAATGCCTTATAAAATACCACTATGACTCTTAGCTGTACAACTTGCCTGCTTTACTGCTAGGTAAGGCCTGGAACACATAGAGCTAAACACTAGAATAAGTCAGACCTTATTTGCACTTCTGTGTAGGTCCCGGGCCCCACATCTAGTACATAATTAAAGCCCCAAACTTAACAAGGTTTTCACCAAAATAAAGGTTGCTGAGAGTTAACAGTGTAACATGTATTTAAGAATTACTGGGCTGGGTGCAGCGGCTCATGCCTGTAATCCCAGCACTTTGAGAGGCCGAGGTGGGCTGATTACCTGAGGTCTGGAGTTTGAGACTAGCCTTACCAACACGGTGAAACCTCGCCTCTACTAAAAATACAAGAAAATTTAGCTGGGCGTGGTGATGGGCGCCTGTAGTTCCAACTACTCAGGAGGCTGAGGTAGGAGCATAACTTGAATCCAAGAGCCTGAGGTTGCAGTGAGCTGAGATCGCATCATTGGACTCCAGTTTGGGCAACAGAGTGAGACTCCGTTTCAAATAAAAAAAAAAAAAAACTATTGAAGAAACAGTTTACATGCAAGGTGTGTAAAGAAAGCAAAATATACTTTTGGTAAAAAGATTATAAGGAGGTATGAGAATGTGGATTTTTGCCTAGATTAAAGGTTAAAGGTTTATTTTAAGTTGGATAAAATAAAGGTGAAGGTTTAAGCAAATTGTGGAAGTTTGATTGTAAAGGAAGTTCTGTGTGTAAACATATTGGCTAAAGTTAAAGGGTTATCATCCATTTTTTTTTCCTGTAAATTGAGCATTAAAATAAAAACACACCAAGTTTTTCTTAGAGCACTAACATGCTCTTTAAAAAAATTGTAAAGGGTTATAAAAGGCCTATGAAAATCTTACTTATGGTCAAACATTAAAATTGGGTAAATATGTCTGTAAGGTTTTATTAAGAATTGGGTTTAACATTAATAGCACACTAATGTAAAGATGAAATTTGGCTTATTTGGTATAAAAATTATACAGGAAGCATTGCCAAATATGAAATCATATTTGGCTTTCTTTGGGCTATATTTGTGCAAGTATGTTACTGATATGTGTCCCAAAATCATGTGAAACTCTTATAATTCTGATATATCTTAGTGTATGTTACCAGTAATAATTATAATTGTTATGTTAAATTATTGTGTGCCACAGAGGTAACATCCTTGTCAATTGTGTCTTTAAATATGGCTACCCTAAAACTTTTTGTCATTCATAAACAGTTGTCTTATTTTGGTCCTCTTTAGAAGGTGGCTTTATAATCAGCTATAAAGCTCTCACAGGTGCTCCTGAATGCAGATTTCTGATAATTTTGGATTTTGTGACATAAGAATAGAGGAAAAATGTTCAGGACTCTTGAAGAGCTAAAATGTTCATTAATATCAAGTAAGACAGGAATTAAATGCATGAACTGAACTAATAGGAGACTGAAATGATCATTTTGATTTTTTGCTTAAATGTTGCTCATCCTGTTTTGCTTTTCAGAGTCAAAGAAACTTTTCTGGCCGGGCGCGGTGGCTCAAGCCTGTAATCCCAGCACTTTGGGAGGCTGAGACGGGCGGATCACGAGGTCAGGAGATCAAGACCATCCTGGCTAACATGGTGAAACCCCGTCTCTACTAAAAAATACAAAAAACGAGCCGGGCGAGGTGGGTGGCGCCTGTAGTCCCAGCTACTCGGGAGGCTGAGGCAGGAGAATGGCGTGAACCCGGGAGGCGGAGCTTGCAGTGAGCTGAGATCCGGCCACTGCAGTCCAGCCCGGGCGACAGAGCAAGACTCCGTCTCAAAAAAAAAAAAAAAAAAAAGAAACTTTTCTTTTGAGCTAGTAACTGCTTTTAAAAAGTATACACCTATGAATAAAATTTGAAGCATATTTGTTTATCTCTAACTATCTTTGGTAGAATTTGGAAATTATTTGTGAGTATTCTTAATTTATGGCAATACAGTTATTTGCATAAGTGCAATAAGGATCTGTTTTCTTCTGAAAGAGGACACAATTGGAAAAACTGGTTATTTTGCCAAGGCTTTGACAGGAATGGTACGGTCTCCTTTAAGGAACGAAACTAGACTTATGAAACCAAGAAAGTCCTTGTAAAACTGGCCTTGTATTTTGTGTACCCAGTCCCGGTACAGGGTTTCTGATCTGTGATAAGTAAAGAATATCACTTTCTGACAGGCCAGGAACCCCAAGTTATCTTGGAACCTCAAGAAGAGAGGAATTCACCCAACTCGTAGGTATTTGATGGTACAAATCCATGGCTGGGATCAAAGTGAATTTAAAAGGCCTATGTGAAAAATAATTATTCTTGGTGCACTATATACAAATAATGAGGCCAAGTATAATAAAGCAAACTAGTCCTACCATGATTTGTCTTTTAATAAAAATGGGAAACTGGGGAGGGGAAAATTATGTTTCAAAAACTATAGTACACCTATTGTTAAATTCTAGTCTTGCCTGATGTTTTTCAATTTTTATTATTTTCTACAGTTTGGGTTAAATTCTAACTTTTCTGGTTACAAATCTCCAAAATAATGTTTTCATTTCTTTTTCTTTTCCTTTTTCCACATTTATCCTAATTTGAAATTACTGAAACCTAAGCTGTGCTGTCTTAAATCCCTGTGAACTGAAGACTAGACAACTTAAACTTCAGAAGAAAACAGCAGCAAGCTATGTATATGTGTTGCTGTTGCATGCTATTGTGTTTCAGCAGGTGCTGTCTCTAAGTCCTGGAAACAGAGAGTTATACTGGAAACAAATCGACCTCTCCCACTCCAGCGATGTGTTTGGTGCCTCATAACGACGACCCCCACTCTTAGCAGGAAGTAGCCAGAAAGATTATGATTCCCTATCTCTTAACAATTCTCATGACAAATAAATACACAAACCTGAAAGAAATGCACAGATTGACAGTGGGGATTGTGGCAGGCCAGGTCTCACTAACGCAAGCCTCCATAACAATGGTTTCAGTGCTGACCGAGTGGTTAAGTTAAATATTAAAAGCCAGTGCCCTTATACAAAGCCTGTGCTGTAACAAAAGCCAACCAAGGGTTTTGCCTAGGGCTTTCCTGGGCCTTAATCATGACAAAATAACAAAAGAATTCTTAACAGAACCCATTTAGGATTAAATACGCTTTATTGTGGGTCTGAAGAAACTCCCCAGGACTCCACAAACAAAGCTTACTGGGAGTCTGAAGGAACTCCCCAAACCTTCATGATTTAGCAGGAGACAAGATAAGGGTGATCTCCCCAGCACCTGGACACATTTAGATTAAGTAAGTTTACTGAGGTTCCAGAGGAAGTTCTTCAGGACTCAGACCTTAGTTATAGATTAAAAGAAGTTAATTACCTATGTCTTTAGAGAATGCACACTTACAGGTAGACATATAGCTTAGAAGGTATATAAGCTCTGGAAAACTTTGTAATTTTGAGTTAGTCTGGTGATAATTTCCAGGCCTTCTCCCTGTAACCAGTTGCAGAAATAAAGACTCTTTTCCTCCCTGGTTCATCTGCATCTCATTATTGGGCCATGAGAAATAGCAGCCCAACCTCAGTTTGGTCTGGGAACAGTATGACACTCATTTGACATAGTTATGCTCTTTTACATGACATCATATGCTTATTTTTTGATTACTTCTTACAGGGAACCCTGTTTCTCCTTGCTTCTTTAGTCATATTAACTAAGTTGTGGAAAGTAAGAATCAGTGTCTTACCCTGCTGTTAAATAATGAAGACAAATCAGTTAAGTAGCAGGAATCGAAAACTAACATCTGAATATTTGAACCTAGACTGTGATTCGGTAGTAAGAATACACTTCATTAGAACAGGTGATTTATATAGGGCTGTCCTTTATATCTTTTCACAGATCAACGCTCTGAGAATTCCAACTACATTGAAATCACATGTTATTCTCACTAGTGCCTTTTCAGGACAAGATTACAGAAAGAGGTATAAAGAATATAATCAATGTCTAGTCATTAAAACTTCAATTTAGCATTAGGTAAGTCTTACAGATTGTAGTTGGGAATTGAAGAGCAAATCCTATTTTACACATCCATTACTTTACCAACATTATAAGCCTTGAGCCTATTTTTCAAAGGACGTTCCATCTGCCCTACTAACATTCTATAGCACATGCTCTCAGCCTCTTGTTTGCTAGGTGATTACTCTGTTATATTGTACTTCTTGTTTGTTCTTTGCCATCAATTGTATACGCTCTTTATTTATGTTGAAACTTTATTAATGTTTAGCACACCATTTTAAAGAAACTTGGCCAATTGATCTTTGACAAAGGAGCAAAGACAATATAATAAAAAAAAGGATAGTCTTTTCAACAAATGATGCTGGACAGGCCCAGTGGCTCATGCCAGAAATCCCAACACTTTGGGAGGCCGAGGAGGGCGGATCACTTGAGGTCAGAGGTTCGACACCAGCCTGACCAACATGGTGAAACCTCATCTCTACTAAAAATACAAGAATTAGTCAGACGTGGAGGCGTGTGCCTGTAATCCCAGATACTCAGGAGGCTAAGGCAAGAGAATTGCTTGAACCCAATGGGTGGAAGTTCAGTGAGCCAAGATCCTGCCATTGCACTCCAGCTTGGGCAACAGAACGAGACTCCATCTCAAAAAAAAAAAAAAAGAAGAAGAAGAAGAAGAAGAAAAGATGCTGAAACAACTAGATGTCCATGCTAAAAAAAAAAAAAAAAAGATAAAAAAACTCAAAAGAATCTAGATACAGACCTTATACCTTCCCCCCGATTTATCCGGAAATAAATGATAAACCTAAAAGTAAACCAGAAAACTAGAAAACACCTAGAAAATAACACAGAAGAAAATCTAGATGACCTTAGGTTTCATAGGATAACTTTTTAGATACAACACCAGAGTCAAAATCCATGAAAGTAATAATTGACAAGCTGGATTTTATTAAAATTAACAACTTCTACTCTGTGAGAGATAGTGTCAAGAGAATGAAAAGACAGTCTGGGAAAAAACATTTTCGAAAGGCAGCTCTAGTAAAGGACTGTTGTCCAAAATGTACAAAGAACTCTTAAACCTCAACAATAAGAAAATAAACAACATAGCTTTAAAAAATGGGCAAAATACTCAAACAAACACCTCATCATAGAAGACATCTGGATGGCAAATGAGCATATGAAGAGATGCTCAAATTCATATGTCATCAGAGAAATTCAAATTAAAACAACAGTGGGATCCCACTACTCACCTATGAGAATGGCCCCCATCCAAAACACTGACAATACCAAATGCTGACAAGGATGTAGAACAACGGGAACACTCATTCAGGGCTGGTGGGGATGCGAATGGTACAGCCACTTTGGAAGACAGTTTGGCAGTTTCTTACAAAACTAAACATACTCTTACCATGTGATCCTGCAATCGGGCTTCTTTGTGTTTGCCAAAATGAATTGAATATCTATGTCCACATAAAGACCTGCACACAGATGTTTATAGCAATTTTATTCATAATTGTCAAAATTTGGAAGCAATAAAGAAGCAAACTTCAGTAAGTGAAAAGATAAATAAACTGTGTTACTTCCAGACAATTGAATATTATTCAGGACTAAAAAGTAATTAGCTACCAGGCCATGAAAAGATGTGGAGAAACCTTAAATGCCTATTGCTAAGTGTAAGAAGCCAATTTGAAAAGGCTACATACCATATGATTCTAACTACATGGAATTGTGGAAAGGCAAGACGATGGAGATAGTAAAAAGATCAGTTGTTGCCAGAGGCTAGGGAAGATAGAGGGATAAATAAGTAGGTGACATAGGATTTTAGGGCAGTAGAACTATTCTGTATGATACTCTTATGGTGGATTCATGTCATCATACATTTGTCCAATCTTATAGAATGCACAATGCCATTATTGAACCCTACCATAAAGTATGTACTTTAGGTGATAATGATATATCAACATAAGGTTGTTGATTGTGACAAATGCACCACACCCATCTAGGATGTGTTCAGTGGGGAGCCTAGACTTGTGTTGAAGCAAGGGATATAGGGAAATTTTCTATACTTGTTGTTCAATTGTGCTTTAAACCTAAAACTATTCTAAAAAAATAAAGTTTGTTTAAAAAAAGGTAACAGAATTTAAAATAACAAAGAAAGAAAAAATACAGTAAGTAAAAACCAGAGCAACTAATTTTTAACACCTCTGTTATTTTTTCCTTGTTTTCTCCAAAGTGAGAAATTGATGATTTTTTTGATATAACTTAGAACAGAACATTTCTATATCTCTTTATTTTTGTAGGTTGATGAAAGTTTTAGAATTAGTTATATGTAGGCATAGTCCAACATCCCAATTTACAGAAGAATAAACTGAGGGACCAAGTAACAAAATATCAATGATGATGCTGATGTTCACCAGAGTAAAAGACATTAGTGGAATATTGGAACTAATGTGTACATAAATCTGTAGGAAAGAGATAACATTGTGTCTATATGATGGTAATCATCTAGACAAAATACAAAATCGTAGGTAATATTTCAAGATATCATCAAGAGAACATTTTTGAGGTAAATGGCAATGTGAGGACAGGTGTCTTATATTGAATCAACTCATTGCTTATAAAATAGGACAAAAACAAATCATTTTTTTTTTTTTTTTATCTCTGGTAACTAGGGAGGCTCATCATCTACCACTCTGATGAATTTTTGAGCTGCTGCCATCACCAGATAGAAGCATGACAGGCTAACTTGCAAACCACTCCTCCTGAGAACATGAGCATCTATGGTAGAGTGGAAGCAAACTGAGTAGTGTCCCTTAATGTATTAGGATTAAGTAAAATTTGGGGCACACAACCCACAGATCCCATTTCAGATTGAGAAAGCAATGCAACTCTTCTTTCAAGTTATTTTAGGTTCATGGGGTATATAAGCAAATTTGTTAAGTGGGTATATTGCATAGTGCTGGAGTTTGCCTTCTACTGAACCCCCTATCCAAATAATGAACCTAGTATGCAATAGGTAGTTTTTCAGCCTTTCCCCTCTTTATTTCTCCCTCCCACTTTTGTGATCTCCAGTGTCTATTATTTCCTTTTTTTTTTGAGATAGAGTTTCACTCTTGTTGCCCAGGCTGGAGTGCAATGGCGCAATCTCGGCTCACTGCAGCCACCACCTCCCGGGTTCAAGCAATTCTCCTGCCTCAGCCTCCAGAGTAGCTGGGATTACAGGTGCCCACCACCATGCCTGGCTAATTTTGTATATTTTTAGTAGAGATCGGTTTTAGCCATATTGGTCAGGCTAGTCTTGAACTTCTGACCTCAGATGATCCACACTCCTTGGCCTTCCAAAGTGCTGGAATTACAGGTATAAACCATCATGCCCAGCCTATTTCCATTTTTATGTTCATTTGCACCAATTATTTAGCTCCCACTTGTAAGTAAAAACATGTGGCATTTTATTTTCTGTTTCTGTATTAATTCACCTATATAGCCTCCAGCTGCATCCATATTGCTGCAAAGGACATGATTTCATCCCTTTGTACAGTTGCAGAGTATTCCAGTGTGTACATGCACGATTTTCTTTATCCAACCCCAAATTGATGGCACTTGAGTTGATTCCATGACTTGGTTATTGTCAATAGTGCTGAGATAAACTTAGAAGTGCAGGTGTCTTTTTGATAGAACAACTTCTTTTCCTTTTGGAAGATATCCAGCAATGAGATTGCTGGGTCAAGTGTTAGTTCTGGTTTTAGTTCTTTGGGGAATCTCCATTCTGTTTTCAGAGGGGTTGAACTGATTTACATTCACACCAACAGTGTATAAACATCCTCTTTTCTCTGCATCCTCACTAATACCTGTTATTTTTTGACTTTTTAATAATAACCATTCTGACTGGTATGAGATGGTATCTCATTTAGTTTTAATTTGCATTTCTCTGATGATTAGTGATATTAAGCATTTTTTTCATATATTTGTTGGCCTAAAGCAACACAACTCCTATGACATTTGAGCTTTGTTATGTTTAAAATAATGAATTAACTGGTGATAAAAAACTGGACTTAATTCAAAGGACATGCATATTTAAGATTGTCAAATTGCCCTCAAACTGGCTGGACTCATTTCTGTTTGTCAACAGTATATGAGATGCTCTCATTTTCCATTTTATATAGCATTCCCTTTTGTCTAATATATATAAATACAAAGATTATTCCTGTTCATTGTTTTCTTTCAGGCATGTTTTCGCAATACAAAAAGTCCTCAAGTTATTTCTTTGGAATTTATATTATACCTAGAATATTTTCATTTTACTGCTATTTTACTATATTGTGTGTAGTGGTATTGTATTCCCATTTTTAATGTGTATGCATGCTATCTCTTTTTTTATTTTAGTTATCTCAGAGATTAATATTTTAAATTTTGTAGCATGTTATATTATTTGTTTATCTTCTGAAACACAATATTTTTGTGTTATTAATTATTTCAGCTATTATTACTCAGATTTTTCCCTCATTCTATTGTACCATTTGTTAGATTATCACATTATGTGCTTTTAACATTTATTAAATTGAAAAATTAAAATTATTAATTGTCCTCTTTGTTCCTACCACTTTATAATTAAATAATGTGATCAACATGAGTTTGGATCTTTGAAATTTTGTTGGGCTTACTTTATTGTTTTACAAATACTTGAAATGCACATGTATGTATATAATATCTCATGAGGTCTCTATATATTTATCAGATCATGCTTGTTGATTTTAGCTTTCATATTTTTGTGCCCTTATTTATATTTGTGAGCTTAATTTTGTAGCTTCTGATGAAACTAGATATTTTATAATATCCAGTTTAAATCCAGGTATTTTATAATATTTAGTTTAGTTTTTACTGTAGTTTCAGTTGGTTACTGGGTACACACAAAATCATTATTTTATATATTTTCAGCAGATTGCTTTTTCAAAATTTTAAATGACTTATCCAGCGAGATTTCTGACTTAAATTTTGTCTGATATTAATATTGCCACACAATTGTTGTTTTGTATTTGAATGTAAATTTTCATCCACTTATTTTCAATATTTCTATGTGACATTATTGTACGATGTTTTTATAAACAGTTTATGACTTGATTTTTAACCCAATCAATATCTCTACCTCTTACTTTTGTTGTGTAAGTAAATTTGGTAGAGTAAAAGCTAATATGCTATAACAAAGAGAATCAAAGTTCACTAGATTATACAAGACAGAAGATTACTTCTTTCACATGACATTCTAGGGTCAGGTAGGCTTCACTCCACAAGGTCACCCAGGGATTCAGTAATATCATGGCTCTTCTACCCTCAGCACCATAGCTTCACTGACTGCTCCAGTCATTACCATTTCCAGCCAGCAGACAGGAGTGAATCCTCCAGGACAAGGGTTTTAAAAATACCCTGGAGGAACAAACAGCATTTACATTTGTATACCGTTGGCCAGGGCCTGGTTACATGGCAACACATAGCTGCATGCTTTTAAATGGATGATGAAAACTCAGGAAGAAGTAAAAGGTTGTGGAAGACAACTAGCTTTAGGCCAGAGTGAATGTAATACATTTTTATTTGTTATTTTTTTAAAATATATATGTTTTACCATCTTGCATTGTTTTATGTCTACCATTAGTTTTCATTACTTTCTTTTGTTTTGTAAAATATTTATGCCTTTTGTTCAGTTTATTGAGTTTTTTCTATTCTGTTAATTCTGTTCACTTTAAAGCTAAATATTTTATGTTTGTTCTTTTAGTATTTTTAAACATTTTCAAACATGCGTACTTAACTATACTTACAATGTTTTAGCAAAGGTGAGACTTCTTTTTAGCATCCTTTTCTATTCTCCAGAATATTTTAATTCCCTCTAAGAATGTCTATCCTCATTTTAAAGTTTACCTTTACCTTTTTAAAAAGGTATTAGAATTTATACTCAATAATTAAATTTACTGCCATTTAAAAACAGTATTTTTTTGAGTCCCATAGTTTTTCTTCTTCTGGGTATAGTTTATTACTTGTTAAAGTATTTTCCTTACTTGTTCTCTCAGTAAGGATTTCTGTTGTGTTAAATTATATTTGTCTCTCTGTGCTGGAAAATCTGTTTATTTTACCTTACTCTTCAATGCTAGCATGACAGATTTTAAAATTTAGGTAATAGTTGTTTTTGTTCAGTGTTCTGTATATATTTACTAACTCAACTTTTGGCTTTATTGTTGCTAGTGTGAATTGTACTACAATTCTAATTGACATATCTCTGAAGGTTGTCAATTATTTGTGGTAATTTTTACAACTGCCTCTTTAGGTAGTTTTGTGTTCAGTGCTGCTAGTATATTTCTTAATTTATAGACTCATGACCGTTTTCACTAAAGTTCTGATTTTTTATTTCTTCAAATATTGCCTCTCTGCCTTTCTCTTCATTCTCTTACTCTTCTATTTTTAGAATTGCTCTGAGAGGTATATTGGGGACTGTCAGTCATCTTCCATGTCTCTTAATTGCTCTTTCACATATTTCCATCTTTTTAATATCAGTTGTATTCTCAGTGAACTCTTCTATCCCTTTTTGTTCATTTCCACCCATGTGTATCTCTTCTTAGCTAATGTTTTCACAGCTACTTACATGTGGTGTACCAAGTCCCAGTCTAACTGTGTGATCACAAGGGAAATTAAGTGCTTTACCCTGTGCAGAGACAATTATAGAGCTATCTGTAGCTTCCTTGAATTCCTGGTGAAAAAGCTACCCTTTTCCCTGGGCTTTCTTTCTAAAACTTTTTAACTCTTTGTCTGAAATGGACATGAGATTATTTTCTTCTCCTTTTGAGATCAGCCAGGTAGAAAGTAGGATGGCACACCATAGCCCCTAGTTACAAGTCTTGAAGCTAGTCCTCTTCTTCATCCTAAGTGATAGTTTTAGTTCCCTGGGCCCGGGACACATCATGCTCACAATCTTAGCCCTCATGTTTGCATTTCTGTTCTATTCTTGTTTCTGTTATTCTTTTTTAGTTTTACTATTATTATTTTCCTTTATTTTATTATTTTAAATTTAATCTGTCATATTTATGTGTTTGAAGCACAGGACATGTCCAGTGAGTGACTATACTCTGCCATTTTGACTCTCACCCATTTCCATCTGGCTTTTCTATGCCCATCAAAACTACCCTGGCTGAGAGCATTGTGGACCTTTTATTACCAGGTTCATGGACACTTTCAGTTCTCAACTTACCACACACCTTAACACCCATAGAAACAGGTAAATGTCACTTCCTTCTTGAAGTTTCTTTTTCTTAGTTTACATAACTACTCTTCTGGTCAGGAATTCCTAGCTGCCTTTCCTTATTACTTTTATTCACTCATCTTCTAAATGCCAAGTTGCTCAGCATTAAGTCTTGTGCCCTATTTTCTTCCCTCTCCTGCTGTACTATGAGTGAAATGCAGTGGTTTTGCCTGCAAAGCTTTTAGTCAGAGTGCAAGATTTTGAATCCTGACAGTCACTTAGGTGCTGTATAATCTTTGTGTCTCAGATTCATCATCTGTAAAATTGAGTTGGTATTGATATTTAGGTTAAAAGGTATTTTGAATAGTAATTGAGATAATACATGTAAAGCACTTAGCACAGTCCCTTGATACTCAGCAGATCTTAGCAATGGCATTCATTGTTTCTATTATCTATACACCAATAACTTTCCAATTTATAACTCCAGCCTGAATTTCTCTGGAAACCTGGAATATTCCTTCTCACTCCCAATTTGACATTTCCTCTTGGTTGTGCAACCTGTGCCTCACACGTAAGGTGTTCAGAATTAACCTCCTGATCTTTTGCTTACGTGCTCCCGTTTTATTTCTACATTTTAGGGAAAGGCAACTTTTTCAACCCAGTGTTTCAATTCAAACACACGCATAGTCATTCTTCATATTGCTTTCTTTTTTTCAGTCATAGTTTAATCCATCCCTAAGTCTTACCAGCTCTATTTACATTTTTTAAATAGGTCATTTCTGTTGCTACTCCCACCTCTACAGCCTAAATCAGCATCCTTCCCCACTTTAATAATTTTAACAACCGGCTCAGTTGCCTCCCACCTCCGGTTCTGCCCCCTTCAGTTTATTTTCCTCACAGAAGCCAGAGTGATCATTTTACAAGCTAATGAGCAGAAATGACAGATGACATGTACATTGGTTTAACATATACTATTCCAAAAATTATTTTCTATTGATTGTTTTTGAGACTTTGATGCAAATAAGTAGTGTTTTTAATGTATGGAACATTCCCCAAATATCATATACAAGTAGACTTTTCATTAGTGTAGAGAGAACAAACTGAGATTAGAAAACATTACCTCCAAAAAATAAGTGCAATGAAGGCATTTAGAAACACACTGAATACAATGAAAAGCAAATCCAGATGAGATTCACCTGGAAAATTTATATGTTAAGTATAAAAAAAAGTCGTGAGCAAACAGAAAGGAGTCATTGCAAAAATAAGCAAGAGCTTCAAAATAGCTGTGACAGGTATTACAGGGCTAACATTAGGGAGTGAATAAACAATACATGTATTAGTCTATTCTCACACTGCTATAAGGGCATACATGAGACTGGGTAATTTATGAAGGAAAGAGGTTTAATTGACTTACAGTTCCATAGGAACAGGAGGCCTCAGGAAAATTACAATCATGGCAGAAGGGGAAGCAAACATATCCTTCTTCACAAGGCAGCAGGAGAGAAAAGAATGAGAGCTGAGTGAAGCAGGAAGTCCCTTATAAAAGCATTAGATCTTGTGAGCATTTACTCACTATCCCAGGAATAGTAGGTGGGAAACTGCCCCTGTTATTCAATTACCTCTCAATGGTTCCCTCCCACGACTTGTGGGAATTATGGAAACTGCAATTCAAGATGAGATTTGGGTGGGGACACAGCAAAACCATATTAATACGTAAGATAAGAAAACAGCACAAAGTCAAAGGATAAGTTAAGATTCCAAAATTAAAAAAAAAAAAACTTTACCAATGGGTATATTGTCTGTATAAAGAAATACACACCTAGGCAGATCTTGGAACTTTAGGGAGAGATGATAGTAAGGAAACTATTAATATCCTTCAAAATGCATGTCTCAGTTGAAATAACTGATGAATATGAGAGAAACATAATATGATAATATATTTTTTAAAAACATTGTGATTCTAAGAAAAATAATTTTCTGAAGAGAAGCATTTATGAGAAAATATGTTTCATCTGATTTGGAATCTTAGCAATGATATCAAAGATTTGACTACAAAATAAGTTGGAGGCATTCATGCAACACTGTAGAGCCACTAACTGGATTAAATGCAGATAACATAATCAGCTATGTAGAACACAAAAACAAATCAGCAAAAAAACTGCTGAAACTAATACACCACTATTTCACTGTTACAGGATACAAGGTTAATATACAGATGCAAGCTGTTTTCCTATATACTAGCAATGAACAGTAAAATTTGAAATTAAAAACATAGTATCATTTCCACTAGCAAAGCAAAAATAATGAAAATTTTAAGTCTAATTCTAACAAAATATGTATAAGGTCTATATGAGGAAAACTACAAAACTTATGAAATAAATTGAAGAAGAACTAAATAAATGGAGAGATATGTTATATTCATAGATAGGAAAACTCAGTATTAACAAGATGTCAGTTCTTCCCAACTTGATCTACAGATGCAATGCAATCTCAGTCAAAATCTCAGCAAAATATTTTGTGGATATTGACCCAAACTATTCTAAAGTTTATATGGAGAGACAAAGACCCAGAAAAGCTAACACAATGTTGAATGAGAAAAACAAAGTTTCAGAACTGACACTATCTGACTTCAAAACTCACTATAAGGTTATAGGAATCAAGACAGCATAATATTGATGAAAGAATAGACAAGTAGATCCATAGAAGAGAACAGAGAACCCAGAAATAGACTCACATAAATACAGTCAACTAATTTTTAACAAGGGAGCAAAGACATTGTAATGGAGAAAAGATAGTCTTTTCAACAAATGGTGATGAGACAACTAGATATCAATATGCAAAAATATGAATCTAGACACACTTTACACCTTTCACAAAATTTATCTCAAAATAGATAACATATCTCAATATAAAATGCAAAGCTATAAAATTCACATAGAATAACATAGAAGAAAATCTAGATGATCATGGATTTGGTGATGACTTTTTAGTTACAACACCAGAGGCACAATCTATTTAAGAAATGATTGATAATATGAACTGCATTAAAGTTAGAAATTTCTACTCTTCTAATGATACTTTCAGGAGAATGAGAAGACAAGCCACAAACTGGAAGAAAGTATTTGCAACTAATATATCAGATAAAGGACTGTTATCAAAAATATACAATAAACTCTTATAACTCAACAACAAGAAAATCAACAACACAAAAGATGAGCCAAAGAATGGAACAGACACCTCATTAAAGAAGATATGCAGATGGAAAATAAATGTATGAAAAGATGCTGAAATTTATATGTCATAAGGTAAATGCAAATGAAAGCCACAGTGAGATCCCACTACACACCTGTGGGAATGGCTGATATTCAGAATACCGAGGAGGATGTGGAACAGGAACTCTCACTTACTGCTGGTGGGAATGCAAAGTGTTACAGCCACCTTAGAAAACATTTTGGCAGTTTCTTATGAAACAAAACATACTCTTACTATCTAATCTAGCAATAACACTCCTTGATATTTACTGAAAGGAGTCCATGCAAAACCTACATATGGATGTTTATAGCAGCTCTACTCATAATTGCCAAAAGTTGAGCATAATGAAGATGTCTTTAAGAAGGTGAATGGTGACATAAACAGTGGTACATCCAGACAATGGAATGTTATTCAGTGCTAAAAAGTAATGAGCTATTAAACCATGAAAAGACATAGAGGAAACTTAAATGTGTATCACTAAGAAGCCAATCTGAAAAGGTTACATATCATCATATGCTGTATGATTTTACCTACATGACAGAACAGAAAAAACAAAACTGTGGAAGCAGTAAAAGATCAGTGATATCCAGAGGTAGAGAGGTGGAGAATGTATTGGTTCAACACAGAGGATGTTTAGGACAGTGAAAACACCCTGTATGATACCATAATCAGTGATGGATACATGTCGTTACACATTTTTTGAAATCCATAGAATGCACAACACCAAGAAGGAACCCCAGTGTAAAGTATGGCTCCGGGTGATAATGATGTGTGAACACAGGTGAATCAATTATAACACGTGTTCCACTCCAGTGAGGGATGCTAATATTGTGAAAGGCGAGGCAGGAGTGGGCATAGGAAATATTTGGCATGTATCCCTACCTTCTTTTTATTTTTTCTGTGATCCTAAAATTGCTCTTAAAATAAAATCTTTTGAATATATTCATATTGGTCCAGTGTGATAAGTATGAATGTACAATAATGGAGAAAACATAATACAATATAATATGTAAATAGTTTTGGAAGACTAAATTTAAGAATGTGAACTTTAAAAAATATTAGAGATTTTTCTTTAATTTTGCACAATACAGTTCTGAACAACATGATTAAAAGTGAAACTTTTATATGTCTTCACTCTACTTCCAGAGTCCTCAGTCATTTTTATGACTACATCTAAAGGTTAAACATATGTATGTGGGTTTATTGAAGTGTGTAAAATTAAAATAGCACTTTTCTCTGTGTAAGTGTGTTCAGTTCTGCAATAAATCAAAAGTATAGCCTAGAACTCATTTCCTTACCTTGTATGGCCTAATGGGAAAATAGGAACTAAAGAGCAAAGGATTACATTTTCTTCCCACCATAACAGATGGATGCTCATTTGCAGAACAATGATGTGTTCCGAATAGAAAGAAGAAAATTTCAGAAAATGCAAAAAAGATTGGTGTGTATTTTCAGTTTTCTCCATATCTAATTAGAAGTGCATTTATCTGCTGGACAAACAATTGGTATCCGGATGTAATTATAGACTACTCATAAACACTTGATTGAGTCTTCTTGTTAAAATTTTGAAAAAAAATAAGTATATAATGTAATTTTAACTCTGTGGAATAGTACAGTCATCCTTCTCTATTTTCAAAAGAATGGGACTTACCTATAATAATAGTATCAGGAAAATCAAGTCTCAGGATAAATTAAGGCTTGAGAAAATAAATTAAAGGGAATAAAAATCTCCTTTTAGTTTTAATCTGAGTATGAATTGATAATGTCCTACAAAAATAGAAAACATGATATTCAACTTGTATTTTGCTCCCTTCCCTGTAGAGTAAGCTTAAAATAAAAAAGGATAAATGGACTATAGCGAGAATGAAATTGAACCTGAAGACAGATAAGAATACTAAAAAAGATCTGTTTTTTAAAATGATATTAAAAATATCTTTTTTAATGATGTCTACTTATATTTCTCAGTCACCCATCTCTACAATAAATTTGAGTATGATTTGTAATTAATTACTAATTATCATAGATAAAATGTGAAGATACAGGGATTCATATGTTTTTTTTTTTTAAGTTTGATTTTGGGAAAAATGTTGATGAACTTGATTTTGATTCTAGGGAAAAAATTAAGAGGGCATTGTTGCTATTTAAAAATGTTAAATATATAATTTATTTATTTCTCTGATTATAACAGAATACATACTACTATTTACATGCAATAGGAAATTTGATCTATTCAGAAGCCATTAAATAAAATAAAAAGAATCCCTAATAACTCATCATTCAGTTTTCTTCTTGTCATGATGCAGTGAGATAGATAAGAAAATATTTATAGTTGTATTTGGTGTGACCACAGAGGGAGAGTTAGTTCATGCCAGTATTTTCTAACCCACAGGCAAGGGCTTATACAGTTAAACTCTCAGCAGCTCTGCTCTGGAGTTTTTCCCTTTGTCACAGTACACAGGCTGTAATAAGATTAATCCCTGGTCTCCATCCCCTGCCCATCTCCAGGAGCTCTTGGACTCTTGGCAGGACTCCTTCAGGTTCTCAGTGTCCTCCTACTGTATGGATATTGGTTGGCAGTGCCTCCTCTTGGACCACGGAGGCTTGGACTTGCCCAGGGTCTACTATAGTCACTTACTCAGGTCAAAGTGGAGCACACAGACTCACAGCATGTGGCAGGCACCCTGCCCTGTGTCAGGGCTTGGAGCTCTTGTCTGGCTTTGCCTCTGCTCCTACCAGCAGGGATATTTCAGCAACAAGTGCTCATTTTCCACAAATATATTTATTCCTAATGTTAATACTATAGATTTAGGGGTTGAGTTCTCTAAGATAGAATTGCATCAGTCTTTCTTTCTTTTTTTTTTTTTTTTTGAGACGGAGTCTCACTCTGTCGCCCGGGCTGGAGTGCAGTGGCCGGATCTCAGCTCACTGCAAGCTCCACCTCCCGGGTTTACCCCATTCTCCTGCCTCAGCCTCCTGAGTAGCTGGGACTACAGGCGCCCGCCACCTCGCCCGGCTAGTTTTTTGTATTTTTTAGTAGAGACGGGGTTTCGCCGTGCTAGCCAGGATGGTCTCGATCTCCTGACCTCGTGATCCGCCCATCTCGGCCTCCCAAAATGCTGGGATTACAGGCTTGAGCCACCGCACCCGGCCTGCATCAGTCTTTCTTAATGCAACAAATACAAACTCTGCAGAAGTCTGATGAAAAGTCCTTTTTTTTTTCTTTCTTAAAATGGTATCTTCAAAAACTCATTTATGGCTGGGTGCAGTGGCTCACACCTGTAATCCCAGCACTTTGGGAGGCCAAGGCAGGCGGATCACTTGAGGTCAGGAGTTTGAGACCAATCTGGTCAACATAGTGAAACCCTGTCTCTACAAAAAATACACATATTAGCCAAGCATAGTGGTGCACACCTGTAATCCCAGCTACTCAGGAGTCTGAGGCACAAGAATCGCTTGAACCTGGGAGTCAGAAGTGGCATTGAGCAGAGATCACGCCACCGCACTCCAGCCTGGGTAACAAAGCAAACTTGGCCTAAAAAAAAAAAAAAAAAACCCCAAATCCCTCATTTACCTTTAATTTAATAAGCATACTTAATTATCCATTATTTCTTGCCTGCAATTTATATTTTATTATCAATTTTGTAAGTAATTCTTTATAAAATTTTAAAATAAATTTTGGCCTAGAATGTACATTCCGAGAAGGTGAGAGTTTTTGCCTCTTCTTTCTACTGCTGTATTTCGGGTGAATAGAACAGAATCTGCTTGAAGAATCCATCACTGGCTCATGAGTGTTAACTGCCATACGCCTAATCAACACAGTAACAAATCTCCACCAGCACCCCACATCTCACTCCAGGTCCTCCTGACTCTAATCTTTTTTTTTTTTTTCTCGTAGCAGTTATAATTTTGTAACAGAAATGTTTGGTTTGGAATGTCTATAAAACCTGCAAATAAGTCGAGTACATGTTGAGTATATCTGGAATTTGGGAAGGGGTACAGGACTGTAGATATGAATTTGGCACAGAGAAACTGTATAAAATCCTGAGGGTTGAAGAGACTGCCATGGATGTGTGTGTAGATTGGAAAATGAAGAACATGAAGAGTTCAGGGTGAACAGGAAGGGGCTGTAGAGGAAAGTGAATAGCAGAAGAACCTGGGAGGTAGGAAAAACTGGGCAAATGTGGGATCTTGGAGGAAAAGTGAAGAAAATGTATCAAGGAGGAGGAAAAAATAAATTGTG
The DNA here is from genome assembly GCF_009764315.1 of Trachypithecus francoisi. Classification (NCBI taxonomy): domain Eukaryota; kingdom Metazoa; phylum Chordata; class Mammalia; order Primates; family Cercopithecidae; genus Trachypithecus; species Trachypithecus francoisi. The sequence continues at coordinate 148,824,950 of NW_022681469.1, read as the reverse complement.
TTGAATCATGTTGATAGATCAAGTTCAATGATTATTTGAATTGACAGATTTAACAACATAGAAGTCATTTATAAACGAGGCAAAAGAAGTTTTGGTGAAGTGATGGGTTAAAGGGCATATCAGAGTGTGTTTAAGAGGGTAAGAGAGAGAAAAACTGGTTTGGAAATGAAGAGAAGTGTTTTTATTTTAATTTTAATTTTATTTTATTTTATTTATTTTTTTGAGACGGAGTCTCGCTCTGTCGCCCAGGCTGGAGTGCAGTGGTGTGATCACGGCTCACTGCAAGCTCCGCCTCCTGGGTTCACACCATTCTCCTGCCTCAGCCTCCTGAGTAGCTGGAACTACAGGTGCCCACCACCATGCCCGGCTAATTTGTTTGTATTTTTGGCAGAGACGGGGTTTCACCATGTTAGCCAGGATGGTCTTGATCTCCTGACCTCGTGATCCACCTGCCTTGGCATCCCAAAGTGCTGGGATTACAGGCGTGAGCCAAAATGCTGGACTATTTTATTTTATTTTTTAAAGGAGACATAAAAACATATGTGTGTACTGGCAGAATGATTCAATAAAGATTTTTTTAAATTGATGACGGTGGAACCTTATGGCCATTGGGAGGGATTAGCTTTAGACAGAAACATGGATCGTTCTGTAGTAACAGGCAAAAGGGCAGCGTATGTAGGTGGAGGTACCGGTAGGCCAGAGATGTGAAAATGAGGCTTGTGGAAATTCTTTTAAGATTCCTTAAATTTTCTCAACAGGAAATATTAGAGTGAGATATTTCAACAGATGAAGCTGTTGAAAATTTCAGGGGAGAGGAGAAAGTGTAAAATAGATGTATAAGAGAGAGAGAAGACATAGCTAGAAGATGTCTGGAAATTGAGGTTGATGGTCATGAGCTAGTGCACATCTGCTTAGTTTTGATTGTCTCTCCTCCAGCCTCATTCATCACACAGGCTCAAGTAAGGGGTGGTCCCAGATACAGAGTGAGCCAGGGTTGTAGTTTTGTCAAGGCATTATGAAAAAGAGTCATTTTAACAATTGCCTATAGAACAGCGATCCCCAACCTCATTGGCACCAGGGATCAGTTCTGTGGAAGATAATTTTTCCACGAACCAGGAGTCAGGGATGGTTTCAAGAGGAAACTGTTCCACCTTGGATCATCAGGCATTAAATTCTCATCAAGGGCGAGCAACCTAGATCCCTGGCCTATGCAACTCACAATAGGGTTTATGGTCCTATGAATATCTAATGCCCCACTGATCTGACAGGAGGTGGAGCTCAGGCAGTAATGCTCTCCCGCAGCTGCTCACCTCCTGCAATGTGGCCCGGTTCCTAACAGGCCACAGACCAGTCCCAATCAGCGGCCCCAGGGTTGGGGACCCCTGCTGTAGAATTTAAGTTGGGTAGAAAGAGGAATGAGACCATTAAAGAGTAATTGCTTGAGAAAAATGTTGGTAGAATCAGTAGAATAAAAGTTCCCATGAGGTTGAAAGATTGTTGAGTTTAAGGTACTGGAAGAAATACGTTAAAAATAGGAGGTAGGGTGCATAATGGGATGCATTAAATTAAAGCTAAGGAGGGTTACAATGATGGAAAGAGCTAGGGTAAGATCATGAGAGGATGGCTGAGGCAGAAAGGGGAGAAAACTCACCGAAGGAGAGAATGACGACAAGGACAAGGAACTGAGTCCTGGGCATTGAATATTGAAATCACCAATAGTTAAATAGGCCTAGTGATTCAGGGAAATGACAAGGATGCCGTGAAGACGTAGAGGTGATTTAATCTGATAACATATCCAAAACTGTGTTTTGTTTTGATTTAGTTTGTTACATCTTGTTTTTGGAGCACAAAGGAAAAGTAGTCTGTAACTAAAGAAAAAAAATCAAGAAAGGCAGTTATTCTACTCACATGTTTAGCAACATGGAGGTCATAGAAAAGGAAACAAAAACAGCCAGCCAATGTTTGAAAGGTAAAGCAGGGAAGGGATAAGACTCTATTAAATCAAGAAGGTAAACAGAACATTGAGAAAATAGGATGACGATATGGGGGATTGTGCAAACTGTATTACACGGGGATCATTGGAAGAGTTTTAGGAATGGGAGAGAGGGAAGAAAGGGCCAAAGACAGGGACTTATGTGTCCCACGGAGTTTAGACTGCAGCACATGAGGAGAGAAATGTGGGATCTTATTTGAGTTTTTGACGTATCTTTCTATATTCTTAGCACATATCTTTTCTAATTTATGTATATATGTATATGCATATATATGTATATTTATGTTGTGAATTTCTTTCCAGTCTTTTTTTTTTTTTTTTTTTGAGCTAGAGTCCTGCTCTGTCACCCAGGCTGGAGTGCAGTGGTGCGATCTTGGCTCACTGTAACCTCGTCCTCCTGGGTTAAAGAGATTCTCCTGCCTCAGTCTCCCAAGTAGCTGGGATTGCAGGCATATACCACCATGCTCAGCTAATCTTTGTATTTTTTTTAGTAGAGATGAGGTTTCACTGTGTTGGCCTGGCTGATCTCGAACTCCTGATCTCAAGTGATCCACCCGCCTTGGCTTCCCAAAGGCCTGGGATTACAGGCGTGAGTCTTCGTACTCAGCCTCCAGTCTATTTCGTGTATTTTACTTTATAGATGGTATTTTTTTGTGTTACTAAGTTTAGTTACTTTTTTTTTTTAAGTTTAATACTTTGGCCTTTGGAATTATATTTAAGGAAAGCTTCTCTTTTCAAATGGATGAGCCAATTTTCTTAACACGTTAATATTTCTCCCCCCACCTCTTGCCTTTAATTCATCCAGAACTCTTATTCTGTCTGATTCTTCTACTTGCCTGTACTTATACCACAGATATACTGTTTTTATTACAATCACTTTTTAACATATTTTGCTTTATGCTAGTCCAAGCCTTCTTTCCCAGCATTCACACATTTCAGTTTGCTTTTTTCAAAACTGCTTTGGCAATTCTTAAATATTTACTCTTCTATTGGAATTCTGAGTCATAATGTATATAAAACAGTTGTGAAGCATAAAGTACTACTTATCACAAGATATATATATTTTAAATATAGAGATATTCCAAATGACATCAAATATTTTACTTAATAACCAAAGATTGAAAATCATTTTATCAAAATAAAGGCTAAGAAGAGAAAAATATAAAAGTTGTAAAGTACATATGAGAGCCGATGGAAAACTGTAACAGAGAAGAATTTTTGAAAAGTATAAATCAAATACAATGAAATTAATCGTGAAGCCCAAAGGAACCCAAGAACCTGCAATCCTATTGGACAAAAATAGATCTTCAAGAAGATGGGTTTCCAAGAAAGTGTGCTTCTACAGAAAAACCTGACGTTTCAGAAGGCAGCACTCGGAGAAGGGGGTGCTAGGTAAGTGATGGGGTAACTGTGGGCAGCTCTATGAATTCCTCACATTCTGACAGTGAGGCTCCATTATTTGTCTAGGAGGCTACTTTAAATTTTGATTTAATTAAAACAGCCTCCAAAAAGTCCACAAACCAATTGTGGATCTCATTGAATTCCCATGTAGGAAACACACTCATGTAAACATCTTGAGATGGAAAATCAGGGTATTTCACTTCAGAGGCCGAATTGCACCTCCTCCCAACCAGAATTTATCCACACAGCTAGCCATTGTTACAACCATCTGCTCTCCTATATTAGTCTCTCCTGCTTTTGAAACACATGTAAATGGAGTATATAATATAGTATGTACCTTTGTCATTAGTTTCTTTCCTCAATATGAAGGCAGTGAGATTCATTTAGATTAGAGTATACAGCAATATTTCATTCAATGTCAGTGCTGTGTAGGGGTTGACAAACCTCTGCAAAGTGTCAGGTAGCAAATATTTAGACTCTTCAGGCCATGTGCAGTCTCTGTTGAATGTCTTATTAAGATGTATTTTTAAAACAAGCCTTTAAAAATGATAAAAACACATTCTTAGGTTGTGGCCCATACCAAAATACACTATGGGCCAGATTTGGCCTACGGGACACAGATGGTCTATTATAGTATTCTTGTTATAGAATTCTATTGGACGAATACTCCAATACTCATTTATTCATTCCATTGCCATTGAACATTTAGGATATTTCAAATTTGGGTCTTTTATAAATGGTGTCACTATGAACATTCTTGTGCAGGACTTTTAAATAACTGCTACATGCATTTTCTTGAGAACACAGCTAGAAGATAAACCACTGTGCACACGCTTGGTGTAGAGGCTGTGACCAAATTGCTGTTCAAAGAGGTTGCATTGATACACACTCCTACAGCGAATGCATAAGCATGCTAGTCACTGCACATCCTTGTCAGCACTTGGTATTATCTGCATTTTTCATTTTAACCATTCTAATGGATGGCTAGTGGCTATTAATGACTACTAATGAAGCTGAACAATTTTTTTAGGTTTATTATTCATATGGATATACATTTTTGTGAAAATCTGTTCAAATCTTTTGCCATTTTTCTATTAGATTTCCTTTTCTTATTCTTTTGTAGATATTTTGTGCATATTATGGTTATGAGTCCTTTGTTAATATGTGTATTACAAAGATCTTGTCCACTCTGATTTGCTCGCTTAATGGTGCTTTTTTGATAAATGAGTGCTCTTAAATTTAGTCTAATATAATTTGTCAAGATTTTCATCTCTGGCAAGTGCTTTTTGTATATTGTTTGAAAAATATATGCCTACTCTAATGGCATGGAAATGTTATCTTTGTTCCTTGTAAAATTTTATATTTTTAAATCTTTCACCTGAAGACCTAAATTTTCCTTGTTGCTTTTATTATGCATATGATATGAAGGGTCAAGATTCATTTCTTTCATATTAATATCTGGTAGACCTAGTTACATTTTTAAAAAAATCATTTCCTATTACACTGAAGGGTCACTTTGCTATAAATCTAGTGACCGTGTATATACAAGCTCTGTTCTTGGGGTCCTTGTTCTGTTTCTTTGGTCTTTTTGTCTACACTTGCACCAATAGTACAGTGTATAATTTAGTGTGGATTTATCAATTCTAGTTACCTTAGGATGTTTCAGTATAGGGCATTGGAAAACATCCACTTTTATTCTTCCCCACATTGGCCTTAGGTGGTCTTGGCTCTTTTTTATATATATATATAGGTTTAAGAATCTCCTTGCCAACTTCAACAAAAACTACCTGCTGGGATTGTAATTAAAATTAAGTTGAATTAATAGATAAGTTTGGGGCAGAGCATATGTTTACAATATTCTTGGTGCATCCCAGTCCAGGCCACTCTTGCCACCCACCTTTCAAACATGAATTTGGCATATCCTTTCATTTATTTAGTCTTTTTAAAGATTCTTTTGATACCGTCTTGTAATTTTAAAGTAATAGTCTTTAAAAAATATTTTCATTAGATATTTCTGATATTTTCCTATTACTAAAATTGATACATAGAAGAAAACTTTTCCTTATGTTTGTCACTGATATATATGTAAATACATTGATTTATTGATTAATTTTTTTGTGTTGATCTTGTGTCCAGCCACCTACCTACATTTAATTATTAATTCTAATTGCCTATTTTCAGTGTTTTTTGAATTGTATATATGTACCATCATAATCTCTGCAAATAGTGCCAACTTAATTTCTTCTTTATAAGCAACATCTGCTATTTCTTTGTCTTATTGCATTGGCTACCATCTCCTGCAGAATAGAAGAGAAGCAGTCATAGTGATCCTCCTTGAATTGTTCCTAATTCCAGGCGGAAGCTTTCACTATTTCACCATTAAGTATATTTGTGCAGACATTTTATAAATATTTTTATCAAACTAAGGGACAACTTTTAGTTCCAGTTTGCAAAAAGTTTTTGTTTTAGTCATAAATGAATGTTAAAAATATTACTACACATATTGAAATAATTATGTATTTTTTCTTTTTAAAAAAAATTTTACTTTTCATGTGGAAATAAACTGAATTTCAACTGTTGGCTGACCTTGTATTCCTGGAATAAACTGGTCATGGGTTATATTTATATGGCTAAATTTGATTTCCAATATTATATACATGTATTTTTGTTTCTATGTTCTTAACAAAAATGGATCTACAATTCTTCTGTTACGTCCTTGATAATCTCTTGCGTCAAGTTTGTTCCAACATAGAATGCTGAACTGCCCTCATTTTCATTGTCATAAAAGTTCATATATTTTTTTTAATTTTAATGTTTGAAAGAATGGACCAATGAGGTCATCTGGGCATATAGATTTCTTCATGAGATGAATAGGTCTTTAATTACAAATTTAATTACTTTAAAATAAAGATGTCTATTTATATTTTTCATTCCTTCGAATTTCAGGTTTTGTAAATTGTGTTTGCTCAAATAATGTCCATAATAGTCTCACTGTATAATGTCAGTGGATCTCTAATGATGTTTTGTTTTTTATTCTTGCTTTTGATAATTTATGCTTTTAAATAATTCTGTTTTTTATATATAAGCCTATACATTTTATTAGTGTTATGAAAAAACAGGTTTGGTTTTCTGAATTTTTCTATATTATGTGTTTTCTTTTTCTAAAAACAAGAAACTTACACATAATTTCCTTCATTGTATTTTCTTTGGATTGAATTTACTGCTGTTTTCTAAGTTTTCGAGATAAAGAGTTTGATAATTGATTTCTAACTTTAATTTCTCATATTGTATTTAAAAATAAACTTTTCCTAAACAAATGTTTAGCTGAATTCTACCAGTTTTATATATTCCGTCTCTCTCTCTTTGTGTGTGTGTGTGTGTGCATTAAGGTATATATGTTTTTTGGGTTAATATCAGTTTGGAATTATAATATCTCCCTTGTGCATGGACTCTTATTAAAATATCTATTTACTGGCAGTAGCAAAGCATCATGTGCTTTCTTTTGGTTAGTTCTTGCATGGTATAGTTTTATCTTTACTTCAAGCTTACTTAAATTTTATAATCTTTACTTAAGCTTATAATTTTTATTCTTTATACTTAAAGTATGTTTCTTGTAAGCAGTGCATATGAAAATAATCTAGACTAACAGTATTAGTCTTCTAATTAAACTATTTAGGGCATTTCATTTAATATAATTACTGATATATTTATCTGTTTATCAGCTTATATTTATGTTATATTTGAACCATTTGTCTTTTTTTATTTTTCTTTTCTTCTATTAGATTCATCAAGAGATATTTTATGCAACGTTACTCCTCCATTAGATTGTTAGCTATATATTTTTAAAGAAATTAAAAATCTTTTCTTCTATTTTCTGAATGTATTATACATAGCTTTTAAAGATCTTTGTCCAAAACTCCAATAACAAACTAGACCACTTCTGAAACTGTTTCTCTGAAATTGTTTTTTATACTTCTTTTTTGATCATTTGATCCTATTTATTGGAGTGACTTGTACTCTAAATGCTATGCATTATATTAGAAAAATTGTAGAGATTTATGAAGTGTTTTCTTCCTGCAGATACAATGGAGTTAACTACCCTAATACAATTTGAGCCTGAGTTAAGGCAAGGTTTTATAGCACTCTGTCACTCTCTAATTTTCTCCCATTTCTGGGGTTTATCCCCCTCAAGTGATCCTGAATAATGCTAATCCTTTTTTCCTTAGTTCTCAAGCATGTCAGGTTGTTTCTTTAACTTCTTGGTCTTCTGTAACAAGCAGCTTCAGGCATGAGAATGAGATTGTGGAGTGGGTGAAGTGTTGAGTTCTCTGAGCTTCTTCTTTGTTTCTAGAATCCTGTCTTCTCCAGTGTTTTTTTGTTTTTTTTTCTAACCCCTCCCTCTAGCTCTGCAACACTGTAAACGTTTTTCAGGTTTCTCTGGTTCTTCCTTATTTTTGGATCTCAGTTTTTTTTCACTAGGCCTAGAATTGGCAAATGCCCTGGAGGAATGCTGGCTTACCTCTCTGGAAGGTTCCTGTTCTGGAATTTTGTACTTTTAGGTGCTGGCTGGTTCAGTATCTCTCCAATGTCCTCAACAAGTTTTTCTCTGTGTACTTCATCTGGATTTGAAAGTTGTTTTTAACAGCAGTATTAGATTACCACAACCAAAAAAAATCAATATGGGTATTCTGATCCTGGAGGCTCCCAGGTGGACTTTTCATCTGTGAGACACAGTGTAACTTTCCTAACTCACTTCCAAGAAACTAATTATTGGGATGCCCACCTGTAAATATAAACACATAATGTGCTCCTGGTCATCATGGTTTTAAACAAGTCCAACCTTTAGAACTGCTGTGAGATTAACAGAAATCTACAGTCTGTATCTTTCAGATACTAGATAGAGTGGAGGCAATTAGGCAGGATGACTCCCTGAAATCTTTGACTGTCTTTATTTAAATACTAAAATAAGCTGGAAACCAAATTAAGACTATTATTTATACAATTGAGCTCCTTCAACCAGCTTGATGAACAGTACTAATGGGGTCCTGTGTATGGCATTTTAATGCATTTTTGAAAAGACATCTGGAAAGTTCTACTTATATTCCACTTCACTAACAACATACAGCCACTCAAATTAAAAGGAACAGGAAGAGAAGGATCTCACAATTTCTATGATCCACTGGGCTGCTAGTTTTACAGTACTTTTAGCACTGGAGCCTGTCACAGAAACACTGGAATGGGCTCATTAAGAGAAACTGTGACAAAGTTAAGAAATGAAGACACTGATGAAAATATCGATGCTGGCCAGCCATATTATTTGTGTTGGAAAGTGTGGCAGCATCTATGATGATTTCTGTGACTGATGAAAATAGCTGAAGTGTATGGTGTTATAAGCATTCTCTCATTTTACACACGTTCACACAGTGGACATAGAGGAAAGAATTATCATAAATGCATGGTAACTCACTTGTGTGAAAGAAAGCTACCAAACTCAACTATCAGATGAAATAAACAAAAAACCAAAATGAGTATGGTTGACAGTGTTCAGTGTTATCTGAATTCTTTGCTCCTGGAAAGCAGGAGCAAAGGTTAAGAAATGTCCTCACCCTCTTGTGTTCTGAGAGATGGCTAACCTAAAAAGACCACTCTATATTTTGACATAAGACCTGCCTTCATCATTTCTCAAGACTCACTCATTTATCTGTCTCCACAAAATCCTAGATCTTCTTTCTTTTATTCTGAAAGATTCCTTATTAATGAACCTTTTCTCTATTACAGTAGTCTTAATCAAGTCACCTCCTTAATTATCTGGTACATTTTTGACAACAGAAAAGCAGAGGCTTTAATGAAAATATGAATGTTTTTCTGCATAATGAATGAGGAGAGTAATATGCAAAAAGCAATCTAAGTTATTTAAGAAATCATAAGTAAAATTTCCAAAAGAATACAATTCAAAGGTAATATTTACATGTTGGTGATCTGGAAGATTAAACAGAAAGGTATTCAAAAACATAGTGTAAAAAGAAAAAGAGAAGAAACTGCATGATAAAAGTGAGGTAAGTGGCATGGAACATCTATCGAGAACTTCAATATCCACATAATAGGAGTTCTGTAGGAAAAACCTTAGGGGTAGAGAACAAACAAAACTCAAAGAATTGATTGTTAAAACATTTCAAGAACTACGGAAAGACAGACTTTTAGATCCAAAGGCTTATCAAATACCCAGGTGAAATATGTTGGGAGAAAAAAGATTCACGCTTGGAGCCATCCTAGTGAAATGTCTATGTTTCAAGAAAGAATGCTAAAATCTTTCCAAGTAGAAAATCTTGGAAAGGTTACTTATAAAGTAGCAATGCACAGAATAGCACCAGCTATTTTAAAGCATAATGTCATCGAATAATAATGATAGCTAACATATTTAGCACAGTCTTTGTTCTAACTTCTTTGTACATGTTTCTCTTTGAATTTTCTTAACAACTCAATGAGGTAGATATTTATTATTAGCCTCTTTTTTCAGGGAAGGAAGTTTAGACACAAAGATGTTAAATAACTTGCCCACAGACACACAGCTGGTAAGTGGTGGAAAAGGATTCAAGTTCAGAAAGCCTGATTCCAAAGTCTGTGCTTTGGACTGGCTTGAGGAAAATGCATTTATGTAGGTGAAACTATAATTCAAATGTGAAGGCATAATAAATATGTTTTTGGATATGCCAAGACTCAGACATTTTGCTGGATGAGCTCACACAGGAAGAGCATGTGGACACAGAGTAAAGGTCCAGGACTGAGCCCTGTGCATGTGAATGTTTAGAGGTTGGGCCAATGACTAGCCAAGGAGACGAAGAACAGTGGCCAGAATGGAGAGAGTGCAGCTCCAGACACTAAGTGAAGCAAGTGTTCCAGGAAAAAGGAAGGATGCCAATATCAAACACACCTATTAGGCAGAATGTGAGGGGAAGCAAAATGCAACCATCGGATTTGGCAATGTTGAGATCCTTGGAGAAGCTGGTAGACCTGACTAGAGTGGATTCATGAAGGGGAGGAGAGGCTTTGGGTGAGCAGGCGTGACCTCTTCCTGACAGCAGGTCCATCTGGACTCATACATGGCAAAGAGAGCCACATCCAACTTGATAAAAGGTCTAAACTTAAATTACAGGTTTTAAACTATTAGACACAAGTATGTAGGGATGTATGTATATCTTACAGTGGGACTTTTTTAAGCAAAGAATGAAATTAAGAAACTGAGCTACATAAAAAGTGAAAACAATTTTAAACAAAAGTAAATAGAGAACAATATACAGGTGAAAGTATTTGCCATCAATAAAGCAGGAAAAAGATTTCAATTGTCAGCAAAAGGTGAACAAATGAATATAAAAACTTCAAATAGTTGAAAAATAATTTAAAGCTGAAAACCTAATTTAAAGAAGATGAAATAAGAATACATAATACAAATATAAAACAAATAATTTAAAAAATTAAGAAGAAAACATTGGTACATTGAAAAGTATACAATTGATACTATTTTGTTCATTCTGAAAAAATAAAGAAAACTTTAAATATGCTGAATTGAGATGAGGCAGGAAAAAAGATTACTCTCATACACTATTGGTGGGAATGTAGGTTGATACAAATTTTTTGGAGCCAGTTTGGAAGTCTTTTTCAAAAGTTAATTGATAATTTAAATCTTAGAATTTAGTCCATCATACATCATTGCATCTGTGTTATCGGGGGAAACCAGCCCCCAATAATTCAACGTTATTTCACATAGGTTCTTTTCTATTTCCCTAAGTGCCAGCTATTCTGAGAAATAAAGGGAAAGAGTACAAAAAAGATAAATTTTAAAGTTGGGTGTCCGGGGGAGACATCACTTGTTGGCAGGTTCCCTGATACTCCCTGAGCCGTAAAACCAGCAAGTTTTTATTAGTGATTTTCAAAAGGGGAGGGAGTGTACAAATAGGGTGGGGGTCATAGAAATTACATGCTTCACAAGGTAAGAAAATATCACAAGGCAAATGGAGGCAGAGTGAGATCACAGGACCGGGGCAAAATTAAAATTGCTAATGAAGTTTTGGGCACACATTGTCACTGAGAACATCTTATCAGGAGACAGGGTTTGAGAGCAGACAACTGGTCTGACCAAAATTTATTAGGCGGGAATTTCCTTGTCCTAATAAACCTGGGAGCGCTACAGTAGACCAGGGCTTATTTCATCCCTTATCTACAATGGTAAAAGACAGACGTCCCCAAAGCGACCATTTTAGAGACCTCCCCTTGGCAACTCATTCTCTTTCTCAGGGATGTTTCTTGCTGAGAAAAAGGATTCAGCGATATTTCTCCTATTTGCTTTTGAAAGAAGAAAAATATGGCTCTGTTCCACCTGGCTCTCAGGCAGCCATACCTAATGGTTATCTCCCTTGTTCTTGAACATCACTGTTATCCTGTTCTTTTTTCACGGTGCTCAGATTTCACATTGTTTAAACAATTTGTGCAGTTAATGCAATCATCACAGGGTCCTGGGGTGACATGCATTATCCTCAGCTTATGAAGATGACAGGATTAAGAGATTAAAGTAAAGACAGGCATAGGAAATCACAAGAGTATTGATTGGGGAAGTGGTAAGTGTCCATGAAATCTTCACAATTTATGTTCAGAGATTGCAGTAAAGACAGGTGTAAGAAATTATAAAAGTATTAATTTGGGGAACTAATAAATGTCCATGAAATCTTCACAATTTATGTTCTTCTGCCATGACTTCAGCCAGTCCCTCCATTCAGGGTCCCTGACTTCCCACAACACTGTGTAAAATGAAGAATGCACAGAAATATTTCTTGCAATATTATTTATAATAGTAAAAAAAAAAAACACACAACTAGAAACAAATTTAATACCAATCTATGGCTGCACAGTTAAATTCACTATGATGTTGGAATATTATGTAACTTTAAAGAAAAATGAAATAAATTACATTGCAAACATGAAATGACCAAGCAAGTGTTAAGTATGAAAAAGCAAGTTACAGCAAAACTTGTTGATCAAATTTGATTTAAAAAGAGGAGATCTAACTAGCTGCTATGACCTGATTTGTATCTACCTAAAATTTATATGCTGAAACCTAATTCCTAATGCAATAATATCAAAGAGGTGGGGCCTTTGGGAGATGAGTAGGTCATAATACCACTATCCTCAAGAATAGGACTAGTGCCCTTATAAATGAGGCCCAAGGGCTCCTTCCACCACACGAACACACAGCTAGCAGGGACCATACCTGAAGCAGAGGGCCCTCACCTGATATAAATCTGCTAGGCCATGATCTTGGACTTTCCAACCTCCAGAACCATGGGCAATAAATTCCATTGTTTATAAGTTACCCAATCTAAGACACTTTGTTATAGTGGCCTGAATGGTACTATGACACTAGCCTACTAATGAGATATAAAAGAAGAATGTCTGTAAATCTACATGAAAAATGTAACTTGTAATGACCTCTGAGGGGTGGGTTTAGGGTATGAGGAAAGAAGAAACAATGGACAATCATCTCATTTTACTCAAAAGTTCATCAAATCCCTTGATGTTTTTAAATAAGTAATGTTTTATTTTAAAAGTTTAAAGGAAGAGGCTTTTTAATTTCAAAAAGATAAAAAAGAAAGAATAATTATATTCTTTACATTACAGAATATACCAAAACCAGTAGTACATGGACACAGGAGATAGATCTAATGGTGAAACCTAAAAGATCTAAAGGGTTTCTCACAATTAGAAAGATCACTATAAAGATAAACCATCTGAAAAATCACTGACTAGAGTACTTGCCTTTTCGTTTAATGTATACGTTTGCATAAAATATGCATGCATATTTTAATATATGCATGCATATTTTAATATATGCATATAAAATTAGACACACATGGGAAATATGATAACAGGACCAATTTTCTGAATGACAACATTTTTTACCTTATATGTATTTGTGTAAAGTTTCTTTTTTTTCCCAAAGAACAGTAATTGTGTTTAACCATAAAGTAAAAAGTTAAATTAATTTTATATGATTGCTACATAACGTCTAACAATCTGGTGTTGGACAACAGCCTGCACATAAGGAAGTGTGTCTTGTTCAGCCTGACCAAGGACAGAAGAAAGGATGCAGCAGCACAGGAAGAATAGATTTTCCTTGTACGCTTGTTTGCTTTGGCATTATTAGATCCAATAATGAGAACCTGGACTAGGAGACTGGATATTGATTATTTGCATTCTTTGTATTTAGCTGCTGGAGAAGGTGAACTAGGGAGAGAACGGTGTTTGGTCATCAACTTCACATAGCCCAGTAAGTGGATTTTTAGATTCTGAACACTTTCCCTTGAATTGTTTGACTTTTCTGCCTTGGAGTTGCATTTGTCCCATGAAGGGGTAGGGGATTGCCCTTCGCATCTGACTAGCCACCCAGTTTCTGGGGAGAGACGAGGTTACTGCTAAGCTGTGTGGATCACAGACATTTTGTTTGGTGAGTCTGTTTGGGAATCTCCAAGCAAGTGGTGGGAAAACTGGTTCCAAGCTCATTGTATCCTTATTTTTTTCTGACTATAATTCTTTCCTTCGGTAGGAAACAAGTGAACCTTGACCCTTCCATAGGGCAGACACGTGGCAGGTACTGCAGACTCAGTGTTGAGCGCCGCAGCGGGGAATGCAGAGAAGTTCAGCAATAACTTAATTATAATTCTATCTGATAAAAGCTGCAATGCAGAAGTGTGTTATGGACTGTATTTTGTTCCCCCAAAATTGATGTGTTGAAGCCTTAATTTAACCTCTAACACCTCAGAATGTGACTGTATTTGGAGACTGGGTCTTTAAAGAGGTAAAATTAAAATGGTGCTATCTGGAGAGGCCTTAATCCAATCTGATTGATGTCTTCATTAAAAAAGTTGATACAGACATCCTGAGAGACACCAGGGATGCTCACATACAGAGAAAAGGCCATTTGGAAGCCGAGGAAAGAAGCCTTGGGAGAAATTAAACCTGCTGACATCTTTGATCTTGGACTTCCAGCCTCTAGAGCTCGGGTACTTTCTGTATTTGAGTAACCCCATCTGTAGCACTTTTGTATGGCACCCCTAGCAAGCCAATACAAAGTTCAAGGTGCTCTTAGAAGGAGCAAGGACTGCTTTCCACAGGGAGACTGATCTGAAGAATGATTGGTGGTTAACTGTAGGGGTCCTGTGAAGCAGTACAGTGAAAGGATCCTAAGTGAAGGGAGAAGCCATTCAAAGATTTTAACAGGGCATTCCTATGATCCCTTTGAAGTTTTTTAAGTAAATATACCTACAACATGGTAACCAGTGAGGATCTTGGGTCAACAAAAGAGACTAAAAAGCAGTGCACTTCAGGAAACAAAACAAGAAGAGTGTGCCTTACAGAGAGCCAGAAAGTTGAGTGGTCCGCAAGGCACCTTGAGATCCAGAGGTTAACTAGATGTTGGAGAGCTTGGTGACTCTGACTAGAACTTCTGATGCAAGTCCAAAGTTTAAACCAAATTCAAGTGGCCCGAGGAGGGAATGGGAGTAAAGAACTGGATGTTCTGCTATTAGACAGCCCTTTTGAGAAGTGCGACTGTCAAAAACAGAGGGAGTTTGAACAGCCGCTGGTTATTTGGAGGGTGACACAGCTAGCTTCGGAGTCCTCTAATACCGTGCAATGGTTTCCGGCGTGCGGAAGCAGCAGCAGCATCACCTGGAAACTTGTTGAAATGAAAATTCTTAGGCCCCGCCTCAGACCTACTGATCAGAACCTCTGGGGGCGGAGCCTAAAAATCCCCTGCCCTAGAACAGTCTTTCAGGTTTACAGAAACAAGCTGACTATAGTCAGAAGAGCCCTCATCCCTGATGGAGTTTCCTTCCCAAGTTTTAATGCCTTTAGTTAATTTATTGCTGTTTCATAAAGGGAGATATGCAAAGTGCACCCACACTGCCATCCATACAAGAAATAGTAGTGGGTGAGTCTAAGAAAGGTGAGACTTCTTGCCATAATAGTTTTGGGAGGTTATTGTCTTCAGTTATACGTTAGAAGAAGTTTTATTTTTTTTATTTTTTTATTTTTTTTGGTGTGCTTGTTCGTCTGTATCTACTTTTGAATCTCACTTGCATTGACTTAATATAACTTTTGTTATGTGCACTCAGTTTATTTGAGGAATTTTTTTTTCGCTTGTATAACCTCTCTCTCCCTCTTACATACAGTAATTTCTCCCTTAAATAATTGCTTAACACTTCTTTCAATTTTAAGCTCTGAAACACTTATCTCCTTTATATTAACATCCATATACCCATCATCTTTTCATATCCTTTATTAATTCATACTTTTGGAAATTCTGGCAGTAACCATTTATTTCTTCTATGGCTTTATTTATTTACTTATGTTTATCATATCTCTGAATTTAGCAGTATCTTCTTTACCCACATCACACTGTATCACCATCAGCACATGTGGTTGATGGTGAGGAATACAGAGAGGCCTCGTGCCTGTGTGTCAGTGCAGAGCTTAGCATGTAATCAGAGACAAGGCCTGTTAGCCGTTCTTATCATCATGAGGGGACTGCAGCCAATGCTAACAACGGCACCTCACCAGACTGTGCTCTGCGCTGGAGCTTCACAGTTAATTGACTCATTCAGTCTTTCAAACAGAAGTTAGCTTTTTGATTCCATGAGCTTGATTTTGTTTAGCTTTATAGGTCTTATGTGCAAAACGGAAACACCCCTCTTTTGTTCTTTCTTTTCTCAGCAAGAACGATAAAATAACCATAATCTTTTCCTTGTGTATTCAAAATACTCTGACTGAAAACACACTTAAATTCTAGAAAGCTTTATAATGATTTAAATTACAATGGCACTGTGTCTTTTTCTTTCTGCTTGTCATTATCTTCCTGGGCTTTGTCACTTCCATGGCAACACATACTGTATTTTACTTTGTGTTTAAAAATTATTTATGCTGAGCCATAAACTACTTTTTTATGAATATTCAGCAATGCCTTCCAAGTGGCAAAATGTTCTGAGCCTTGTCTTAAATCCTTCCCACGCACAACTTTTAAAATAATGCTTTGAAGTGCAGTGCTGATCATGTCACTCCTCTGCTCAAGCCCCATCAGTGGCTCCCCACTGTTGATCAAGGAAAGCCTATACCCCTTGGTCTGACCTCTGCCTCCTTTTTTTCTCATCAGATGAGTAAAGCACCAACATCATAACAAGGTTTGAGGAAGGCACTTCTCACACATAAGCATGAAAACCCAATCATCACGCTTATAAACTACAAAAGGATCAGACTTCTGCCTCCTTCATAATCTTGTCTCAACCTGCCTTTAACGTCTTTCCATCTCGCATCTGACCTCCTAATATACATCTGAGAATGCCTTGTCTATAAACTACAGATGGCTTATTAAAAGTGGCATCAACAATGAAGACTCTATTACATCACAGAAAGGAAGTGTGAAAATAGGAGGGCAATGACTTTACGTTCTCTGCAATTCTCTTGGTGTTCCCTTAATAGTCCAGGGATGGTTGTTTCCCTTCTAATGGTCACCTGCTGTAGGGGCAGAATAGAGAAAACTCATCTTATGTCTATTACCACGAATGAGACAAACCTTCTCTGAGCCTTCCAGCAAACTTTCCTTAGTATCTATTAGACAGAGTGTGTTTCACACAGACCACACACCTAGACTGAAGAAGGAGACATTCAGAATTGGCCGAAGCTAATAAGTAAGCAGCTCGTGGCTCTGGGCAGATTCCTGCTTTCCACGAAGGACATGAGTACTCAGAGGAAGATGAAGAAAACCAGAGTTCAGTTGTTGAAGAAGGGAGGAGATAGCTACTGTGTGAACAGCTTTGTTGACATGAATGACACATTTGTGGTCTACACCCTAGTTTTCAGACTAGGGCCAGGTGCAGTGACTCATGCTTGTAGTTCCAGCACTTTGGAGGCTGAGGTGGGAGGATCACTTGAGCCCAGGAGTTCAAGACCATCCTGGATAACATGAAAAATCCCCAGTTCAACAAAAAATACAAAAATTAGCCAGGTGTGGTGGTGCACACCTCTGGTTCCAGCTACTTGAGAGGCTTGGTGGGAGGATCACTTGAGCTGGGAGGTCAAGGCCCCAGTGAGGCATGAGGGCACCACTGCACCCCAGCCTGAGTGGCAGAGCAAGACCCTGTCTCAAAAATAAATAAATGAAAATAAAAATAAACCAAAACTAAGACTAAGAATCATGTATTTCTTTGTCACTACAGTTGCAATCCTGGGAGAAGGAATTGTACTCACCCCTGGAGAAGCCTGTATAATATATACTGTATCTACTTTTTGAAATCAGATCCCTACACTAGGCCTAAGATACTTGAAGCCACTTACCTTACCTAGGGTCCTTCTGACCTCTTTTGGCTAATGTCAGTCTCTTTCATGGAATCCACCTCCTGCAGGTTTCTGAGGCAGAGCTTATTTGTGACTGATGGGTCCTAGGAATGCTTCTCCTCTGGATGCTTTCCAGTGAGCAGACAGCACTCAGGCCATCCTATGAAGAGACCAAGCTGGCCCATTCCTTCCACAGGCTTTGGAATCAACTGGCAGCCCAAGACTCCATGACAGTTATTATGCAGCAGCTCCTGGATATATCCACCTGTATGCTCTCCTATGTCGTTGTTTATACAATTTCTTTTCCCTGGATTGCAGCTGTTACCATTCTCCCCTCCTTAAATCCAAGTGTGTATCTGATTTGTGTAGTCAAGTAATATTTTCTTTAACAAATTTTCACATGATAAAAACATGAAAAAGAGGTGATTTTTAGGGGATCAATGAAGTTGGATTTTTTTGGTCACAAATTAGAAGTATAGGTATAATAAATTTACACAGAATTATTTTTTATTTTCTTTGAAGTAAATCAATTTCTTTGTAAATCAATATTTACTTCAAATATTTACTTTGAAGTAAATCATATAAGTATATGACTATAGACAGATATTTGTCTTTAAAACTTCATTTATATATGTAGAGGTATTAACTTAATAAATGCATTAATGAAGAAAAATATACAAGTTTATACATATTTGACAGAATAACTTGAATTATTGTTAATAGAAACATCTCTAGAAGTGTTTTCTTCTTTTGAGATGTTAGAATTTGGTCATATAACCAACAACATAGAGAATCACTCACATAGAGGAAATGTGATACTAGCCAAATAAATCCCTTGCATTATTTACAAGAAGCATTATTTATTTATCCACTAGTTTAATTGATTTGAACTATAAGCAGGAATCAAACATAAGGGCTTTTTGCAGTAGGTTTAGGGCTTGAAGAATTTAATCTCATGAGTATAATAAGTGAACTTGTTCTCCATATTACTCCATCTCCAGTGAGCATAGCTTGAGAGAAATTTCTATATTAACTCTGTCAATGTTCATATTATTTGAAATGGCATGTAAAACACACATGATTAAAGTCAAAATTATTATTTTATTATATCATTGAATAATTGAAAATAAAACTATTCACTGATCTGAATAAGACTGAATACAATACCTAGTTATTCTCTTTTACTGGATACCCTTTGTTTTTCAACATAATTGTGTTATTTGTTTACTTGTTTGATTTTTACTCTTTAGAACCTGCCTAATAAGTAGTGTATTTCTTGCAAACACCTTTAACTTTGATAAAGTAGGTACTACACACAACATTTTAAAATGCTATCTTTAAATATTGATAATACTTCCAGGTAAGAGGCAAAATGTATGTATTTCATGTTTCCGAGTAAAGTCTGTTTCTACTTGTAAAACGTTATTTTTTTTGAAAATTTTCTTTTATTGGGTACTCAATGACTAATATACAACATAAAATATTGTAACATTTTGCAAATTTTATTTTATTAATAAATGAAGAAATTGAGATATACTTTCATCTTCCTCTTAAAGTGTACCTTCCTAACTAACATGGCACCCATAAAAGCAAATGATCCAGTCGTCATATCTAATGAATTATATGATATTCACATATTTGAATTGGTCCTGGGAATTTATAGTCTGTGATGACTTTTAATCCAGGAAGACTTGATTCACAAGCTCCCTGCCATTCTAGGAAGGTTCTTGTTTTAGTCTGCACTACAGAAGTGCCCTGCAATCTCCCACTAATCGATCAACCTGAGCCTGCCTTGCCTCTACTCATATAATACAACCCAGGGAGTCTTCTGGGGCCAGAAAACCAATTTGCTTCTCTGTGAATCTGTAGAATGTTTGGAATTTGTCTGAGTTGACAGTAAAACTACTTGACTGACAAGGTCTGCTGACAGATCCCCCCACCCCCGCACACACACACTGCACACACACAATCTGATAAATGGGGGGAGAATATATAAAGCTGTGGTAAATTCACTAACAGCCTAACTCGGTAGGAGAAGAGATCAGCAATTTATAATTTTAGCAAGAATTTTTTACTTGCTATCTCTATATAGTGGAGGAAGCTTTCTCTATCTTAATTATTTTTCAAAATGTAGCCTCTGACAAGGGCAACTTTGACAGATGTCCTCTATAAAGAAAAATGGTTGCGGTATGTTCTCCCAGAACAGTGCTTTCTGTTGGGGAAGCTTGATAACAAAAGCGCTCGAGTGGAATTTCAGGGCGTTTTCCTGTGTGCCACTGAGGAACACTGGTCCAGCGGCTTCCTCTGGTTACTGCAGCCATCAGTCTTCTTCCCTCTTTGTCAAGGAGGTAGTCTTCATCATGGTCCATATGTCTACCTCTCAGGGATATCAAGCATCTTCTTTTGTCTTAAATGATTTTTATAGCTTCCATTTACAACGATCACGGAGGCTTACAGTCTCAGTTGAGATTCTTCAAATTTGTGTATTCTTGTGGCATTTGGGGTGAGATATAGTTAGATCTAGGTCATATTTAAGATCCATCTGAAAACTTTCTCACTATTAGTGGACAAATGCTGCATCTCATAAGATTCCCAGGAGCCTACAAGATCATGGCAAAAACCGTGGCCGAAAATTCCAAATATAATTCCTCCCAGTTGCAAGTAAAGGCTGAAGCCTTGTTCTGATTCTTCTGACTATCCTCCCACTGCCTCTGACGGGTTGTGGGTTGTCACAATGTTGGCTCAACAGTGAGGTTTGAGTGACTGAATACTGTAATGGGTATATGAAATATGGAACTTAAAGGTTTCCTCCTTTGCGCTGAGCTGGAGGTGTCTGGTAGGCTGCATGTCATGAGTAGGAGGTTCCACTGTGTGTTCTTGCAGCACCACATACTTCTCTTTTGTAGCACTACTATTTATAGCACTATTAAATTACTGTCTCCATAATAAATCTGTGAGCCTTATGAAGGCAGCGAATGTACAATTTGCTCACCATAGCTTTTTTAGCACCTAGATACACTCCACTGAATCAATGTGTGTATGTATGAATGAATGATTTAGTAGTTCAGTGTCTTATATTTCAGAGACTGTGGTATTCATATATGTACATCTTCAAACCAGTATATTAAGTCCTGAAATAGTCTCCACTTATGCAGTCATATTTTAATTATTTGATTACTACTCTAAATACATTTGATTTCTAATAACTCAAATGCAGATATCTCAAAATGCTAATAATTATATTAAATTTTCTTAAATATCAGACCTTGTGAACTATTTAGTAAATCGGGAACATATAAATTCCAGGGGTTATTGGACTGCTTTCAGACTACTTCATTTAGGCTAACTTATTCAGCAAATTACTTTATTTTGCACTTCCTTTACACTAAAAGAGATTAACATATCTTTATATTTCAACTTCTGTTTGGCCCCTTATGTCAAACATGACGCACTGCAAAATACTGGTATGATCTACCAGATTTGTCAAAGGATAGTTGATAGTGCTTTCAACTGAACACACCCTTTGTAACTTTTAATAAAGAGTAATAACATTTTATATGCAGTAAGGTACGACAGCCATTGAAAACACAATATTCTCCCCAGGATCACTGATATAATAGCACATCCCTTTTCAGTTGCTGAGATTTTCGTAATTGTCTCTTTCGTTCTTGGTTAGATAAAAACTTAAATGCTGTTTGCCGAATAAAAAATTATATATTGTTGATATTTCTCCAATACAAGGAATAATCTAAAATTATCAATCTTTTTTCAAAAATAGCAATGCAAGTGGGGAAGTAAATGTGGCCCTGAATACAGAATAGGTGAAATCATGTCATTACTTTTTTTCATAATCAAATGGCCCTGAAAAAAAAAAAAAAACAAACAACTAAACACTCTTCACCGGTTAACATGATTAAATGAAGGTAAGGTTCTCTCATTTCCTCTGAATGGGCAACAAATAAATAAAGCACAGACGTACAAAATGCTCAGGGATAGTTTGTACAAGAAATTAGAAGAATAGTAGTGGCTGTTTTAAGTGTAAAAGAGGGAGAAGAGAAACGCAGGGAAAGGGAAAGGGAAAGTAAGAGGGAAGGAGGAGGAGGGAGATGAGGCCTCTCCCGAGTCATAAGCAGCCCTCTCTACATATGAGCATCCAGACACACCCACGTCCACCGGAAACACCAGCCAGCCAGTCACACACCTAGGCAAAAAGCGGAAATGAATGGCTTTTATGGAGCTATTACTTCCAGGATGTATAATGCATTGTGAATAAGCAATTACTCAAATAAAACCCTAGTTCATTCCAAATGTTAATTATCTATTTTTCTAGATATATGAAAAACAAGCTTAGTCAATTCCCCTTTTTATTAATTAATGCATGTTTAGACATCTGGTTTATAATGTTAAGTAAAGGGGCTTGCATCTTTTTCCTTAAAGCTGTACTGACTCTGATATGCGAATGTCCCAGGAGGCAAATAATTAGGCACTCTCAAAACTACCACTCCCATATTTCATTGGTAGGGGCAGGAAGAGACAGATACTCTGTCCATGCAAGTGAATCCCACTTTCTATGTGTGTATCGCACATGGCCATGCCACCTTCTCTTTCCGTTTCTCCTAACCAGGCTCAGCCTGCACAAGAGCATCCCTGATCATGCAGAACTGAGTACAGATCTCAAAGGGAGGAAGGAAGGGGGTTAACTTCACAGCTACCACAGCGCCTCTCTTCTCACATCTTCTTTAGGAGTCTTTCTTCTCCACATTTGCTCCTTTCAGCTTCTTAGCTGCCAGTTCTATCATCTTTCTGCCTCTGGATTCAGGGAAAAGCCGTCAAAGCCTTCTAGACCCATCTCTTTCATTTCCTAATCTTCCCTCACCAACTCCACGCAGATTTTCTTCTTTCCAAAGAAGGGTAATTTAAACTATGTTTCCGTCTCCAGCTCTAAATTTTGCACTCTTCCAGCCCTATTTAGCTATATCTTTAAAAAGAGGGAGTAACTAGGAAATATGGGGCTTACTTATGAAGTCAAAGGACTCGGCCTTTGCAGAGTGGATACCATTCTGAGTAGGCAGTGGAGCCATTTACATGAGGTTGAGCAAATACATGAGGTTGAGTCATATGAAGTGACCGGTATTAGACTGATTTTGACCTACAGTAATGGAAACTTCATATGGTCAACCGAATACATATATTTTTCTAGGTACAAGTTTAAATTCAAAATGAAGAGCTTATTGCCTGCACTAAGCCATGGTGGGTCTGATAGAATTTTGTCAGCTTTAACATACACAGGGCTGTCTGTAGGAACTTGAACTGATTGCATCATCATCACAATGTTTATCTCCTTAGTTTTCCTCCTTGGTGAGATCTGTTAACAGAAAAGCTATACTCCAAAATATTTTAGAAAAGTTTATTTTAAATCTCTTTTAAATACACGTATTTAAAATATGGTGGTCAGATTACAGTTTGGTTTTACACATTTCAGGGAAGCAGGAGTGACAGGCAAGGATGTAAGTCAGTATGTGGAATGTATACATTGGCTTGCCCTAAAAAAGTGGGGACTTACAGGTTATAAGTGGATTCAGAAATTCTTTAATTTTCAGCTGGTTAAAGGAGTACGGCTCTTTCTGAAACTTGCTGTCAGCAGAAAGGGATATCTAAGATTAGGATGCTATGTCAGAGTCAGCCACAAGATGCTGGGTCAAAATGCCCCGTTTAGCCAGATTGATGGCCTGCAGGCAGGACTTACCCTGGTCTGGCATCACCTTACATCTTGGTTATAATTTGGTATCTTATTGTCCATGAAATCCATTCTATTAGTCTTATAATATCTATTTTAATATTAATTCTGGGCAGTTTTGTCTAAACTCCTTAAGGGAAGCATTGTAATGAGCTGTATCCAACCTCCCTTCCCATCATGGCTGGTAACTCAGTTTTTAAGGTTTCTATGGGATCCCTTTGGTCAAGAGGGAGCCCATTCAGTGGGTGAGGGGTAAGGGTTTTATTTGCAGCTCACAAGTCCTCCTGTCTTCCGTGGTCCACAGTCCAGAGGACACAGGCTTCACTTAACCAGATGTCCTGACAATAGCTCACAAGGGTCAACACTATTTGCTTCTGTATTGGTGATATTCTTTGAGTTCTCTTCTGCTACCTGCATCCAATTTTCACCGTAAGCTGTAACCTAGCAGGTAGAATTAGCCTTTAAAAAATTATTTTAAAATATGTTCTTTAAAACACTCTTTCTCAATGCCTTTTAGTTCTCACCTTATCACCATGGAGTGATAATGGCCCCTGAAACCATTTCCTTCACGGCCTTTGCTTGTATCTAAAATTATCTTGATTGTTTGTATTTACTTTTATTCACAGTACTCACTTTCCTTAATTCTCAAATAAACTATCTGAACGAACAGATTTTTTGTCTTATTCACTGCTAATTTTTTAGCATAGAGAACAGGACTCAACAAAGATGTATCAATGGATAAGTAGAAGATTAATTGACAAATACACTGACTTCCACTGGGAAACTATGGGGAGATGAGTATCTCTGGGTGGCTGGTAGACCTGCCTGTGGTCCTCCCCACCCAGTGTGCCCACCACCAACCCAGCCACTAAAAACCAGAAGGAGACTTGCACAACATCCACATGGAAAATGAGTTTCTCCTGCCTCAGCCTCCTGAGTAGCTGGGATTACAGGTGCCCACCACCATGCCCAGCAAATTTTTGTATTTTTAGAAGAGACAGGATTTCACCAAGTTGGCCAGGATGATCTTGATCTCCTGACCACGTTATCTGCCCACCTCGGCCTCCCAAAGTGCTGGGATTACAGGTGTGAGTCATTGCACCCAGCCCATAATAATTGTTTTTAAAAGTTTATGCAGAAATGTAGACAATATGCTGTTGGTGCACATACAAATATGCATGAGCATATACATATAATATACATGTACAAGATATGTACAATATATAGTACACAAATGTATATATATCTCATACATAGTATATGTAAATATAAATTGCGTATGTATAATAAATACAAATGTATAACGTGTATTTCATATGTACATACCAAATATATATACATATACATATACATACACATACAATTGCAATGAGATTAACATTTAATCTAAAAGACATTAAAAATTTGAAAATTAAAATTTTGTATTTTTCTTATGCATCGAACATATGGCATCATGTAATGTAAAAACAAAGCAAAATTCTGACTTTTTAAAAATAAAAACTGTAATCTGACCTCAACATTTTGTGTTTCAGCAACTGGGAGACCAAGCCTGCCTCCCTGCTGGACTTTCTCCCTCCTGCAGTTAATGCTCATCTAGAGAGAAGACAGATGTTGTAAATCACCATGACTTTATACCTCACTTCTCATTGCTGAAAGTTTAGCATTATTATTTCCATTGGAAACAACAGAGTTAAGGAAGAAACCAATGATTTTCCCCATAAAGGGGATCAAGGAAGTAATCAAAGGAAGTGACATTTCGATTGTTCCTTTTAAAGAGAAGCATCTTTTTAACACATAAAATGTAAGCAAAAGTGCAACTCAAGCACTAGTAACCACATGGCTAAAAGCAAGGAGGCATACATGTTTTTGGCATCTTTAATGATCACAAAATACTAATAGTGGTAACACTTTTGGAAAAATTACTATGGGCCAGACTCTGTAATGACTGATTCACTTTGGGTTTCACATAAATCCAGTCCCCCAACATGGTAGGAATATTTTTCTTCTTTCTAATGTCTCTTTATGTCCCCTCCCGCACCCTGCTTTGGGAAAAGGAATAGTTGCATTTGGCAAACTCTGCAGAAATGTTAAATGAGATGAAATGTCTTTTGGGTGGGGGCAATTAGTCAGTCTCTTTTTCCTTTCAAGACTCTGGGAGGTGTAGATCAGAGGGAAGCACTCACTGATGGGAGGGAAGGTTTGTTGAGGAAGCTTATGACTAAAAGCCTAAGAATAGTAGTTTTTCTATACTGAAATTTTAGGTGCATTTATTAACTACCACTATGGCAAAAAGGCATTAATTGAGCACCCATTAAGTGCAAGAAATACTAACAAAATTCAACATAATCCTTGCTCATAGAGATCTCCTGGTAGGGACAGTGTGTTGCACGTTGTTTGGTGAGCTTTCTGTTCACATGCCTGGCTGGCTGACTGAATGAGGAGTTGATGCCTGTGCACAGAAGAGTGTAGAATGCCTTTGTGGGCATCGAGCACAGAGTCGAGACCAATTAGAACCTCTATTTGCAATGAAATGAGCAGATACATATGTTTTATATCTGACCAGAAAAACAAAAACAGAAAAAAGAATATTTAGAAAGCATCTCTGCAGGTGATATAGTTTTTGTTTGTTTGTTTTTGTTTTTTTCTTTTAGATAGAGTTTTGCTCTTGTTGCCCAGGCTGGAGTGCAGTGGTATGATATCGGTTCACTGCAACCTCTGCCTCCCAGATTCAAGTGATTCTCCTGCCTTAGCCTCCCGTGTAGCTGGGATTACAGGCGCCTGCCACCACACCCTGCTAATTTTGTATTCTTAGTAGAGATAAGGTTTCACCATGTTGGCCAGGCTGGTCTTGAACTCCTGACCTCAGGTGGTCTACCCCTCTGCCTCCTAAAGTGCTGGGATTACAGGTGTGAGCCACCTTGCCTGATGTAGTTTTAATGCCAGTTTTTGCATTGCATACTCCATTACTGGAGCCTGTCCCCAGATGAGTACCTGCTTGCCCAGAGCATGGTTACAGGCACTGCACTGCAAAGGAGACAGTAGTGAGGATGAGCCACTCTGATCATTTAGTTTGGCCACATGGAGGTGAGAGGAAGGAAACATTGCAAGAGGGAACAAAATATCGCTAATACAAAAATGCTTCTTTTTACTTGTCAGCTGAGATTCCACACATAGTGAGGTTTCGTTTTCATCACACAAATGTTTGAGGAAGAAAAATTCCTGACAAGTCATATTAAGACTGTAAAAAATTTTATTAAATATTAGTATTTTATTAAGGAAAGAAATGGTAATGTCAAACATTATATGAGAAAGAAAAAAATAGCTCAATGCAAATGAAAATTTGATCAAATGCATACAAATTAGAAACATTTTAAAATATGTTAATTAAAATTACAGGCTTTATTCCCATTTCATGATTTACTATCCTGGAATGCTGTTCACATGTAATGAAGGAGGTACTATTAAACAAAAGTATTGAAAAATACAATCCCGTTTACTTATAGGCAGTGGTAAGAACGAATCACTTTGCTCCGGATTCCCGACTGCAGTACTTGGCAGCTGTTATTAAGAGCCTCACGCCCTTTCCTCATGTCTTCCCACAACTCAGTTCTTTTTCTCATTGTTCTCTGCATTCCAACCAATGCACTTCATCATCCTTATATCTGAGTCATCAGCACAGAACAGGGCATTCTAGGTGCAGGTCAGCAGAAGTGTCCTGAAATGGAGCATAATGTTCCTGCTTCATGATATTATGTCCATACTGTAGCTCAAAAGTGTATTAGTTTCCTTTTGGCTCAAGTCTTCAGAAAAACTACTATGTACATTATTTGGCCTCCAATAAAATCACAACTTTTAGAACTTTGCCAGTATATCTTAACATATTAAAATTTACATACTCTCAAATAATGACATGAATTATTTATTGTTCCAGGCATTTGAAATCATATAGGTTAGCAAGGAAAATATTTTGTATATTAAGTATATGACATATTATTATATACTAAATCAAGAGTATTATTGTTGCTGTTGGAAAAATGCTCTATACAATGAGTGTATTAAAACAGGGTAAATGCATATAAATTTTTCCTTTTTCTTTCACAGTATAGACCTCCCTTTGAAGACTGGCACCCTAGCAAGGGAAATTATTTTCCAAACTCTTGAAAACATGTGAGGACTCATAATCTGTTACATCAATGGAACTTGAAGAGAATTGAAGAATATCACCTCTGTGCCAGGGAGCCTAACGGAAGAGGTGCCCATCTACCCTCTTTCCTCATCCAACAGCTGGATGGAAGGATACTAAGGCTTTAGGAGAAGGCAAAATCCCATGATGGGAGAGGCCTGAGCACTCACAGTGTGTGGAAACCAAGTCCTCACCAGGAACACATGCAGTAGGCCTATGTGTGCAAGGCACTCATCTCCATTGTTGGAGCTGACCTTTTGGGTTATTTTGTAACGGCAGTTACAATTACCTTGTTAACACAACAGAACACTGTCAAAG
The DNA here is from genome assembly GCF_009764315.1 of Trachypithecus francoisi. Taxonomy (NCBI): domain Eukaryota; kingdom Metazoa; phylum Chordata; class Mammalia; order Primates; family Cercopithecidae; genus Trachypithecus; species Trachypithecus francoisi. Next base: position 148,796,939 of record NW_022681469.1, on the reverse strand, counting down.
GAATGCTCTATGGTACCAATCCACTACTGCCTTGAAACAGACATTACTTCACATATTGGTCAAAGGTCTCCAGAGAAACAGCAGCAATAGGATAGATGTGATTTTCATAGATAGATAGATATTTTAAGGATCGGATTGGCTTATGCAGCTATGGGCCTGGCAAGTCCCACATCTGTAAGGTAACCTGACATCTGGGAACTCAGCAGGATTTCTGTGGTAAAATCTGGAGGCAGAAATCCTTCTTCTCTGAAAGCCTCAGTTTTTGCTCTTAAGGTCTTTGACGGGTTGAATGAAGCTCATCTGCATTATCAAGGATGATTTTTATTTTACTTAAAGTCAATTGATTGTAACATTTATAAAATACCTTCAGAGCAGCATTTGGATTAGTGTTTGACCAAAGAACTTGACACCATAACCTGGACAAGTTGACACATGAAATTAACCATCTCATCCCCTCCGCCACCAGCTCACACAGAGGGCCAACTCCATCCTTACCTTTGATCAGGTAGGAATGGGTACCTGACCCTGGGAAAATCCAGCTGGGGCCAGTGATGTACATCTTGTGACATAAAAGGAAAAATATATGTTTTACCCAAAGTATTTTTTGCAGTAATTTTCAATTGGGAAATATGAAAGCTGGGTAAACAACCAGGAAGGCAAAAGGCCAAAAGGCGGGAAGCCTGTGTAACTTTAAGACAGGACCAAGACAATCAAACTTATGTACCAATCGGCATTATGAGGAAGCAGCAAATAGAAGGTGTTCAAATACCGAAAAGAGCCTGGCTTCAGAGAGCATCAGAGATGACATAAGGTAAAAATCGAGACACCAGGGAAAAGGATGATGATGCTGTCTCAATGTTAATTGCAGCTTCCACGAAATCTATCATAATTGAAGCTTTATTTTCAAATAATCTGTATATCCTGAAAGCAACTGCTAGTGCCCAACTAGTGATGGCTTAGGTATCTGCTTTTCTTTTAAACAAAAAGCCCTAACTAAGAGAAGCCAATGGGAAAGCTTTGCTAGAGGAAGTGTTGTTTAATCTCAAGTTTGAGAAATAAATGGGTGCAGTAAACAGAGGCAAAAGTTCAAACACATAGTGCATTTTCCTCCCATTCCAGTCTGTGCTCCACTTCGCAAGGAAATAGGGAGGGAAGGTCCAAAAAAGAATTCTAAGGAGGGTATAATTTATGCTGTCAGCAATAGGAAGCCATTGAATACATTTTAATCCCTGGGAGATAGACAATACTCTGTTGACACTGATTAATCTTGAGTGAGTACAGGGTAGAGGTCATTCAGTTTTCACTTAAAAAAATATATATATATTTATTTATTTGTTTGTTTATTTATTTATTTATTTATTTATTTATTTATTTTGTTTTTTGAGAAGACTTTTGCTCTTGTCACCCAGGATGGATTACAATGGCAAAATCTTGGTTCACTGCAACCTCTACTTCCCGGGTTCAAGCGATTCTCTTGCCTCAGCCTCCTGAGTAGCTGGGATTACAGACACCCCCACCATGCCCAGCTAATTTTTTGTATTTTTAATAGTAACGGGGTTTCACCACATTGTCCAGGCTGGTCTCAAACTCCTAACCTCAAGTGATTCACCCACCTCGGCCTCCCAAAGTGCTGGTATTACAGGCGTGACCCACTGTGCCTGGCTCAGTTTTCACTTTTAAAAGTAATTGTCATTGGATTTTCTGTGAAGTAAGCATGTATTTTTTAAGTAAATACAATCAAAACAAAAATTATGTACTTATCTTTGTAAAATATGATATAAAGGTAAAAAGCAAAAAAGTCGAATGGTAAAAATGTAAGCAATGCCTTTAGAATTAATGAATGTAGATTCAAAGCAACCAAAATGTCAGACTGGATTTGCTTAAGATCTTTCTGGAATGTGTGGTTAGATTGTGGGGGTGTAGAGATGCACACAAGCCAAAGCATGAGTTAGAGTTGGCACCACAGTCTAGGCTGACGCAAGGCCATGGAGAGCCAGTCTGGGTTCAGGCTGGTCCAGAGGATGACAGATACAAAGCATGTCAGGTAGGCTTGATGATGCTTTCCGCCAGCTAGAGTGTAGGAGGAATGACAAAGGAAAGCTAAACATGGTTTCCAAGTTCCTGATTTCAGCAATTAAGCCGATATCAATTCTTTCTCTCAGAACATAAATGCAAGTATGTTATGGATAGCCTACTTTAAAAGAAAAGGCAATAGGGTTGTTTTGAATTGAACAAACACATATAAATTCTCAAGTAATTAGGAACAAGAACTGGAATTACAAACGTTTTTAAAACGTTTTAAAAGATTAAGAAAGTTGCCCTCGATGGGACTCTAAAATTTTGTTTATGAGATAGCATATATGGGGGTTTATGGTTGTAATATGAGGAGGGAAGAAAGAATACCACAAGCTGCTCCTTGCTTACTTTTTATTCTTTTCGACAATTCCAGGGAATTACTGGATATTGAGTTGCTTGGATACTACCATGTGAAACGCAGACCTGCCGTGACCCCCATTTAAGTAGTGGAAGTTGGAGAGCTGCACCTCTGGAGTTGGCTGAACCTCAAATCAAACGCCTGAAACCAGAGCTCTAGCGCTGACTAGACGTATGTTCTGCTTGCCAGTGTCTTGATTGGAACACACTCCATTTTAAGTCATCTACATTTAACATAAATATTTAATCAAAGTTGTCAAGTGTGCTTTGAAGTATCAGGCAACAGTCATTTTTCAACTCAGGTGTCTAGACTAATCAAACTTTAAGAAAGAGTGCAACATTTGTAATGATACCATCATTTTATTGAATCATTCCAGTTAAATTTGATTTCAGTGCAAAAATCACAACATTTGCTTTTCTCTGATAGAAATGCAGCTCAGAACTATAATTTTCATTTTGATTGAAGGGTATACAGCTTGTGGTGTTTTGGGCTCCACACGAAATTCAAAACTATGTGACTCTCATTCACACCCACATTCCATGACCCTTCCTTTAAATTGAGAAAGGAAAGGGGAAACTTTTTTGACATCAATTCTCTACCTCCCCACTTTGGTCAGGCTAAATTTCTGCTTTGCTGAAAGAGGTAAATCTTTTGCTAAAGCTGTTGAACTGCACAGATAATACCTCCAAAATATTATTCTCGAAATATCAAGAGAATGATGTTATTGGAGGTTATATTATCCTTCACTGACTCCCAGAGTTGAGGTGAAGATTAAGTTAGATGGTATACATGGATGCTATTGATGGAATCACTATTAGAAAAAAAGAAACTATAAAAATGTTCAACTTCCATTACAACGTTATTGAAAAGAGCATATGTTTGTTTGTTCCAGTAACTTTTCTAAAATTCTTTAAAGAACATATTTGATTATATTGAGATATACACTTTTTGCTATTGCCTGACTCATGAAAGAGGTACCTTTGGACATTTTAAAAGTATACGAGTTTTCAGTACTAACAGATTGTTAAAACGGAGTTGCTTTGGTTTGGGGCAGAATTATTATTAAAGAGTGGTAAAAATGAAAATCAAAAGAATGTTTTCAAACCTAAGTAGAGAAGGTTTGGTGTAATTTTCCAGCAATAAGTCCCAGGAGAAAGCCTTGCCCAAGATTTAGCCAATGGGGCAATTGCTCACTCAAGGCTTTGTTTTTTTTCTAGCCCAAGTGTATTTCTGTGACCAGTGCATGGGGTAGTGTGACAGGAGACAGCCAGCCAGATAAAGCTATTGTGGTAAAGTAATGATATCAGGTTCAGAGAAGGAAAATTGCATATACTCATATGGAACAACCAGTAAATAGATCAGATCCCAAACAGCATTATTCACAAGCCACAGGCAGAGATCGTGCTCAGCATTGGGCTGCATGTTCTGCCCTGCCAGGTACAGGCATTCCTGCTCAGTCAATTGAGGTCGGATGCTTTCCATCAAAGGGGAGTCTGGCTGTCAGGTTCCCAGGAAGTCGTATGAAATCAACAACAGAAAACAGAAAGTAGGCTGGTGGCATCTGTGAGTTCTAATGTGCAAAGCTCTAAAATCCAAATGTCTGAAAGTCCAGAATTGTCTGTGTAAGTTTGAGGCAAAGCTGAAGAGGAGATCGAATGACTAAGAGTGGGTAAGCTGGTGTCACCAGGTCAGGAACCGAAGATGACGTGGCAGTGAAGATGTGTCCTGCAAGGCTGGGGCTGGACAGATGTGGAGAGGAGGAGTCACAAAGCTGGAAATGCATGCAGCCAGAGGCTTAGGTTTCAAAAGGCAACATATTTTAAGATGTGGTACAATTTTGTTGGCCAGTTTTAAGCCGTTTTCTCTAAATTGTGTAAGCTTCAGCAGATCCCCTAAACCTAGATACAGCCCTGAGTACATGTGTCTGGAGAGGATTGAGTGTTTACGGGATGAGAATAAAGCAACTCACATCAGACTGTAGCCTCTTAAGGGCAAGGTATCCCACCAGTGCCTGTAAACAGCCGGCTTCTACAGAGATATGATGTGGACATTGACTTTATCTGTAATGTATTCTGTAATTTAAATTAATATTTACCATTTTTATCAATCTTGGCTTGAGGACTTTAGGCCACAGTGAAATGGCAGATTTAAAATAATGTACAATACTGGGCAATTTAGATGAAACATTTTATTTTCCATATTAACTTTAAAGGACAGGTTAACTGTCCCTTATCCAAAATGCTTAAGACCAGAAGAAGTATTTTGAATTTTGGATTTTTTTTTTTTTTTGGAATATTTCAATATCCTTCCTGGTTGGGCATTCTGAATCCAAAAATCCAAAATCTGAATTGTTCCAACGAGTTTTTTTTTTTTTTTTTAAGCCTTCTTGTCAGTAGTCAAAAAGTTAGAATTTTGTACCATTTCAGACTTGGGGTTTTTGGATTTGGACTATTCAACCTGTACCAATTTTGTACCTGCTACTATCCTACAATCTCATGTCTCCTCTTCCCTTGTGTGGCCAGCAGACTGTGGGTAAAAATCCATGGGGTATTTCTGTGTTCATGCATTTGTGGGATGATTCATCCCTAAAAGACAGCTCAAGGCCTCTTCAAGAATCCTCCAACTTTCTCATTTCCTGAAGTTCTATATATTTTCATTTGCTACTGAAAAAGCAAACTAAATTTTATGATTTGCTGTTTATTGAAGCATGTATTTTTCTCTGGAACATTGTCATATGAGTGTGTGTGTATGCATGGGTGTGCATAGTTTACATGGGTATGCATAGTTTACACTGTACAATTTGTTTGTTGACTTATGTTGGTGTATTTCTGTTTTAATAGTTCCATGGAGCAGAGGTCTTAATTATATCAGGCTGATTCATACATTTGACATTTTGTATTTTACACAAACTTAGTGGTAATGGTGCTCTATTTTTTCTTAATTTTAGGTCACTGAAAATTAGATTTGATTTTCGTAGTTCAGAGAGTAACTCCTTTATCAAGTTTGATATAAGGTGTTTCTTGATATCAAACAAAAATTATTAATATTGACCTTACATGTTTTGAGAATTGGGTTTTGGAATTTAATAAATATCTTCAAAAATCATAGGTACATTTTACCAAGTATGTATATACACAGCCCTATATGATTTTGTTATTGATGCACTTTCTGAATGGCTTATTCCCATGCATTTTGAGAATGAAAATTTTAGAGGCATTAAAAAAAAAATACTAAGCAGCAGAATCCTATTGACTTGTCAGCCAAAGATGAACTCATTTTCTTCAACTCCTAATGCTCACTGACTAAAATCCATTTTTTTTTTTTTCCAAAAAGTCAAGGACTAAGAAAAGATGTTTTTCAAGAAACACTGCAAGTTACAGGTTAGATAACATTTAATCAATCCAATGATTGGAGATAATCCTATTACAACAACAGTCTTATCTTGGTTGTTTCCTAACAGGAATGAAAGAAAATCTGAGTGAAATAAACCCCCAAAAATTTAAATGATAGACTTACATTTATTGAAATAGTAACTCAAAAAATAGATCGAATTTGATGGGTATTTTGTGCTAGTTGCTAGGGATACAAAGATGATTAAAATAAACTCGTATTAAAATCTGTTAAACCTGTAAAATAAAATGAATTAAAATCTGTTCTTTGAAGAGTTAGATAAATAAGCAAAATAATAATTAGTGTAGGAAAAGTGATAGTTTTGGGTTAGGGCAGGTGTGTTTCTCACTTACTCTCCAAATGTCAATGTACCTCAGGATTTTATCCCTGGCCATTTTTCCTTTACAGACTATTAGCAAGTCTTGTGTGAGATTAGTCTTAATTGGCAGCTGTAAGCTGAGATTGTCCACATCTCTATCTCCAGCCCAGATTCTCTGCTAAGGGCCAGTCTCACATATTCCACCTTGCATTAGCCATCTGCCAAGTAGACAGCCTACACCCCTTTTGTGCTCATAATGAAGAAACAGAACTCATCGTGTCCAATTCTTTCTCTCAAATTTATGTCCTCTCTGGTCTCAATAATGCATTCATTCTACACACACACACACATACACACACACACACATGCACACATGCACACATATATAACTTATGTCAGATCCAGAATAAGTTATTAAGAATAAAAGTTTAACGGAACAAAATATGCATTCATGGAGCTTAAAATTTTTTCTTACACAAAACTAAATTATCAGTCACTTTTCTGATAAATAATTTGAATTGTGGAGTGTTCTAATCAAGCCTAACCAAGACAAGTAATAGTCATCCAGGTTACTTAGCAGACATATTACTAGCTTTGATTGGGAAGTGAAGAAAGAACTCTTTAGTAAGTTGTATTCCAGTGATCAATCATCCTCCATCATATTTTATTATAATTGCAACCCTTATCATATCTGTGATTATTTGGATAATTTATTTGTTTACTCCAGTGGTTCTCAAAGTGTATCCCATGTATTCACAACACTTTCAACAAGTGTACACAAATTGAAAACAATTTTTAATTATACTAAGCCATCGCACTCTGCGATGGCTCAGTGCATGTTGGTGCAGAGGCAGCAAGCTGTACTAGCAGCTCATTGAACTCTTCATTTGCCATACTTGCAGTAAAACAAATAAAGAAATACATAAAGCCAGTTTTACTTAAGAATGTCTGTTGGCTGTGAGTGGTGGCTCACTCCTGTAATCCCAGCACTTTGGGAGGCTGATGTGGGTGGATGACCTGAGGTCAGGAGTTCGAGACCAGCCTGGCCAACATGGTAAAACCTTGTCTCTACTAAAAATACAAAAATTAGCCAGGCATGGTGGTGAGCACCTGTAATCCCAGCTACTCAGGAGGCTGAGGCAGGAGAATCGCTTGAACCTGGGAGGTGGAGGTTGCAGTGAGACGAGATCATACCACTGCACTCCAGCCTGGATGACAGAATGAGATTCTGTCTCAAAAAAAAAAAATGTCTCATGATGAAGCACAAAAAGTTAATTTCACTGTATTTTGAGCTATTAGTACCGGTATTATTAATGTCCTGTGCTATGAAATAGAAGTCTGTGTTAAGCACTTCCACAGCATACCAGAGTATGACGGAATTCTTGAGGAAAAGTGCCTGTGAAATTAAGTTGTGAGCTGGACTAGAGACTTTTTCATAAAGAATTACCTTTGCTTGAATAAATGACTGAAGATTCTTTATTGTTTTGAAAATGAATAAAGCGAGCCTATCATAAAACTGATGGTATTTTGTTGCCAATAATAAAATTAAAGCTTTGTATTTGCTCCCATTGACAGCTTCCCAAGATTTAAAGTCTTTTTGATGATATTTGAGATGATACTAACAAATCCAATTATATATAGTGTAATCAAATGTGTCAACATTTGGAAGATCTTCATAAACCTGTGATTCATTATTTTTCAAATGACTAATACATGATTTTACAGAATCATGAATGGGTAAAAGATCCATTCAAAGTGCAAGATGAAAGGATTTGTATATAACGGAGTCTGGAAATTTCGCTGATACGACTTCAGATCCCACATTGCAATTCATCTTTATGAAGCTACCTCCCTTCAGTGTAGTATCGAATAATAACTGAAAGGTTATTAAAATATGCCTACCCTTTCCAAGGTAGATTTTCTTTATATACTTCATCCAAAGCAACATATAACAATATTTAACGCAGACACAGATATGAGAATCCAGCCATCTTCAATGCAAGTAGATATTACAAAAATTTGCAAAATTGTAAAACAATGACACTCTTTTCATTGTTTTAATTTCTTTAAATGGAGTTATTTTTTCATAAAAATATTTTCATGTTAATATGTAATGACTTTCTTGTTATTTATAAATAAATAAATTAAATCTTAAAATTCCACAATGTTAATTCTGACTACAGTAAATATCAGTGGATATAACTCACACAAACAAAAGTTTTTACAAGATCTCAATTTTTAAGAGTATAAAGTGGCCCTCAGTCCTAGGAGTTGTAGCAGTGCTTACTGGCCAAATATGCTCTCTCTCCCCATTAGAAGGTAAGGATCATGAGAACAGGGACCTTGCCTGACTGCCACCTCTTTTATCTCCACTTTGTGGAACACGGCTGGCAAATAGCACTGAGAAGCATTTCCTTAGCTGTCCATGCTTGCACATTTGGTTTTAATTCACCACACCCCAGTAAATACTGACCTGCAGGCCAGCAGCTTCTTTCCAGTTATTGGCTGAGTCATTTTTACATGCCATGTCCAGGCCACTCAAATATCTCTTCTTCTTCCCTGGGCTAATCAAGTTCTCACAGGGCACATGAAAGCCAGGAAAGATAAGATAATATTTTAAAGTTCTACAAATATTATTTCTTTATTTAGGAAAAATGTGCCTGCTGATGATCAGCCACAAAAATGGAATCCAAACTTGATTGGAATACTTTAAATTACCCTGTAGTTTTTAAGCATAGGGTCCTGGCAGAACTTTTAAGAATTAACTGTATCTGCCAATTTCTTTGTCTAATTATATTGAAGATCATATTTACCTTTCCTACCTTTGTATATTGTGGATTTGTAAGGATTGCCTTTCTAAGAGTTGTCACTTCTTATCAGTTGAAACTTCAGAAATGGTGCAGGCTCTCTTAATATATTCCTATTGAAAATTACTCTGCAGTGGTGTAACCACAATTAATTGCTTGCAATTTGATTTGGGATCCACAGGAGGAAAAGGTGAAACATGATTTCCAAGTAGTTATGTTTACCATTATGGTTTAGTGACATGTATTAGCCATACAAATGCAAAAGCGACATAACCTAGGGACTGGATTCTAGTACTTTATGCATAGAAGCAGCCAAGTGATTCTCATTAATGTTTACAGAAGTCAAACCCACCATAAACCTTAAGGCAATGATTAGAACATATTGCCTGGTGTTCTTACAAGTAAACACCATCTAAGAGAGAGTAGTTTGGTATATGAATTTCAAAAATGACTGTTACTCATGTGAACACCCACTGGAGATCAAAGTGCATCTAAGCACAAATAAAAGTTTCTTAGTTTTAACTAGTAGTTAGGAGTTTTTAAAAGCTGTAACTCAGTAGAGAATGTTTAAGCAGAATGATGATCACAAAAGTAGTAGCACATAATTGCTGCAGTGACTAAATATATCTAGGACCTAATTTCTTTTTCCTTAAATCTGAAACATTGACAGATTTTCTACTATGTACTTGAGACTCAGAGTAGTACTACACGTGAGTTGCTAAGTGTAGGGTGATTATTTTTTAAATGTCTCTCCTAGAAAGCTAAAAAAAAAAAACAGAAAGAAAGTCACAAAAATAACTGTTTATAAACTGTGTACTTAAAAGGAAATTTGATTCTGGCCTTTTGCCTGGCTAGGAATAAGCTGGGAAATTGTTTCTCCATCCTAACAACAAGTGAAAAGCTGAATGAACTGAAAATCAACAGTCCTTCTTAGACCCACAGAAAAGTGAGATCTCAGGACAAACCACTATGCCTAAAAGTGGAGAAACAGACAAGCAGGTAATGAGAATCACAGCATAGTGAAGCAGAAATCTCTGTAGGAAACAGTACCAGATACTTCATGTTATACTTTCAACAAAAAATTACAAGGCATACTAAAAGGCAAAACATACAGCTTGAAAAGACAGAACAAGCATCAGAACCAGACTCAGATATGGCAGGGATGTGGGAATTATAAGGCTAGGAATATGAAAGAACAATGTTAAAGGCTTTGTTGGAAAAAGCAGGCAACATCCAAGAACAGATGGGCAATGTAAGCAGACAGTTGGACATTCTAAGAAAGAATTAAATAAATTCTAGAATCAAAAACACTGTCACAGAAAAATTTTAAATGCTTTTAATGGGCTGGACATGGCTACAGAAAGAATTTCCATACTTGAAGATATGTCAATAAGAACTTCCAAAATTGAAAAGTAAAGCAAAAAAAAAAAAAAAAGACTGAAAAAATTAAAATAGAATATTAAAGGATTTGAGACAATTACAAAAGGCATAACATACAAACACAGGGAATGCAAGAAGAAAAAGAAAGAGAAAAAGGAACCGAGGAAATATTTGAAAAAATAATGACTAAGAACTTCACCAATTAATGTGACACCAAACCACAGTTTCAGAAAGTGAAGAGAACACCAAGTAGGATAAATGCCAAAAAGAAAAAAAAGGACAAGAAGAGAGAAGGAAAAAACCCTACACTTATATTCAGGCATACAATATTCAAACTGTGGAAAATTCAAAATAAAGAAAAAATATTTACTAAAGCCAGAGGGAAAAATATCTTATTTGTAGATGAGTAATTATAAGAATTACATCAGACGTCTCAGAAACCAGGCAAGCAAGAAGAGAAGAGAGTGAAAAATTCAAAGTATTGAGGAAAAACCACCAGTCTGTAATTCTGTACCATGCAAAATTACCCTTCAAAAATGAAAGAGAAATAAAAACTTTCTCAGACAAACAAAAACTGAGAGAATGTATTGTCAGTAGACCTGCCCTGAAAAAAGTTGTTTTTAAAAAAGTTCTTTAGAGATAAAAAAAATTATACAGATCAGAAACTTGGAGCTACACAAAGAAAGGGAAGTTTTAAGGAAGAAATCAGTGAATATAAAATTAAATCTTCTATTTCCTTATTCTCAATTGAGCTAACAGACAACAGTTTGTTCAAAATAATAATAACTGATACATTCTATGATTATAGCTTATGTGTAAATGAAATGAAGGAGGGTAATGATACATGGCATGGGAAGGAGGAATTAGGAATATAATACTCTAATACACATATAAAAATGTAAAATAGAATGTCTCTATAATATTCCTTTAACATAAGAAAATGTGCCAGGTGTTGTAAGAGAGTTAAACAGTGAGAAGTAATTTAAATTGGGTAGCTAGGGAGGGCCTCTCCAGGGAAGGGTATTTAGGATGAGACTGGAAGGATGCATCAGTTAGCCAGATGGAGAGCTATGAAGAGTGTTGTGAGCAGAAGCAAGAGAATGTATCAAGTACCATCCATTTTGCCTCATGAGAGATACCGAAATAGAAAGAAGCTGTGAGATACAGAAGAGGAGCCCAGGGCAAGCTGGAGAAGGAGGTCGATTCAGTTCCCGCAAGGACTTTTAGGTAATGGGATGCTGGTGTGTTGAATTTGATGAGATGTGTTGACCATGGGTATGACATGATCTTAGTTATGTTATAAGATAATTATGTTTGCTATGTGGAGGATTGGTTAATTGTGACAAAGCAAGATTGAAAGTACAAAGAACAATTAAAAAGCTACTGTGTAGTTTCTGTGAAAGGTAGTAGCTATTTGCTCTAAGTACTTACAAGTGGTATGGAAAAAAGTGAATAGATTTACACACATATACACCTGACATAAAAACAGAATTGTTATTTCTTGGCTTGTAAATTTCTAGCCATATTAGTTTTACTATAACATCGGCATAGAAGAATCAGGTGACGAAGGTCAAATTTGAAGACTCTAGAGCATACTCAGGCCCTATCACAAAGTAATGGTAAATAATACTTCGTTCTTGAACAAAATAACTGGAACTTTCAGTTTGGTTGTAATTTCAGTAGCGTAGGTTCTAAGTAAAGTCTGTCTTTCTAGATAATCTCTGAAATCATCTTTTTCTTTCTTTGAGAATCTGCCTTTTAAAACTCTATTTCAAGGTTCTCTCTCATTTTCTTCTGTTGGTGACATGGCCTCATTTTCTGTCAAGGAATCAACTGTTATAAATTTCTTGAATCCCTGCCAATATCTTTGAATCTTTCCTATTTGTCATCTTCCAGATTTAACCATTTACCTTTATCTTCATATGTTGCTGTTCCTACATACCTTCAATGAATTTTAAATGATGTAGTATTTTGCTTAAGTCCATGCTGCAATAAATACCCTGGTACATGGCCCCTGATGCACTTGTGCAAAACATCCCTAGGGTATCTCATTGAGCAATTCTCAACTGGCTCCAGGAATTCAGAAAATACTATCCTGCTGTCTCTGGCTTCCATTAGTATATTGGGAAGCCCATTGTTGGTCTAATCACCATTCTTTTATGGGAAATCTCTGTTCTCTTGGCTGTTTTAAATTATTTTCTTTGCTTTGATTGTTTTGTAGTTTTATTCTGTTTTTTCATGTACCTGGTGTGATGTTTGTTGGCTTTCCTGAATTTAAAGATTCATCTTGCTCATTAATTCTAAACAATTCTCACGTGTTACCTCTTAGACTATGAGTCCACTCCATCCCTATCTTTTTTCTCTCCTCCTAAAACTCGGATAAGTAGTATGTTTGACCTTTTCATTTTCTCTCCTATACCTTTCCATCTCTCTTTTATATGCTTATTTCCTTATCTTTGGGTTGCGTTCTACATAATTTCTTCAACTCTAACTTCCAATTCAGTAATTGTCTCAGATGCTGTTTATTATATTGCTAGACATTCTGCTATGCTCAATTCCTAGTCTGCCTTTTCATTTTTAATCAAAACCTTTGTTTATTTAAAAATCATATTAGGGAATCTTACTGTATAATCTATAACTGATCACTCAAAGACCTTCTGTGATGCTCAACCATAAAGGAAAACCTATAGACACACTGAAAATAGAATATCCTTACAGTTGCCTCAGAGGAAAGTCCTGTGCATAATTTCTGCCCGCAGAATTAAATTCTGATGCTTCCACTTACTAGTGAGGTGATTTTGAAAAATTTGTTGACCATTCTGAGTCTTAGTCTTAATATCTGTGTAAGGTAGTATTAGTTCCTATCTCCAAAGAATGCGGTGATGATTAACTTAGCAAACATACATTCAGTTTTCAGAACAGAACGTGGAAAACAGAAAACATATTTACAAAAAGGAAATATGAAGAAAAAGAATCAACAACGGATTTTTTTAAATGTCATTTAAAAGCTACAGATTTCTCTAACAATGGCTCATTGGCTCTGTTAGCCTTTAGAAATAACTACATAGCAAATCACTAACAGAGGAACAATTAAGTCAAATTGTGAGTAATTCACTACTGCAGAAAAAATTAAATTGAAATTTTTAGAAAAAGCTATATGACAAAAAAATTACCCTTTATTAAAATGTGAGAATATCTGCAACATTTAGATGGGAAATCAATAATACATGCTAAGTCAAGCCATTGCTATGACTGCTCACAATCCCACGCTGAGGTAGAATGCCGCTATGTGGGTTCTGGGAAAGAGGTTTGTTATTCGGTAGTGATGACAGCCAGGGGCCGCCGAGAAGGGAGAGACATCAAATGAGAAATGCATCCTCCACTCGTGAGCTGGGAAATAGACCTCAACACTGCAACTGTTGTTGTTTGCCCCAATTTAGCTGTGCTGGACATTAGAAGCAGGGGCCAGACACCTCATATCCACAGGGAATATAACTGAGTCTGCTTTGCAAGAAACTCAACTTTAGATTCAAACAGCACAATTATCAAAATAGAAAACAAAGTTAAAATTCTTCCCAAAACAAATACCTTGCCCAGATGGTTTTATAGGTGATTTTTTTTAAACCAAACATCCAATACACAAATACTTAGAATTTTCTGTAAATTCTTCCAGAGAATAGAAACAAAAATACTCAGCAATTTTATGAATGTAAAAGATGCCACTCTTAGGTAATTAGTGTGAAGGATTTATTGTGTCTGTGTCCCAGTAGAAATATAAAAGAATGTTTGTGGCAACGTTGGTTGCCATGGCCTCAAGGGGAAACAGTTCAAATGTCTAACAACTGATGAATAAATTTTGGCTTATTGACATAATATATCCAGAGGGAAAAATGGTGAATCAAAGCTAGACATCAGCCTGGACAAACTCAGAAATCTAATGTTGGGGAACAGAAAAAGAAAGTCACAGAAGGCCTGGGCATGGTAGTCCCAGCACTTTGGGAGGCTGTCCTGTTCTGAAATTCAAAGCATTTTTAATTTATTCAAAAGGAAAGACAAATAAAAAATATTTTGCTTACACAATTGGCTGAATGATTTGGAATACCTTTGCAGAGTGCTTTTAATTCAAATTCAAATTAAGTGGATTAACTGTGTCCTCTCACAGATAAATACTTCCTTTATTTCCTCCATGTTGTACTCTAAGCATTTAAACTATTGCTTTCAGAAAGGTATTAACTTTCTTGGCGTGATGCACAATTTCCAAATATTCCTGGTCATACTCGTAGATTTGAATGGGCCCAGTTGACATCCACATCTTATGTGTCTTCTGAGATATTAACTGAAGCTTGCTTCACTCTCTGACTCTACAGAGAATTCCGGTGGATGTCAGATGAATGAACTGGAAATGCCATCATTTAACAGTGAGCCAAAATAGGCCCTTTCCCTGAAAGTGATTTTTAGAAACAGTATTCTCTGAAGCAGAACATTCTGGAGTACATGTCCCTCAAAGCATTTGGATCCTTTAGCTTAAATGCATATCTCTCCCCAAAAGCCATTACGTACCTTAAAATTCCGGAATGCAGAAATTTGTTGCTTATAAATAGCATATTTATGTGTTAAATATCTGCAGCTTATGGGCTTTCATTCCTTTTTTATTCTTATTGCCCTGAAGACAATTTCTAAAATGATTTTAGAAATATGGAGTAGTAAATGAGGTATTCCTGAGAGAGAGCCTGAAGTGAAAGCAGTTTAGTTTGAAATGTCCCAAGTAATCATTTGGTTTTATATATATGCTTCAAGGTAGGTGAAGGTGGGACAAGAGAATGAGCGTT
The DNA here is from genome assembly GCF_009764315.1 of Trachypithecus francoisi. Classification (NCBI taxonomy): domain Eukaryota; kingdom Metazoa; phylum Chordata; class Mammalia; order Primates; family Cercopithecidae; genus Trachypithecus; species Trachypithecus francoisi. The sequence continues at coordinate 148,781,780 of NW_022681469.1, read as the reverse complement.
TGCTCTTGCACCTGTAATTAAAATGGCAGAATCTCGGAGTTTCCTGGAATAGAATCTCATGTCAACTTACTAAGAAACGTGTAGTGCACTTTTGGCGTTACAAGCCAACTATTGACAATGTGATGCAGATTTTGAATGAACAATTTATTTTGTATTTTGACATAATATGCTTATAAAATCATAAACTATTTCTATTAAGAATTAAAATATTAGTTTCAGAATTTATTCACTTTCACATATATTAAATTTTCAGTGATTAGCACTTAGCTCTGTTTCCTGCTTTCCAGCATGCTAACTGGTTCAAAATAAAATCGAGAGTTAATGAAAACTATGTTCTTAACATAATGGTTTGAAGTATGCAATTTTCTTCTGGTTAAAACAAAATAAGAGAAATCTTATGTGAACAGTCTATGATCTGAGACATTTATTATGACTTTATCTTAAAATAATTTAATGGGTTACTGTGTCTACTTCAACAGCTGCCTTGAGGCTTTGTTTGTTTGTTTGTTCAAATGGCTGCCATCAGTCAAAGGAGACAGGCATAGTCAGCTCATTACAGCCTTACCTGATGTACTAATGTAACTTCTAAGTAGGCTTAACATCACAAACTTTCAAAATGCTTAGCTATTAAACAATAATTTTTTCTTAGCTGTATTTAGAAAAAAATGAGAATTTTGAGCCGGGCGCGGTGGCTCAAGCCTGTAATCCCAGCACTTTGGGAGGCCGAGATGGGCGGATCACGAGGTCAGGAGATCGAGACCATCCTGGCTAACACGGTGAAACCCCGTCTCTACTAAAAATACAAAAACTAGCCGGGCGAGGTGGCGGGCGCCTGTAGTCCCAGCTACTCGGGAGGCTGAGGCAGAAGAATGGCATAACCCGGGAGGCGGAGCTTGCAGTGAGCTGAGATCTGGCCACTGCACTCCAGTCCGGGTGACAGAGCGAGACTCCGCCTCAAAAAAAAAAAAAAAAAAAAAAAAAAAAAAAAAAAAAAGAGAATTTTGATCCTTACTATATGGAAATGATGACCTTTAGTAGAAGAAAATTATTTTTATGTATTTACAATTACTAAACTCTACTGCTTACAAAACTTTGATTAGAAAATCATGTTTAAATCTTGTAGGTGAATATCTATATGCATATTTCTGAATCTGAATATGTGTGTATATATGCATAATGACAGAATAAAGTAACTTACATTTAAAATGTAACATCGATATATAATATATAACATATATGAATGTAAATATAATAGATACATAAACATATATACAAACATATAAATATAAATATAACCTATACATATAAAATATATGTAAATACATATAAAATAAAAGTTTTTTTTTACATATAAAGTATCTTAAAAAGAGTTTGCTTCAGGCTAAATATTTTATATGAGTATTTATATTTATATTTCTACCTTTCTCACTTTAATATATTTAAAGTGACAGTTCCTTGCTATTTTTGCATAATATTTGAGTATTAATTTACTATTAATGTGTTATTTCCTTGGTATCTGTAATAAGAAATATATACCGTTGTCTTTACCCTCAGGTCTTTATCCTGAGACAGAGTTCTTAAAATCCTTGCAGTAGGGGTGCTGGAGGAATCATTTGTTCTGTATTTGTTCTTTAACCCTAGTTTCTGACACAGCACTCCTTTGTAATGTCCTGAGTGACAGGCACATCTTTTGTTCTAACAGCGTGGCTCTCAGTGGGCTACTGGATAGCCTTAGCATGAGGGCTGGTTTCCCTGGGAACCAACCACCTGTGTAATGAGGGGGTTGGACTTTCAGCCCCACTTTCTAACCTCTAGAAAGGGGAGAGGAACTGAAGGTTGAGTTGATCATCGATGGTCAATGATTTAATCAACTATGACTGCATAATGAAGCCTCCATAAAAACCCGAAAGGCTGAGTTCAGAAAGCTTCTGGATTGCTGAACACATAGAGGTCCTGGAGTTAGCACCAATCCAAAAGAGGGCATGGAAGTTCTGCTTCTCCCCACATTTCTTGCCCTGTGCATCTCCTCTCTCTGTCTAGCACTTGAATCCTTTGCAATGTCCTTTATGATAAATGGGAAGATGTAAGTAAGTATGTAGCTGAGTTCTCTGAGTTGCTCTAGCAAATTAATGGAACCCAAGGAAGAGTCCTGGGAACCCAGGTTTATAGCTGGTCAGTCAGAAACTTGGGACTGTCACCTGAAGTGGGGGCAACCTTCTGGGGCTGAACCCTCACTTGTGGGGTCTGGAGCTTCCTCTAGGTAGACAGAGTCAGAATTGAACTGAATCACAGGACACCCCACTGGTGTTCACAGAAGCATTGCCTGTGCTGGTGGGAGAAACCCTCACAAACATTTTGGTAACCAGAGGTAAAGTGTTACATTGAGTGTGATTGACTGTGTAAGAATGTAGGCGGAGAAAAAGTTTTTTTTTCTTCTCAAATTAATTTACTATGAATGTGTAGATGTGTTGTTTCATTGAAATATTTCATATAAGTTTCTTCTGAACCCCTGAATTAAATTAAATGTCAACTATATAGACCAGCTAGCTCTATGTGAAAGAGTTAAGTGCCATCCAATATTTCTTCTGCCTCTCTGCTGTCTCAGACAACCGATCCTGCCATCCCTCAGGAACCTTTAGACAGGTACTATGAGAGTCACACTTTGTGAGTATTTCCCTAAGTTTCTGTTGTATGTGTAATTATAAGGCCATCTAAAACATGTGTACTCGTTTTAGAGGAATCTGTGGTTAAAAAGCTGAGCATGTAGAATCTGTTCTTTTCACTGAGAAATAATTTTAATAATCCAGAAGAACACTGCAGGCAGGGTTTGGAGAACAGCACACTGATGTCCCCGATTTTCAGGACAGCATATTGCTGACACCTAATCAGACACCCATGACAGGACTGGGCATGTTACCATTACACAGAAATACACTTAAAGTGATTTTTAATTTGGGGTGTATTTTCTAAGTGTTGAACTTAAGTAACCCCTCAGTTGAAATGTTTAGTATTATCTGGATTTTTTTTTTTTTTTGAGACAGAGTCTTGCTCTGTCGCCCAGGCTGGACTGCAGTGGCGCGATCTCGGCTCACTGCAAGCTCCACCTCCTAGGTTCACGCCATTCTCCTGCCTCAGCCTCTGAAATAGCTGGGACTACAGGTGCCTGCCACCATACCCGGCTAATTTTTTTGTATTTTTAGTAGAGATGGAGTTTCACCCTGTTAGCCAGGATGGTCTCGATCTCCTGACCTCGTGATCCGCCCGCCTCGGACTCCCAAAGTGCTGGGATTACAGGCTTGAGCCACCGCGCCCGGCCATTATCTGGAATATTAAGTGTCGGTGACTCAAGAGTATTTTAGATTGCATTTATTATAAGTGAGTTCTAACTGCCATTCAGTATTGTAATAGAGCTCTCATTTTAATTATTTGTACTTTGCCTTATACAAATAAATAAGTAAATAAATATGGTTTCTAGTTACACGAAAGCAAATTTTATGTCTAAATAATTTGTATATTGACTTATGATTATATTTATAACTCTTTGTTTAGAGACGTGTAATACAGTAATTTTACCACGTGTATAATAAATATTTGTTTAAAAATAGAAAACAACAAAATGTAGGGGTTTTAAAATAAGAATAAGAAACAAGATAACTTTTGTTTTACCTTAGTTAGCTTTCTTCTTTCCGGTATTTTTTGTGAGTTTACCGATGATAAAGTGAATTCTCCGAATCTTCCTTGTAAAATACTTTTTAAAAGTACTATATACTTCTGAAGAGGCTTTATATATTTATTCGATTTTCATCTTTGCTTATTTATTTATGAAACACATGAAAATAGATATAAAAGAAAAGGCATTATTGTAAAAGCTATTTTGAATTTGCATGAGTGGATATGCGCTCCATTGTTTTAACAAGAAATGTATCATAAGCTTTTGTTTGTACATTTGTGGTTGCTTTTTGCCATTAAGTCTAAAGTACAGGATGTGGTGTATTCTGTTGTTTGGCTCTCACATATCCTTTTGTGTAACATCCTGTATGCTAAGAGCAGGTTTTGCAGACTGGAGTGCATGACTCAGGCTCCTGGAACCTGGAAGTGGCTATGGCCAGGAGCACGTTGTAAGGAGGTAAAGGCTGGCCTGGTGGACGCTGCCTTCCACCATAACCTCAAGACAAATCACTTTATGTGCAGATTTGTCGACTTTCTGAAGTTGAATGAGACAGAATTAAGCGATTCTTATTTTTACTATTTTTCACTGATATCATTGAAGTCAACTCTTAATCTCCAATTGAAAAACATAATATTTTAGCTTTATTTGCCCTGCCTGGTCAGTTGTCCAAATGGTAATGTTTCAATCCTATGTCTTTTCGTCTTGGTTATTTTCCTAATTATGATTGATTTGATATTTTGAATCTATGTGCAGCTCCCAGAAAATGTTTTAGCAAGTGGGAAATTTGTAAAATATGCTAAAAATTCATAAATAATTTATGACTGTTTTGTAACAATGTAATCATTCAATACATGAGATAACTACTTCTTTCTTGTTCTTTGTCTCTGCAAAATTATTATTTAGATATACTCATTTCTGCTTATAAAATATAACACACATTTATTTTGGAAAGGTTAGACAATAAAGAAAATATAATAAGCCAATATTTTTATCCAACATCCCTTCACTCAGAGAACCTCTGAAAACATTTTGTGTAGAGCTTTTCAGTTTTTCTTCCTTTAAAGCACACACGGCTCTCACAATACATTGTAGTTTCATGTCTATATTCAGCTTTATTCATACAACAACATAGCATGAGAACTTGCCCCTGTGTTTATATATGTCACAAGAGCTAGTTTTGCACGGAATTTAACTAAGAATTCTCCTCTTACTGGATTATGAAGCTATTTTATAGTTTCAACAACTTTCAATAATATGAAATTAATCATGGTTCATAAATCATCCTGTGCATACTCAATTATACACTTAGGATGTGTCTTGAGATATTGAATTAATGAATCAAAGTGCATGAACATTTTAAAGAATTTTTATACATATTAACATGTTGTCTTACACATGCACACACCCACACATAATAGCATATAATTTCATCAAGAAATTGGTCATTTCATCAACCTCTACTGAACACCAATAATGACCTCTACTGTATATTAAAAGTGAAAGGGCACAGTCAATTTAGAAATTAGGTCTAATGAGCCCATTACCAAATGGACATTAATTTGGTTCTAAACTTGCTAACAAGCAACAAAAGGCACAGGGCAACCTTATGACTATATAATTTGTGATGCCAGAGACAGAAATTCAATAGGAATTCTTAGAAGGCAATCTTTCTAAAGAAGCTAAAAATGATTATACATATTTATTATTGATACAAGCAGTTTTTATTAGGTAGTTTCTTTTAAAAATTATGAATATGGAGTGCTGGAAACAAGTTAAAATGTAATTCCATAAAATGAATTTTCCAGAAGGTCTATGTAGTTTTCTCAAATTGCCCATATTGCTTTTGGTCTCTAAAGACAGATATGTAAAAAACTAAATTTTAGTATAGAGTTCAAGTGCAGATGGGTTGAGCTTTCTTTCAAAACCTTGTCTTCGAAAAGCATGTCTCAAATGAGCTTCTCTTCAATAATGGGTGATGGTGAGTCAGAGATTATACACTGTATTTTCAGTGGAACCACAGAGTAATTTATGCATAGGGCTTTTTTTTTAAACATAAAATAAAGGAGTGATATATATAAAAAAAAAGCATTTTACAACTCAAGAAGGCATGAATTTCGTCATCTTTGTTCCCAGAAAGAAAATGCATATACACAAGACAAAGACTAGAACATGATCCTTTTTTTTTAAAACACAGCTAGGCTTTGGCTGCAGATTCCAATATAGAGCTTGTGAATTAGATAGCTTGAGTGGACACAGCTTTTTGCCAAAATAGAGGTGTCCTGGGAGTATAGCAACCAGAGAACTAGGTGGTCATTTGTTTTTCCTCATGCTCTACTGACCTCAATCTTTCTCTTACAATGTTCGTATTTAAAAAGTATTGTAGAATAGGAAAAGAGCTCAAGAATGAAACAGCAGGTATATACAATTCTCAGACTCACCCATCCTGGGCTTTCTCTATCATTTACATATACACTTTGCAAACAGTTCTAACTTTTAACATCGTAGCCGGCCTTCATTCAAAAGATTATTAGGTAGTTTAGAAACAAATTAAAGTGAGAAGGGGATGATACCAGAGTGCCAGCAATATTTTATCAGAGCAGAAGGGTTTAATTGGCTTGCCTATAGATTACTCCCATAGTATAGATTCTGTATGTATCGAAATGTTATTAGGATTGTTTTCTATGGAATCAAAGGTCAATAAAAAACCAGTAATGTTATAGATCTTTTAATGTTATTGCTTATAAATAGCGTGTTCTAAAGTAGAACGATGTGTCTGAAGCTATTCATTCGTTATGTGTCACAGGTGATGTGACAATCATCATGCATATCTATTATTTTAAAACAAGTCAGCATCAATTTATTTCTTTTCTTGTCATAATGGGGGAGAAGAAAAGGTAAGATTCTCTTAATTAGAGAAGAGAAATTGTCATCTATATATCTTCTAATATTATATAAACAAATTTATAAATTTGAATATTACTCATCATGATTAATTGGGGAAAATTCCCTTAAAGATTAAAGATTCAAGGATAAGTATTTTATGATTATTACATGCTGAAAAAGAATAGTCTTATATATGTAATGCTTCATTTTTAAAACTCTATTAAATTATTTCTTTCAGTGTGCTTTCATTATTTAAAATTCTATTTCATCCAGCAGAATCAACAGCTCTTTTTTCTGTCCTTCTGTTCTGAGATTCTCTCACAAGCAGCTGCTAATTAGGAGAGCCTGTGGTCTCAAGCCTCTGTACAAAATCTCATTTGTCAGCACTGGGTGAAACAGTGCAATCCTAAGAAAACAAAGGTGTATAAAAGAAAAAGACAAATCATAAAACATGGATTATAGGGGGAATGCAAGATTTTGTTTCTATAAAAGTGCTGCAAATGTTTTACAATTTGTTTACCTTTCAATTTGGGAGTCAAATATTAGTTTTTAATTTAACTAGTTAAAGATATTAGTATTTTACTTTATGGGTTCTTTCCTTATATTCATGATCAGAAAGGCTCCTCAACTTCTGGTGCAAATCAGCCTTCCTTTTATATTCTTATAATCTCCATTCCAAAGAGCTTCTCTGCGCGTGCTCCTCATCTCAGGCCAGACAACACCTGTTCACCAATTATTTGGCTCAATTATCTATAGAGTCATCCTTAACTCTTTTCCCTCACATTCTACACCCAAAACATAAGCAAAGCCTGTTGGTTGTACCTTCAAATACACCAAAAATCTGAGAATTTCTTCTTTCCATTAAAGTCACTACCTTGGTGCAGGCTGATGCTATCTCTTGTTTAGGTTATCCAAGTAACCTCCTCACTGGGTGCCCTGCTGTAAACCCTGTGGTCCTACCCCTTCTGCCACCTCCTTCCATCAGTTGTGTGAGTGACCTCCTGAAAATGTAACTCAGATTTTGTGTGATTTTTCATTAATAATCAGCCGTCGGTTCCTCTAAGTGCTTTGTTCAAACGCCACCCTATCATCAAGGACCTTTCTGACGACTCAACATTATTAGTATGTCCTATTGCTCACTCTCCCAGTTACTCTGTTTTTGTTTTTTACTAATTTTTTTTAAAAACTTTTGATTTGCAAAATTATTGTAAAGATAATAGAGAGAATTTCCATATACCCTATACCAACTTCCCCCAGTAGTAACATCTTATATAAGGATGATACATTTGTCCCAACTAATGGGCTGCTATTGAATTTTAAGGAAATTCTTTACACTATTCAGATTTCCTCAGCCTTTTTCACAATGTCCTTTTTCTGTTATAGGATCCCATCTAGGATGCCACATGACATTTAGTCATCATATGTCATTAAGCTTCTCTTGACTATGACAATTTCTCAGACTTTCCTTATATTTGATTACTTTGACAGTTTTGAGGAGTAATGGTCAGGTATTTTGTTTTTTTTTTTTTTTTTTTTTTTTTTTTTTTTTTTTTTTGAGACGTAGTCTTGCTCTGCCGCCCAGGCTGGAGTGCAGTGGCCGGCTCTCAGCTCACTGCAAGCTCCGCCTCCGGGTTCACGCCATTCTCCTGTCTCAGCCTCCCGAGTAGCTGGGACTACAGGCGCCCGCCTCGTCGCCCGGCTAGTTTTTTGTATTTTTTTTTTAGTAGAGACGGGGTTTCACCGTATTAGCCAGGATGGTCTCGATCTCCTGACCTCGTGATCCGCCCGTCTCGGCCTCCCAAAGTGCTGGGATTACAGGCTTGAGCCACCGCGCCGGCCTGGTCAGGTATTTTGTAGAATGTCCCTGCAATGAAATTTGTCTGATGTTTTTCTCATGATTACATGGGGCTGATGTGTTTATTGAAGGAAAAACAGAGAAAAATATCATCCTCATCACATTGTATCAAGAATACCTCTTATCAGTATGACTCGTGATTGCTGGTGCTAAACTTTATCACCTACCTTGAAGTTGCTCTTGTCAGTTCTCTTCTCTGCATAGTTACATTTTTAAAACAATTGATTTTCTATATTGTATTCTTTGAAAGAAGTCACTATGGTCAGCCCACACTTAAGAAGAGGGAGTATGCATTTGGAATTTTTCTGCATAGAAGATTTATCCTTTCTCCATTTTGTTTGTTTTATTTATTCAACCATGTATTTATATCTACGTAAATATATATGGATATTTATTTTCTTCAAATACTACTTCATTTTCTTGCTCCAATTGTTTCAAATTTGGCTCCTTGGAGCTCTTCATTTTGCTTCTGAGTTCCTTTGATATGCGTGTATCTTTGTGGGTCTTTTCTGTTTGTTTGTTAGCACTATTTTACTTTCTGGCACAACAAGGTAATCCAGATTCATCTTGTGGATTTCCTACCCCAGTACTAGATACAATCAGTCATTTCTCCAAGGATTCCTGATATTTTTTATTGGAGAAATATGTTAGAAACCAAGATCAAGGCACTAGACTGTCTCCAGGGTATTGTTTCCAGGCCCTATCAGCTGACAGAGTAAAGAAATGTATGTGTATATACACATCTGAAAAGATGTATACAAACATATATCTCGGCAAGATATCTACACTCCCATGTTCACCGCAAAATTATTCACAGCAGGTGAGATATGACAACAACATAAATGTTCCTTGATGTATGAATGGAGAAAGAAAATGTCATACACACATACAATGGACTAACATTCAGTCTTAAAAAGAGAAAGAAATTCTGCCATATGCAATACCATGGATGAACCTGGAAGACATCATTCCAAGTGAAATAAGCCAGTTATAGAAGGACAAATACTGCATGATTTAACTTCTATGAGGTATCTTAAATAATCAGACTTATAGAAACAGAGTAGGATGGTAGTAGCCAGGAACCGGTGGGAGGGGAAATGGGGAGTTGGTGTTCGACAGGTATGAAGATGAATAAGTTCTAGAGAACTGTATGACACTGGGCCTAGATTCAAACATATTATATTGTGTACTTAAAAATTGTGTGTAGAGTTCATGTTATGTGTTTATACCACAATGAAAAATGAAATAATACAAACAAAATATTTAGATATATCTATATTTAAATATAAATGAAAATAAGTGATAGTGAAGAAAACAAACAAAGAAAAAACATGGATTTTGACACATACTCAGTGCATTATATTCATCATTATATCATCATGTAGAATAGTTTTACAATCTCAAAGAATCTCCTGTCCTTCACATACTCAACCCCACCCTCCCAAATCCCTTGAAACAACTGATCTATTTACTGTCTCTATAATTTTGTGTTTTCCAGAATGTCATAGAGTTGTAATTACACAGAGTGTAGCCTTTTCAGACTGGCTCTTCCACTAAGCAATATGCATTTAAGATTTGTCCATGTCTTTTCATGACTGATTTATTTCAAAATTATTAATATTATTTCTTATAGATCTTAGTTTTTTAGGCCAGTTTTAGGTTCACAACAAAATTGAGCAGAAGGTACAGAGATTTCCCATATCCTTCTAACTCCTCTGTGCATAGCCTATTCCATTATCAACATCCCCCACCAGAGTGGTGCATTTGTTAGAACTGGTGAGCCTACATTGACACCCCATAATTGCCTAAACTATGTACTATACTTTAGGTTCACTCTTGGTAATGTACATTCTAGAGGTCTGGACAAATGTATAATGACATGTATCCACCATTGTAGTATCATACAGAATAGTTTTATTCCTCTATAAATTATCTGTGTTTCACCCACACATCTCCCACTTAGCACCTGACACTGTTGATCCTTGCACTATCTCCATAGTTTTGCCTCTTCCACAGCTGCATATAATTGAAATTATACAGTATGTAGCCTTTTCAGATTTGCTTCTTTCACTTAACAGTATGTATTTAAGTTTCCTCCATGTATTTTCATGATTTCATAGCTCATATCGCCTTAGCGTTCAGCAATATTCCGTTGTCTGGATGTACCACATTTTATTTATCCATTCACCTACTGAAGGGTATCTTGGTACATATGAATAAAGCTGCCATAAATATTCATATGCAGGTTTTTGCATGGACATAAATTTCAACTAATTTTGGTAAATACCAATACTAAGGAGCATGATTGGTGGGTTGTATAGTAAGAGTACGTACTTTTTGTAAGAAACTGCCAACTCTCTCATTCTGTAGGCTGCTTACTCTGTTGATGGCTTCTTTTGCTGTGCAGAAGCTCTTCAGTTTTATAAGATCCCATTTGTCAATTTTTGTTTTTCTTGCAATTGCTATTGACATCTTTGCTTATACCTATTTCCAGAATGGTATTTTCTAGGTTTATCTTCTAGTGTTTCTGTATTAGGCTGGTGCAAAAGTAACTGCTGTTTTGCCATTTCACTCTGTCACCCAGGCTGGAGTGCAGTGGCGTGATCTCAGTTCACTGCAGCCTCTGCCACCCGGGTTCAAGAAATTCTCCTGTTTTAGCCTCCTGAGTAGCTGGGATTACAGGCACCTGCCACCACACCAAGCTAATTTTTGTAGTTTTAGTACAGAAGGGGGTTTCACCATCTTGGCCAGGCTGGTCTTGAACTCCTGACCTTGTGATCCACCCGCCTCAGCCTTCCAAAGTGCTGGAATTATAAGCGTGAGCCAGCAGGCCCACCCCGCAATTACTTTTGCACCAACCTAATAGTTTTAGGTTTTACGTCTAAGCCTTTAATTCATCTTTAGTTGATTTTTGTAGATGATATAAGGAAGATGCCCAGTTTCAGTCTTCTGCATATGGCTAGCCAGTTATACCAACATCATTTATTGAATAGGTAGTTTTTTTCTCTATTGCTTGTTTGTACTGACTTTTTCAAATATCAGATAGTTGTAAGTATGTGGCTTTATTTCTGGGCTTTCTATTGTGTTCTCTTTAGTCTATGTGTCTGTTTTTGTAGTAATACTATGCTGTTTTGGTCACTGTAGCCTTGTATTAACAGTGTAATTTGAAGCTGAGTGATGTGATGGCTCGAGCTATTTTTTTTTTTTTTCTTTTTGCTTAGGATTGGGTATTTGGGCTCTTTTTATGTTTGATATGAATTTTAAAATAGTTTTGTTTTCTAATTCTGTGGAGAATGTCATTTGTAGTTTGACAGGAATAGTGCTGAATCTGTAAAGTGCTTTGGGCACTATGGCCATTTATCAATATTGATTCTATCATTGAGTATGGAATGTTTTTTCATTTGTGTGTATCATTTCTAATTTCTTTCAGCAATGTCTTGAAATTCTTGTTGTAGAGATCTCTCACCTCCCTGGTCCGCTGTATTCCTAGGTATTTTATTATTTTTGTAGCTATTGTGAATGGCATTGTGTTCTTGATTTGGCTTTCAGCTTGGATGTTGTTGTATAGAAATGTTACTGATTTTTGTGCACTGATTTTATATCTTGAAACTTTGCTGAAGTTATTTATATCTAGGAGCTTTTAGGCAGAGTATCCAGTTTTCTAGGTATAAAATCATATTTTCTCCAAACATAAATAGTTTAACTTCCTCTCTTCCTATTTGGATGCCTTTTATTTCTTCCTCTTGCCTGTTTGCTCTGGCTAGGACTTCCAGTACTATGTTGAATATGAGTGGTATTCAGGGGCATCCTTGTCTTATTCTCAAGGGGAATGCTTCAAACTTTTGCATATTCCATATAAGGTTGGCTGTGGGTTTGTCATGGATGAATCTTATTATTTTGAGCTATGTTCCTTTAATGCCTGGTTTGTTGAGAGCTTTTAACATGAAGATTGCTGAATTTTAGTGAAAGCCTTTTCTGCATCTGTTGAGAAAATCACATGGTTTTGTTTTTAGTACTGTTTATGTGATGAATCACATGTATTGTTTTACATGTGTTGAACCAACCTTGCTTTCCAGGGAGAAAGCCTACTTGATTACAGTAGATTAGCTTTTTGATGTGCTGTTTGATTCAGTTTGATAGTGTTTTGTTGAGGATTTTTGCTTGTATATTCATCAGGGATATTGGCCTGAAGTTTTATTTCTTTGTTGTGTATCTGCCCTGTTTTGGTATTGGGATGATGCTGGCCTCAGAATGAGTTAAAGAGGAGTTCCTTCTCATCAAGTTTTTGAAATAGTTTCAGTAGGAATGGAACCAGCTCTGCTTTATGTATCTGTTAGACTTCAGCTGTGAATCCATTTGGCCCTGGCCTTTTTTTGGTTGGTAGGCTTTTTATTACTGATTCAATTTCAGAGCTCATTACTGTTTATTCAGGAATTCAGTTTCTTCCTGGTTAAATCTTGGGAGGTTGTATGTTTCCAGGACTTTATCCATTTCTGTCTCTGAGGGATATTTTGCATCTCTGTGGAGTCAGTGGTAATGTCTCCTTTGCCATTTCTGACAGTGTTTATTTGGATCTTCTCTTTTTTGTTTGTTATTATAACTAATGGGCTATTAATCTTATTATTCCTTCAAAGAACAAACTACTAGATTCATTGACTTTTGTATGTTTTTTCTCATCCTTCAAGAAGAAGTTTTTAATTTTAATTCCAGCCAAATTTGTTTTTCTTTTTTTTTTTTTTTTTTTTTTTTTTTTGAGACGGAGTCTCGCTCTGTCGCCCAGGCTGGAGTGCAGTGGCCGGATCTCAGCTCACTGCAAGCTCCGCCTCCCGGGTTCACGCCATTCTCCTGCCTCAGCCTCCCGAGTAGCTGGGACTACAGGCGCCTGCCACCTCGCCCGGCTAGTTTTTTTTTGTATTTTTTAGTAGAGACGGGGTTTCACTGTGTTCGCCAGGATGGTCTCGATCTCCTGACCTCGTGATCCGCCCGTCTCGGCCTCCCAAAGTGCTGGGATTACAGGCTTGAGCCACCGCGCCCGGCCCAAATTTGTTTTTCATGAATTTTACCTTCATTATTGTAACTAACATGTTAGCACGATACCCAAGGGCAGTAGGTTGCCTCATGTTATCTTCTAGATAGTATTTTCAGAAAAAAAATTGAGAGGACATTATACTTAAAATCAATAATACCCTGTTAAAAAGAAACTGAGTGGGAAAAACATCTTACATATTAGGAACACAAATTCAAAAACATAGCAAAAATTATATTTCTGAAAATTGGATTAGATATAAAGAATATCAAACATGGCCATTCTACCATACCTTAAAATAACAGAAGGAGTTCAAAATTAAGAGTCAAAATTTCTAGGATAGATGCAAGACATATAACAGTACTCTATATTGTAAGAACATATGAGAAAATATAAAGAAGACAAAAGAAAAAGATACCATCAAAGAAGCCAGGGAAGAAAACTTTACTGAACTGAGAATAGATGTAGTACTCAAATGGAATATGTCAACTGAATATTGAGAAAATTCTCACTTGATAGGATAAGGAAAACCAAGAGAGTCTCCTACAAACTTTCAGAGAGGAAAGAAAATAAACAAGCACTTGCAAAAGAACAACAACTAGCTTAGCACAGGATAAATGCAATGAGGCAATGAAAACATTATATAGAACTCATAGAAAAAATATATAATTTTAATTTATTATTCTACATTCCCAACCAAACTTCCATTAAAGTGTAAGTTTAAGTCATATTGTGACTCAATAGGAACACCACAATGCACAAATTTTGGAATCGGAAATACATTTCTCAATTTAGTAATAATGTAAATAATGCAATAATGAAAAATTTTTTAAAATAATAAAATAAGAAAGTCATGAGGTACAATTTTAATAATGAGAAAGAAATACACACTGATCATACTTACCTCTTACATATAGCAGTAGAGGGTTGTGTTGATGAGTTATGACATACATTCTACAGTTTTTTCTTATACATACTAGAGTGGAAAGAGAAGGGGACCATAAAAACTTTTATGTGTCTGCTTGTGTGTTGCTTCTTCTATAGGATAAGACTTGTTATAAATTACTTAGGAAGTGCATTTATAAGACACTTAGGTAAATGAAGCCCGGAGCCAAGCAGAGGTTATGCAAGGAGGGCAAGAGGGAGAAGGTGAGTAGATGTGGGTGTTAGAACAGCTGTATTTTGTGGCTACTTTAAGCTGATTATCAACCTAAACAATTAACAAAGTATGCTCAGATACAATACCTCACGTGTGAGATTCTGAAGGATTGATGTTTTACATGATACAGAACTGCACTGCACCTAGACTGACCAGATGAGTCCTACATTGGACGAATCTGGCAATCAACTAAAGTGGAGTTTGGATCCAAAAGTTGCAGGGCAGCTGTGAGGCACTACCACTGCCTTTAACACCCCTGCACCGTCCTTCTACCACACCTGGGAGAAGTCATCTAGGTTTAATCTGAACAACAAGTTACAGTATACATTAGCTAACGTATGACTTGATGTTTTTTAAGTATAAGAAACATACTTTTGCTCATATAATTGTGATGCTTAGTGCATTTGTCAAGCATATTTGTAAAGTGAAAGAGGCATGATGCACAAATTGCTGACATAAACACAAGTAATAATCTGGAACTCAAATTTCAGAAGATTTAAAAAAACTCACATGAAATAAGGGAAGGAAATAATTCTACGTTCTTCTATTCTTGCTTGCATGGATTAATTTTTGAGATTGTTAGAAAAATAAAGACTGATAACAATTAGTAAAATATGGAAAGTATCCATTAGGAGAAAAAAATATCATCCAGAGCAGGCAAAGATTAGTTGTAGTCTAGCAAAAGCTGAGAGATGGGAAAGGTAGAAGTGTAAAATATGTGTAAGACAAAGTAAGAGCAGAATTAAGAAGTACATACTTATTTGGTTTAAAGGCAAATAATTTCTAATTGAACAGTTTTTTTAAAAGAGATACACACTACATGCAATGATTATATTTAAACCATAGAAAGACTAGTGTGAGAAGGTGATACTAGTGTGAGAAGGTTTGGACATGTGTCCCCTCCAAATCTCATGTTGAAATGTGATCCCAATGTTGCAGGTGGGGCCTGCTAAGTCACGGGTGATTACATCACAGGGACGGATCTCCCATGGATGGTTTAGTGCCATATCCTTGCTGGTACGTGAATTCTCACTCAGTTTACGTGAGATCTGGTTGTTCAAAACCCTAGGACTACCCCTCACCACTCACTCTCCATGTGTCACGCCTGCTTCCCCTTCACCTTCCACGATGATTCTGAGTTCCCTGAGGTCCTCACCAGAAGCAGATGCTGGCATCACACTTCCTATACAGCCTGCAGAACAGGGAACCAATTCAACCTTTTTTAAAAAGTAAATTACTCAGCATCAGATATTTCTTTAGATATAGCAAAAATGGCTATAGGCAAAAGGACATATTTGGGATATAATGGCCCAGAAAATAAACCACCTGTATTATTTTTTCCATAAAATTAAACAAACAAAGAAAAAAAAAAGCAAAACAAAATGAACCATTATAGGTTAGCTCCAAAGTTTTGGGAGAAGTTTTCTCTGTTTGGTCAGAATATAGAAATGTGTTTTTCATTTTGACTTAAAATATTTTGTACTCTGAAAACTTAAAGTTAACCTGCATAAGTATGTATTTTCATTTCCAAAATGAACAAAATAAAGAGGAAAAGGAGAGAAATAGAGGGTGAGGGAGAGAGTGCAGAAATGTCTCCATTACCCTGGTGTGTAGGGGGAGAGCCTAGTTTTCAAAATTCAGCATTAATTTAATGGTAGATCAAAAGAGCAAGAGAAATGGAGCAAAGACAACCAATTTGCTGTAATGTCTAGCCCCATAACTCAGAGCTAGATTTGCTTAAATCCTGAGCTTCAAGGAAAGATGGGCTTAAGGCTCTGTGAACCTATGTGTAAGGAGCACCTGGCACATTAGAACCAGCCTTGCGTGCAATTTCTGTAAATGGCACCACTCAGTTCTTTTAGAATTAAATCTAGTTAAAAGTCTATGAAATATCAGACTTCTTTCAGATCTTAACCTTATCATTATAGAATCCTGGGTTGTTTCTTTTCTATCCCTCACTTTCTCAATAAAATCCCTTAACATCTGACTCTAATTTTGTTCTACTCTTTTATATTAAACCAATTAGATAATCTATTAAACAAATGGGAGGAAACAGCATTAATGATATGTTGCACTTGCATTATGAAGTTAATTGGATTAACTAAATTAGCTCTTTATATTCATGCTTGCATATGTTTTAATGTTGAAAGCAAGAAATCATCAAGAAAACTCCCATTTCTGTGATTTTCTCTCTTCATTATAAAGCAGAGGTCAATGACACCACATACTGTCAACAAGCCTAAAGTTTAAAGAAAACAGAGAGAAAAAAACTAAGTTAAGGAGAATACAAAACAAACAAGAAAAGAATCACAGAAATTTAAACAAGATATAGGATCTGTAATTCCATCTAACCTTGCTTAGGGAGTAAGAGTAGCAAAACCGTGCAGCAAAATGATTCTGGACATTTTGTCTGGCTTCAAAATAACATGACATTCCTGGATAAGACAGCATTGGGGGCCGGGCGCGGTGGCTCAAGCCTGTAATCCCAGCACTTTGGGAGGCCGAGACGGGCGGATCACGAGGTCAGGAGATCGAGACCATCCTGGCTAACACGGTGAAACCCCGTCTCTACTAAAAAAATACAAAAACTAGCCGGGCGAGGTGGCGGGCGCCTGTAGTCCCAGTTACTCGGGAGGCTGAGGCAGGAGAATGGCGTAAACCCGGGAGGCGGAGCTTGCAGTGAGCTGAGATCCGGCCACTGCACTCCAGTCCGGTCTACAGAGGGAGACTCTGCCTCAAAAAAAAAAAAAAAAAAAAAGACAGCATTGGGATCATGGATAAATTCAGGGTCCATAGTTTTCTGTGGTATGAAAGAGCTTTGCATGAGAGTAAAACCCTACTTAGGAAATCTTGGATACCTTGCCTCAAGGCCCGGATCAGCCTTAAATTCAAGTTATTCAGACACTAACAACTGTGGTTGTTTCATGACACAGCCCAAGTTTCCCAGTCAGAGTTAATGCTGGAAATTTCGAGTCCAGGTGGAAGCTGTTGTGTCCTGACTACCCACCGGAGAAGCCTGATTATTCACATGCACATCAAAGAGCACATTGCACTTGGAAATTGTACTTTCTAAAGCATGTAGATGATCCATTCCATGGAGTGTTCAAAAATAATAGTCTGGTTCTAAAATTTGTATTATAATATTCAATTATTTTATATTTAGAAACAAAAATTGTTTTTGGATTGTATTAATTAAAATTTTCTGTTAAGTGGCAAACTTGGAATGTCTGTGAGTATATAATTCTTGATTCAGAGCAATGCTAGTCATCACCAAGGTGCACAAACACCCATTAAAAGGTAAAAAGAGGCAAGAACTTATGATGTGCAATACTTTCATTTTATTATTACTGTTCTAGTGAATAAAGCTTGGCGTTCTTAGTCAAAGAATGAATCTGATTTTTAAAGAGGAAGGTAGTAAAATAAAATGATTAATTATGTATAATACTTTGAATAATTTGCCTAAATATTCAGAAATTAAGATGCAAGTCTGAGTTTTAAATAATGAAAGACTTCAGAAATTCAGAATTAAGTGTGTTTCTATATTGTAGATAATTATAGGCTTTTTCCCCATAATTGTCACACAGTATACACACACATATATTAGCATATGCAGTTACATTTGAACACTTACTTTATTTACACAACATATAGGATATGTACATCTTAAAACAAATCAGGGATCTCAGTCAATTATAAATTTTTTATCCAAATGATTGCAACTCTCAACAAATTACTTTTTTCCTTCAATTTGTTCACGTAAATAAAACCTAGGTTATGTCTACATAAAAATATAGTAGATTGCCCAGATAATAATAGAGTAAAATACGAATTCTGCTTCTTTTTTTTCCTCGAACTAATCACATGCAACAAAGATCACAAGAATCGGTAAACTCTTTTTACTCTGGAACTGGGAAACATTCATAACCAGAATTCCATTTATAAGAGAGCTCTGACAAGTACTTTGGAAACAGGTTAAATTGCAGAAATGCTGAGAGAAGACGGAAGCCTCCTGGGTCACAGATAGAGTAGGCAGAGTACAGTGTCCACATGCAGTGGGAATGCTCTGTGAGGCAGGACCAGTGACCCCCTACTCTGAAGTTGCAATCATGTGGACGAGGGACAGGAGCTGCCTGAACCTCCTGTGCCATTGCTGATAGATGGATGTGTTAGCAGATACCATAAATGAAGAGTTTTATAAGTGCAATATTACATTTTGGCAAGAGTGGCTTGAGATTAGTCCTTCCATACACTTACCTTCTGAATAAATGATTCTAGTAAAGTGCAATTTGGTGAGGACTGAACTCTGATCATTTTGTCTAGCTCAAATTCTTTTCTAAGGGGCCTGGGGAGTCACACCTTACATGCCATAAAATCTCATTAAATAGGTTTTGTTATTGTTGTTGTTGTTTGTTTGTTTGTGTTTTGACTTGGAATATTGTGGGTGACTTTCCAACTTAACTCTGCTATGGCAGCACATGACGGATAGCAGACTCCTTTTACTCAACTTACGCATTCCCTTCTACTGAGCCCAGGTCTTTAGACAAAGCTGAACTCTTTCAACCAATTGCCAAATAAGAATTCTCAAACCCACCTATGACTTGTAACTTCCCACTTCAAGACGTCCCACCTTTTCAAGTTGAACCAACCTATATGTTTGGACGAACGGAGGCAAGATGGCGCACTTCCGGGTTCTTCATCCCCCAACTTTTCCCGCGCGCGTGAAAATGCAGCCGACGCCAGGGAAGGTGCAGACCAACTGGGCATGCGCCAGGTGACGTCAATCTGAAGAGACCAAGATTTACCTGGTCGCACCTGCAGAACGCCCCCAGACACGCCCGTGCCCCGCCTATCGCCCTCCCACTCCCAGAAAAGCCGCTCCGGACGAGTGCCACACGCGCGGACTTCCCAGCTTCCCCACTGCGGTGGGGACTGTCGGAACTCCGTCCGAGAGCAGCACGGGGAACTCTGTGGGCCTCATTTGCCGGAGGCCAACAGACCTCTCCTCACCCACCTTCTTCCCCTGAAGCTAGGTGACCAAAATAAACTTGCAGTTTTGCTCCTACCCTTGCCTAGTCGCTGGTTCCTTTGCGCCCGATCTGGTGGTCTTAGAAAAAACAAAACAGTATACCTTCCATGTATTCATTTATGATTTTGCCTGCAATTCCTGTCTCCCTGAAATGTGTAAAACTAAACTGTAACCCCACCACTTGGCTGGTCTCTTTTAGGACCTCTTGAAACTGTGTTACCTGAGCCGTAGTCACTCATATTGGCTCAAATCTTAAAATATTTCAGCAGAATTTGGTTTCTCCTTCATCACTGGCAATCCGACCTTAAAATGTGAATCCAGTTGGAATCCCACACTGAGGATATGCACTGTGTGTTCTCATTTTGTTCATTTTGCTCCAGTCTCTATCCTTTACCCCAAGCCCAGCCCTGGGAGGCTGACTTCTGTATGCGGTGTTCTCCCTTCTTGCTTCCAGTTGAATTCGGTCAGCAGCAACATAGGTAGAAGATTAGGAGGCGGGAGAAAATTAGAGCTGTGCTCCTCCAGGGAAAGGGAATCACATGGAGCGGCTATGTGGTATGTGTGCTTTGTGTGATAATGTTTAAAGGATACCTCCTCCCACCACGTGGAATTATTTGATGGTGTTTTCTACCCACTTTGCCAAATTATAAGCAAGTAGTTCTTAAGAAATATAAACATATTGATACAAAATTTGCTTTTGAACAAGTTGTTTTTGAAAATCTTTAAAAAATGTGGAAAACACGCTTTTACCTTCAACCTGTTTACAAGTTGCTTTTGTAATGTAAAGCAGTGCAACTAAGTGGCTTGTGTTTGAGACAACTGAAGCACTGGCAACGATCTGTGAGAAGACTCCAGGGGGCTCCTCAGCCAAGTTTCAGCACAAAGGCTTCATGACCATCGCGGAATGCTGACAAAGCATCAGTCTCAGTACATCTCACAGAGAATAGAGTTTTCAGTGGATCATCACACAGACTGGAAGCGATTCCAAACTCCTCGTGCAGACTAGAGAAAAATGTTGTACAATGGATGCATCTATCAAAACATCAAATTGTACCACATAAATGTGTACAATTACAAAGTATCAATTCAAAACACTTAAAAAGAATAGAGAAATGTTGTTAACAGAGGTCACTGGAACACAAGCTGAGGTCAGCAGCTGGGGCAGCAAAAGACATTATTACCCTGACAGCATAGTGTTATCACCTATCCTCATCTCCTTCCGTCTCCCTCATTAGCTCACTCCGCGCTTATCAACAACATAGTCGTTGTACTAACGAAGTGTGTATGTTATTAGAAACATGGCAATGTATTGCCTATATTTTACAGCCCAAAGCCAAGGATTTTACATTTAATTTTGCAATAATAATAAAAATAAAACAGTCAAAAGAGAAATTTGGTTTCAGACCAGGTGTGGTGGCTTGCATCAATAATCTCAACATTTTGGGAGGCTGAGGTGGGAGGATCACTTGAGCCCAGGAGTTTGAGACCAGTTTGGGAAAACATAGAGAGACCTCACCTCTATAATATTTATAAATAAATAAATAAATTTGGCTCAACATCCAAATAAGGGGCATAAAGTTAAATTCATAATATATATATGTGTATATATATATACATATTTTTTGAGATGGAGTCTCACTCTGTCACCCAGGCTGGAGTGCAGTGGAGTGTTCTCGGCTCACTGCAAGTTCTGCCTTCTGGGTTCACGCCATTCTCCTGCCTCAGCCTCCCGAATACAAAATTGTATTTTTAAATGACTTTTTAATTACATAATTAACATATGAAGAGACACAAGCAAATAAGCACAAAATCCATTACAGAGGATGATTAATTCTCTCTGTTGGCTTCCAATCAAATTCTAGTTCCATATTTATTTTCTGGAGCTGATCGTATATGTTAGTTTCATATGATACATTTAGACACATGTCTATGCATACGTGTACTGATATAAATATATGTTACCATGTGTAGGTGTCTTTTAAAAGGATATGTTATGTGTTGTAACATATACATATTTTTTATAATATATTTTGGGAAGCTATCCAAGGAAGTTTATATGCACCTAGCTATCTATTGTCAACTGTGAAAAAGTATTCCATAGTACAAATACAGCAAAATTTAATAGCCAAAAATTAGTATTTAGCATACATTGTATATTTTGAGTACATATGTATATACATACACACAAAGGTGTTCTCAAAATATTTCATTTGTTTTGAATTTTGTGAAGTCCTTTGTTCCAAAAATTTGTTGCTTAAGTTAATAATAATAATTCATTTTCATTATGGCATTTTTGCTATTTGAGAAAGACTTTTCCTACCCCCACGATTCTATATCTATGTGCTTAGTAAATTGCATTTTTTTGTTTCATTAATTGTATTCTTCACTATTCAAATTATGTAAATACTGTCTATATATTAATATAAATAATTAACAATGGAGTTATAAAAATTAAAAATAATAAACATAAATGATCAATTTACATAAATCTCAACCTCATTAGAAAGTAGGATAAAAATTAGAACAATAATGAAATAATGCTTTTCATTGATAAAACAAGACAGTTTAAACTTTGATCATATTAAGTTTTGATTTATGAAATATTAAATTGATACAACCTCTCTCAAGAGCAATTTAGAAGTAATAAATTATTTCTCTCTGCAGTATAATTTCTAGTTTGATATCTAGAAATATAACTACACAAAAAAGCACAAACAATGCTATCTAACAATTTTTAATAGCCAAATTTTAGAAGCAATGTAATACCTTTAATAAGAGAATGTTAAACCTTTTGTGTGATTATGCAGTATTTGTCTTTCTGTGACTAACTTATTTCACGTAGCATAATTTTCTCTGGGTTCATCCACATTGATACAATGGCAGAATTTTCTTCTTATGTCATATTTTCTTTAATCATTCATCAGTGGATATTTAAGTTGTTGCCATATCTTGGCTATTATGAAAAATGCCACAATGAACATGGAAGTTCAGATATCTCTTTAAGATAATGAATTTATTTCCTTTGGATAAGTACCCAAAATGGGGTTACTACATTATATGGTGATCCTATTTTTAGTTTTTTGTGTAGCCTCCGTATTGTTTCCATAATGGCTGTACACATTTACATTCCTGTCAACAGCATATGAGTTCTTCTTCACATCCTTGTTAACACTTGTTGTCTTTCATAAAAATATTGTTATTTTTGATGCATTACATTTGTATGTATCTATGGGGTACATGTGAAATTTTGTTACATGCATAGAATGTGCAATGATCAAGTCAGGGTATTTAGGGCATCAATCTCCGGGGTATTTATCATTTCTATGTGTTGGGAACATGTCAAGACTCCTCTTCTAGTTATTTTGAAAAATGCATCACATCATTGCTATCTTTGCTATCTAGTTACCCTACTCTGCTATCAAACATTAAAACTTGTTCGTTTTATCCAACTGTGTTTGTACCCATAAACCAACTGCTCTTCATCTCCCCTTCCTTCAAAAACCATACACCTCTCCCAGTCTCTGGTAATTATCATTCTACTCTCCACCTCCAAGGGATCAAGTTTTTTTATTTCCCACATATGAATGAGAACATGGGATATTTGTTTATCTGTATTTGGCATAATTCACTTAACACAATAATGTCTAGTTTCATCCATGTTGCTGCAAATGACATAATTTCATTCTTTTTTATTATGGCCAAATGGTATTTTATCAGGTTGTATATATATCATATTTTCTTTATCCATTCATGCATTGATAGACACTTAGATTGATTCCATATTTTTTCTATTGTGACTAGTGCTGTAATAAACAAGGAAGTGCATGTATCTCTTTGATATATTAATCCCTCTTTGTTTCGATAAATACCCAGCAGTGGGATTGCTGGATCCTATAGAAGTTCTATTTTTAATTTTTTGAGATATCGTCATACTGTTTTTGATAGTGACTGTACTAATTTAAATTCCCAGAGTTTTCTTTTCTCTTCATCCTTGCCAAAATCTGCTGTTTTTTCTATTTGAAAGTAGTCATTCTAATGATTAGTGATATATAGTGTTTTCTCACATATCTGTTGGCAATTTGTATGTTTTCTTTTGAGAAATGTCTATTCATGTCCTTTGACTGTTTTTAATTTTTTTTTTTTTTGCTGTTGAGTTATTTTTATATTCTGGATGTCAGTTTCCTGTCAAGTGAGTAGTTTGCAAATATTTTCTCTCATTCAAAACGTTGTCTCTTTACTCTATTGTTTCTTCAGCTGTGCAAAAGATTTTTAGTTTAGTCTCATTTGTCTATTTTGTTGTTGTTGTTGCCTGTGCTTTTGAGGTCTTAGCAATAAAATCCTTGCCTAGACTAATATCCTGAAAGGTCTTACCAGTAAAATTGTTGCTTAGACTAATACCCTGAAGAATTTCCCCTATGTTTTCTTCTAGTAGTTTTATAGCTTTAGACTTACATCTAAGTCTTTACATCGTCTTGAGTTGGTTTTGTATACGGAGAGAGATAGGGGTCCAGTTTCATTCTTCCGCACATGGCTATCAAGTTTCCTCAGAAGCGTTTATTGAAGAGAGAGTTTTTTCCCCAATGTATATTCTTAATGGCCTTGATGAAGATCGGTTAGCTTTAGTTTAGTCATTGTAACAGGTGAAGTGATATTTCATTTTGGTCTTAATTATCCCTTGCCCATTTGTTTGTCTTCTTCTAAGAAATATCTATTTATGACCTTTGCTTATTTTTAATCAATTGTTTGTCTCTTTTTCTATTAAGTTGTATGAGTTCCTTATTATATTTTGGATGTTAACACCTTATTGGATATATGGTTTGAAAATATTTTCTCCCTTTTCATAGGTTGCCTTTTCATTTTACTGTATGTTTTGTTTGACATACAAAAACATTTTAGTTTGATGTAGTCCCACTTGTTCATCTTTGCTTCGGTTGCCTTTGTTTTGATGTCATATCCAAAAGACAATTTTTGAGACTAATATCAAGAAGTTTTTCTATTTTGTTTTCTTCTAGGAGTTTCAAAGTTTCAGATATTACATTTATATCTTTAACCCACTTTGAGTTTCCGTTTGTGTGTGGTTTAAGACAAGGGTACAATTTTATTCTTTTGCATGTGAATATCCTGTTTTTCCAACACCATATATTGAAGGGACTAACTGTTCCACATTGTGTATATTCTTGGAAACTTTTTCAAAGACTAATTGACCATACATAAGTGGGTTTATTTCTAGGCTTTCTATACTATTTCATTGGTCTGTTTTTATGCCAGTACCATACTGTTTTAATTACTATAGTTTTGTAATATAATTTGAAATCAGGAAATGTGATGGCTATAGCTTGGTTGTTGCTAAAGATTCTTTTAGCTATTCAGGGTCTCTTGGGTTCCATTCCAATTTTAATTTTTTCTATTTCTGTGAAAAATGTCATTGGAATTTTGATAGGGATTGCATTGAATATGTCGATCACTTTAGGTACTATGGATATTTTGACAATATGTATTCTTCCAAGCCACGAGCATGAGATATCTTTCTATTTATTTGTGTCTTCTTCAGTTTTGTAATCTATATTTTAAAGTTTTTAGTGAACAGATTTTTACCATCTTAGTTAAATTTCTAAGCGTTTTATAATTTTTTATGTTGTGAGTTTGTTTTCTTACCATATTTTTCAGATAGCTCTTTGTAAGTGTGTAGAAACACAACTAATTTGTGTATGTTGATTTTACTAAATCAACTGAATTACCAAATCAACTTTACTAAATTTGTGGATCTAACATTTTTTTGGTGGAGTTTTTAGTGCTTTCTGTATGTAAGTTAATGCCATCTGCAAACACAGAATATTTTACTTATTGACTTCCAATATGGTTGTCTTTTATTTCTTTTTTCCCCCTTTTTGCCTAATTGGTTTGGCTATGATTTCTAGAATTTTATTGAGTAGAGGTAATGAGAGTGGACATCTTGTCTTGTCGATAATTTTAGATAAAAAAATTTAGCTTTTCTTCACCAAGTACGTGCTAGCTATAGTCATATATGTTCTTTATTATTTTGTAGTACTTTTCCATCTATACCTAATTTGTTGACAGTTTGTATAATGAAAAGGTGATTAATTTTATCAGATGCTTTTTATGCCTCTATTGAGATGATCATATGACTACAATCCTTCATTCTATTAATGTAGTGTATTACATTTATTAATTTGCATAAGTCAAACCATCCCTGCATCCCAGGGGTAAATCACTTTTTGTTTATCATAATGTATGATCCTTTTAATGTAGCTTTGAATGTGGCTTAGCAGTATTTTGTTGAGAATTTCTGCATCTATGTTTCCAGGCTGGAGTGCAGTGGTGTGATCTCCACTCACTGCAACCTCCGCCTCCCAGGTGCAAGCAATTCTCGTGCCTCAGCTTCCTGAATAACTGGGATTACAGGCAGGTGCCCCCTGTGCAGCTAACTTTTTGTATTTTTGGTAGAGATGGGGTTTTGCCATGTTGGCCAGGCTGTTCTTGAACTCCTGATCTCAAGTGATTCACCTGCCTTGTCCTCTCAAAGTGCTGGGATTATAGACATGAGCCACCTCACGCCTGGCACTTTGTCTGGTTTTGACGTCTAGGTAATATTGGCCTTGTAAAAGGAGTTTGGGTGTGTTTCCTCCTTGACAACATTTCAGAAGAGTTGAGAAGGACTGGTTTTAATTATTTAAATGTTTAGTAGAACTCATCAGTAAAGCAGTCAGATCCTGGGTTTTTCTTTGTTGTGGGTTTTTTAATTACTGATTCAATCTCTTTATTTATTATTGCCCTCTTCAGATTCTTTTTCTTCATGATTCATTGTTGGTAGTTTGCATATTTCTAGAAATTTATCCATTTATTCTAGGTTATCCAATTATTGGAGTATAATTGTTCATAATAGTCCTTTATATTTGTGATTTATGTGCTATTAATTGTAATGTTTTTCTTTTTTTTCTGAGTTTACTTATTTGAGTCTTCTCTCTTTTACTCCTGGGACTTCCATAATTCATATATCAGGTCTCTCAATAATCTAATAAATTCCATAGGCTTTTATTTTCATCCTTGTCATTCTTTTTTTGTTTTCTACCTTGACTGGATAATTTTATCCACAGAGTTCCATATTTTCCATATGCTTCCCAAATTCTTTCTATTTCTTTTATTTTTTGTTGTCCTCTGGATTGTTTCCTGTGACCTGTCTTTGAATGTATAGATTCTTTCTTCTGCTCGATCCAGTCTGCTGGTGAAACTCTCAGTTGCATATTTTATTTCATTCAATGTATTCTTCAGCTTCAGAGTTTCTGTTTGATTGTTTTTATAATTTCTATTTCTTCGTTGAATTTCTTGTTTGTTAATACATTATTTTTCTGCTTCTTGTTGAGTTGTTTATCTGTATTCTTTTGTAACTCACAGAGCTTCTTTAAAATTATTTTGAGTTATATATAAGGCAATTTATAGGTCTCAACTTTTAGTGTTTGGTTATTAGAAATTTGTGCTTCTTTGGTGATGTCATGGTTCCTTGACTTTTTGTGTTCCTTTCAGTCTCGCGCTGTTGTCCTTGCATTTGAAGAACAGGTAACCTTCTCTCCTCTTTACTGACTGGCTTCAGGACACAAATGCCTTCATATCTCAGCCTGGCTAGAGATTCTTCGGCTCTTTCTGACCTTTTCTATGGATTATCTTCTTCACAATGTTTGATCTCTTTTGAAAAATAATTTTTATGATTGTATGCCTTCTCTCAATCCTGCAAAGCCAGGCTGGTTGCTTGAAGTGTTCAATTTGTTTTTCCCTGGAGTGATGCACTGCAATACATAACTTTGTGTCCTTTTTTCCATCTCACAATGTTAAGTCCACTGTCTAAGCATGCTCGAGAGCTATTTGTAGAGGCTCACAATTGCTCTCTGCTGTGCTGTGTGGGGAGTCAGCCATGGGGTGACAGGGAGTGAGGTGTGTGATGCATTGGGTATGCCCGTGAGACCTTGGCAGGTCCTAAGGTAAGTTTTTTTGAAGTGGCTAATGTGTGGACTTACTGATGTAGTACACTAAGTGGTTAGTAGGATCCAGCTTTGATTGAGTTCTGAGCCTCTGTTGCTATGTCTTCTCTGTTCTCTGCTCCCACCCCCTCCCAACCATGATGATTACCTCAGCATTCTGGGTGGGATGAGAAAAAGTGGATTTTTGGGGCAACATCTCTCATAGCTGGGAAAGCTGAGTGCTCACTCACTACATTCTCACTTTATCCTGTGAAGGAAATCGTGTGTCAAGAGCGTTTGCTGACACAGAACTGTGCTGCCTGTGCGAGGGGTGACAGGAGTAAAGTATTCTCTTCAATCCATCTGTTCTCAGATTTTTTTAGTGTGTTGGATTTTCCTGCTTTGACTCCTGGACTTTCACATAGGTACTCTCGTCTGCCAATGGCTGTCAAAATTGATGCTTCTGTGCAGAGATAACAGCAAAATGCTCCTATTCTGTCATCTTGCTGGTATTACCACAACTAGCAGTGGTTTTAAGCATCTTCATTTTATCGATTTAATATTATTTTAATTTTGTTTGCATTAACTTACTAAATCGCTTTAACTCTGTATTTTCACAGAAATCCAAAGCCTGAGAAATTCGCAGTTTACATTGTGAATATTCAAGTAACAGTGAAATAAAGATAATTCAAGTTAATATGTAGGTTCCACAATAATTTAATATATTTTTAAACACATTACTCCCAAGAGAGAAATACTTTACTCTGAGGGTTATAGATACCTGAATTTGGATTTCAGATCTAATACATTTGTTGTTCATTCTTATTAATAAAAAACTATGTGGGAGAGGAAGTCACTATAAATTATTCATCAAGGAAGGACAAAATTAAGAAAACACACTAGGAAGTATTAACACGTATGCTGTGAATGTGGAAGAAACTTGGCAGGAAGTCAGCTACAAGCTAGCCAGACTGTCTCAGGTACAAGGGGCAAAAACCAGGATTCAGTATTTGAGAATGAAGAAGTAGTTAAGACACTGGAAGCTATGGTTAAATGCTTCTGACTGATTCAATTTGAAAGTGACATAGAATATAGGAGAACATGCCCCATGTCTTCTTTAAAAGCATTGAGGCAAATTTCATTATTTTATTAAGAATTTATACCATTTTGGCAGTCCTCTATGCTATGACAGTACTTGATTACTTTGCTATGACAGCACTTGATTTCTCTTCAGTTTGCCCACAACACACAACAAAGGAAGATGCAGATAGTGAGAATGAGGGAAATCCTAATGAAAAATAATGTAGATGACAGATACAAACAAAATAGTTCACATTGTCATGTCAAAAATTTAATACTGGACCCAATAATAGACTATATTGATAGCAAGAGGATCTATTTTACTTTTCACTCCTTTCTGTGTTGCTGTAGCATAATTTAATAGAAGGAAATACATTTAACTTTTTAATCATAAATGTCTATGTATTTGAAAATGTTTCTGAACTGCTCAATATAGTCACATCTAGGTAGTTACAATAACTGTAAAAATAAGTAATATAAGATATATAATTTTAAATAGTTTAACACTAAAATAACCTATTTTATTTATCATTTAATACTATTTTAATGTTAAAATAACCAATCATAATAAACAAAAAATATTAGTCACACTAAAATTCACCTTAATAAATATTGAAGAATTTAGAAGTTTAAAAAACTCTCAGGACAAGCCAGGCATGGTGGTTCACACCTGTAATCCCAACACTTTGGGAGGCTGAGGCAGGCGGATAACCTAAGGTCGGGAGTTCAAGACCAGCCTGACCAACATGGAGAAACCCCGTCTCTACCAAAAATACAAAAATGAG
This sequence comes from Trachypithecus francoisi, assembly GCF_009764315.1. Classification (NCBI taxonomy): domain Eukaryota; kingdom Metazoa; phylum Chordata; class Mammalia; order Primates; family Cercopithecidae; genus Trachypithecus; species Trachypithecus francoisi. Next base: position 148,752,323 of record NW_022681469.1, on the reverse strand, counting down.
CTGGGCATGGTGGCACATGCCTGTAATCCCAGCTACTTGGGAGGTTGAGGCAGGAGAATCACTTGACCCCAGGAGGCAGAGGTTGCAGTGAGGCATGATTGTGCCATTGCACTCCCGCCTGGGCAACAAGAACAAAACTCAGTCAAAACAAAACAAAACAAAATCTCAGAACAAAAAGTTGTTACATGACTATAAAAGATGTATTTTATGTTGAAATTCCTAAGATAGTATGAACTTTTTTATTCCTTCTAAAAATACTAAATGTAGTTGTTTTTATAAATGCTTGTAATAGAGTTATTTTGGAAGTCGAGATTGTTACATATTTTACTTTGGATATTTAAACTCTTTTCTGTTGCTTTCTCATTTAGTAATGATAAAAAGCCTTCATTACTTGTTTCTGTCTGCGAAGCTTTTAAAAATTTCCTGGTATATTGTTGGCAAGGGACCATTAGAATACTAATAATGGTGGAATAGTAACTTTGATTTTGAAATTCTATTGCTTAAGATTTTGTTGCATTCCCTTAACATGCTAAATATTGAAGCATGTTAGTACAATAATTACAAACATTTCCTTGAAGTCATTTTATCTGTCCACATTTCAAATAGGGAATTGGCTTCTGAATATAGAGCACTAGTTCTTTTGATTATCCTCTGAGTACTAAATTTTAAAGCAGTTTTTATGAAAGCCAGTGGAAGTTTTTTCTGGTACCAATTCATTTTTATTTTGACTTGATAATAAATGCTTATGATCTTGATATGAACTTGAAGCAAAATACTTGAATGCATAGTATTTGATGAATTAACAGCAAGGATAAGAATGCACTATTATGTTGTATGGATTTACCTTTAAAATAAATCAGTAAGTATTTAAAGCAGATAATTATCTTTTTATTAAAATGCAATATTATTCTGTTAGTCAATTTTCTAGAAATCATTCTGAATTGCTCTTTTTGTCATTGTGCCAAATTATTTGTGACATAGTAGAAATAATTATAGGAAGTTATTCATTTTGCCATTTTACTTTTAAAAATCACACCGTATTAAAAAATTGGTGTCACAGTTCATCTCATCTCCTAGCCAAATGAATATTTTCTCCCCACGTACAAACAACGTGATTTAAACTTCCAGGATAAAACTGATCTAGTCAGCAGTGGATTCTCAAAATATTCTTCCTTCTGGGCTGGGCATAGTGGCAAGCAGATGTAATCCCAGTGCTTTGGGAGGCTGAGACAAGAGGACTGTTTGAGGCCAGGAGTTCCAGATCAGCCTGGGCAATGTAGTGAACCCCCTCTAGCCTCCATCTTTACAACAACAACAAAATGCAGCATCTGTAGTCTTAGCTACTCCAAAGGCTGAGGTGCTGAGGTGGGAGGGTCTCTTGAGCCTGTGAGGTCCAGGCTACAGTGAGCTATGATTGCATCACTGCTCTCTAGCCTGGGCAAGAGACTGGGACCCCACCTCAAAGAAAAGTGCTCCCACTTGGGAAGGGATAGGAACAAAAAAGCTGAGAGTCACAACAAAGAAGATAAAGGTTACCTGTGCACTTATTTCTAGATTTTGGAAAAGATTTCCTCCAAAAAAAGGGGCAGTGAAGGAGGAAGCAAACACACAATTAGCTGCTGAAGGTCTAGTCCTATACATAGGAGGAATTTAGACCTCCCTGTTTCCAGCACTCCAGCTTAAAGATTCATAAAACCAGGCAGCCACACCTTCTCTGCATTTGGGATGCCCACAGTCCTGAGTCCAATATTACCCATCGTGGTTCAGCGTCCCACATCTATGAGGAACTCATGTTGAGGGACAGGGCACAAGATGGGTAGAGAAAAACAGGCCTGCCCCTTGCGTTCTGGGACCCATAGCAGGGGCTCCTGCAGCCGAATATTTCAGACCACATGAGCCTCTGGAAAGAAGAGCTAAATCAGGAACAGCCTGGTTCCATAGAAAGGGAGTCAGCAGCAGAGACATTGTTGTTAATCTTAATAGGGGGAACTGAGTGCTGGAGGGTTTGGGGTATCGTGGAAAGCAAGGAGGATGAGGATAGAGAGAGACCCATGATGTTGCCCTTCAAGGAAGAATGAGGTTGTATTTGTGTGTGTGTGTCTTCATGAAGCATTTTCCCCCTAACTCTAGTCTCCTATCCGCATCAACAGTGAGTCCCAGCAGCAGGCAGGATTTGGGTTCTGCTATAGTTTAGATTTTAGCCTCCAAACGTCATGTTGAAATGCGATCTCCAGTGTTGAAGGTGGGGCCTAGTGTGAGGTGTTTGGCTCATGGGGGTGGATCTCCCATGAATGGATTGGTGCCGTCCCTGCAGTGGTGAGTGAGCTCTTACTCTATTAGTTCCTGAGAGAGTTACTTGGAGAGCTGGTTGTTAAAAAGGGCCTGACATCTTCACAGTCTTTCCCTTGCTTCCTCTCTCACCATGTGATTTTTACACATGTGCATTGCCCTTCACCTTCCTTGGTGCCTGGAAGCAGCCTGAGTCCCTCATCTGAAGCCAATGCTGGTGCTATACAGCACAGCCTGCCAAACCATGAGCCAAATACCTGTGTTCTCTATATAAATGACCCAGCCTCAGGTATTCCTTTATAACAACACAAGTGCTGAAACAGGTGCTTATAGAAATATATCTTTCCATTAATCAGTAACCAGGTAACCTGGAGCTGTAAGGAGAACAGACGCTGGAACAAGAAACAGTGGGCCAAGGTCAAAAAAGTGGTATCTGATATTTGAAGTAAAATGAGAGAGCACTGGTATTAAAAATACAAAAACTAGCTGTTTGCTTAGGAGCTTGATGATGTGTAGACAGATGTTTAAAAAGTCAGAAAAAAGCTAAATACTATGTGCATGTGAAAAAAACGCGTACAAGTTGTGGACAGCTTCAGTATGCTAAATCAGTATTAGTTATAATGCTTTCTATTTTCTTATGTAAATTTTTTGTATCTTTGGTGTTCTCTTTGAAGAACAATTATTTTAAAAATGAAACAGTTTATTTAAAATATGGAGGATTAAATGGTTCTTAAGTTGTTTAAAAATGCAATCCGTATTTAATCTAGAGAAAGCATTTGGTGTCTTCTTCTTCTTCTAATATAATCTTTTACAGTTGCATGTTCTTCATGCTGTGTGATTGACTTTGTCTTTACTAAAAATCTAGTTTTCCTTTTTATTCATCTATTCTACATAATCTCACTGTTGTAGGAAAAAAAAAAAAACGGGTTCTTGCCACATGACCAGGATAATTTAGGCACCTGAACACACTGTAGGGTGAATAGGGCAGGGGCTGTTGGGTGAAAAGGAAAAAAAAGGTAACTGGGACTCTTAGCAAAGTGAGAGAGAGTCCTGCCTGACAGATTGAATCCCAGGTTCCCACACAGGAAGGGGAGAGACCACACTCCTCCCCGCTGCAAATGGCATGAACTTCCGGAGGCTCCACCTTGTCCTACCAGTGTGCAGGTAGGTCCCTTTTTACTTGGCTGTTTCAACACTTAATATTGGAAAGACTTCCCTAGTTCACAAGACAGTATGTAAAACTTCTTATTTAATCTTTGCAACTGTACTGAGACATAGGTAAAGTGGGACTGACTCTCACTGCTTTAGAGATGAGGAAGCCAATCAAGAGATACAGGAGGAGATTGCCTGGTAACTTAAAAGCTTCACTTAAAAAAGAAGCTGACTCAGATAGCTTCATGAGTGAATTCTACCATGCATTTAAAGAAAACCAGTCCTTAACAATCTCTTCAAAACAACAACAAAAAAGAGTAATACTCTACACTTCCCAACTCATTCTATGAGGTCATCATTACCCTGATAACAAAACCAAAGACATCACAAAGGAAATAAAGGAAAATGAAATAAGAAACAAAGCTACACCCCAAAATCTGTTATTAATACAGAGGCAAAAATATTCAATAGACTACTACTAGCAAATAAATTCCAGCAACATATAAAAATCATTATATAACATAATCAAGTGGGATTTATCCTAGGAATGCAAAATTGGTTTAATATCCAAAAGTCAACTAGTGTAGTATACTATATTAACAGAACGGAGGGTATATTAAGTGTGTCTTTTTATTTTTCTCTTTATTTGTTTCTTCTTTTTGATGCTTTCACATGTGGGCCTTGTAGACGCTGGAGGAACTGCTCCTCCCAGGGCTACCCACTTCCTAGAGACAGCAAACCACCTACCTCCAAGAACACATTTTCTGTGGAAAAAACCCACCCAGCGCCCACACATCCACCCACCTTTTCTCTTGGTCTGTCACTATTCCCCAGGAGCAGGTGTCCAACAGTTAGATTGCTGGGACAGTTCTTAAGCCTCAGAACCTGCTAAAATGATTCAAACCATCCGATTCCAAGCCTGCTTAACCTTCCTTGCCTGATTTTTGTGGGAACCAGAACAAAAGTCACCACCCACTTTTCTCCTCCATCCCTCTGTCTTCTGACAGACCCCATTGCTTCCCCTTGTGCCCTGCATGGCAAGCCATCCATCCTGCTTCGGAAACTCTGAGGAAACTAAACTTTTTGCTTCATGAAAGTCATTTTCATGTTTGTGTGTCTTACTTGTGAAAGGAAAATATCTTGGGCCCCTTTAAGCTGGGAACTGCTCAGGGCAAATCTGCCTCCCATTCTATTCAATTCTACCTCTTTTTACTGAGGTAGATGCATATCTGATTGCCTCCTTTGGAAAGGCTAATCAGAAACTCAAAAGAATGCAACCATTTGTGTCTCACCTATCTGTGACCTGGAAGCTCCCTCCCCACTTCCAGTCTTCCTGCCTTTGCTTCAAGTTGTTAAGCCTTTCCTGACCCAACCACTGTATTTCTTACATATATTGATTGATGTCTCATGTCTCTCTAAAATGTATAAAACTAAGCTGTGCCCCGACTACCTTGGGCGCATGTCAGGATTTTCTGAGGCTGTGTCATGGGAATTCGGCCTCAACACTGGCAAAATGAACTTTCTAAATTAACTGAGACCTGTCTCAAATTTTCAGGGTTCACACACTATATATGATTTTTAAAAGCGTAGGTATCCATAAGACATAGGGAAAAGCCACATGATTATCTCAGTTGACACAGAAAAAGCATTTGATAAAATCCAAGGTCATGATAAAAATAGTCAACAAACTACAAATAGAAGGGAATTCTTTCACTATTATAAAGACAAAAACACCCACGGTTAACACCACCAGGCTTAATGTTGAAAGACTGAATGTTCATCCTCTCGGAGCATAAACACAAAGATGTCCATTCCTACCACTTGATTCAGAATTGAATAGGGGGTTCCAGACAGGACAATTCATCAAGAAGAAGTAAGAGGCATCCAGATTAAAAATAATGAGGGAAAATTATCTCTATTTGCAGATGTCATGATCGTGTACATAGAACATGTTAAGAAATGTACTAAAATATTTTTTAAATATGAGTTCAGCAGGCTGCACTATCAGTATACAAAAGTCATTTTTCCCTATACCCTAGTCTATTAGTTTCCTACCATTGCTATAACAAATTATTACAAGTTTGATGGCTTAAAAAGGACTTAAATTTATCATCTTTTAGTTCTGTAGTCAGAAGTATGGCATGAATTTCACTGGGCTGAGATCACAGAGGCATCAGGGCTGTCAGCCTTCCTGGAGGTGCTGTAGGATAATTTGTTTCCTGGCCTCTTTCAATGGTTATGGGCTGCCTATATGCCCGGCCTCATGGTTTTTCCCTGCATCACTCCAACCTCTGCTTCCATTGTCCCATCTCCTTTTCTCCCTCTAGGAGTTGGCTGGAAAATGGGAGTAATTAGTCCTGGGTATGAGGTTTCTTTTCAGAGTGATACATGTATTCTCAAATTGATTATGGTGATAATTGTCTAACTCTGTGGATACACTAAAATCTATTGAATTGTACACTTTAAATGGATGAATAGTACGATACGTGAAATTATATCTCAATAAAGCTGCTAAAAACAAAGAAAAAATAAGGACTTAAGCATGAACAGTATCTTCAGGTAAAGAAATACAAATGAATATCAATTTCTGCAAACTGATAATTTTCACAAAACTCACTTTTATTATTCACAATTGTAAAATTCCTTTATAAATATTTTAAATTCACAGCAAAAATGGAAGGCATGATGAAAGAAAACAAAAGGGAGAAATCATTGAGAAAAAAATACCACCAAGAAATAGTTATAGTTCAAATATTAGGATATAACTAGGATTTTCTATTAAGATTTTTTGTAATGAAGACAAGTTGAGGAAATCTTATATAAGTTGTACAGATACAATTGTTCAAAATTCAGTGTAAATATGTTTACTTTGGTGATTTTAAGCGTAATTTTACACCTAAATGAACAATTATTAGAATAATCTCATGTGTTAGTATGCTTAAACAAAATGTGCAGAATATGACAAAAAAGATCCATGATATTGCAAGCACTTATGAAAAAGAAAGAGATAAGCCTCATGAATTGATGAAATATTTTAATTGTGGTTTTAAAATTTGGCATTTAAACCTGCTAAGGTCTAGGGCAGCTCTCAGCAATCGGTGAGAGCATAAATGTTATTATGGTTTTTAAATGAGTTATGAGCAACAGGATAAATGAGTGTGGCTTTCCAAATGCCTGGGTATAAAGTTTCTCATTGAGACACTGAAGGAAATTAAGAGGGTAGTAAATTTACAGCATAGTAAGATAAATTTTTTTTTATGCATCAGATAGTCACCTTGTAAAATTCATAGCCACAGTAAGACAGCTAAATAAATATTTAGTCTTGGTAATTTTATGGGTAATAATAAAGGTTTATGTTAACAAAGACATTAATAAAAGTGCTGGCAAACAGATTGTAATAAGTGAGCTGTGATAAAAACATAAACAGAAGTTAATATATTCATGAAAAGACATTTGGTCCTGAAACATACCAAAGGGAGAGATTTGAGATTGAGATGTGCTTTTGGCTATACTGAGTGATAAGGTTATTAACCTATGAGTGTTCATTTACCTGTGTCCTATCCTAGACATACCAGGCTAGAAATGTTTATTTTCTTTGTGCCATTCCTTAGTATATATGGGTGACTTTCTCACCTGGAAATTATGTGGAAAGGACCTGGCTTAACTGACAAACTGTTACATGGCAGAACAAGAGGCTCTTTATTGTTAAGAGAAGATTATTTATCCAAATGATGTTTTGGGAAAAATATTTAAAGGAGGGAGTAGTATAAGAACATTATAAAGACAAGTATTTTCAACTGAATGGTTTTGCTGAAAACTTGACTTGGAAGGTTTAGATTAACAGAATATAGTATCAGACAGTATATTTTTAATCGACTTTTTCAAAATATTCCGTTAGAATACTCATGAAAAGTATACCAATCTCCAAAATAGTACCAAAATGTATAGAGAATATTTTAGGCCAGAGCCCATCTGTAGTATTTACTAATTTTAACATTGATGGTAACAGAATACTAAAATTTTTTTTTTTTTTTTTTTTTTTTTTGAGGTGGAGTCTCGCTCTGTTGCCCGGGCTGAAGTGCAGTGGCCGGATCTCAGCTCACTGCAAGCTCCGCTTTCCGGGTTCACGCCATTCTCCTGCCTCAGCCTCCTGAGTAGCTGGGACTACAGGCGCCCGCCATCTCGCCCGGCTAGTTTTTTGTATTTTTTTAGTAGAGACGAGGTTTCACCGTGTTAGCCAGGATGGTCTCGATCTGCTGACCTCGTGATCCGCTCGTCTCGGCCTCCCAAAGTGCTGGGATTACAGGCTTGAGCCACCGTGCCCGGCCCAGAATACTAAAATTAATAGACTAATAACTATGTGTTTTTGCATCTGAAACAGAATATCAGTGCCCCTAAAATCATAAGAGCTAACATTTATTTACTACTTACTATGCACCAGCAGTATTATAATTATTTTTGCAAGTATTAATACATAGAATTCTATAAGGTGCATAGCAGTATATTACCATTGCAAATTAGGAATGAGGATCTCAGCAAGAGGGTAAAATAGGAAGCTTTACTCCCCATTGCATAAATTTTAACTAATAATGACACACAGATAAGAACATCTTGGTGAAATTGGGAATAAGCCTGAGTCACCTGCATCATCCATGGAGTTGTATATGTATATAAAAAGTGCATGGAAAGGGTAAGCTAAATAATCCCACTTTGATCACATTACACCTCTCTCCCAAGTAGGCACAGCACAACAGAGAGAATTTCCTAGGATCATGATTACTATGGAGGAAAAAGAGAACTGGAAGTGGAAATCTGGACTCTTTAGCCTTCTGAAATGCTTCCCAGGAAGCCCACTTCAGTCTCATCTGAAGAGAAACAGTGAGGAACAGCACAAATGGGTCACCTGGGGTCAAGTAGAAACAAAGTGAGAAGGTAGAGCCTGCAGCAACCACCATGAAGATCTTGGTGGTAAGTCTTTGTAGTTGGCAGCAGTGATTCCTGATCAGAGGTACCAGCTAACAGCATGGCCCAGGTGCAAAACTGAGCTGGTCACTCTCAGAAGTAGAGGGATGTACTACCTGGCTTACAATCTTAGATAGCTAGTCTCCAGGACCAGCTCTGACCCTGTCCTGGGGCCCTAACCAGGGAGGGAGATGGCCAGTGCAGCAATTTCTGGCAAAGATTAGGAGCTAGATCTGCCACAGCTGGAAATTTAAACAATCCACAGATAAGCCTCAAAGCCCACTCTATGGTCCAGCCCAGACAGAGAGACAAAACTCAAACATGCATTTCTAATGTGCATAGCAACTGGTCCCATCCATTCTGATCAGCAACTCCACCTAACCTCAGGGCCCCTCTTGCAATCCTGTCCAGCTGCTGAACTCAAAGAGTAGTGCCACCTGGCCAGGCAATGCACCCAATGGCCAGCTTAATCAGAGGTGATTTTAGGGCCCATCCAGCAACTCAGCCTTATTGCAGAGCTCAGCCATGTCTCCCACCCAAACCCAAAGCAAAGACAGCAGCCAGGCATCTAGAGAAACTAAAAGCAACCTCTTCCTACCCAGGGCCTACCAGCTGGCTTATCCAGAATCATAGGCTACACTAAATAGTGAAAGACTATCCCTGCCAAAGAACACTTGTAAAAGCTGCAAAAGGAGCCTCCTCAAATGTATAGATATCAGAGCAACAGCACAGAGGTTACAAAGACTCAGAAAATCATGACGCCTCTAAAAGAAACTAACAAAGATCCAACAATGAACTCTAAAGAAAGGGAGATCGATGAAACAAAAGAAACGTAATTTGAATAATCCTTATAAATAAGTTCAGTGAACTACAAGAACACATGGGTTAATAAATTAAATAAAATTTGAAAAACAATGCATTTATAAACTGAGTTTCACAAAAAATAGAAACAATAAGTAGAAATCCTGAAGATGAAGAATAAAATGACTGAACTGAAAAATGTAATAATAGAAAGCTTCAACAGCAGCCTTGGCAAAGCTGAAGAAAAAATTAGAACATTTAAAATTACTCTGGCGGAGGAGCAAAAAAAAAAAAAAAAAAAAGAATGAAAAAGGCTATGAGAATCATGGGGAGAAACCATCCAGAGACCTACCTAACTTATAATGGATCTTCAAGAAGCAGAAGAAAGAGAAAATGGGCCAGAAAGCATATTTAAAGAAACAATGGCTCACAACTTCTCTAATCTGGAGAAAGGACAGAGGTTTCCAATCAAATTCAGCCCAAAGAGAAGCTTATCAAGATATATAATAAACTATCAAAGACAAAGAAAAAATTCTGAAAGCAGTGAAAGGTGATAAATACACCACATAAAAAGAGGGTCCCAATATGACTATCAGCAGATTTCTCAACGGAAATCCTGCAGGGCAGGAGAGAGTGGGATGTTATATTTAATGTGGTATGGTGAAGGAACAAAACCTGCCAACCAGTAATATTTTACCCAGCAAAGCTATCTTTTTGAAATGAAAGAGAAATAAAAACTTTCCCAGACAAATAAAAGCTAAGGGAGTTCATCATCACTAGGTCTGGCTTAAAGAAATTGCTATTAAATATGTATATATATATGCACCCAACATCTAAGTACCTAAATATATGAAGAAAATATTAAAAGATCTGAAGAGGGTGGTAAACTTCAATACAGTAATAGTAGTGCAATATCCCTCTTTCAGTAGTGGACAGATCATCTAGGTAGAATGTCAATACAAAAACATTGGACTTGAACAACACTTTAGATCAATAGACTTAACAGACACGTATAGAACTTTCTATCCAACAGCAACAACATACACATGCTTCTGAAGTGCACATGGAACATTCTCTAGGAGAGATCATGTTAGGCCACAAGTAAAGTCTTAGAGCATTTAAGCAGATTGACATCATATCAAGTACAAATGAGGAAACAGAGGGCCAAAGAAGAAAAGGAACCTGCCCAAGGCTTTTGCATATAATAACCGGAGGAGCTTTAGTTCAAACCCCGGAAGCCACAGTCTGTGTTTTCAACCACTCCTCTGTACTGCCTTTTTGAAGGCATTCACCCCACCCCACCACACTTTAGCTTCTTGTTCTCCATATTTTCTCAGAAATTCACCTTCTGTGATAAGAAGTTGGGGCGGGGCAGCTTGGCAGGCAGGGAGCAAGCAGATGCACAGCACATGGGAGCCCTTTTCAATTTGCAGATTCAGACCTATCTGTGTCAGACATAAAAATGTTTTCTTTTAAATTTAACTATTGTTTCTAATTGATTTATTCATGTTTCTTTTTTGTGAAGTGCTACTACTGCATAGGTTTCATATTTTCTATTTCCTCTATCATCTTTGCATTAAAAACATTATTATCATTGTGAACCTTGACTCACATGTCTTCTGTCACAAGGCCGATTAGAGATACTCTATGTTGTAAGCTAATACAACTTCTAATTTGGATTTGACTTTCTAAAATTAGTTTACTACTATTTCTTCTTAATTCAGCTCCTCATGTTTCTTTCTGGCTTGCACCTCGGTTTGTTGCCTTGCCATACAATACCCAACTTGTTTCTAACAGACCCCTTCATCCTCCTTATACCACTGAGTAGCTGCTTTGCTGTCTGGTTATCTGGGATATCCCCTTCAGCTGAGTACACATCTCTGATTCTCTTGGGCAGGGTTTGATTTCTCCTGTGCTGCCCATGGTATTGTGCTATTAATTTTCAGTTTTCAGCCATCTGTGGATATAAGAACTAAGTGGCCCAAGGGCACAAAGAAGTACTGTGAAGAATTCTTCTGGTGCTGCTCACTGCCCAGTTAGAGGTAGAAAAAGTTCTTCTTTCACATCAAAATCTCTAATTTCTCATGGGACTGTGTCATTCTCAGCCCAACTTTGTGTTCCTGGAGCAGAGTCCCTGTGGAGCAAGCAAGATGGTCTCAAGACACTTTCTGGCTTCTTTAGCCATGATCAAGCTGAGATGAGAGCAACCCTTCTTCACATATTTCCATGGGACAATATTTCTAAAATCTACAGGTGATAACACAGCTGACGCTTTCCACCCACATCTCCTCAGCAGTTGTGGTTCCTGTTCATGCCAGTCGTACTATGCCACCTATGACCATGAGTACTATTTTCTTTCTGAGGCAAACCAACATCCTAGAGAGGTAATCTCCCAGGTGGCATCCCCACCCAATGACCAATGGCAGTTGGTGGAAGAATTACTTGACTTGCTATTTCCCAGGCCAGATAATACTGAGGCATGTTCAGCTCTGTCTGCCAGATTTCTCCAGAAGACCAAACTTCAGTTACGCACAGCAGGAAAATGCTCACCAATGCCCACTTCCTTGGCCTCTTTCCCTCCCCAGTTCTACTTTCCCACCCCCAGGCCCCCAACTACTGCTTCCTTATATCACCTCCTGGATCAGTTAACTCTTAGTATGCAACCCATGACCCCAGTACTTATTGGCCTTAAGCAATTTCTTGTATCTGTGGTTTTGCTGGGTTCTGCCGGGCAGTGTTTCTGGACACGTGGTGTCAACTAGGCTCAATCATACAACTGTCTCCATCGGAGTGCTCAGTTAGGGCTGGAATACTGGGTAGCCACAATGGCTGGGGCTTTTCCTTGTGATCTCAGCATATTGTGGTCTAATCCAAGCTTCTTTACCTGTCAGCTTGAGTCCAAATGGATCCAAAGAGTACAAACAAGAAAGAAATTCTGTCATTTGCAACAACATAGATGAACCTGCAGGCCATTATGTTAAATGAATTAAGCCAGGCACAGAAAGACAAATACTGTAATTCACATATAGTCTCACTTACATGTGAAATCTTAAAAAGTTTAAACTCATATATGGGAGAGGAGAAGGATGTTAGCAGGGGTGTGACAGGGGAGGTTGGGGAGGGCTCACCAAAGGATACACAATTTCATTTAGACAGGAGAAATTCATTCAAAAGATCCATTATACATCATGGTGACTATAGTTACTAACATTTTATTTTTGAAAAATGTTGAGAGTAGATTTTAAGTCTTCTCACCAGAAAAAAATGATAACTATGTGAGGTAATGTATATGTTACTTATATTGCTTTAATGTATACATATTTTTAAAAATTATGTTGTACATGATAAATATATACAATTTTTGTATGTCAACCAAAAAAAAAAAAAAAACCCCAAAATGTTAAAAAAAATTGCTGTGAGAAATCCTTCTGGTCCTGCTCTTAAAGCTTGGGCCAGAAGCTTTTAGAACATCACCTCTGCTATTTGTTATTGGTCAAAATAGGTCACAGAGCCAGCCCAGATTCAGAGAGCAGAAACAGGCTCCATCTTTTGGTGATAATAGTGGCATGTCTGCACAGGGATTCAAATAATGATTGGTAGCCATGTTGCTGGCAGTCTACCATGCCACCCAAGTAAGTCATTGGATGGATCTGAATGCCTGTGTCAAGGCTCTGCTTCTGAGGGAGCCCAGCTGAAGGAGGCATCTTAAACAGGTGGTTCTGGGCCCCAGGTGCTTAGCACTGGAGACTCACATGCTTATTTCATCCATGATAGTCACTCCCAGGCTTATCTCATGTCGACGTGGTTTATCTGCTGTAGCACAGCACCAAGACGCCTCCACTTTGCCCTAGACCATACTTACCTCTTCACAAGCAGCTGGCGTGACAGAGATTCCTGCCTCCTCTCACCTTAAAATCAGGAGTCTAGGCAGCACCAAATGATGCCATGAGCGTTTTCCGGAGCCAGCTGCTGGAAAGAGCCATGAGACATGTAGGGTGGATAACAGTATTGAGGAATGAATTATTCCGGGAGTGGGGGACAGTACTCCTGGGACATATGGGAAGTCACTAAATCTGAGAATGGATGGGTCACTGGTGACAATCTGGCTCCAAGGTCTCTCTGTGGAGCCCTTATATCCCTGAAGGAACAGACCTTAGAAATCCCAAAGCAGTACATTTACAGAGAATGGGGACACAGAATTGCCTTCCTGTTCTTATCTGTGAATTCCTTCTCATGTTTCTGAAAGCCCCTTTTTTGACTTTCCTACTAAGAAAAAGGAAGAAGGTACAAAAGACTCCCAACCTCTAGGATGCCAGGCAAGGGGTTGAAGCAGCAGCCTTTTCTAATACCTTCTGGGTTTTGGGGGATCTGGAGAGGGCACTGGCCTCCCTCACAGTCCTGTGCTGTCACGTGAAGGCTTGAGTTGTTTGTTTATAAAATTTCTGCTAGGAAAGAGTGTAGACAGTCAGTGGTGGTTAGTGTAGAGTTAATAAAGGGCAGCCTACTAAAAATGAATAATCTAACTGGAAATCATGAAGGGGCAGGCATGGCTGCTCCAGTAAGGCAATTATAATGAGATTGCAAAGAGGCAGCTTTGCGTGTGAGTGTGGAAGTCTAAACATTCCAAGCAGCTGGAAAAAATGGGACTGGGAAAAAAGGAGGAGGTAAAGCAAGACAAGAGAAGAGCCTGGTCAAATTCTCAGATTTAAGAGTGCACCTCTGGTTCTTAAATGTAGGATTTGCTCAGAAGGAAATAAATGGAATAAACACAGAAAGCCCAGATGGGAAAGCAGGCTTAGCAGAGCCTGGGGATATGGCAGTACACCTGTCTAGTAGTGCCTCAAGCTCCGTCAGTCTGGCTTGTTACAAGAATGAATCACTAGCCATGCTCACTAGGTCAAGTTCCTTAGAGGTGGGTGAAAAGACAGAATCAAGAGAGATGTAAGGAAGGGCAAAAGAGGATCAGCGAAAGAATGATGAGTTTCATCTAGAGATTAGCCAGTACTTCTTTTCTTGTAGCAGGCAAGCAGGCATCTTCCCCATACTCTTAAAATGTATGCATTTCTGCTATGCCATAAAATGCCTGAAAGGAAGCCATCAGATCAGACTACTCCCCATTCTTTGAGATTTTGTCCTTCTTGATATCAGTTCTGGGGTCCAGCCCACTCTCTGACCTGGCAGAACTCTGGTGCGCTTGGTTCCAAGGGTGAGAGGGGAGAACATAATCTCTTATGGCATAGCTGATGGTGTCCCTCAAAGTTCAGTTGCCTTGTATTTGCATGAATTCTTGGGACTGTTCCATGGTAGAAAATCCTGTTCCATTAGCAGAATCCTGGCCTTCAAAGTTGTGAAGTGCCTTTTAGGTAGGATGAAAATGAATGCTCCAGCCAATACCCTACCCTCTGCTCCTGTTGTGACTCTAAATGATAGAGCACTGACCCCGGTTACTGTGGAGAATGATGTGGGTACCTGGGGCTCAGATTTCTCTGCATGGACCATAGGATCCTGAGGGCAAAGGAAAGGATGTGATGTGGCTTCCCAGCAGGGCTGAACTTGGCCCCACCTCCACCCATCATTCGGAGCTTCCTCCCCTCTGGGTGAAACCTATCCTTTGACCATTGCTCAGGCAGGAGCTGGCCTAGGTCTAGCCTGATCAACAACTGGAAAAGTGCTGTTTGCATTAGCGGACACAAATTCAGTTAGAGCCCACTTGATTTGTGCAGAAAACAAAGGTGGGTTGAGGCAACTAGCCCTCCCTCTTTTACTTTAGATAAAGAGAGGTCAACAAATTTGTGGCTGCAGTAGAAAGAATCATGCTTGATGACGATATGGATTAATGGTAAAAAGTGGTATCTGATCAGTTACATCAAAAGACTCATTTGGGGTTGCATAGAAATGAGCCTCATGAGACAGACCCTGTTCCTATAACTTCCTGTGCCACTAAAATCATACGGGGACACCTAAAATCATATGGCTTTGCATCTGAGCCTAGAATGGCTAATGTATCTCTGCAGGTGACTATCAGGTGTGCCCTTCCAAAAGAGAAGCTACAGGGACCAAGTGTCCCTTTGATGAGGTACAAATCCACAGTGAGTCCTGATGGGCTGTGCCAAACACATCTCTCCACCGAACACAAAGAGAATGGGCACTGCACACTCGCACACTTGCAGACAGCTGTTCTCTGTCCCATTGTTTCAGCCTGTAACAAATTAGTCCCGCTTTGTTTTTGTTTTTGTTTTGAGACTGAGTCTTGCTCTATTGCCCAGGTTGGAGGGCAGTGGTGCAATCTTGGTTCATTGCAAACTCCGTTACCCAGGTTCAAGTGATTCTTGTGCTTCATCCTCCCCCGTAACTGGGATTACAAGTGTGCACCACCACGCCTGACTAATTTTTGTGTTTTTAGTAGATATGGGGTTTCACCATGTTGGCCAGGCTGGTCTCGAACTCCTGCCTTGGCCTCCTAAAGTGCTAGGATTAGAGGCGCGAGCCATCAAGCCTGGTTAGTTTCACTTTCATCTCAGGTGTAGAATACAGCTCTGCCCAATCTCATGATAAAATCTTCCCTTGTTCACTACCTGTTTCATCGATAAGAAATAAAGCTAATACACTCAAACTATGAGCGATTTTCTAATTTCTCAATAAAATTCAGTGCATGAAAATCTACAAATAATGTGTATGCACTCCTCCCAGTATTCTAGACTGTATATCTCAGGGTGGACTAAATGACCACCAGTCTCTTTCTTTCTGGTGTCCTGTGGCCTGGATAGGACATTTCCAGCAAGACACGAAAGAAGCAGTACTCCTAAACTGTCAGGTGGCTGCCTGTTCTTTGAGTGGCTTAGAACTGAGGTTTCCAAGCTGTGATAAAATAAGAGGTAACAGGACATAGTCCTACATTTTCCTGCTTTATTTCCACAATGTTGCTATTATATTTCAGATTATAAGAAATATAGGCCACTGGTTATTATTTTGGTATTTAAAATCTTGTCTGTATTGCAGTTAGGGAAAAAAAAAAAAAATCCTCCCCAACTCTGGAAAATTCTGACTTCTTGTCCTCATTTTCCATAGTAGCTGTGGTCGTGTGCTCCTTGAGACTGCTGTGTGGGGGTGGTGGAGGCCCAATCCCTACAGGGTCTTCACTGACATGGAGTTGGGGCCTGGGGGCAACAAGGATGGGTTGGGGGCCCCTTTTGGGGGAAGTTCAGGCTCCCGAATCAGCCTTTACTGATGTTACCCCGTAAAGTTAAGTGACTGAAAATGAAAGTATAATGTTTTTGTGACCAGGTTCGTGAACCAGCTGGGTTCGTTTGACATGGCCCCTTGGGTTGAGAAACTCTCTCTCACTGCATGGTGTGGGGACACGGGAAGATTGGGGGTTAGATCAGGAAGAGCCCAGCCAGAAACACCAATCCCCTTAGCAATGCCCTACCAGGAGGTCTTGGATTTGAAATACCAGTTCTGCTAGGAAATAACAGGAAGAACTATAACGTTGGCAGACACACCTCAGGATGTGATTCCAGAAAGAAAGATACCCTAAAGAGAAAATTTTGCTGCATGCCTGTTATTCTAGGGTATAAAGAAGGATTCGGTGTTGCTGGTCCTTGCCATTCTTATCTTTTCATCCTCTACACTAATCTCTCTTCCTCTTTTCCTTCTTAACCCTCAGTTTCCAGGGACTGGGTTCCTGGTTCGATTCCCAGGCTTGTGAGTGCGAACACCCCTTCCTGCCTCTTCCCCTCTCCTGCTTTGTCTTTCTCCTGCTGGTTTCTCTTTCCCTTGCTCTTTTTCTCTGCAGCTCTCTTGTCCAGTCCCACAGCCTCTCTATTTTTAATGTTTCCTCAGGGCACATTTCAAAGGTTGCCCTCTTTATGTGAACATAAATATCAGAGACTTTTATAATTACCGTATAGGAACAGCAGTGTCTATTGATCATTATATCATTCCTCTTCTCTCTTGGGTAAACTTGAACAAGGAGAAAATCCTGGAAGGAAATTGGCTTCTCCATTTCTAATGTAGATAAGAAGTGAAAAAGAAAGCACAGAATTCAAAGATTTGGGAAGTGGTTCTAATACACTTATTTAGTCACTTCAAAAATAAAAGTTAAAGGATACATGTCAAAATTATCAAGAGGATACATGTCAAAATTAATTCAGATTGCAATCACATGTAAGCTACTGCATCTCTGTTTATATTAATGCTTTAGAAAACTTGGTTAAGTATTGATGTTTATTCACTGACATTAACATGGCATTTTGTATTAAGAGGCATTTCCTTATCTTTTCACGCATACTCAAATCATAATTTCATTAAAAGATAAGTATCTGTGTTGAAAAATTATAACATTAGCTACAATTACAATGATTTTTTAAAAAAGGTAATACAGTTCCCTGATAACATCAGGTTTATATTGTAAGGATTCAATGGCAACACTGAGTAAGAATCAAGATATATGTTGTTATGTTGACTGAAAGATTAACCCAGAAGCCTATTCCTGATTTACACAAACCCTAAAGTGACCAAATTCTGTTTTGATTATTATATGTTTTTAAATCCAACTGCCTCTTACCTATAAATTTTATAAATTCAAATTATCAAACATTTTCTTATGTAATATTACAAAGAATACTATTTATGTAAAAACACATTTCATGGATTTTTAATCTTTAAATAAACACTTTCTGAAATGCTTTGTTTTCAGAATATGATAGGTACCGATGATAAAGAACATTCATCAATTCTCACTTGCACAAAATGATCTCACCACATTATTTGCTAAATGAGTATTTTACTTGGTCTTATCTTTGAAAACAAGGAATGAGGAAATACATATCTGATAGTATCTTCAAAATATCCTCAAGTCTGAGATCTCCCCTCCTGGAAGATGAAGTAGACACATGTTTTGTTATTCCTTCCCACTATGTTCCCATAGAAGCCCTGGGGTATATATATATATATAACAAGTCATGGCATACCAATCCACAGAGACCTGTGGAAGATTCTGAAAGGTTCAGACTGGCTAGGGACCTCAGAACACACAGAATGACATGATCCTGTGTTCCCTGGATTTTCTTGTTACCACCATGCTGAACAAGCTGGTAACTGGCACAGAGAGAAAACCCCCAACCCCTCAAGAACTGCCAGTTCTCTTTAGCCAATGGATGAAGAAAGGAGCATTCTAGCAAGACAGAGTGCTTTTAAATGATAATGGCTACTCCAGCCAAACATCACAGAACACACATTGGCTCCACTCCTACCTGGGCCACAAAGGCTGAGTGGGGAGAATAGTCCCCCACCCTAAAGAGGCTGCAATAAGGTACCTTTCAGCCTCCTGCTGGGTGATGCCAAGGGAGGCTTCATGGAGAGTCAAAACTAGAGTTCTAACCCAGGCAGTAGGGCAAGAAAAATGTCACACATATTCCACAGAAAGAAACTGTCTCTGCAGAGGACATGGTCGTCTACACAGAAAATAGCAAGGAATGTGTACAATAACTCCTAGAATTATTGAGTTCAGCAAAGCTACAAGATCCAAGTTCAACAATGTTTCTCTACAGTAGCTGTGAACATGTGGAACCAAAATTATAATAATGCAGTTCACCATAGTTTAAAACATGAAACAGGTGTGATAGAGTTTGGCTATTTGTCCCTGCCCAAATCTCATTTTGAAATGTAATCCTTAGTGTTGGAAGACGGCCTGGTGGAAGATGTTTGGATGATAAGGGTGGATCCCTCATGAGTGGCTTGGGCCTTCTGCTTAGTAATAAGTGAGCTCTCACTCTGTTCACACGAGATCTGGCTGTTTTCAAGTATATGGCAACATCCCAGCCATGCACTCTCTTTCTTTTGCTCCTGTCTTGGCCATGCAATATGCCTGTTCCTGGTTCACCTTCCGCCATGATTGTGAGCTTCCTCAGGCCTCCCCAGAAGCTGATGCTGTACAGCCTGCAGAACTGTAAGCCATTAAGCCTCTTTTATTATAAATTACCCAGTCTCTCGTCTTTCTTTATAATAATGCAAGAACAGCCTAATACAAGGTGCAAATCCAACAATACTTATACACAAATTATATGCTGAAAACTATAAAACACTGATGAAAGAAATTCAAGATTTAAGTAAATGGAGACTATTCCATGATTATGCAGTGGAAGATTTAGCATAGTAAAGATGTCAACTCGTTAAAAAAAGATATACAGATTGAACACAGTTCCTGTCCAAATACCAGAAATATTTTTTATAAGACAAGTTATTATGAAATATATATGAAGAAGCAAAGAAACTAGGACAGCTAAAACAATTTTGAAAAAGGTACTAGGATAGCTAAAAAAAAATTAAAAAATAAAATGAGGTAGGAGGAATCAGTCTACCCAATATGAAAATGTACAGTAATAAAGGTGTGTGTATTTGTGGAAGGAGACATACACAGATCAAGGGAATAGAATAGAGAATCCAGAAGTGGGCCCAAGCAAATATACCCAAACCAAGTTTGGCAAACATTCAAAAGCAATTCAAAGGAAGCACCTTAGCTTTTTCAACAAATGGAGCTGGGGTATTTGTACATCCAGAGGCAAATAAATGAATAAATGAAGAATTAGCAGCAGCTCCACCTAGGTCAGATCAGAAATTATATAAAAATTAATACTTTATAAAATTATTATAGAAAGACTAACTCAAAATGAATCACTGTGTAAAATGTAAAACTATAAAACATTGAGGGGAAAAATCATGAGAGAAAGCCTTCAGGATCTACTACTCAGCATAGAATTCTTAGATTTAACACCAAAAACATGATCCATAAAAGAAAAACTAGGAAACAGAATTTCATCAAAATTAAACAGTTTTACTGTGTAAAAGATCATGTTTAAAGGATGAAAGGACAAGCTACAGACAGAGAAATATTTGTGAAACACATGTCCAACAAAGCACTAGTATCCAGAATATATGAACTAAATTATCTAAACTCAACAGTAAACAATAAAACAATCCAAGTAGAAGATGGGCAAAATACATGAATAAGCATATCAGTGATAAGAATATAGAGATGACAAATCAGCACATGAAATGATGCAGAATATTATTAGCCATTAGAAATATGCCAGTTAAAACCACAATGAGATATTGTTATGTAACTTTTAGCCTGGTTAAAATAGAAACTGTGACTACAGCAAATGCTGATGGAGATTAAGGAAAACTAGTGATATTGTTTGGATTTGTGTTCCTGCCCAAATCTCATGTTGAATTGGAGGAGGGGCTGGGAGGGAGGTGGATGGATCATGAGGATGGAATTCCCCTTTGCTGCTCTTATGATAGTGAGTGAGTTCTCATGAGATCTGAGGGTTTAAAAGTATGTGGCACTTCGCCCTCATCTCTCTCTCTCTCCTGCTTTGCCATGGTAAGACATGTTTGCTTCTCCTTTGTCTTCCGCCATGATTGTATTTCCTGAGGCCTCCCAGCCGTGCTTCCTGTGGAGCTGTGAGTCAGTTAAACCTGTTTTCTTCATAAATTGCCCAGTCTCAGGTAATTCTTTATAGCAGTGTGAGAACAGACTAATGCAACTAGATTACTCATAAATTGTTGTTGGAAATGCAAAATAAAACAGCCACTCTGGAAAAACAAATGGACAGTTTCTAAAAAACTGTGATTTTCATATGTTATTATCATATGACTCATCAGTTCACAGAAAGCCTGTACACTAATGTTTTATTCATCATAGCAAAACTCTGGAAGCAGTCCAGATGTTCTTCAAAGTACGCTGTGGTACACCCATAACACTGACTAATAGCAATAAAAAGAGATAAACCATTAGTTTGTACACAACCTGATGAGTGTCCAGAAAACTATGCTGAGTGAAAATAGCTGATCCCAAAATGTTACAGTCCACTTACATAATATTCTTAAAATGGAACTGTATAGAAAGGGAGAATATTTGCAGTTGTGAAATATTTGGGATCTTGACCTCATTAACAATGTCTTGGCTGTGATATTGCACTACGGTTTTGCAAGATGTTACCATTGGGGGAATCTGGGCAAAGGGTACACAGGGTCTCTCTATATTGCTTCTAGCACCTGTATGTAAATGTACAATTATCTTAAAATAAATGCCTTAATTGAAAACTTTGTCTCTTTCCATTCTATGCCTGCATAAGGCTGAATTTTCTTCTCAGTGCAGAAGCTAATATGAGAATCCAGCTGACTATTTTTAAGCCAGGCTTAAAAACCTTTTCAAAATTTAAAACAATAACACTGTTCTGTTTTATATACTTTTGTTTCAGAAAGTATGCTTATTTTTTAAAATATGCTTTTTATGGTAACATGTAATGATTATTAATTGTCAGTAATTTATACATAAATATTTAGAAAATGTGTTTATTTTCACTTCTGGTACAGTAAAATAATAATAGATACAATCTAACAATTCAAAGGACTCAGAAAAGCATAACTTTTGAGAACTATTGAATTAAGCATTGGTCAATGCTCACAAACATATTCAACCTGTAGTTCATTTTGATTCTGTGGACATATTAAAATATATTATTCTCCAAATTGCAATATGTAATTATTCTCCAAAACATAATATGAAATGTGATGATCAGAAGCTTAAACACTGGAGCCCTATTTAATTTAAACACAGATAACCAAATATTCCCATACAGAAACCATAGCAAGATTTTTTAAAAAGATGCCATGTTAACTCTGCCTAATTTTCTGATTGGAATTTGCAGACTTCATAAGCACTTATTTATCTAAGCATTTTACAGTCAAAGGCCCCCAAATAGCAACAAATTGCCCCAGAGTCAGCAGAGATATTAATGTTACTCAGTGATACATCTTTCTGATGAGGTCTTAAATATTGATTTTTCAAAATGTATTATGCAGGAAGATGACATTTTTACCCCTGAAGGCAATTGGCAAGAAAATTGCAATTATTAGACCCCCTGAGCACCAGTTTTTCTTCCTGTGTGTTCCCCTGCGTATTACAAAATAGTCTCATTTGTGATTTTTCTTTCCTTGTCTTGCCCCCTTACCACAGATAAATTAGTTCACAACAAACATAACAAATTCAGGGGTCAGCACTTCGTTAGCAAGTGTTTAAAGTGAAGGTTTGCTTTTGTGGTAAGTTACCATGAAGAGAAGTCTGGAACTCAGACTGGGCTGACATTGGCCAATAGGACTTGTCTCTGATGTATCTGTGTCCACAGTGCTCTCTGCTTGCAGGGCCACTGTGATGGCCCTTCCCTTGTGCGTATCTTTCTGGCTTTCAGGCATGTTCTACCCCATGTGATAGCACGGGGGTATGCCACCCAGATCTTCTCTCTTCTCCAGGACCCAGACCTCTTAGGTCTAGGGACTGGGAATGTCGACAGCTGTGAACTTGGGGATTTCCTCTCTAGAGGATTATTTTACAGTGACAAGAACTGCCACGGCCAAGGTGACATCCCCTCTCCAGAGGCAGCCCACCTCCAGTGACAGGTAAGTGGGGGCTGGAGAAAGGTCTGGCTCTTTCACCCCGTTCAGGACAATTGGAAGGAGGCAAGCATCCGGGCTGTGACCTCCTGCAGGACAGGCTGAGGCCCCTGTACAGAGCCCCTCACAGGTCAACCTCTCCCTCTGCCCCTCCTCCTCCTACATCTTGGTCTGTGTGTGTCCCCATCTCAGAATCTGCTTCCCAAGTCTCTTGACCTGCACGCAGCACCTGGGTGAATGTTGGATGAGGAACACGATGTTGACATAGCTTCAAAGTACTGACTCATAGATAATTAATACTGATGAATTATGACATACTTATTAATAACTTTACAGTAAGGAAATCTGACTGACACTACCTTAACCAGGAGGAGAAAAGTGCATCTGGATAAGATGCGCTGAGCAGAATGTGTCTCGTCTGAGGTATTCCTACCAAAAATGCAAATTGCATTAAAACTTTAGTATTAATATGGAAAATGTGTCCCAATTATTTATTATTTTTTGTGCTTTATAACAGAGTTCCATTACACAACCATTTTTTTTTCAACTAAACTACTTAATTTCTCAGCATAAAACAACAGCTACAGCTGAAATGAGGCACATTCTACATGGGAACCAGCCTTCAAAGATGTGTTCTTCAAAGATGCTCCAGTTATTAAAGACAAGGAAAGACAAGGAAACTGTTCCAAATGAAAGAAGACAAGAGAGGCACTAATGGCGTCAAACCCTCAAACCGATGTTTACTACTTACCACTATTTTTACAATGCTAAGTTTATTTTAGTATTAATATTAATGTGGAAAATGGCAAACAAAATAAGACACATTCCCAAATGTTATTTTTTGTCCTTTGTAACAGGGTTCCATTATACAACCATTTTCCTTCAACTAAAATGCATGATTCGAGTCTTAGGTTGTTTAATTGTAAAATCTTTCATTCTGAAGCTTTATTATTTTGTCACTTGTCACTCTTCACCTTGGTTTTCTACTCAGATGGTGTTGTGTCTCTTTTTGTAACTTAGTTTTCAGGAAGTTTTTCTGAGGGACTTTTTTTCTCAGGAAGATTCATTAGCTAGTTGTCCTGAGTTTGTGTCTTTAATTTTGGACATGTTTTCCCCTCGAGTAATATCTACCTGGTTATATAATTATAGGGCCACAAGAATTCACATATCTCTGTATTTGGATCCTAGTGCGATTTGTGTTAGGCGTGATGCCCTTCTGACTTTAACTTCATTCATCCATTCAACTAAGAAATATTCAAAATATTTATTAGGCACCAACTATTGTTTGGTGCTATGTTGTTTTGGCAATATGATGGCAAACAAAATAAGACACTATGTTTTCTGATTATACACTTAAAAATATTTCATTTTATTCTTGAAATTGCAAATTTTTACCAAGTTGTGTGTTCATGTTGGTATACTTAATATTGATCGCTCATGTCTTTCAAACTGCAAATTTACTGTTTCCTCCTGCTCCATAAAGTTGTTACTAGTTTTATTCTTCTTTTAATTTATATTTCTAGTTTATGCAGAATAGATGTTCTTGTTTTAACTATGCTGTCATTAATGTATTATACTTTTATTCTGACATATTTAACTTTTAAAATTTTTTCTCTGATCTGTTTCTTAGCATCCAGCTTAATGTCCATTGGTCCTACATAGTTTTATATAAAGCCATTGTGTAATTGTTCCGTTCTTAGACTGTTTCCTTTTTTATAATAGTCAGCTGTTCTCCATTATGGCAAAATTTCTAAAAATTTCTTATTTTGCTGAAGAAATTTTTATAAAAGAAGAACCTAGTCTGATTTCTTAAAGTAATACAGCTCTCCATAATTTTAAATTTCTTTTATGCGACCTTTACACAGAGTCATTTGTCTTCATCCCATATTTGAAATGTAGATGGTCTTGACTTGTGTGAATACAAGCTAAGGGGATCTGAATACATAAAATTTTCAGTTTACTTCTGCTCTTTGCTGTCCCACAGATCTAGCAGTGCAGGTGCTTGGGGGAAGGAGTTCATCTACAATCAAGGGACTCATGGCAAGGCTCAGGTAAGTGGTATTCCTACACATTGGCTGTGGCATTCAGAGTTAGTCAGGGAAGTGCTAATTTTTGGCTAAGATAATTGTCATAGCAGGCCGGGCGTGATGGCTCATGCCTGTAATCCCAGCATTTTGGGAGGCCGAGGAGGGCGGATCATGAGGTCAGGAGATCAAGACCATCCTGGCTAATGCGGTGAAACCCCCTCTCTACTAAAAATGCAAAAAAAATTAGCCGGGCATGGTGGCGGGTGCCTGTAGTCCCAACCACTTGGGAGGCTGAGGCAGGGGAATGCCTTGAACCCAGAAGGCAGAGCTTGCAGTGAGCCGAGACTGCGCCATGGCACTCCAGCCTGGGTGACAGAACAAGACTCCGTCTCAAAAAAAAAAAAAAAAAAGATACTGTCAGAGCACCAATTCTTCAACAGATATAGGTTTAGCCTAAATTTTACTTCAGAGTTTTTAAGCTTTAAAAAATAATTGTAATAAATACCCCCTTAGCAAAAATGCTGTAATCAAGAGAATATACTTTGAAAACAAAAAAAAGCAGATGACTAAGAATGTGTGATCAAATCCGGATATGACAAAAATCAATATTAAATAAACTATAGTCAAAATAACAAAAAAAATCAAATTTAAAATTTGAAGATATCATCATCAAACCATGGTAAGAAGCAACATGCAGCCTGTCCTCACATGCTCAGTTTGAAGGCCAGGTGATGTCTGCCACTTTTCCCTTTTGTAATAATAAGTGGTTCATTTAGTCTACCCTTGTAGAATTATAAGGGGTCTCAAATAGCAAAAACTATACTGAAAAAGATAAACAAAGTTGAAGGACTCACATTTTCTGACTTTAAAAGGTACTACGAAACTACAATAATCAATATCAGTTGGTACTGAACAGACATATAGACTAGAGAGAAAGAATTGAGTCAAAAATAAATCTAAAAATCTATGGCCAACAGAGTGCAAAGACTATACAATGAGGTAAAGAATGTAAAATAATGAAAGCGAACCACTAACCTCACTTCATATACAAAAATTACTTCAAAATGGATCAACAACCTGAATATAAAAACTAACACTATAAAACCTTTAGAAGAGAACACAGGGTAAATCCTTATGGCCTCTATTTAGCAATAGATTCCAAAATTTGACCCCAACTCATGAGCAGTGAAAGAAAAAATAATAGATAATTGGGCTTCATAAAAATTAAAAGCTGTTGAGCATCGAAGGACATTATCAAGAAAGTGAAGACAATCTACAGACAGGGAGGAAAAATATTTGTAAATCATATACCTTATGTGGGTTTAGTATCCAGAATATATGGAGAACTCTTTCAATAACAAAAAGACAAGCAATCCAACTTTTAAAAAATGAATAAATGACTTGAATAGACAGCTCTCTAAAAAAAATATCCAAATGGCCAAAAAGCATATGAAAAGATGTTCAGTTAGCCAGGCATGGTGGTGCATGCCTGTGGTTCCAGCTACTTGGGAGGGTGAGGGGGTAGAATCACTTGAGCCTGCGAGGCGGAGGTTGCAGTGAGCTAGCCTGGGTGACAAAGTGAGGCCCCAGATCAAAAAAAAAAAAAAAAGAAAAAAGAAAAAGGACATGTTCAACATCATTGTTGATGAAGGAAAAGCAAGTCAAAACCACAATGAGTTACCACTGCATACCTAGTAGAGTGATTAAAATCAAAATAAGGTAAAATGATAAGTTTTTGGGAGGACATGGAAAACAGGAACTCTCACATACTGCTGTTGAGAATGAAAACGAAATAGCCATTATGAAAGACATTTGGACAATTCCTCAAAAAGTTAAATATAGAACTGCTGTGCAACTCAGCTATTCCACTCCTAGGCATATACTTGAGAGAGACGAACACTTATATCTGTATGAAAGTTAAACACACATTTTATAGCAGCATTATTTATAACAGCCAAAAGGTAGATGTCCCAGACGTTCATCAAGAGATGAGTGGATAGACATATCGTGGTATAGAAATACAGTGGAATATTATTCATCTTTCAAAAGTAGTGAAGTACTGACACATGCTGCAATTTGGATGAACCTCAAAAGCATATGCTAAGTAAAATAAGCCAGACACAAAAGGTCAGAGAGTGAATGGTTCCTTTTACATGAATGTAAATATCCAGGATGGGCAAACCCTTTAGAAATGAGGCAGCATGTTAGAAGTTGCCAGGAAATGGGGAGAGGCAGAAATGTGTATGGGTTGTCCTCATGAGTGATGAAAATATTTGATATTAGAGAGAGGTGGAGGCTGCAAGGCATTTTGAATGTAGTCACTGCCACTGAATTGTACACTTTGTGATGGTTAATTGTATGCTATGTGAATTTCATCTAAATTTAAAAAGTGCAAGAGATCAGAAAAAGTAGTTCAAAAGAAACCTTGTTTTCTTACAGTCTCCTTCATGTTACTGAGTAGTATGTACATACAGTGGCATTCTGAACATCATTAATTTTGAAAAAGAAAATGATTTCTTTCCATATAATGGTTACCATTATAACACAGAAATTGTGTTATTAACATAAAATTCTTCTCAATCAATGTTTAAAGCCATACATAATTTCTCTATCAAATTAAGAGTTTTTCTCTGTCCAAATAGTTCGAGATGTTATGATCTATGAATGTTTGTACACAGTTTTAATATTTGAGGTGATATAATAATGCAAAATTATCAGTAACTTCCTCTCAAATGTTTACAATGTAGAATAAAACTGAAGAAACTAAACTTATAAGGTAATTTTAAATTAAAAAAATGAAACATGGTATGCAAGTGTCCATTCATTAATTCTGAAGATGTTATTGCTCACTAATGACCACAACCGATGTATCAAGTGGTAGAAAATCATCCAATTGTATTAGTCTTCTGAATCTTCATACAAGTTGGGAAGAGATCAAAACGTGAAAAAGAAAATAATAACATTCTGTTGCTGTTTTTAAGATACAAAAAAATGGAACTCTCTCTGTTCTGAATAGAGTTACTTCACATGTATACTGCCAAGTAGAATATCCCTTTTGATGAAGTTCTTCTTACCCAGTCCTTTGTAATCCAGAGATTCTCCTGGTATTTGCACAAGGAGAAAGAATACAGGGTGGAAGCTGCTGTCTACATGGGTCACTGGAACTCGGCAGCCTTCAGGACGTTTTGGAAGAGAAACTACTATGCATGAGCAACTTTATAGACCCAAACTGTGATTGCATTTAGAGTTGAATGTACACATTTTATTTCAGGTACAAAAACAACAAATATATCCAACCAATGTAGAAGGGGAGTTTCAGATTAAGCATCTTTATTTCTTAAAAATACAGCAAAGAAAAATAACAATTCTTTCTAAGTCTATCTTTAGAAATGTGCTTATGAGTATAAATGAGATTGACAAATAGAAAATACAGAAGGCTGTTAATTTGAACTGAGCTCCTGCACTAGGCCCCAATGTGCGAAACCAAAATGGAGTCACTAATGCTAAAGACCCACATCACCAAAGCAAAACTAAGTTGTTTATTTGACCTTCTGAGAAGTCAAGAGATGATAGTCAAATCCCCAAAAAGGCCACTTTTAAACAGGCATGATAAGGAATCCCCTCTGCTTTACCTCTTACAAAGAAAATGACCTGAAATAATCTGATATTAACCCACTTTTTGTTTTATGATGTGTCCTGGTTCTTGCTCAAGCTACCTTACGAAAGCCACCTGTCTGTCATGCCCACTGTAGCACCTCTCTATTTTTAGATGAGATGCTACCTGAATAAAAAATCAAAGCCGCCTAGGTCATTTAATTAAATTTGTTATAATTGTGTCTTTTGACAATATCATATGATGAAAATAAGAATAAAGTATGTGGTGGCCTCAAATGCTTTAGAATTTTCCTAGTAATAAATGCATACATTTAATAGTTATCATTTTTGAGGAAGAGACTCTTTTTACTCTGCTACAAATTCTTTGACCTTGAAAATAAAGTCACCCTATTGAAAGTAATTTAATCAACAAATGTGTTGAACTACTTGGAAATGAATTTCTCCCTTTAATTTGTGAAACATTTCCCTTTTGCTATTAAATCTCATAACATGGCATTTGCATGAAAATCAATTGTAGCATCTTAGAGGTGACTTTGAACAAGTCTCCATTGAATAACTCTGAATGTGAGCTTCATTGAGTAATCCACAAATGTTATCTTCATTACAAAGTACATGCAATTATTTTTTAAGATAGCATTGCCCTTAATTCTACAACATTATTTTATTTTTGTAAGGCGAGGACAGTACCTTAAAATTTTAATGAACTTAGCCATACAAACATTCTAGGATAATAACAGATGGTGCCAGTATTTTTACATAATCAGACCCAAGATAGGATAAACTAGTCATGTGTAACCAACAGATGTGCGCTTATAACAAACATACTTTGGAAACCGCTTCTTCTCTGCTAGATGCACATGGATTAAATATTTGTAGACACTTGGCTTGAATTTGTAATGGTTCTCCGGACTATAATCATGGTAGATAGAACGTTTTTAAATAACCTAATCTTTGTTAAATATCAAACTTGCCTTTTTATACATTTAGCAGCTATGTTCCAACTTTGTACAATATTTAAGTGACTGAAATTGAATAAGGTAAGAAATAAGATTCCAACCTAAAATAGGCTGTCAGGATCATCCCCTTGCTTATTGGGAAATGTTATCAATGTTTGCTCAGTTGTCAACTTTGACCTTAATCTAGCAGCAATGGCAAATCTGACAGATACCCGAAACAAGCAATTGCTTGACATATTAGGAAGCACTTTAATTTGACAGAAAGGAACAAAAAACATTTTCTTTAATAATGTGAACTGTCAGAGAACACAGACCAACACTGACCCCTGAGGATTCATTGTTCATTGAAGATGGTTTAGGGCAGTGCTGGGTTCTGGCAGAGCTATACTTCTATAAGCCAACTACTCAGATTTAAATAATAAAACTGGTATGTTTGCGAGAAAAAAAACAACAAAAACTAGTGTCGTCATATAAAATGTTAGGAAAGTTGTTGCCTAGTAGATTTCCTGATGCCATATGTATACCAAGCCTGCCGATGCAAAGCCACTGGGAACCTAGACACCTGAGACCACAGACAGGAGTGACTAATCCTATAAAAGAGGACTAGCCCTCCACCCGCCCCCACACGTTGCCACACTGTGAACTGCTGGTTCTACAGAAAAAAAAAAACAGTTGCCAAGAAAGGCAGTCCATTGCACTCCAGTCTTGAAGACAGAGTGGTGCGTAATTACCTAAACATTCACCTCACCATGAAGAAAACTAAGAATTGTCTGACAGTGAAAATCAAGATCCTAAAAGAATAAATTTATATCTGAGTTTCATTGTGAGAAGCTAAAAGGAAAGAAATTCAGACTGAGTAACATTCTAGCCACCGTAATGAAGAAATAGCATTAGTTCCTTAATGAGAAGGAACAGAAGACACATATTTGAATAGACCTTAAATCCTTTCCAGTCCATTGTACAAGTCTTTATCACCAATTGTCTGTAGTTTTCATTGCAGAATAGGTGTTCCATCTCTACTTGTTTTTGTAAAATTGGAAGTGAAAAAATTCTGCACATTTCTGTAAGTACAGATAAATATTGGATAAAATATGCCTCTTTGATTAATAAAATCAACCTTCTAGCTCCCACCCTGGGCAAATCAGTTAGAAATTACCTTTTCATTGTGGCTCCTGAGATCTGTGCAGATAGAGCGTCATTCACTAGGTAAGTGAAGGTGCCAACTCTGTTTATTTATCCATTTACTTGTTTTCATCACATTGTCAGTGAGCTAAAGAATGCAGTATTTTGTTATGTTTTAAAGTACCCAGAAATACATAAAATTGATCAAAGTGTATGCAATTTTTTTATATCATAAAGAAGGTATTTAGGAACAGGGAGAAACTCAAAACAGTATATTCAATATTCAAACAGCAGTCCTATTTTAAAAGATTGAAAAAGGAGAAGCAAAAATAGTTAAATAACTTCCTCTTTCAAATATAGTAAATGAATTAAAAGGAAATAATAAGAAATCATAAATAACAAAGTGAAATACTGATACTTTTATTGTCTTGAAGCAAGAAGGCTTTTCTAAGAATATCAAAAGGGATACCATATGTAGGAGGTAGAAAATTACCATTAGCACATAAAGTTAGGTGATAACTTGTACAGGACACAGCACATTTAACAAGAATGGCATCCTTAATGCAAACGTTCTTACAACTCATTTAGAGAATATACCCCCCCCCAAAAAAAACAGGCAAAATCGTGAACAAGTATTGCACTAAAAAAGCACACTTGGTTGAGAAAACTTACAAAAATAAATATTCAAATACCTTAGTAATTGAAGAACGCAACTTAAAGCAGCAGTGAAATTCTGTTGAGGTACAACTAAATCAAATTAGCAAATACACCTGAAAAAGAACAGAGTCAGCATTGGCAAAGAAAGGACAATGGATTCTCAGACACTGCTAATGGCCTTGAATATTGGTCCATTTTTCCAAGAGTTATGTGGCACTGTGCACAAAATTAACATTTAAAGCTGCTTCTGGGCATTTGTTTTAAGGTACTCTTGTAGCTGCTAGGAGCTTAGTCAGTCTTGCTATGTCCAGGCAATTGAGTAATTGGGATTACCAGAAACATTTATATTATCATAAGAATAGCTTTTCTTCCCCTCAGGAACTAACAGTGATTTTTATTTTATATTTTTCCTTTCTCCATTACTATGGATTTATTTTAAGAAAATGACCTGGCATTTTTATGTGTAACAATCCAAAGCTTCCTATAGGTCTCACATTTGGAATCAGTTAATAGGTTATGATGCACGGCTATAAAACAGCCTTTGGAAGAGATGTTTCAACTTTCTCATAGTACATCATTATCGTAAAGTATATGCACAGGTTTTTGCACACATTGTCACATTCAGTTATATGTTATACAGAGAAAAATGGCTGTGAAATGTACAAGACAATTTTAGTTGGGGATATGTTTGAGTAGCATTAATTGGGTTCTTTCTGTCTACTTTTAAGTACTTTCTAACTTTTATAAATAAAAATGCTATTTCTGACAAATATGTATTAATATTATGTTGTATATAATGTGTATAATATAATGTTGTACTAATACACGTTTAAAGGTTAGTTTTAAAAAACAGACTAAAATTTTTTTCTGTACAATATGAACAAGTTTATATTTAATTTTGCCCATAGATTGAAATACAGCATAATTATTAAAGATTAATTTCTTTATATTTGTTCACATTTTTAATGTAAAATTAGGAATATGTGAAATAAAACAAGAACATTTTTCTTCAGAATTAAAGTGGAACAAAAGCTCAATGCAAAAGCCCATATTTTATCTGAAATCCATACAGCATTTCACTGTACCCACATTTATTTCAAAGTAGATACATAACCAACTTTGTGATGTTTTAGAAATGTTGCCAGATATCGGTTTCTAGAGTCACAAGATGAGAAATCTTGCTGGCATGATTTTTATCTTTTTATTACGAGAAGATCATTATATGGATTCCTGACCCTTAGAATTACTGACAATTGTATTGGGCTGTCCATTACATATTTACATGATTCCAGAGATTTGCTGAAAACATACAGCAGCAGAAACCAAGCAACATATTTCCAATGTGCTGACTATTTAAATGAAAATAAAGCAGATAAATTTCAAACAAGAAGAAGTCTCATTAGCCACAGCAACACATGATGATGGGTCTGCTTTAGCTCATTGTAGTTCTGTGATGCATATTGTGATAATGAACTGAAACACAGCCCTTAACTTAATTACAAGGCCTTTGGTGGAAAATAGCACTCTCGTGTCATTGGACAAGTTAAATTGACCTATTTAAAACACTTACAGTATTCATTAGACACCCCAGCATTATTCAGCCTTGACGACTTTGGACAGTATTGCATATAGCTTCATTTGGAAAAAGTAAAGATTTTTTATGACATTCTGTAAGGGAGAAACAAGAATATAAAACTCACAGAATACTCTGAACCATTTTTCTTTCTCACGATTTCTTGAACAATAATGTTTTTTATTTCTGCGTCTTGTTTTAAGTTTATATATGCCAGTTGGAATATATGTTTATATGAAACAGGTTATGATACACAACATTGCAGCCCTTCTTACTTTCTTCATTTTATTTCAAGCTATATGAATCACGCTATAGTTTGGATATGTATTCCTGCCCAAATCTCATGTTGAATTGTAATCTCCAGTGTTGGGGGTGGGGCCTGTTGGAAGGTGATTGCATCATGGGGGCCGATTTCTCACGGTTTAGCACCATTTCTCTTGGTGCTGTCCTTGCCATAGTGAATGAGTTCTTATGAGATCTAGTCCTTTAAAAGTATGTAGCCCCTCCCCGCCTCGCTCTCTTGCTCCTGCTTTTGCCCTGTGGCGTGCCTGCTCCTGCTTCACCTTCCGCCATGATTGTAAGCTTCCTGAGGGTTGCCCAGAAACAGTGCCAGTGTTACGCTTCCTGTAGAGCCTGCAGAACTGTCAGCCAGTTAAACCTCTTTTCTTTATAAATTACCCAGTCTCAGGCATTTCTTTATAGTAATGCAAGAATGGCTTAATACACATCATTTGCTTCTTAATTTCTTTTTGAAAAGATTTGTTGATGATATATTCAATTAACTACCTTTACGGATTCTTACCTGTTCTATTACTTTTCATTCTATTTTTTATTTGGGTTTGCAATCATATCATGTACCAGCAATGCCCAAAAATTCCTTGGAGATTTTTGAGGTTAACTTTGAGGCCAATTACAGTTTGGGATTTGTGTTTTACACTTAAAGAAAACATACTTTGAATCACTGGATACTACATGTACTTTGCTCAGAAATTGACTTGGATTTTACCTGTACTTAAATAACTTAAATATCCATTTCATTCTACTTTTAACAAAATGCTTTTTTTCACCTCTAATTTGAAAAATAATTCATATTCATTGGAAAATACTTCAAGTATTACAAGAACCTAGTTAGAAGAAAGCAATATGACTTAACAAGCTCCCTAAAAA
Organism: Trachypithecus francoisi; assembly: GCF_009764315.1. Lineage (NCBI taxonomy): Eukaryota > Metazoa > Chordata > Mammalia > Primates > Cercopithecidae > Trachypithecus > Trachypithecus francoisi. The sequence continues at coordinate 148,718,544 of NW_022681469.1, read as the reverse complement.
CAAATTGACATAATAATGTGTAAGTTTCAAATTGTTTACTATGAGATGTTCATAAACATGAGATCCTTTAAAATGGGATTATATTACTCAAATCATTTGGTATACTGCTGTTTTAATGTAACTACATGTTGTGGACACATCGTCTTAACAAATAAAATATAGACTTTTCTCATTATTTCAATTACTGAGTAATTTTCATTTGTGTGGATATATCTTGCTTATTTGTTTTAGGCCATAATTTAAATATTCAAGTCATTTCCAAATGTTGGCTTAGGCTCTAAGGAAATATATATTAAAATGTGTGTATGTATATATATAGAGAGAGAGCGTGCTATATATATAGTTATATGCATATATAAATATACATGTATATATAATTATATACATCTATGCATACATGTTATATATAATTGTATACATATATGTTATAAATAGTTATATACATATATGTATGTTATATACATGAATATATTAGTTACATATACATCTATGTAACATGTTACATATAGTTATACACATACATATATAGTTATATACATACATCTACATATGTATATTTGTATATATGTATACATACATATTATATATACTTATGAGTAACTATTATAACATGTATACATATATGTACATAATTATATATATACATGTATATAACTACATATATATGTATAGTTATATATGTATATAACTATATTTATATTTCCTTAGAGCCTAAGCCAAAATTTGGAAATGACTTGAATACATGTATATAACTGTATATTGTGATGTATATAATTATATATGACATATATACATATATAACTGTATATCTGTATATAAAACAATATAGTTATATGCATATATACAACATATATAACTGTATATTATATATACATATATAACTATATCCATATAACTATATACATATATAACTTTATATATAACTATAACATATACAGTTATATACATGTATATAACTATAGTTTTTACAGTTTAGCACCATTTTATAGTATAGTTGAGCATATATAAATGTATAGTTTAGAATACATTTATATATACATGTATATAACTATGTATATATACATGTATATAACTATGTTTATATACAGTAAATATAGTATATAACATATATAACTATATATGTGTGTATGTATTTGTATATATATGCATATATAAATCTTCTCTGTCTCTAGCTCTTTTTCTCTCTGTTTCCCACTCTCCAGACACACATATGATGAAAGGAATATCACCCAAGATCAGAAAGAACACAAGTAGTAATGGCTTACCCTGCAGTAGCCAGGGTAGTGATGGGTAAGGGAGCAGAGACTGAGATTTACTATTCACATAGGCTTACAGAAAAAAGACTCATACCTTCTGCAAAAAACAAGAAAGAATGATAACTGAATATAACTTAGAACAAATGAGTGCATTTAAAAATAAAAAGTAATGAATTACCCCGATGGCTGGAAGATTCACCTCAAACTATGAACATCTAAAAGATGTAGGGTTATCTTTTAAAATGATGGCTACAATCCCAGTACTTGACTGTGCAATGAAAATTATTGGCATAATTATATATCTTAAATTCAGCTTCTTTGGGTTGAACCTATTAGAAAAATATTGAAGAATTAAATAATTTACACAACAGAATGTACTCATTACAATTATTCATAATTGAAATTACTCATGTATAATTAAAGCAGAAATTCTGATGATTGATATTGGTGAAGAAGTAGGTATAGAAATATTTTTTTTAAACCAGATGCTTCTTAAAATCAGTGTTAGTTCATAGTACTAAGTGTAAAGACTAATAATGGAAAACAAAATAACAAGACTTTTAAGGAACAAAATTCGTGGAAAGAGAGCAGGACTATGTTGAAAAAATTAATTCTATGATATTAAACAAGGTGAGAGAAAAATATTAGACGTTTACATGGAGCTTATGGTAATATAAACAGAAGATAAAGTAAACTTAGGTAAAGAAAGAGAAATGCAGCTGTTTGTTATATAAACTTTCCAGAGTGTCTACTCCACTCTGGTGGATTCAACTGTTGATTAAGGATTAAACAGTGAGCAAAACAAAGTATTTTCCCCTAAGAGTTTACAACACGGTGAGGGAGACCCCCAAGAAGCATATATTACATAATGCCTCAAGTGAAGACAAGGGCTGTTGATAAAACAAAGTCAGCCCCAGGGGTGGGGAGATCCTCGGGGCAGCAGGCGAGGAGACCGCTCCTTTGTACAGAAGGGTCAGAAGTTCTCTGCTGAAGTGACATTTGAGTAGAGGTCTTGAGGAAGTGAGGGTCTTGCTGACAGAGTCTATGGTAAATGCAAGAACCCTGGGGCGAGGTGATGCTTGCTGTGTCTGAGGCGTGGCTGGAAGCCCAGTGGCTAAAGAGGAGTAGCCAGTGGGATGAAGAACGGGAGATGAGATCAGAGAGGCTGCGGCAACGGATACCACTTCTGATGGCTCTCAGACATCAGTTCCTTTGCCTGACAGTGATTCCTAACTTCAGCTGCACATTGGAATCATCTGGGGGAGTTTGTAAAACTATGGATGCTTTTGTCTTCTTCTCAAGGATGGGTCTTGGGTATGGCCTGAGCATTGAGAATTATTTTTGTTTCCCCAGGTGATTATAATTTGCCGCCAAGATTAAGACCACTAGTTGAGAGGGAAGGAAAATGAGAGAGATCTGACAAAGGGAAGCCAGGTGAAATAAGAGGCAAATCAAAGGAGAGTGATTTCTGAAGGACAGGTGAGGACTGGGTTTTGAAAGGAAGAGGGGTTAGCTGTGTCAAATGCTGCCTGTCTTAGATCCAGCTGGATGAAAGCTGATTTGATCACTGGAGCGGACAATGTGGTGATCATTAGTGATTCTGGTAAGAGCTGTTTAAGTGGTAAGAATGAAATCCTGATTGTTGTGGGTTCAAGAGAAAACATAGGGGCAGAGAAGGCGAGCATGCTAAGTATATACTATCTTTTCAAAGACGTTTCTGTGGAGCTGAACAGAATAATTTCCCATTGCTGAAGCAGAATGTTTGCTTGTGAATGCTTCTTTAAGACGTACCATGTTTTCAATAATAAGAATGCAGTAGGCAGAAAAATCTGATTGTAAACCTGAGTTAATAATTGTAAATTACTTTAGAACCTTTCCTGGCTCACAGTAAATGTTTCACACATATTTGTCAAGTGAATAAATTATTCAAGAGAATGGGTAAGGAGGGGGAAATTCCAAGGGAAAAAATCATTGAGTAGCTTAAAAGATGTGACCCAACTCAGTGTTGGCAAACTGTCTTCAGATGGGTGCTCAGAGTTTTCCTTTTTAACAGAGTCTTAGTTATGTTACATTTAGTGGTAGGACTATAAAGACGCTTTCTTCAGAATTTTAAAATCTAAGTGAAATAAAAAGCAAAATCATCAGCTGGAATACGGGGGTGGAGTTTTGGGGTTCTGAGAGCATGGAGAAAACATGAAATAGTTTTAAACTCTAAGACAGTGAATTGATTTGGATAATTCAGTAGGATTCCCAGGAGGCAGTGAGGACCCATTGGAGGATTTTGTCAGGAGTCAATGTGAAACCATCCAGCAAGGTTGTGTGTCTCTCTCCAAAGGCATTGGTTTGCCTCTCTCCATAGTTGTTGGTTTGCATGTTTTATTTTTATTTTAAAAATACAGTAACATATAGAGCTCTCCCTAATTTCATTTTAATAAACTGTATAACTTTCTATTGTGTGAGTATATTAAAATTTATTCCACCTGCGTCAAATGGTAGATATTTGTACTGTTTCAGTATTCTGGCATTAAAAAGAATGCCAGACTAATAACTTGACTTGTGTCATTTTACATTTTGCCAGTTTTTATTTGGGAGCATGCTGGGTCAAAGGATAAATGCATCTGTTACTTTCCTAGTTGCTTTTTACTTGATATTTGTACAATATCAAAGCATGAAACACTGTCCTAGAAAATCATTTAAAAAAAGAGACAAATACTTCCAAAAATTTATGATAATCAACCTCACATAGGCTCTCAACACTACTCAGCAAGCCTACTAGTTTTCTCTGCCTCTCTCCTCTCTTCGCACCTACTATGCCCAACCCTTACATGACCCCTCATGCTCATGGAGGGACCACGGCCTATTCTCCTGATTCATGGGGAGAATCTGAGCCTGCAGATGGAGACTGTCTGCTGCTGCATCTCCAAATGCACCTGCATCTGCACACTTCTCTTCGTGGCTGTTCTATAACAGGGGAGGTACATCGCCTTCAAATAAAGTCCAGTTGTGCTCCATTCTGCTTTATGAGAAACCACTCATTATCAATAACCAATTCTCTCTATAATCTCTAGTAAACTTATTTTTCAATTGAATCATTCATCAGCATCTAAATTCTTAGTTTTTCACATCTGAAAAATGATCTCCGTTAACTTCCCTTAATTTCCGTGATACCATATTCCTACTGTGTTTATATTTCTTCTCTTCTAGTCCTTTTAGTACTATTTTTCATATTCCTTCTCTTCTAGCTCTTTTAGTACTAGTTTTCATATTCCTTCTCTTCTAGCTCTTTTAGTACTATTTTAAGGTTTCTCTTCGTCTAGTAGACCATTATATATTAGAGTTTCTCAAGGCTGAGTCACCACTTATCTTCTCTTTTCATTCTTTGTCTCCCTAGGCCAATTCATCTATATCCACAGCCTCTCTTATTCCCTAAGCACTGATGATACCTGAACCTAAATATTCATGTTTCTGGCTCAGAGGTCCTTCTCCTCACTCCTGACACTCTTATTGACTTCTTAGGACACAGTCCAAATCCTGCCCCCGTTCTTCTACTTCCCAGTAGCTAAGAATAATTTTTATGTTGTAAAGAGTATCCATATGCATAATAAATAAGTAAATAAATAAATAAATAGAAAAATATGCAATAGTGACAATTCATGGCATGCATAGCCCCAAATATTTATTTACTACCTGGCTTTTAAGAATTTGCTAAACCCTGTTTTAGATGACTCAAACTCTCATAAAAATCAGTACATTAAGGCTGGATTCATAGTCTAGATCCTCCACCTTCCTACAGCATATTTCCACATGAATGACATCAGTATTATTCATGGATATAAATCTCAAACCTAGTGCTTATACCTGCACACCTCACTCTCCATTACCTCCTATATCCTATCTATCATCATGCTTTATATTTTAAATAATTCTTTAATACATCTACCAGTATTTATTTCAATGTCATCATCCTTTACACATTTACATCTCTAGCGTTCTCATAGCCCCTGCTCACCCCATCTTCGTCTGCCCTTTATGGTCCTTCTAGGAACACCTTTCCTCCACAAATTGCTGATCATTTAACCCTTCTTTAATACTTCTCAGTGGATTTCAATTGATTACAGGACCAAGAAGTGGTCATGATCCAGTTCTCCAGGCTTAACCCCCACCTGCCTGCCCCTCCCGTCTCAGGCTGGCCTCACCTGTTTTCTTTCCCCAGCTTCATCAGGTTATTTCGCTCCAAACACAGGGCATTTCTGTAATGATTCAATTCGCTGTGGTTGGAAACTTTCACCAGTAATGTTCCTCTTTGTTTATTTAATTCCTCCTACTCATCACCTAGATTGCACCTAAACGTCATTTCTTCGAAGACTTTCCTGACATTCTATTTAGGTCATGTTCATTTACAAAGTTCTTCTTCAATATTCCCATATGTGAATCTGGGCTAACATACCTTCCCTCTTGATGTGATGAAGTTTATGAGGGTACATATGTCTGTTTGCTTACCATTGTGTTCCCTGAACTTAGCACTGTGCCTGATAACCATAGTACTGAAAATAAACATGTCATCAATGAATGGATTGAGTCTCTGACAAAAATTTATTATAGAAAATCAGTTGAGAAATAATAATGCAATAAGTAATTATGTACAATGGACTAATGATTTTTTAAAAAACACAATTAGGTATTTGTCTCATACCATCATTCAAAATAAATCCAGGAGGGTAAGATAGTTCATACAAAGTAAAGTACTAGGAGGCAATGTGTTTGTGGATTATTTTCTAAGCATGATCGATCCCAGAGGCTGAAAGCAAAAAAGAAATAATGAAAATATTTGACTGCATTAAAAATTTCAGAAAACCACACACAAGCCCTGTATTAGTCTGTTTCCATGCTGCTGATAAACACATACCCAAGACTGGGCAATTTACAAAAGAAAGAGATTTAATTGGACTCACAGTTCTACCACATGGCTGGGGAGGCATCACAATCATGGCAGAAGGCAAGGAGGAGCATGTCACATCTTATGCAGATGGTGGCAGGCAAAGAGAGAGCTCGTGCAGGGAAAGTCCTATTTTTAAAACCATCAGATCTCGAGAGACCCATTCACTATTACAAGAATAGTTTGGGAAAGACCTGCCCCCATGATTCAATCATCTCTCATTGGGTTCCTTCACAACATGTGGAAATTATGGGAACAAAAGCATGAGATTTGGGTGGAGACACAGAGAGTCATACCTTATCAACCACATACAAACTTCTGCATAGAAAAGATGAGTAAAATGCAAATTTAAAAACGATTTATATTACAGGATATTAATAGTCTTTAAACATGTAGAACTCACTCCATTGCCTTATTTGTTACAGGATTTCAGGTAAAATCCTAGAAAATATAGATTACTGTGTTTACCTATGTGGTTTTATACCTCTATAACTTTCACTTGGAACTCATTTTATATTAAATTTATCAATGAATTTTTAAGAATCAATTTAGACTGATAACCCAGTAGTAATCATGAATGTGGGGAGGGATTTAGAAGTTAATTTCTCAGCTCCTTCTGAAATGCATTATTTTTTCTGAGATTGTATGAACTGCAGATGGAAGCAGAAAAATTCACTCTATTCAATGGATAATATTCAACTGAGACTTCTTAAATGAATAGAGTGCTTTGAGAAACACCCAGTGAGGCCTGCCTGTTCTGTTTCCCAAGAGACCATTCTTTTCCTACAGAGAAATGATCCCATCTTTTGAACCATGGATCATTAAATTTTCTGTGTTCTGTATCTTAAATTCGCTAAAGACTTTTTTCTTTGCCCTCCTGTGTATAAGTGATTCTAGATTAACTGGTTGAAAAGTTAAAGCTCCACTCATTCTTTTAAACATTTTCCATGGAATGTAAGCTTTCATTGACTGTTCGGTATTCCATAGCTAAACAAATGTTGATTTAAACATAAAATAATTGTATTATGAGGATGATGAAATACATAAAATATTCTATTCCTTTTACATAAATAGGAGTAGATTTAGGATTAAGATACATTTTGAGGATAGATTTTTATTCCCCAATAGTCATACTTTTAAAAGGAATCATAATGGCTATATTTATTTTTCAGTAACCAGTGTTTAAATGTTTTTATAACTATATTTATTTTTAGCATTTTATTTTTCTACAATTTTTAGATCAAAGCAAAACTAAAGGTAGTAGCAAGTAACACAGGGGAATGCATGAGCATTGAAACAAATTTCATGGACTGTTGTTACCCAAATGTCATGTTATATTGGAATTTTGGATATTTATGTTCAGCTTTCTTAAAGCTATAATTATTTAGTATAACATATGCCCTCTTCAGTTAAGTCCATGTTTTGTTAACCAGATTAAATCTAGGGCACATGTTATAGAAGTCGAAACCTATCATCACTTTATTAAATTTATATTTTAACTGATAATCTGAAAACCAGGGAACTGAATAAAATAGCCCAGGACAGGTAGATAGATAAATCAGATTCAGCACAAAATTATTAAGCATATTAGGAAAAAATTTAACTTATTGAATAGTTCAGGAGAATAATCTTCTCATCATATTTCTTTCTTATACTAAAATAAAAGCTTTATGTTCATTAAGGAATCCTCCCTCACAAAAAAAAATTTACAGGAAAATGGCTCCTATTATTGTATAATTTAAAATATGGTATTACAATGGATTTTGTGTTGTCGTGAATTCATAGCACAGTTCATTGCGCTGGGGGAAACTTGGTTGAGGGCTTGAGGTAGTAGTATTTTGGTTTCACCAACCCAGTTTGTAGAATGAGAAGCTTAAACTACAGCATGGGCCGGGCGCGGTGGCTCAAGCCTGTAATCCCAGCACTTTGGGAGGCCGAGACGGGCGGATCACGAGGTCAGGAGATCGAGACCATCCTGGCGAACACTGTGAAACCCCGTCTCTACTAAAAATACAAAAAACTAGCCGGGCGAGGTGGCGGGCGCCTGTAGTCCCAGCTACTCGGGAGGCTGAGGCAGGAGAATGGCGTAAACCCGGGAGGCGGAGCTTGCAGTGAGCTGAGATCCGGCCACTGCACTCCAGCCTGGGCGACAGAGCGAGACTCCGCCTCAAAAACAAACAAACAAACAAACAAACAAACAAAAAAAAACTACAGCATGGTCTGCTCTCAGTGATCTCTTCTCATTCAGCCTTAAGTTAGCAACCCCCTTTCCATATTTAAATACTTAGGCCAGGAATCTGTCTGTCCACATTTAAACAATAGAGATGATGATTTTATATCATTCGATCTAATGAGAATGCAGACAACGGGAGAATTTCTTAATTTACTGTCTTCATAGATATAAATATATCTATTTGACATATTAACATAGAATCCTGAAATTTTCCTTGAATTCCCTTGTCTTTTCAAATGATTGATTTCATAAATTGACTACAAAATTTGAGGTGGAAAGGACTTTTAAATATACATAAGCCAAATTCTCTAGTTCTATACCTGAGGCAGTATTGCTATGAAAAATAGTGAAATTTTCTTGAACATAGTAAACATAGTAAATTTTTCTTGAACATAGTAAACACTCAATAGTTTACAAAATGCTTTGCATAAAACATCTCCTTTAATTTTCTTTAAAACCCTATGATCCCAGCTCACTCCAACCTCCGACTCTGGTTCAAGCAATTCTCTGCCTCAGCCTCCTGAGTAGCTGGGACTACGGGCGCCCGTCACTATGCCTGGCTCATTTTTGTACTTTTAGTGAAGACGGGGTTTCATCATGTTAGCCAGGCTGCTCTCAAACTCCTGACCTCAAGTGATCCACCAACATCTGCCTCCCAAAGTTATGGGATTACAGGCATGAGCCACCGTACCCGGTGTAAAATTCCGCTTTATTCAGCTTCTTTGTTCATACTCATAACTGCTGAACCATAATACCACCATTTGAAAACCTAATGAGACAGCTTTCTAATCTTAACCTCATTTCCTAGATGAAAAAACTAAAGCCAAGAGAGGTATGCTCTTACCCCAGGTCACATTTCATACTCTATTCCAACTCTTTTCACAGGTGGGTCTAAAAAAGCTTTAAATGTCAGAGCAGTGTTCTTTGTCACAGATACATTCTTAAATCAATCTTCTGTTTATTATTTCAATGACACTAGATGATAGTATCTTAATTATATGCCATTTTGTGGATCCCATTTGCTAATTGGGGCTTTTTAATGTTACTAGTATTTTAAGTAAATGCAACAATGTAAACAGGTTTAAAAGATATAAAATGAATGTAATTATTCATAAAACTGTGAACTCCATATGTAGGGCAAGCATTGAGTTTACTTTGATTTCATAGCTGTAGCTTGGCAAATACCCAGTTTCTTTATCTCTTCAATTGAAAGGGTTTTTTTATTTTTATTTTTATTTTTATTTATTTATTTTCCTCTCTCTCTCTCTCTCTTAAGGCTAGATCCTCAAATGTGTTGGGAAAATGTGTTGTAACAGTTCCAAGCTTCTAATTCATGACTTTAGGTAATTCTTTCAAATGATTAAAAAGTGTTATTTCACAAAAGACTCAACAAATTTCAGTTCATGGTTAGGTTTAACTGGATCAGATTCCAATTCCTGATTTAGATTTTTAGTCATAGCAATTCTGTGGGTAGAATGGCTTAGTCCTGATGGATTAGTTCAGATTCTAACTAAGGGCATTTCCTTAATTTGATTTCAGCAGTAAGTGCTCAATTATGAAACTAGATCAATGACCCTCCCAAATCCACCCATTAAACATAAAAACAAATAAAAAACAGAGACTGCCGCATAACAGGAGAGGAATAGCATGACTGTTATGAGACACACGAATGCCAGCAAACCTAATGGCCTAGAAAATTCACAATGCAAGAGTAATCCTTTACCTTTGGTGCCCTGTGGAATATTTACGTTTTGTTCTCATATTTTAAACTTTTTAAATTGTGAAATATAACTGGCATACTGAAAAGTCCGTTAAATATAAATGGGTAACATCAGTACTCATTATAAGTGGAATATTGGTGTAATCTTTACCTAGGTCAAAATGAAAACACAGCCAGCCAGAAAAAGGTCTCAGTATTCCCCTGCATAATTGCAATCCCTTCCAATCTCACTAAAAATTTACCCTTAGTATAAATATTATGGTAACATTTCCTTGCTTTTAAGTATACTTTTATCATCAAAATATGAATCCATAAGCAATGTATTTCAGTTTTTCCCACTTGTGGGACTTTATAGAAATTGAATTGTACAACACAAGTGACTGGCTACAAAAACCTGTGAAGTTTCTTGTTGTCATTGTGTATTTTATTTGCATGACACTGAATGAAAATATTACATGTTATTTATACATATTACTGTTAATAGACATTTGTGCTGTCAAGAATATTCTTGAATATATTTCTTGGTGCATACTGGCCTTGATTTCTGTTGGATGTATTCCTGTAGATTTGTTGAGTCATGGAAAATATATCTGTTTAACATATTAGATACTGTTTAACAAATGATTTTATAATATAGTACCAAATTATAGCCTCACTAGCAGAGGGATAGTTTCTCTCCTTCCACACCATTGCAAAACCATTCCCTTATCAATCCTGTTAATGTTAGACATTCTGGTGGAGTGGATGTCTACCAGTGATATCTCATTGCAGCTTTACTTTGCCCATCACTGGCTAGAAATGAAATTGAGTATCATTTCATGTATTTTATTGGCCTTTATGTATATTCTCTTTTGTGACATGACTGCTGAAGTCTCTCTTTTTTTTTTTAATTAGGTTGCCTGATTTCTAATTAATTTGTCAGTTTTTATGCCTTCCAGTATGGGCCACTTGACAATTTTTGTTCTGCATTTCAAATATCTTCTTCCACTCTATAAATTCATCTTCACTTTCTGAATTGTGTCCTTTGGCAAAGAGTTTCTTTTCTTAATTAAAAAAAGATAGCTTTTCGGGTAAAAGTAGCTTTTGGTTACATGAATGAATTATATAATGGTGAATTCTGAGATGTTATTGCGTCTGTCACCTGAGTAGTGTACGTTGTGCCTAATATGTAGTTTTAATCCCACATCTGTCTCCCATCCTGCCCCTTTTGAGATGCTATATTAGTCCATTCTAAAATGGTATAAAGAAATACCTGAGACTGGGTAATTTATAAAGAAAAAAGATTTAATTGGCTTAGAGTTCTGTAGGCTGTACAGGAAGCGTGGCAGCATCTGCTTCCAGGGAGGCCTTAGGAAGAATTCACTCATGGCATAAGGCAAAGCAGGAGCAGGAATCTTCACATGGCTGAAAGAAAAGGAAAAGAGAGACGGGAAGTACTACACCCTTTTGAAACAACTAGATCTTGTGATAATTCAGTCACTATCATGAGAACAGCACTGAGGAGATGGTGCTAAACCATTCATGAGAACTCTGCCCCCATTATCCAATCACCTCTCATCAGGCCCCACCTCCAACACTGGGATTACAATTTGAGATTTGGGTGGGGACACAGATCCAAACCATATCAATCTCCAAAGTCCATTTTATTGTTCTGTATGCCTTTGCATATGCATAGCTTAGCTAGCTCCCACTTACAAGTGAGAACATATTGTACTTGGTTTTCCATTCCCGAGTTACCTCACTTAGAATAATGGCCTCCAGTTCCGTCCAAGTTGATGCAAAAGACATTATTTTATTACTTTTTATGGTTGAGTAGTATTTCACAGTATACATGTACTACATTTTCTTTATTCACTTATTGGTCAATGGGCAATTAGGTTCATCACTTATCTTTGCAACTGTGAATTAGGTTGCAATAAACATGCATGTGCAAGTATCTTTTTTGTATAATGACTTCTTTTCCTTTGAATAAAGACAGTAGTGAGATTGCTGGATTGAATGGTAGATCTACTTTTAGTTCTTTAAGGAATCATCATACTGTTTTCCGTAAAGGTTGTACTAATTTACATTACCAACAGTAGAGTAAAAGCATTCCTTTTTCATAATATCGGTGCCAACATGTATTGTTTTTTGCCTTTTTTAATAATGAGCCTTTCTTGCAGGAGTAGGGTGATGTCTCACTGTGCTTTTAATTTGCATTTCCCAAATGATTAGTGATGTTGAGCATTTCTATCATATGTTTGGTGACATTTGTATATCTTCTTTTGAATAATATCTCTTTATGTCATTTGCCCACTTTTTGATGGGATTACTATTTTCTGGCTGATTTCTTTGTGCTTCTTGTAGATTCTGGATAGTCATCCTTTGTCAGATGCATAATTTGTAAATATTTGCTCCCATTCTGTGGGTTATCTGTTTACTCTGATGATTATTTCTTTTGTACTAAAGAAGCCTTTTATTTTAATCAGGTTGCATTTACTTACTTTTGTTTTTGTTGCACTTGCTTTTTGAGTTTTAGTCACAAATTCTTTGCCTAGGCCAACATCCAGGACAGTTATTTTCAAGGTTATCTTCTAGAATTTTTATGGTTTCAGGTCTTAAACTCTTTCATCCATCTTGAGTTGATTTTTGTATAACGTGAGAGACAGGGATCTAGTTTCATTCTTCTGCATGTGGCTAGCCAGTTTTTCCAGCACCATTTATTAAATAGAGTGTCCTTTCCCCACTGTATATTTTTGTATCCTTTGTCAAATATCAGTTAGTTGTACGCATTTAAGTATTTGGTTTTATTTCTGGGTTCTCTATTCTGTTCCATTGCTCTTTGTATCTACTTTTATACCATTACTATGCTGTTTTGATAACAATGGCCTTGTAGTATAACTTAAGGTCTTGTAATGTGATGCCTCCAGATTTGTTCATTCTGTTTAGGATTGCTTTGGCTATTCAGGCTCTTGTTTGGTTCCATATGAATTTTAGATTTTTTTTTCTAATTCTGTGAAAAATAATTTTGATATTTTAATGGAAATTGTATTGAATCTATAGATTGCTTTGTGCAGTATGATCATTTTTACAATGTTGGTTCCTGCAAGCCATTAGTATGGGATGTTTTTCTGTTTGTTGTCATCTGCGATTTCTTTCAGCAGTGATTTGTAGTCCTTGTTAAGGACTTCTACCTCCTTGGTTACGTATATTGCTGGGTATTTTATTTTATTTTTCGCAGTTGTTGTAAAAGGGATTGAATTCTTGATTTGATTCTCAACTTGGTCATTGGTGTATAGCAATGCTACTGATTTGTGTACATTGAATTTGAAACTTGAGTATTTACTGAATTATTGATCAAATCTAGGAGTCTTTTGGATGAATCTTTAGGATTTTCTAGGTATATGATCCTATGATCAACAAACAGTAATAGTTTGACTTCCACTTTTCCAATCTAAATGCCCTTTTTTTTTCTTTCTCTTGCCTGATTGCTCTAGCTAGGACTTCCGGTACTATATTAAACTGAAATGATGAAAATGGGCATCCTTGTCTTGTTCCATTTCTCTGAGGAAATGCTTTCAACTTTTCCCTGTTTTGTATGATGTTGGCTGTGGGTTTGTCATATATGGCTTTTATTAATTTGAAGTAAACCCCTTCTATGTCTAGTTTGTTGAGAGTTTTTATCATAAGGAGATGCTGGATATTATCACATGCTTTTTCACATCCATTGAGATGATCATATGTTTTTTGTTGTTAATTCTGTTTATGTGATGTATCACATTAATTCACTTGCATATGTCAAGCCATTCCTGCACCCCTGGAAAAAAACCCACTTCATCATGATATATTATGTTTCTGATACACTGTTGGATTCAACTAGCTAGTATTTTGCTGAGAATTTTTGCATCTATGTTCATCAGGGATATTGGGCTGTAGTTTTATTTTTATGTTATGTCGTTTCCTGGTTTTGGCATCAAGATGATATTGGCTTCATAGAATGATTTATAGAGTCTCTCTTTCTTAATATTTTGGAATAATTTCATTAGGATTGACACCAATTCTTATTTGCGTGTCTGACAGAGCTCAGCTGTGAACCCATCTGTTCCTGGGATTTTTGTTGTTGTTGTTGACAACTTATTTATTTATTTTTATTACTGATTCAATGTTGCTGCTTTTTGTTGGTCTGTTCAGGGTTTCTATTTCTTCCTGATCTAATCTAGGAGAGCTGTATGTTTCTAGGAATTTATCTATTTCTTCTAGGTTTTCTGGTTTGTGTTTCAAACTAGTAGTCTCAAATGATCTTTTGTATTTATGTGGTGTTGGTTGTAAAGTCTCTAGTTTCATTTATAATTGAGTTTATTTGTATATTCTCTCTTCTTTCTTGGTTAATCTGGCTAATGGTTTATCAATCTTTTTTATCTTTTCAAAGAACCAGTTTTTGTTTCATTGATCTTTTGTATTTTTTTTGGTTTCAATTTCATTTAATTCTGCTCTGATATTTCTTATTTCTTTCCTTCTGCTAGATTTGGGTTTAGTGTGTTCTTACTTCTCTAGTTCCTTGAAGTTTGGCAGTAGGTTGTCAATTTGTGATCTTTCAGACTTTTTGATGTGTGCACTTAGTTCTATAAAATTTCCTCTTGGCACTGCTTTTGCTGTATCCCAGAGGTTTTGATTACTTGTGTCACTATTATCATTCATTTGAAAGAACTTTTGAATTTCCACCTTGATTTCATTGTGAAACCACAAATCATCAAGGAGCAGATTGTTTAATTTTCGTGTATTTTTATAGTTTTGAGGGTTCCTTTTGGGGTTGATTTCTAGTTTTATTCCACTCTTGCGTGGAAGGCACTTGATATGAGTTTAATTTTTTAAAGTTTATTGAGATTTGTTTTGTGACCTATCATATAGTCTGTCTTGGAGAATGTTCCATGTTCTGATGAGAAGAATGTATATTCTGCAGTTCTTGGGTAGAATGTTCTGTAACTATCTGTTAGGTCCATTTGTTCTGGAATGTAGTTGAAGCCCATTATTTCTTTGCTCACTTTCTGTCTTGATGATCTGTCTAGTGCTGTTGGTGGAGTATTGAAATACCCCACTATTATTATGATGTTATCCATCTTACTTCTTGATTTAGCAGTAATTGTTCATGAAACTGGGAGCTCCAAAGTTCGGTGCATACATATTTAGGATTATGATATCTTCTTGTTGGATTTATCCTTTTATCATTATATAACTACCTTCTTTGTCTTGTTTTACTGTTGTTGCTTTAAAGTTTGTTTTATCTGATATAAGAAGAGGTACTCCTGCTCACTTTTGGTTTCCATTTGTGTGGATCTTTCTCCAGCCTTTTACCTTGAGTTTATAGGAATACTTACAAGTTAGTTGAGTCTTTTGAAGACAGCAGATATTTGGTTTGTGATTCTTTATCCATTCTGTCAGTCTACACCTTTTAAGTGGAGCATTTAGGTCATTTATATTTAACATTAATATTGACATGTGAGATATTGTTCCATGTATCATGTTAAATATTACCTAGACACTTTTTTTATTGTGTCATTATTTTATAGGCATTGTGAGTTTTATGCTTTCAAGAGATTCCATTTTTGTGTATATCAAGCTTTTGTTTCAAGATTTAGAACTCCTTTTAGCATTCATTGTGGGAATGACCTGGTAATAAACTTCCTCAGCATTTTTTCATTTGAAAATGACTTTATATCTCCTTTGTTTATGATATGTGGTTTTGCTGGCTACAAAATTCCTGGCTGACAGTTATTCTGTCTAAGGAAGCTAACAATAGGACTTATCCCTTCTGGCTTGTAAGGTTTCTGCTGAGAAGTCTGCTGTTAGTCTCTGATATGTTTTACTTTACAGGTTACTTGATGCTTTTGTCTCATGGCTTTTAGATTTATTTCCTTCATGTTGACTTTTGATAGCCTGTTGACTGTATGTGTTGGTGATGATCTTTTTCTAATGAGTCTCACAGGAGTTCTTTGAGTTTCTTATATTTGAATATCTAAATCTCTAGCAAGGTCAGGGAAGTTTTCCTCAATTATTCTCTCAAATAAGTTTTCCAAACTTTTTGCTTTTTCTTCTCTCTCAGTAACACCAATTAATTTTAGGTATAACCATTTTACATAATCTCACATTTCTTGGAAACTTTGCTCATTTCTTTTGATTCTTTTTCTTTTGATTTTTGTCTGATTGGGTTAACTCAAAAGCCTTGTCTTCTAGCTCAGAAATTCTTTCTTCCACTTGTTCTCGTTTATTGTTGAAACCTTCCACTGCATTTTACAATTTCCTATGTCTTTCATTTCTGGAATTTCTGATTGGTTTTGCTTTAAGATAGCTATCTCCTTTGCAAATTTTTCATTCATATCTTGAATTTTTAAAAAATTATGTAGGTTTTCACCTTCCTCTGGTATCCCCTTGAGTAGCTTAACAATCAACCTTAAAAATTCTTTATTTGGTATTTCAAATATTTCATTTTGGTTTGTATTTATTGCTGGAGGGCTAGTGTAATCTTTTGGGATTGTTAAAGAACTCTGTCCTGTCATATTACTAAAATTATTTTTTCTGGTTTCTTCTTACTTGTGTAGACTATTTCTTCTAATTAGTCTGAATGTATTTTTTATTTAATTGTGGGTTTTTAAAATTTTCATGTTTCCCTCCCTAAGAATGTGACTTTCATATTTATAGTTTATTGTCACCTAATTTGGCTCTTGGTTCCTTCAGGGGTGAAGACTATGAGTTCGTTGGTTATGGAGTTTTTGTATGATGGATGATGGTTGTAGTAACAATGTGCTCAGTGTATGAACAAGTTCACTGTTTTCTATAGGGTTGCAATGGCAGAAATCTCTTGAAGCTTAACTCATTCCCCTATTTTGTGTACTTATTCATTTATTTACTTGTTATCCAGTATTTTATTTACTGGGTTGAATATTTCAGGCCAACAAGGGGGATGTCCATGAGTAAAAACTGGCTATGGCTAAAGCAGATGGGTAAATGCAATACCCAATGGTGGGCAGAGATCCCAGCCTTGACAGAGGTGGCTGGGGAAGCTCTCAGTAAAATGCACTGAGGTCTTTTCAGAGGGAAGGACTGGATCCACCTCAGCTTCCTTACCAGGGCAGCAGAAAAGCTATCCACCACCCAGACACACTCCTCACCCGGTGTTCTTGCTATTCAGATTAGACAGGCACATATTTTTATCTGCAGGAATGTTGATGTTCTGAGTAGAGAAGAATTGTAACTCTACCTCTCATGCAAAGCAACTTGCATTTGGAGGTTTCTCCTCCTGTGGGGATGATGTCACCCTGAAGTGTTCCAGAAAGGCTGTCTCTAAGTGTACCCATGCTGAGCTCTTGGAAAAAGCTACAACTGTGTCCACAGGGATGGATAAGGGAGAAAAAAGTTTCCTTCTCCAAGACCCTTCACAAGCACCAGGACTGCCTGAGTGTTGGGGTAGAGCACCTGGGCTGCAGACATTCCCCACTGAGCCTAGTACTCCAACTATGCCTTTCTTGAAATAAACTTCCCACCAGGAGAAATATTTGGGACTCAAGTCCTGCTGTTTGGATTATTTTGTCCCAGAGATGTTCCCTTGATGTGGTACCCTCCCCATTCCTCTAGGAGTGGGAATCCCTGAGAGCCCTAATACTGTGAATGACATTGCTTGTCTGAGTCTAGCTACCCAGTGAAGTTGCCACACTCCAGGCTAGTCCTGGAGAATGTCTACGAGGGATCTGGTAATGTACCTGTTCTTAATCTCCCCCAGCAAGTGGTACCAGCGCCAGTCCTAATGGTGGTGGCTGGGGAGTGGCAGAGACTTTGAGACTCCTTGGTTATAGGTAGCCTTAGTGTGCTGGCTTTCTCAGTTGTGGGTTGTAGTGGTGATGAACTGGTCATGTGGACAGACTCAGGGTCTCCTGGTTAGCCAGGGTGATGCAGGCAATGGTGATAGCAGAAGTTGCACACGAGTTTTCTTCTTTCTGGGCACAGTGTTATTCTACTTGAAGATGCTGTAATGGAGTACATAGTCCATTTGGTTGGCTGGTTGGCCTCCAGCTAGAAGGTGGCACTTACAAAAGAACATAAGCTACAATGGTAGTTATGGGATTTCTGCTTGCCTTATGTTACCCTGGGGAGGCACTCTGGTTTCTCAGGTGATGAGCAGGGCTATAAAGCTCCCAAAAGATTCTATCCTTTGTGTTAAGCTACCATGGTGGTTAGAGGGGCAAAGCCAGATGGGGGCTGGGTCAGGCAGGTTTGTGTCCTGGCTCTCTGCCTGTGGGGTAATCAGCAACTCCTATGGGAGTCACAAGGCAGTTATATGATCACTGTCATAATGTTTTATAGAGGAACATAGCTGCTTCTGCTGAACAGAAGAGTTCATGCAGGCAGTTTGTAGTAGCAGGTGGCAGTAAGCCTCACCCAGCTCCCAGATACTTGTCAAGGCAGGTCTGACATCAGTAGTTTTCTACCTGCAGCAGATAGCTAAGTTGCAGGCTCTCTACACTCATAACTCACAACTGCCCAGGCCATAAACTTTCCTCACAGAGATAGCAACCACAGGTTTCAGGCCATGCCCCTCCCAATCCACTTACACAGCTAGGGCACCCAGCTCCTGATTACAGCATACTTCCCACTCATTCCTTGGTTCTGGCCAAGGGAGTTCTTCTCCATTCAAGGCTATATTGTGGAATTCACTTGGAGACTTTTTTCAACCTGTGATTGCTGCCTGAGTTAGTTGGGAGACATTTGTGTGGTTCCTGTGAGGCATAATAAGGAATGGCTTCTCTTGGTCTGTGTTGGACACTGGAAATGCATGCAAAGCTCTTCCTGCTGCCACTTCCACTTGTAGATTCCTCACCACTCTAAATCAGTTCTAGTGCTGGGTAGGGCTTTCCCCCATGCCCTGTTTCCAGGTTCTCCTTTGAGGGTGTATATCCTGGAGGCAGCCTCTCCCTCTGTCAAACTCTGGGGACTTACAGTTTTTCTCCTGGCTCAAGGTATAGACCAAGCCTGCAACTTCTTTCCAAGTGTCTGTGGATTTCAGTTTTCCTGTTATGTTCCTGCATTGCTTCTTGGAACAAAAGTTCACAGTTAAACATCTAAACCCTACTTTTTCTTCCTAAGTGGGAGAGGCCTGCTAACGCTCCCTCTAATCCAATGTCTTGGACTGGCAAAGAGTTTCTTAATGATGTAGCTAAGTGTAGCAATCTTTTAATTTGTGTTTATTTCTTTTTAAGTTCTTTCAAAATATTTAACTGCTGATTGATCAAAAACTATTCTATATTACTTGTTAAGCTTTATTATTTTTTCTTTACTATATTGCTATAACCAATGTGGAATTGCTATTTGTGTATGGTGTGTGATAAAGAGCATTTTATAAACATCTATATATATATATATCCAACATGACAGCATCATTTAATAAAAAATGCTCTTTTTTTACTGCTCTGCAGTGAGTTTTTTTACACAAATCTATATTTATATATAAATGTAAATTTTCTTTACATCCTTGCCAGCATTTGTTCTTGCCTGTCTTTTGAATATAAGCCATTTTAACTAGTGGGAGATGATATATCATTGTCCTTTTAATTTGCATTTCTCTGATTATTAATGATATGGAACATCTTTTCATATACCTGTTTACTATTTGTATGTCATTTTTTGAGAAATGTTTATTTGAATATTTTGCCTATTTTTTTTGTTAGATTATTAGATTTCTTCCTGTAGGGTTGTTTGGACTCTTTATATATTCTGATTATGAATCTCATCTGATAGACAGTTTTCAAATATTTTCTCCCATTCTGTGGGTTGTCTTTTCACTTTGATGTTTATATCCTTTGCTCTGCACAAGCTTTTTAACTTGATATAGTCCTATTTGTCCATTTTTGCTTAGGTTGCCTGTGCTTGTGGGCTATTGCTCGAGAAATTTTTGCCCAGACAAATGTCCTAGAGATTTTCCCCAATGTCACAGTTTGAGATCTTAGATTTAAGTCTTTAATCCACTTGAATTTGATTTTTGTACACAGTGAGAGATAGGGGTCTAGTCTTACTCTGCAAATGGATATCTGCTTTTCCTATCATCATTTACTGAAGAGATTGTCTTTCACCGAGTGTATGTTCTTGGCAACTTTGTCAAAAATGAGTTCTCTGTAGGTATGTGGCTTTGATTCTAGGTTCTCTTTTCTGTTCCATTGGTCTATGTGTCTCTTTTTATGCCAGAACTGTGCTGTTTTGGTTAGTATCACTCTGTAGTAGAATTTGAAGACAGGTAATGTAATTCTTCAAGATTTTTAAAAAAATTTTATTTGCTTTGGGTAGATTTGTCTATTCTGGGTGTTTTTTGGTTCCATATAGATTTTAGGATCAAATTTTTCTATTTCTGTGAAAAATGTCATTGAATCTGTAGATTGCTTTGAGTAGTATGAACATTTTAACAATATTGATTCTTCCAGTTCATGGACATGAAGCGTTTTTTCCTTATGTTGTGACCTCTTCAATTTCTTTTATCAGTATTTTATAGTTTGCATAGTGGAGATCTTTCATTTCTTAGGTGAAGTTAATTCCTAGGTATTTAATTTTATGTGTGGCTATTGTAAATGGAATTACTTTTTAAATTTCATTTTCACATTGTTGACTGTTGGCATTTAGAACCACTACTGATTTTTGTTTGTTGATTTTGTATTCTGCAATTTTACTGAATTTATCAGTTCTAATAGTTTTTTGGTGGCATCTTTAAGTTTTTCCAAATATGTAATATTATCTACAAACAAAGATACTTTGACTTATTTCTTTCCAATTTGGATGCCCTTTATTTCTTTTCTTTTTGTTTTTGAGATGGAGTCTTGCTTCATCGCCAGGCACGATCTCGGCTCACTGCAACCTCTGCCTCCCAGGTTCAAGCAATCCTTCTGCCTCAACCTCCTGAGTAGCTGGGACTACAGGCACATGCCACCACACCCAGCTAATTTTTGAATTTTTAGTAGAGATGGAGTTTCACCATGTTGGCTGGGATGGTCTTGATCTCTTGACCTCATGATCTGCCCACCTTGGCCTCCCAAAGTGCTGGGATTACAGGTCTGAAACACCATGCCCGGCCTTGGATACCCTTTATTTGTTTATGTTGTCTGACTGCTCCCGCTAGGACTTCCAGTACTAGGTTGAGTAACTTATGACAGTGGGCATCCTTGTGGTGTTCCAGAAGGAAAAGCTTTTCATTCTTTCCCCCATATTCAGTATGATACTAGCTATGGGTCTATCACATATGGCTTTAATTACATTGAGCTCTGTTCTATTTATATTCAGTTTTTCAGTGTTTTTACCATAAAGGGATGTTGAGCTTTATCAAATGCTTTTCCAGCATTAATTGAAATGATCATATAGTTTTTGTCCTTCATTCTGTTGATTCACTGTATCACATTGATTGATTTGTGTATGTTGAACCATCCTTGCTTTCCAGGGGTAAATCTCACTCTGTCATGATGAATGATCTTTTCAATGTATTGGTGAATTTGGTTTGCTAGTATTTTGTTGAAGATTTTTGCATCAATATTTATCAGAGATATTTGCTTGTAGTTTACTTTTTTACAATGTCTTTGGTATCAGAGTAATGTTGACTTCATATAATTAGTTTGAAAGTATTCCATCCTCCTCTATTTTTAAAAATAGTTTAATTTGGATTTTTATTAGTTCTTCTTAAAATGTTTGGTAGAATTCAATAGTGAAGGCATTAGGTCTTGGGTTTTTTTATTTTTATTTTTTTTTTTACTGAAATACTTTTTGTTATTTATTATAGCTTCAATCTTCTTACTTGTATTTGATCTGTTCAGGTTTTAAATTTATTCCTATTTCAACCTTGGTAGGTTGTATATATCTAAGAATTTGTTCATTTCTTCTAGATTTTCCAATTAATTGGCATGTAGTTGCTTATAGTAGCCACTAGTGATCCTTTCAATTTCTGCAGTATCAGTTGTAGCATCTCCTTTTTCATTTCCAATTTTATTTATTTGAATCATCTCTCTCTATCTCTGTTTTTGTTGTTGTTGTTGTTGTTTGTTTTGTAGTTAGCCTGGTTAAAGGTTTGAAAATTTTGCTTAACTTTTCAAAAACCCATCTTTTTGTTTTATTCTTCTTTTGTAATTTTTTTTTTTCAATTTCAGTTTTATTTGTTTCTCCTTTGATCTTTATTGTTTCTTTTCTTCTACTAATTTTGGATTTTGTTTGATCTTGCTTTTCTCATTCTTTAAGATGCATTATTAGATTGTTAATTTTAAGTTTTCCTCTTTTTTCATGCAGGCACTTTTAGCTATAAACTTTCCGATTAGTACTGCTTTTTCTGTATCCCATAGGTTTTGGTATGTTGTGTTTCCATTTTCATTTGTTTTAAGAAAGTTTTTGATTTTCTTTGTAATTTCTTCATTGACTCACTGGTTATTTAGGAGTATATAGTTTAATTTTAATGTACTTGTATAGTTTCCAAAATTCCTCTGTTATTAATTTCTAGTTTTATTCCATTATAATCAGAGAAGATGCTTTATATTATTTCAATGTTTTGAGTGTTTAAGACATTTTGTTACCTAACACGTGGTCTGTCCCTGAAAATAATCCATATGCTGAGGAAAAGAATGCATATTCTATAGCTTTTGGATAAAATCTTCTGTAAATATCTATGAGATCCATTTAATCTACAGTGCAGATTAAGTCTGATGTTTCTTTGTTGATTTTTCTCTCTGGAAGATCTGTTCAATGCTGAAAGTGAGATGTGGAAGTTGTCAGTCACCATTGTATTGAGGAATATATCTCTCTTTAGCTCTAATAACTTCTGTAATTTTGGCTTTATATATCTAGGTGGTTCAGTGTTGAGTGCATATGTATTTTAAATTGTTATATTCTGTTAATGAGTTGACTCCTTTGTCATTATATAGTAACCTTCTTTGTCTCTTCTTATAGTTTTGGTCTTGAAATCTGTTTGCCTGATAGAAATACAGTGACTCCTGCTTTTTTTGATTTCCATCGGCATGAAATATTTTTCTATTTGTATATTTTCAGTCTATGTGTATCTTTATAGGTGAAGTATGTTTCTTTTAGGCAACAGATCAATGGGTCTTATTTTTTCATCCATTCAGCTAGTCTATGTCTTTTCATTTAAGAATTTAGATTATTTACATTCAATGTTGTTATTGATAAGAAAGGACTTACTTCTTCCAAATATTTGTTATTTGTTTTCTGGTCTTCTCTTCTTTCTTTCTTTCCTTCCTATCTTCCTCTAGTAAATAGGATTTTGTCTGGTGCTATGATTTAGTTTCTTGCTTTTTATTTTTTGTGAATTTATTGTATATTTTTGAGTTTGAGGTTACCATGAGGCTTGTAAATACTATCTTATAACCCATTATTTTAACCTGATAACAACTTAAAATTGTTTGCATAAACAAACAAGCAAAAAGAACACTAATAAAAACTCTAGGCCTTAACTTTATCCCCCGACTTTTAAACTTTTTGTTTCTATTTATATTTTGTTGTACTAAGTCTTAAAAAGTTTTTGTAGTTATTATTTTTGATTGATACATCATTTAGTCTTCCTACTTAGGATAAGAGTAGTTTACACACTACAGTTACAGTGTTATTATATTCTGTGTTTCTGTCTACTTACTACTACCTGTGAATTTTGTACCTTCAGGTGGTTACATGTTGCTCCTTAGCACCCTTTTCATTCTGATTGAGGAATTATCTTCAGCATTTCTTGTAGGACAGATCTGGAATTGACAAAGTCCCTAGTTTTGTTTGTCTGGGAAAGTCTCTATTTCTTCTTCATGTTTGAAGGGTATGTATTTTTACTGGATATACTATCTAGGGTAAGAGGTTTTTTTTTCCTTCAATACATTAAATATGTTATGCCACTTTCTCCTAGCCTGTAAGGTTACCACTGAGAAGTCTGCTGCCAGATGTATTGAAGTTCCATTTTATGTTACTTACTTTTTTATTCTCTTGCTGCTTTTAGGATACTTTCTTAATTCTTGACTTTTGGGAGTTGGCTTATTGAATGCCTTGAGGTAGTCTTCTTTGCGTTAAATCTGCTTGGTGTTCTGGAACCCTCTTGAGCTTGGCTATTGATACCTTTCTTTAGGTTTGGAACATTCTTTGTTATTATTCCTTTGCATAAACTTCTTATCCCTATCTCTTTCTCTACCTCCCCATTAAGGGCAATAACTTTCAGATTTGCCCGTCTGAGGCTGTTTTCTAGATCCTGTAGCCATGCTTCATTGTTTTTTATTCTTTTTCTTTTTCTCCTCTTAATATGTATTTCCAAATAGCCTGTCTTCAAGCTCACTAGTTCCAGAATGTCTGCTTAATTCTTTTTAATTATTTTAATCTCTTTGTTAGATTTATCTGATAGGCTTCCGAATTCCTTCTCTGTGTTGTTTTGCATTTCTTTGAGTTTCCTCACCACAGATGCTTTGAATTCTCTGTATGAAAGGCCACATGTCTTTGTTTACCTAGGATTGGTCCCTGGTGCCTTATTTAGTTCATTTGTTGAGGCCATGTTTTCCTGGAAGGTACTGATGCTAGTAGATGTTCTTTGGTGTCTGGGCATTGAAGAGTTAGGTATTTATTGTAGTCTTCACTGTCTGGGCTTATTTGTAGCTGCCCTTCTTGGGAAGGTTTTCCAGATATTTGAAAGGACTTGAGTGTTGTGATCTAAGCTGCATCTGGTTTAGGGAGCACCCCAAGCCCAGTAATGCTGTGGTTCTTGCAGACTTGAAGAAATACTGCCTTGATGTTCTTGAACAAGATCCAGGAGAATTCTCTGGATTACGAGGCAGAGACTCTTGTTCTATTCCCTTGCATTCTCTCAAACATACACAGTTCCTCTCTGTGTTCTGAACCATCTGAAGTGGGGGGGTGGAGTGACACAAGCACTCTTGTGGCCACCACCACTGTGATTACACTGGGTCAGACTTAAAGCTAGCACAGCACTGGGTCTACCCAAGGCCTGATGTAACTACTCCCTGGCTGCTACCTATGTTCACTGAATGCCCTGGGGCTCTGCAGTCAGATGGTGTCAAAGCCAGAGAGGGCTGTTCTCTTTCCTTCATTGCAGCAAGGTCCCCCAGGCCCTGGGTCAGTCTAGAAGTGCCATCCAGGTGTCAGGGACTGGAGTCAAAAACCTTAGACGTCTACTTGGTGTTCTATTGTATTGTGGCTGAGCCAGCACTCAAACCACAAGATGCAGTCCTTCCCATTCTTCCCTCCCCTTTCCAAATGCAGAGGATCCTCACTCTTAGGCCCTGAGGAGCACTGCCAGACTATTGCTGATGTTCCCTTAAGGTCCAAGGTTTATTAAGTCAGCCTGTAGTGAATGTTGCCTCATCTGGGACTCCTGCTTCAGGGCAGTGGGCTTCCCTCTGGCTCAGGAAAGTCCAGAAATGTCTTCCAAGAGTCAAGTCTTGGAAATGGGGACTCCAAGAACCCACTTGGTACTCTACATCTTGGTGGCCATGCTGGTATTAAAGATGTAATAAAAAGTTCCCTTTACTTTTTCCTCTGCTTTTCTCAAGCAGGAATTTTGTGCCACAACCACCACAGCTGGTAAAGTGCTGAGTCTCACCTGAAGCCAGCAAGTCTCAGAGGCTCACCCGAGGCCCTTGATGTACTACCTGGGTATCACTGTTGGCTATTTAGGGCCCAAGGGTTCTTCAGTTAGCAGGTGATAAATGTTGCCAGGACTGGGCTCTTTTCTTCAAGGCAATGGGTTCCCTTCTGCCCCAGGTTGTGTCTAAAAATGTCATCTGGGAACTAGGACCTGGAATGGGGGCCTCATTAGCCCTATTCTGCTGTGACTGAGCTGGTATCCTCCATGCAAGATAAAGTCCTCTCCACTTTTCCCTCTTCTCTCTTCAAGCAGAGGGCAGGGGTCTCTTTTGGAGCCATGAGCTGTGCAGCCAGGGGCTAGGGAAGGGGCAATGCCAGCACCCCTTGGCTGCCCTAGCTGGTGTCTCAGTACGTCACTTGTCTCCCCAGTCTACTATCTCTGGGCCTATTTTGGCACTAGGACTCATCTAAGAGTTGCAGTCCTTATGGCCTAGGGTGCCTTTCAGGTTTATTTGGGAAGACACAGCGTTCTGTACTCTTGGTAGTGAGTTTTGTGGGCACTCAAGTTTGTACCACTGGCATCAGTGATTCCCTTCTGGTTAGGGCTGGTTTAAATGCTCCCTCCATAGGTGGGCATCAGCTGAGTTTAGTCTGATTTTCCTTTCTGCTCTAGCAGGACAGCACTGAGTTCAAGGCCTCACAACTGCTGTGTTCTTCATCCCCCAGGTCCCAGACTCACTGTCTGTACCCCACTGTGGCTGGGAGGTGGGTGAGGGGTGGCAATGGTGATTCAGGACTGTTTTTTCTATTTATCCAGTGCCTCTTTCAGTGATCTGAAGGCCAGGTACTATGAGTGCTACCTGAGTTTTAGTTCTGATGAAGGTGTTTCTTCTGCATAAATAGTTGTTAACTTGGTGCCCCCACAGTGGGAACCATCCGTGAAGCTGTCTGTTCTGCCATCTTGGTCTGCCTCCCCTCTGCTCATATCTTCATTAGAATATTTGCATTTATGTTTATAAGAAAGAATGAACTTCCACTTTTATTTTATGTACTATTAAAATGTTTGTGTTCAAGATTGTGAAGTGTAATGAACATAATATATATTAGGCAGTTTCCATTTAACCCACTATTGTTAGAGGTGGAAATATTTTGTCCTTGAATGTTTGGTATAATTTCTTAAAGAAGCCAGTGGAAACTAGAGAGCATGAGAGAGCATGCGTATGTGTGCATGTGTATGTGTGCTCATCTCCAAAGGTTTTTGGTTGCTAATTCAAATAAATAAATATAAGCAAATTAATTTGCTAACTTATCACATGACTTGATAAGTTACATTTTTGAAAACATTTTCATATTTCATACATATTTCAATTCATTGAGGTAAAGGCATAAATGTGTCCATATTATTATCTTATATTATCATTTTTTACTTTATAGTGGTTGAAGGGTTGGAAGTGATATACCCTTACTCATTTCAGCTGTTGGCTATTTATACCTCATTCAATGCTCTTTGGATTTAATTTGTTATTGCCACCTGCCCCTGCCCCCTGCCACAATCTCTTGAGATTTCACAGCCTCTGTTCTTTTCTAATATATACATCCAAGATTATAAATTTCCCTCTAAACAATGTTTGTCTACATACCACACTGTTTGATGTGTGACCCTTTTCTTATTCCTTTCAGTTTTCTTTGACCTAAGGCTTATTTGGAGGTATACATTTTAATTTTGAAACATCTGTATTTCTTTTATTTATAATGTAATTAATTGTGGCCAAAGAAAGTCCTGTTTATAGTTTCAATCTTTTCAATATTTTAAAACTTGTTTATGAACTAAGTATATTTCAAAAATTTCACGATTGAACAGAAAGTGTATTTCACAGTTGCAAGCTCAGCACTTTATATATGTTAATTAGATTGAATTTGGCTATATTGCTTAAAAATTACATATTTCAGCAATATTTCTGATTACTTTTTAAATGAGTTACTTGGGCTGGGCGTGGTGGCTTACACCTGTAATCCCAGCACTTTGGGAAGCCGAGGCGGGTGGATCACGAGGTCAGGAGATCGAGACCACCCTGGCTAACACGGTGAAACACCGTTTCTACTAAAAATATAAGAATTAGCCAGGCATGGTGGTGCACGCCTGTAGTCCCAGCTACTCGGGAGGCTGAGGCAGAAGAATTGCTTGAACCCAGGAGGTGGAGGTTGCTGTGAGCCAAGATCATGTGACTGCACTCCAACCTGGGCAACAGAGTAAGACTGTGCCTCAGAAAAAAAAAAAAAAATCTCTTAGTTTGATTTGTGGATTTGTCTTTATCTGCTGATATATGGTCAATTCTGAGCTTTCTATATTTTGATGACATGTATTTGGGTACATGCTTATTTAGAATTGCAAAATGTTTCTGGTGAATGAATTCTGATGAATATATTGTTTGCACTTTTAATCTCTTATATCTTCTGTTAAATATGTCTTTTTTTCTCAAATGATTATAGGTACTTGTGATTGAAGCTTAAATGATATATACCTCTTGTCATCCTTTGACTTTTAAGCTTCCTTCTTCCTGATGATTTAGACCTGTTTTACCACAATACAGTACTTTGTTTTGTTTTGCTTTATAATTCAGTCTGACAATATTGTCTTTGCATTAGAATTTTGAGTTCACATTTTGATGCTTTATTTTAAATCTGTTATCTTAATCTATGATTTCTCTCTCTTTTTCTCTCAGATGACTTTAAACTGAGATATAGTACAGGTGAGTGGTGGTTTTATTTTCAGTTCTTCCGGATCGCACTGCTTAAACTTTTGGCATTTTCCTTCAAAACATACAAACCCATCTCCTCCCGCTGGCGGCCCCTGGAATTCAACCTGTATATCTCTAGCAAGTTATGCTGACAGAGACACTACACAACCTGTGAGGTGTCTCCGTGGAGACACAGTGTTTTCAGTTGCTGGGTTTGTTAATCTGAGTTTTTGCTTTCTATTGCATCTGGATTACATAATTGCTCACTAATTAGTGAGCTGCCTGATGCCTTTGGTGCTTCTGCAAACATTTCATTTTTATTTTCTCAAGTTTACTATTTATCCTCAGGGGAGGGGTTTGTCTGATTTACCCAGTATAACATTACTGGGTGTACAAGTGTTCACAGAATCTTTAAAATATATAAATATGCTCCATTTGAATAATTTATCTTCTGATAAACTGAAGGAAACTGATATAGCCAAGGTAATCTTTAAATATACAGTAGGAATTAAATAAATATGTCATTGAAATTTATCCTTAAAGCATTCTATACAGTAAATATTTTTTGTCTTGCAATGTTCTGTTGAAGGGAAGAATTTCTCAAATTTGAGCTATAATTATTGTTTGTAACATTTCTGATTAAAATAGATCAATATAATTTTTCAATTTTTGAAGACTGACAGACAGAGCTCCCTGTAAAAAAAGGAGCATTATTTTTTTAGTACATATTTTTTCTCAAACGATGATACCATCCTCTTAAGTTTCAATTATCTCATAATGTCTCTAATGAAACTATGTCATTTTGGTGTACTTTAAACATAGATAACATTATTATTTAACAACCTACCTTAAAAACTAATTTGCTCCTTGATCTCAGATACATTCATTGGTCCTTAATGTCATTCCATCAATTATTTTGAATAGCTACTGGGTTACCATTACTCACCACCTGAATGCTTCCTATCAACTTTGCTGTGCTTATGCACATAGGAGTTTTGCAAGGTAAGTCAAATTTAGAGTCATGAAATTGTAATTAAACTATATCAGTATTACAGGCATGAGCCACCCATTCCCGGTGGCTCATGCCTGTAATCCCAGTACTTTGGGAGGCTGAGGCAGGTGGATCATGAGGTCAGGAGTTCAAGAACAGCCTAGCCAAGATGGTGAAATCACATCTATACTAAAAATACAAAAATTAGCTGGGTGTGGTGGCACATACCTGTAAACGCAGCTACTCAGGAGGCTAAGACAGGAGAATCACTTGAACCTGGAAGGCGGAGGTAGCAGTGAGCCGAGATTGCGCCACTGCACTCCAGCCTAGGCAACAGAGCAAGACTCCATCTCAAAAAAAAAAAAAAAAAAAAATTATATTGGTACAGACGAAAAAGTAAATAAATGTCTAAATTACATGTCTTAAATATTAATGGAGATGTGCTGTGGAACCAAGTTCTATAGCTTCAAAACTAATCCTAAGTAGCCTTCTTTTAAATCTTTTAGGCTACCTTTGTAAAGTAACTCATCATGTAATTATAAAAATTTAGTTCTGTGAACACATTATAATTCACCATGGGAATACCTCTCCATTGATTGTCATTTTAAGTACTTAAAAATGCTGGACTGTGTATAAATATATCAATTCACATATTTGGAATGGGTAAGAAAACATTTAAAGTGTATACATTTAATGTATTTTTCAGAAACACATGCATTTCCATATAAAATACGTAATGTTTTTAATAATATTCTGTGGACCATTTTCCTTTCAGTATGTTGTGTATCAGTAATTCATAATGGGAGAAAAAAAGTATCCATCTTTGTGAATCATTGCTACCTTGCACCACTTTATACTGATATATGTGGCTCCTAGCCCCCAAATTTGTTAGTGCTGGTAAAGAAAAAGTAAAGACTTAGGACTGCTGGTAACAATTGCACTGTTAAATTTTGGGGGAGGGGATTTAAGATGAAAAATTTAAATTGACCAAGATGGATGTCTCTTTAGAATCATTTACTACAACCTGACTTGAACATAGACAATCACAATTACAGATGGGTAAATATTTTCTTGGATCATTTAAACAATACATGAAAAACTAGATAATGTTCCACAGTGGCTGAACCGGCTGCCTAGCAGCAACTTAAGGATCCTCAGTGCAGAAGTGTGAGTGCTTGGGCTGAAGAGCTTGTGTGATGTGGCCCCTCACCTACTGACCAGAAGAGCCTCTTGATAATTGCTACCCTGGCTCAGTGGAACTCTGTTAAGTTTGCCTCAATGGAAATCTTCTTCAGAAGTCTTGGTTCACCCTTATATTTCATCACAGAATACAAACTGACCTAAGTTTTACCAGGTGAAACAGGCCACCTTGCTTTGGGCAACTCCATTCTAATTAAATTGCTTTTAATATATAAAGCCATCAAGGACTTTTGGTGTAGTAAATACTACTTTTGTTCAATGGGAAAATACCTATTTACTTCTTTGATTAAAAAGAAAAGACCTTTGAATTGTCCCTTGAGGCAAAGCATTTCACCCAGGTACTGCCCATAGATTTTTGCCTGAGAAGTTTGTATCTGGATATTAGGTGTCCATTTGTACTTGGGAAGCTTTGGTGTATGTGTGTGTGTGTGTGTGTGTGTATCATATACATGTGTATATATCCATGATATATACATATATACATATATCATGTATATACATGATATATATTATATATATAATATATGATACACACATATATAAGATATAACATATATAACATAATATGTTATATCTATGTATATACATGATATGTCTTACGTGTGTGTGTGTATATATATTGTTTTTTGAGACAGAGTCTCACTCTGTCACCCAGGTTGGAGTGAGTGGTGTGATCTTGTCTCACTGTAACTAACCTCCGCCTCCCCCATTGAAGCAATTCTCCTTTCTCAGCCTCCTGAATAGCTGGGATTACAGGTGCCCATCACCACACCCAGCTAATTTTTTGTATTTTTAGTAGAGAACAGGGTTTCACCAGAACTCCTGACCTCGTGATCCACCCGTCTAAGCCTCCCAAAGTGCTGGGATTAGAGGCCTGAGCCACCATGCCTGGTTTAGCTTTGGTATATTTTTAAGATATTTATGAATAGCTCTACTCTGCATATTGAGATTTTTCTTCATTCTTAAGAAGTCTAAGAAAAAAAAAGATTTTTATTCTTTGATGTCACCTATGGTGCCACATAATATTATTTATTGTTCCCTTTCATCTTAGGGTATCCTGTGAATGATTGCTAAATAGTATAATAAAATAAATTTAGTTTTAGCTAAAATGATTTGACAAAATTATAAAAAGCACTAAGTATTTTTCCCTACAAAAATGGCTCAGTGATTTCATTCAGAAAGAATGCCCCTGGACCATTCCTATCATTCACCCTCACTTCTTAGTAAGCAATAAATTATCTATGAAATATAGCTGTGTTCAAAAACTTGATGTACCTTGTGAAGAAAAAAAAATGACCAGATGTTCCTAGCCGAAGGCTGGGGCTGTAACAATAGGCTTCTGGGACAGTGGGACCAACCCAAGAATTAAATAAAAGCTCAGCTCTTGGGAGAGAATAATTTCCAAAAACATGGAGGAGTGCCAGACCTGGATGCTGAGTACAAGAGGAGGCTGGAGGAGATCCCCTTGCCTTTGAATGAGGGCTGAACATGACCATGGCCGCAGTTCGGCACTACCTGTCATGAGAAGCGGCTACCCTGCAAGGCAGTAATAAGATAGTCCCAGATTGGAAACCAGGCCAATCCAGGCTGATGAGAGCTCTCTGATGCCACCACAACATCTGGAGCCTCATCCAGGATCTTGAGATTTTGGGTAGAGGTAACAGCAAAACCTGCAGAAATGAAGGGACGAACAAAAGAAAAAAATGAAACTCACATTTCAAACTAAATTTTTTTTTTTTTTTTTTTTTTTTGAGACGGTTTCTCCCTCTGCCGCCCAGGCTGGAGTGCAGTGGCCGGATCTCAGCTCACTGCAAGCTCCGCCTCCCGGGTTTACGCCATTCTCCTGCCTCAGCCTCCCGAGTAGCTGGGACTGCAGGCGCCCGCCACCTCGCCCGGCTAGTTTCTTTTTTTTTTGTATTTTTTTTTTTTTTAGTAGAGACGGGGTTTCACGGTGTTAGCCAGGATGGTCTCGATCTCCTGACCTCGTGATCCACCCGTCTCGGCCTCCCAAAGTGCTGGGATTACAGGCTTGAGCCACCACGCCCGGCCTCAAACTAAATTTTTTAAACAAAATTTTATATATGTAAAAATCATATATACATGTTAAAATTTTATCTATCATTGTATGTATATACATATATTTATATTTATATACAAAACTCAAACCAGGAGAAATCATGACAGAAACAATGACACAAAACACAAAAAGTTACCCTAAACGAACGAGTTTATAATCCTTAAGGAAATAAAGGCAAGGAAAACATCCGTAAAAAATTACTGAAAAATGAATAGGCGAGGTGATGGACAAGGCAGCAGCAGCAACAGCGTAGTTTTGAAATTCTTCCTGCTCCGCACCCTGCCCCCACATACACACATTATATTAGGCAAACCATCTTCACTATCTATAGGACATCAGAGCCAATGGCCTATACACCATATCTACAATAATATATGGTGACCAGGTAGCCTTATGTTTCTCAAAACACGCAAGGGTTGACACAAACCTCAGACCACACCAGAATCATTTCAACAACTGTGAATAAAGATGGGGAGGGAAAATAAAGCAATTTCGAATGTCCTTGTAAATCAGAAATCATAACATTCATTGACACACAAATTTCTATTAATGAAAGAGAGGGATAGCAGAGGACCACAGAACTGGCTATGAATGGTGCAGGCTGCGTTTGCAGGTGTGTGAAGGATGCTGTAGAAACAATCAGTGCTGGGGCAGTCTGAGTCCCAGGACCTCTCTAAATTCATCAGCCAAAGAGCCCTCCAAGGAAAAGCCCCATACAGAGGGGAAGTTTCTGTGAGTAGAAGCCACAGTAAGAAGGACAGGAACACTGAAAAGCAAAAGGGAGAAAGGATTCAGACAAAGGGTGGAGAGGGAGCTGAGTTTGAATATGTTAGAGTCTGATGCCATATTTTTGAAAACAGGTATAACAATAGGTGAGAGTTCCAAAACTTGAGAGTTCTAGAGTGATGAATCTAGAAGGTTATCAAGTTCCAGTCACCTTCTAAGAACAGAGAAAAATCCATGTCACTGAAACATGGGCAGTAGAAAATATTTCAGTCAGATTCCATACAGGTTTTGTAAAATCATTATGAAGAGTAAACAGAATAACAGCAGTCTTACAAAATGATACCATACTGGAAAGACATGGCCTCAGAGGAGATATAATCTGTAACCTAATAGTTCAAAATGAGGTAAAATAAATTAAGAAAACAATGAATTTTATGAAAGCAATACATTTTCCGAAAGCAGCAATGGAGTCACAAATACAAATAAGAGGAATACAGAAAGGGGGAATTTGAAAAAAAGAGCTGACAGAACTAAGGACATGTTGCTGATGAAATAAATAAACAAAAATTGTTTAAAGAATAAACTAGAAGGAACACAAGAGTGAGTTAACACCAGGGATCATGCCAAAAGATAAATAAAATAGAGATAAAAACACAAGTGATCAAGATTTGATAGAAAGTGGTATCTGTACAAGACACCTCTGCTGACCTAACATACATGTGGAAGGACACACTGAAGAAATGGAGCAAAAGGCAAAAGCTATAACTGAAGAAAACTGCCCTGAAATAAATCAGACTTAAAAGTACATATTTGAAAAACTCATTGTATACTTGGGAAAATCACCTCTGTGTGACTAATAAGAAGGATTTTAGTAACACTTTCAACTCTTAAAAAAAAAGAATCAAAATCTTTTAGCAACTCCTGATCTTGTCCTTAAATCTAAAATCATTCTCATGTTTTCTTTGCTCTTTGCATCTTATTTCTTCCCAATTTGAAGATATCCATTTCAAATTTCTTGAATAATATTTGTATTTATGATTTTTCCAAATTAATGATCTGTGTAAAGTAAATTCAGTATCTCTCTAAAGTACCTTTATTTCACCTTTTGTCATGAATCTGGTTCATATGGATATCGAATTTTAGTTTTATCATTATTCTCCTCCACCAATTTCAACATATAAAAAACACTGTCTACCTGGCAGCTCTCATTACTAATGAGAGTCTGATGTAATATATTATCTTATGATTTTGGTAATATTTATTTACTCTCTGATGGTATTGAAAATACTGTCGCATTTGATGCTAAGAAAATTCACTACACTGTGTGTAGGTGTTAATAAGCTTGTTTCTGATTATACTCAAGATTTTGTATGATAAAATTGTCTTCAATTTTGGGCATCTATTTACCTATTATAAATTATCAATTTAAATATACTACCTACTTCTCCATCCATCTTCTTTTCTAATAAATACCCATTGTCCCCCTTTCCACCCATAACAACAACTGTGTGTATGCCCAAGCATTCTCGTGTGTATGCATGTGTCCGACTATGTATGTGTCTGTGTGTGCCTGTCTGTGCCTGTTTGTACCTGTGTGGATGTGTGTCTGCCTGTGTGAGTGTGTGTCTGTGTGTATGCCTGTGTGTGTGTCTGTGTATATGCCTGTATGTGCCTGTGTATGCCTGTGTGTCTGTGTATGCCTGTGTGTGCCTGTGTGTCTGTGTATGCCTGTGTATGCCTGTGTGTGCCTGTGTGTCTGTGTATGCCTGTGTGTGTCTGTGTGTGCCTGTGTGTCTGTGTATGCCTGTGTATGCCTGTGTGTGCCTGTGTGTCTGTGTATGCCTGTGTGTGCCTGTGTGTGCCTGTGTGTCTGTGTATGCCTGTGAGTGCCTGTGTGTGCCTGTGTGTCTGTGTGTATGCCTGTGTGTGTGTCTGTGTATATGCCTGTATGTGCCTGTGTGTGCCTGTGTGTCTGTGTATGCCTGTGTGTGCCTGTGTGTGCCTGTGTGCCTGTGTGTGCCTGTGTGCCTGTGTGTGCCTGTGTGTGCCTGTGTGTCTGTGTGTGCCTGTGTGTGCCTCTGTGTGCCTGTGTGTCTGTGTGTGCCTGTGTGTGCCTGTGTGTCTGTGTGTGCCTGTGTGTGCCTGTGTGTGCCTGTATGTGCCTGTGTGTGCCTGTGTGTCTGTGTGTGCCTGTGTGTGCCTGTGTGTGCCTGTGTGTCTGTGTGTGCCTGTATGTGCCTGTGTGTGCCTGTGTGTCTGTGTATGCCTGTGTGTGCCTGTGTGTGCCTGTGTGTCTGTGTGTGCCTGTGTGTACCTGTGTGTGCCTGTGTGTCTGTGTGTGCCTGTGTGTGCCTGTGTGTCTGTGTGTGCCTGTGTGTGCCTGTATGTGCCGTGTGTGCCTGTGTGTGCCTGTGTGTCTGTGTGTGCCTGTGTGTGCCTGTGTGTCTGTGTATGCCTGTGTGTGCCTGTGTGTGTGTCAGTGTGTGTGCCTCTGTATGCTGGCGCGTCTGTGTGTGTGTTTGTGTATGCCTTTGTGTGTCTGTGTGTGTGCCTATGTATCTGTCTATGTGTGTGCCTGTGTGTCGGTGTGTGTTTGTGTGTATGTCTGTGTGTGCCTGTGTGTCTGTGTGTGTGCCTGTGTATATATCTGTGTGTATGTCTGTGTGTGTCTGTGTGTGTGTTTGTATGCCTCCCTGTGCCTGTGGGTGTGTCTGAGTGTGTGTCTGTGTGTGCCTCTGCGTGTCACTGTGTATGTGTTTGTGCGAGTGTTCCTGCATAGGAAGCTACAGCTTATTTTTCCAGATAATTTTTCTAGATTTAAGTTCCACCTTCATTTTTAGTACATAAGGACAATCCTTTCCTAGTTTTGAGCTTGGGTATTAATTTTTTAGTATTATATATTTGTAGATGTTCCACCTATCTGTCATAAAAGCATAGCTGAGAAAAGTGAACTGGTTTCCCTCAATATCGTATTAGTCCTAGAACATACCTAACAGTATGTCCGTTAGTTAATACTTTCTAGTACTTTTTTTGCATTGAAATATTTTACTTCTGTGATTTTTATTTTTATGAAATTATTGATTCTCCAAGTGGTCATATTATCCCTAGAATAAAATTTGAAAAATCACTTGACTCTTTCGTGTCCCAGGGACTGAAAGGACCCAATGCATTTAGTGGGTATGGATGTGGCTTCTAAGTGCCCCCATGATACTGGAGAAAGTCTTGCTTATGAATTGTCATGCATCCCACATGACAATTAAATGTCTCCTGGAATATACATATAGGCCAAAAACTGTCTACAATTACCTAATCCCAGACTATCTGTCCATTTTAGTTATCAGTAAATTTTATTATGAATCATTTATTATACACCAAATTGTCCAGATATACAACTCCTTGTTGTACTGGGGAAATACATTTTTGCTTGGAACATTTTCAATAATCTGTTATTTTGGGAAAATATGTCAATAACCATTAGTATTTGTGCCACTGACTCAACACACCTGTATTGGTGTTCAGTATTTTAAGATTATTCTGCATATATGTGTAGATATATTTTGAAAACATTTCTTTGTAAAGTTAAACATTTACATTCAGTTGAATAATTAAAATTATTTTTATATCGTTTTCCACAGTTTGTACTCTTCTAAATCATTTTTTCAGTAAATCCAAATAGTTTTCAAGATTAAGTAAATATTTTGCTAACGTGTTGATAAATATGG
This sequence comes from Trachypithecus francoisi, assembly GCF_009764315.1. NCBI lineage: Eukaryota > Metazoa > Chordata > Mammalia > Primates > Cercopithecidae > Trachypithecus > Trachypithecus francoisi. Next base: position 148,681,369 of record NW_022681469.1, on the reverse strand, counting down.
GAAAGGTATATCTTAGTTCTGACATGAAGAGAAAAACTATGGAATACTTGAAATGTTTAAAAGCCTTCTAACCAGAAGGAAAAAAGCATCAATTTTATGTAAAAATCACATAAAAAGTAATAACTCTAGTAAGTCATGGAATATTGGAGGAAACTAGTGTTATGAAGTGTGATAGAAGTTATTAATATGATGATAAAAATTCAAATAATATCTTCTGTCCAATTGAGCAATGATACTGTTTTAATTGTTTTTTAATTGTTAGTTTTTATGGATACATAGTAGGTGCATGTATTTATGGGCACATAAGATGTTTGGATACAGGCATTCTACATGCAATAATCACACCATGGGGAATGGGGCATCCATCCCCTTAAGCATTTATCCTTTGTGTTACAGACAATCCAAAAAATCAATGAGATGTTAATAAGTTTCAAAAGAAAAGGCCACACAACAGACTACAGTCCAACAAATTTTTATTACAAGTCAACAAAATCATTCTGTGTGACAAATGAAGTTTAACTACATATATATAGAAGTTGCTTAAGGAGTAAAACAGTCATGGAAGAAATGCCATCTTATTGTAATTACCAGTGATGGATACAGAGATTACCAGTACACATATTCCTTAACAATTATTTTGTAGAAAAAACATTTTTTCAATTAATCACATCACTCCTGTAACAGAGAAACAATAGTTAGGATTGGTCCACAGTATGGATTCAGAGCACTTTTAGAGATCTCATCAAGTATTTAAGCTATTTATTTTATCATTACTGACAACAGTTATCTATTAAAAATTTTAATAAAAATCTTATAAAATTATGGATAATAATATCTGTGTTACCAATTGACTTAACATCAACCCTTTAAATAAACTGCAACAATGCTGACAAAGAATTATAACGTGATCGACATAGAAGTGATATATGTCTCTAAAGAAAATTTTTAAAGATATAAGTTAATTATTTTATATAATATTAATAATATTTTATAGGATTAATTAAAACTCAAGGATAAGACTTCTGCTTCTATTTAGAGTATAAAATATATTAATAATCTTCACTTCCACTAAAAAGGCAAAATAAAGTTAATGGATAAAGTAAAATCATATTTTTCTATAAGGCTTTTGAAAAGCAATGGGTACAAAAACTCTTGTTGATTAAATTCAGATTAATACATATCCTTCAAGAGTGTCCCCATGACACTCATTTCAAGAGTGATTAGTGGGCCATGGCAATTTTCATACCTTGAGAAAGCAAAAGTGTGGGCCCCTCACAGACTGGGAGACTGAACACTTTGTAACACTGAGGAGAAACAAGTCAAGCTTTGGGTGATATTATGAGCTAATGGAATGGGTTGGTATCTGAAATTTCCAAATGGAAAAATACATTGCTAAACTCCACAATTCTCCATCGCTTTTCCATCAGACTGTAACCAAGAAAGCGGAAGTAGAGAAAAAGTGTAAATAAAAGAAAATTTAGGCAATGCCTTGCATTCTCAATGTGTTTGGATTCCGAGGTTCTTGCACAATTGAATTCAACGTTTCAATTAAACTTTCTGAAACTGGAATAACTCCTTCTCAACTCAAACCATACAAAGTCAAAAGCTTAGTCCTTTGTTAATGGTGGCATAGAATTTAAAGATACTGTTAACCTGAAGTGAACTCAATCTAAATAAGTATATGTCCCATTCTCAGCTCAAATTAGCCTTGGAGGAATTGAAATGATCAGCCCTTCATTGTAACTGCCAGTTACAGGAGAGGACTTTAGCTGTCCAGGAAAACAATGAATAAACATTATAGAATATATTTTATTCTTCACTATCCTTTTAAAAAACAGTGCCTGGAATAAAATACAAAATTAAAACACATAGAAACAAAAAAAATCACCCCATAGTCAAGAGAAAAAAAAAAGATAATAGGAGCAGACTCATGGGTATCCAGCTGTTTGAATTAATATTAAATAGCTTTAAAATAGCTATTTGAAATGTTTTTTAAATAGATAATGGTGAAGAGCTATGGAATTTTATCAATAAAATGGAAACTTTAGAGAATCAAATGCAAATCAAAGAAGATAACAAGTTAAATAAAAATTATTGGATGGGGAAGTGCTATTTAGAATAGCAAAAATGTAGAATCAACCTAAATGCCCATCAGCAGAGGACTGGATAAAGAAAATGGGGCATATATACACCATGGAATACTATGCAGCCATAAAAATGTATAAAATTATGTCCTTGGATACAGCTGGAGATTAGTATCCCAAGCACATTAACACAAAAATAGAAAATCAAATACTGCATGTTCTCACAAGTGGGAGCTAAACATAGGGTACATATGGACATAAAGATGGGAACAATAGTCACTGAGGTCTAGTAGAGGTGTGAGAGAGGGATGGAGGCAAGGGCTGAAAAATTAACTACTGGGTACTATGCTCACTATGTGAGTGACAGGTTCAATCATGCCACAATCTTCAGCATTACCCAGTATACCCATGTAACAAACCTGCACATGATTCTAAAATAGAAGTTGCATAAGAAAACAGAAGAGAAGTATTTTAGCCTCTACTCCCCCATTAGAACAATTTACCAAATAGTTTTTTTTTTTTTTCCCACCTGGTCTCTTCTGTGATCTTTAGCCGTAATTTCCAAAAATAAAATAAAATAAAACATTTTTAAAAACCGGATAGGCTTAACTATGCAGAAAAATGCTTCAGTGAATTTAAAGACAGATTAAGAGAAAATCAATTGAAACTACCCAAATTGAAGCTCACAGGAAAAATAAAAACTAAAAAAAACAAGCAGAGAGTTAGTAACCTTTGAAATAATATCAGACAGCCTAACATATGTGCAATTGGAGATACCAAAAACTGGAGGAAAAAATGAGACAGAAAAATATACTTTAAAAACAATAGACACGATTTTTATAATTCTGATGAAAAAAATTCACTGGAGTCCAAGAATCTCAGTGTACCCCAAAAATGATACATAAAAAAGAAATACCACTTAAGCAAGTCAACCTGATGAAAACTAAAGGTGAAGAGAAAAACCTTTTGAAAAGACAGAAAAAAATCCCCAACACATTGCATACAAGAGAGAAAGAAACAACAGTGTTATTTGACTTCTCTTCATAAACGACTGAAGCCAGGAGACAATGAAATTACATCCTTAAAGTATTGAAAAAAAAGTACTCTAAATCGACTATTTTATTTCCAGGTAAAATATCTTGGAGAATGAAAACAAATAAGATTAACTAGTATTTCTAGATAAATAAAAGTTGAGAGAATGTGTCACCAATTGTCATATACTACAAGAACTTGGAATTTTTTAGATTGAAAGATGGCAATAGTTTTCTCATAATTTTTATTAAATGTCAAGTGACTTTGAAACGTTTTTCTATTTGAATTTTTTATTTTGAAAAAAAATTCAAACCCACAAAACATGACAAAAATACATTTTTTATATTCTCCTACCATTTCCACATAAACCCATACACATGATTATAGATATTTTCGTATCTATACATCTTTATGTATATAATAATTATTTCCCTGTGCTAAGATAAGTTACTATAAACTTAGTGGCTTAAAACAATAGGAATTTATTGTCTCACAGTTCTGGAGGCCTGCAGTGAAAAATCAAGGTATTGGTGGACTTAGTTCCTTCTGGAGGCTCTGAGGGAGAATGTATTCCATGCCTTCCTCCCAGATCTGTCAATTTTAGCTGTACCTTAGATGTTGGCTGCCCTCCAATCTCTACCACCATCTTCACGTGGTATCTGTGTCTTGTAATAATATATGTCATAGGATTTAGGGCCCATCTTAAATGTAAGATGATTTTATTTTAAGGTCCTTAAATGAGTTATATCTGATAATCCTATTTCCAAGTGAGGTTACAGTAATAAGTACCAGTGGTTAGGACTCGGGCATATCTTTTTGGAGCCAGTATGCAACATACTACACTATATAATTTAGTCCCTCAAAATTAACTTCTATACCAAGTACAAAATTCATGCACCCCATCTCAGCATCAATAAATGTCTCAACCCTTTAAGCACTAACTCTAAGTCAGATATCTCATTTAACTATTATCAGCTCAAAAAGTCCGAAATTCCATTTTCCAACTCACCTTAATCAGGTATTGTTAAGGTTCTCTGTATGACCCATCTTGGAGCCAAATTCCACTCCATCTGTGGCCCCCTGAAACTAGAAAATAAGTTGTTTGACTCCAGGATAAAAGAGTATAACAGGCACAGGATAGATATTGCCTAGTCCCAAGGGATAGTCATTAGTCTCAAGCAGGTTTGAAACTTTGCATGCAAATCTCCCTGCATATAACTTTCTGTGGCTCAGTTCTCTGCTCTCTGGGCCAAGGACGATCCCTGCCTCTGAGTTCCCATTTCTGGCCTCTCTCTCTTATTGGCAGTTTTACCCTCAGAGCCATATTTTCGTTTTTCTTGACAGATAGTACATGTTTGCTCCCTAGTAACTCTATCAAGTCTGCCTGTAGACTCCCAAAAGTGCAACAGCCTTCTTGTATTTTATCCCGTCTCTGTCGCTTTCACTCAAGGCTGGCATTGTTTTCTGTAATATAGTATTGTCAAAACGCTTGTGAGTGTCACGCCATTAGAAAAGACCTTTCCTGGACACAACTTTTCTGGATAACCCCATCCCTATTCCTAGCTTCTGCTGAGATAATCAGTTTATTTCATGACTCCCACATCTAACCTCTTCAGCAAAAGTTTTTCCAGCCTCACCCTTGAACTTCTCTCTAGAGCTTGCTTTCTGAACCATGAATGTCCTAATTTTGGCATCCTTTGCAATGTATACAGGCTGAGAATTTCTAAAATCGTGAAGTCTTGGTTCCTTTTTGTGTAAAACATATTCTTCTTCAATCTTTCTCTGCCCTCTCATATATTATTATAAGCATGAGAGAGAAACCAGGCTGCACCACCAACGTTTTGCTTAGAAATCTCCACAGCTAAATACTAAGTTCATCACTGACAAGTTCTGTTTTCCACTCAAGTTTCTGTCTTTTTATAGCAAGTCTTACCTTCCCTTCAGTTCTAATACCATGATGCTCATTTCCTTCTGAGGCCTTGTCAGAAGCAGCTTTAATGTTTCTATCTCTACCAACATTATGTTCATGGCAATATATGCATCATCTAAGAAAACCAAAACATGCTTCACTGTGTTCATCACTTCCTTTTGAGCCCTCACTATAATCACCTTTAACATTCGTATCTCTACCAACCATATGTTCAAGGCAACCTAGGCTTTTTCTATCACGCACCTCATTTCTTCCCATGTCTACCCATTTGTCAATTTCAAAGCTACATCTACGTTTTCGGGAATTTGTTATAGCAGCTCCAGGTCCAGTACCAAACATTGTATAAGTTTCCTGGGCTGCCATAATAAATTACCACAAACTGGGTGGCTTAAAACAATTGAATTTTATTTGCCAATTTCTGGAGGCCAGAATAAAAAAATCAAGTTGTGAGCAGGGTTGGTTCCTTCTGGAGACTCAAAGGTCCAATCCATTCTGTGCCTCTGGTGGGATCCTTGGCATTCTTTGGCTTTCATCGGTCCTTACATGATTGTCTCCATGTTGACAAGTCTTTTTCTTCTGTGTGTTTCTATGTCTTTTCTACAGATACATGTCATTGGATTTAGGACCCATCCTTAGCTTACTTCCATCTACTAAACCTCAAGTGTTAAATGATATTCACAGGTCCTAGGGGTTAGCTCATGAACATAACTTCTAAGAGCCAGTATTCAAGCTACTGTATAGATCTGCATATTTCTGTGTGTGTTAATATATTTTGCTAGAAATTCTCTCTCTGTTTTGCAACTACTCAAATCTGTCACTTTATCAAGAAATGAATTCAGCCATAAGGAATATTTAAATAAGTGTGCTTGGCTTCTTCCAATAAAACTTTATTTACAATAGTGATGATAGGCAATAGTTTATCATACCATGTTTTAAAATATCAAGATTACTTGGTCTTTGGAGATGTAATAGAAATTCTAGAACATCACCTGTAGTTTCTTAGTAAATTTTTTGATGTAATTCATAGAAAGTGTAGTTGTTTTAGTTTCTTTTTTCTCTAATGGCATTAATTGTCTTAGTCTATATTTCACCAAGAAATTGTCCATTTCATTATAGTGTTCAAATGTGCAAAAAGGTCTGCAAAAAAGCTTCTTAAGGTTTCAAAAATATTTTCTTCTATCCCCTTACCTATTTCTTATTTTTTGTTTTTGTGCTTTATTATTTAAGAAATTAAGCAAGTGGTTAGTGGTTTGTATATTTTGTAATATTGTTTGCAAACCAGGGTTTTCTATTTATTCATTATGTCTTCTAGTTTTTTATTTTCTATCTTTTCATTTATTCTTTTGTTATTCCTTTTCTTTTGCTTTCTTTGGGTTTACTTTGTTGTTTGTGTTTTAGGTTTTTAGGCTGAGCACTAAATTCATTTATATTCATCCTGTAATTTTTATTTATGAAAATGTATAGTAGTATTGAATTTCTTCTGATTAATGCTTTTAATACATTGCATAGATTCTGAAATATTATTTTTCTATGACTTTTTAATCAGAAATTAAATCAGTTTAATTTGTTTACTTCCTTTCATATAAGCATTATTTAGCAGAAGGTGCAACTGACATTTTTAAGCAAAAATTATAAACACGTATTATGGGGTTATAAAATATTTGGAAGTAAAACATATAAAAATAGTAGCACAAAGTATGGGAGGAGGTGTAAATGGAATTATAATATTGTAAGACTTTTGCATAATACATAGAGTAATATACTATTAAGGCAGATTGTGATAATTTAAGGATTTGTATTGCAATCTCTAGTGTACTTACTTAAAAAAATTGCAAATATAGCTAACAAAAAGAAAAAAGGGTACAAAAAGGAATGCTGGAAGAATAAAGCACTTGATTAACCAGAACAAGGCAGGAAAAGAGGAGAACATACACAAAATATGGAACAAATTGAAAACAAACTGTAAGATGGTAGAGTTAAATTAAACCACAACATAGTTTTATTAAATAAAACTGGACTAAATACTCCAATTAAAAGGCTGATTTTCAATCTGGGCTACAAGAAAAGAAAAGAAAAGCATGTCTCACGTAATGCTATTTAAAAGAGAGATCTTTAAAATATAAGGACGTAAGTTGAAAGTTAAATGATTGAAAAATATACACCGTGCAAATTTCAGGCATAAGAAACTCTGTCAAGAAGATAAATAATTCTAAACATATATGCATCTAGGAACAGTTCTTCAAAATAAATGAAGCCAAATTAGCATACTTTTAAAATTCTGTAGAAGGAAATTACTTAATGGGGCATTTCCCAATTACATATTTGGTTGAAAAAGGTTTCAGTGCAGTTATGCAGTAAATGCAGAGACAACAAAATCAACTTGAAAGTCCTTGTAAGATATTTACCCTTAATTTCATTATAGTAACATCACATTAATAAAGGGATTGTATTAATTTTATTAATAACTTTAATCAAAATTGTTATTTCCAATCTATACATTTTTATATTTCTTGAAGCTGAATGAAAAAATGTGTTTTGAAAATTGAATATTTAATGTATTTATTTATTTTGGAGTTACTTATTGTTCTTCAGGATACCCTGATATTGTCCACCAAGGTTGCTGTTAAATTGTATACTATCACTCCACTTTCTAATCATCTATTTAAAAATATAATCTGTAACATTAAATGTATCTGTCTATATGTGTAGGTCATAAGATACAAAATGTATTTTCTATAATATTTAGTTCCTACATAATCCCATCCTATGATAGAGAAATGTATTTTGATATTATACTTTAAATAAGGGCCAGATAATTTGCTAGAATATCTCTCTTTCTCTTCTTTAAATGTAATTTGTAAAATATAGATTGTTTTGGCTTATTATCTCTATTTAATTTATGGTTATTTACTACTTCTCTTGTCACGCACCAAAATGAATGCTTATTCTTCCTCAATCTTAAACTAATCTTTATTCTAGCATCTGATTTAAAATCTGCATCTGCTTCTTCATTTCTTTCTAATTTTTGTACAAAATGGCATATGGTATTTTTACTTCCCTTAAATCCAGTCTTATTATAAATGGATATAAGCATCTGATTGTTCTTTATATTTTCTAGTTTTAAATTACATTTTAAAAGTGCATTTTAGGGGAGCTGGGCATAGTAGCTCACATCTGTAATTGCAGCACTTTGGGAGGCAGAGGTGGAAGGATCACTTGAGGCCAGGAGTTCCAGACAAGCCTGACCAACATGGCGAAACCCCATTCTACTAAAAATATAAAAATTAGCTGGGCATGGTGGTGCATGCCTGTAATCCCAGCTACTTGGGAAGCTGCGACAGGAGAATCACTTGAACCTGGGAGGCGAAGATTGCAGTGAGCCGAGATCATGCCACTGCACTCCAGTCTGGGCAACAGAGCAAGACTTCGTCTCTCAAAAAAAATTAGTTTTAAAATATACCTTTTTCCATAAAACACTTTCTATATGACCCTTATATTATGATGAGGATACTACAAATTATTTTAGGATTGTATAGATAGTTTATTATTAATGAATTATGTTTCCATTTCAATGTCCAAACACATTATGAAATATTGGCTAAAATGGGAGAATGTATTGCTTCTGATAAAGTTGATAGCTGATTTGACTTTCTAGCAAAATTTATGGCTTAGTTATCATTGCTCCAAGTTTTATTTTCATAAATTTTCTTAAATATGTTTCTCTAATCCTCTGATGTTGCATATTTTAGTCTATATGGTAATTCTTGAGGGAGATGCATATTCATTGGGTTCTCATCTTCCACAGAACAATTTCAGTTTCTGACTGTAATTGTATTAGTTTTTCTTTCCTCTATTTTGAAGCCCCATCATTGTTTTTGTTAAGCTTTACACCTATAATTATGTAAATTATCTCCCAGTAGGTTTATTTTAATTATTTCTGCTTGAACTTCTTTTCAAAGTAATTAATTTTGTCACATGTATTTTTTCATATATAATAATATGTCTTTTTTGTTCAAAATGTCATCAAGTTAGGATTTTTTTTTGCACCAATCAGTGGGAAATTTTTAAAATTAAGAAATGAAACATGTTTATATTTATTATAAATTTGAAAGTGAAAAATAATTTCAGTATTTCAAAATGCTATGTCCTTGAAGGAATCAAGGTATAAGGTTTTTTTATTCGATAAACAGCAGAAAGGGAGTAGGTGAAGAACCTGGCGCCCTCTCTCCTCCCTGGTTAGTAAGGAGAGTGGAAGTGTTGCTTGGTAAAAATGAGTAAGCATGATGTCTGGTCGCTTCGAGAGACCTGTTTCTGCCACCCTACCTGTCACTTTTAGGGCTGGGTAATAGAACCAACAGATATCTTTCATGAAATCAGAGATAATTATATCTCTTTCCAGATAATTATGTCTTAAAGCAGCAAAGATCATTAAAGAAGGTAGTGCCTAAAGGATTACCCCAATTTCCTTGACCCTTAGGATATTGTGGGTCGGCCACCCTGCCGCTGAGAAGGACGTGGCATTTTCTTGAGAGAAAATGTTGACGCCAAAACGCGCTCAGGTGAGAGGATACAGATAACAGCAAAGAGTATGTGAGGTGAAATTCATCTCAGGACACGCCCATCTCAGCAGATGCTCGCGCGGGAAGGACCAGACACTTGAGGGACTGCAGATGGGCGAGGTGCCGCCAAGTACGGATCAGAAGGTACCATTAAACACTGTGAATAAGGAAACCACAAGATGACGGTGGAACAGATGCATTCCGTGAGGCCACGATAAGACTCAAGACCTCCAGCATCGAGATGTCATTTGGAGAAAAAAACCCAAAAAACAAAAAAACCAGAAATGAAGAATTCCTAAATGTGTCATTAAAATAGAACAACTTTAAAAGCTCTTCCACTAGATTCAATTATTTGCTATCAGGCAGAAATTGAGGCATAAACTAAAAAATTGGGACTTTTCTAAAACTTTGGAAGAAAAAAATGATATAACTTTTTGTTTACTCAAATTTCTGGCGTAGGAATTGTACTAGATATTAGAAGAAAAAGCGTCTTGCTGGGAATGTGTGCTTCTTTCACCATCACAGGTGGCTGTTTCTTCAATAAGTTGTATTGGATAACTCAACAAGTAGATGACACCAGAATGGTGGGCACCTGAAGAGAGTTGGGTGCTCTCCAGAAAAGGCATGATGGAGCAAGGGCAGGAAGACTAAAGGCTAATCAAGTGCCGGTAACACAGTCTTCCTCCTGTGAGACCCTTTGTGAATCAAATCCAACGGGAAACAAGTCAACACATATGATTTTATATGTATGTTACATATGTATTTTATATGTTATGTACATAGTGCATTTGATAAGTAAATGCTCATTTATGATAATTTCAGTCTTCTACATTTTAATATTTTGCTTAACAATATGGCTTGCATAAATATTTTGAGCTGCTTACTTTCTAAGAAAGCTAATTTTCTCTTATCAGTTTGCAAATATGTAAATATATACAAAAAACTTTATATATGGGTAAATATTCAATATACAAACTAGAATTCTAAAATATGATCAGTAGAGCTGATGGCGGTTTATGTCATGGGAAAGGAAAATGGTGATTTCACATTTGTCTTCCTTGGTGAAAGTCTCCAACAGAAGGGTCACCTATTCAAATACCTGTCTACTGTCCTTTGTGCTCTAGTTCTTACTCAGATCGGACTCTAACAGTGGATATTAAAATCTTGTCTGGAGAAAGCTTCCTGTGCTCTTTTTGAAGTCTCTACACATGCATGACAATGCTGAAACTTTAAAGTGCATAGGTATCACCTGGGGCTATTGTGACAAAGCAGATTCCTGGGTCCCAGCCTCAGAGATTCTAATTCAGTGTAGCAGGGAATGCTGTTGCTGAGGGTCTGTGACCACCCATTGAGCAGTGCTGGTCTAATTCACTTCATTCCTAAATGGTTATATCCAACTCTGATGCAGCACGCACTTGAATTCCACCTCTAAGACCTCAATTCATGAGTTATATTTTCATTTCATCCTCTGCCTATTTTAGCTCTTTCCTCGGATACTGGGAATACCTTGTTTTAAAAAAAACAGTAACAATATCCCCTCTTTCTATCTACCTCATTCTCCTTTCTTGCTACTGTTTCTCTTTGCCTCTCCCAGCTCCACTTTTTCCAACTAAACTAGTTGCTGGCATCCTCAGCCTCTACTTCGATCCTTTCTTGCCTGATTACTCATGGCATTTAATCTGCCCTACCTAATGCTGCACTGCAATGCCTCTGATGATAACATCCCACCAAACACAGCAGTTCTTTCTGTCCTTACTTCCCTGTACCTCAGTCTGATTTAAGCTATTGTTTCTACTGTAGGTCTCTACTCATTCAAACTCTATCTTCTTGACTACTATTACCAGGCTCACTCATGCTTCTGATCTTTTAAGTTCCCACTGTCCTGCTTTTTTCATAAAATCCTCTTCCTCCTTTGATTGTGGATAACATGCCTATTTCACCAACCTTCTGTCTTTAGTCCACACTCTTCCTAATTTTGCAGTGGTTGGCTCCTGGCTGTGTTCTGACATCCTTCCTGTGTTTCTGACTCAAATGCTGAAGTGTTACCTTGGATTTCTTACATTCAAGCTTAGAATATTCAATAATTTCCTTTTCAGTCCTGTTTTTCCCATCTCAATATGTCGAATGATTCCACTCTGACTCTAATCATGAAAGCCAAACGTGTCCCATTAAGCACCACATCTAGCCATTTGTACTTAGATATTTTCCTCCGAGGCCTCCTCCTCACCAGCACTGTTTATGTTTAAGTAAGCGTCATCTCTCATTGGGACTGTTACTGCATTCTCCTAATTGTTTTCTCTGCCTGTCTCCTGCTTGACCTCTTTACCTTGTACATTGTAGCCAGGGTAAATTATGTATAACAGGAATCATCATCCCTTATTTCAAATTCTTCAAAGAGCCGTGCACCTCAGATTCACTAGCCTGACAGATATTGACCTGATCCTATTTATTTCTCCAGTCTCATTTCCAAATACATCTTACTTTGCCCCATACCTGGCAGTGATAGTGAAAACACATTGCTGTCTTTGGCCTCTACAGCTCGGCCTACTTAGAATAGATTTTGCTTTATTTCTTATTGCTAAAATATAAATATAGAGATATTTATAGTTGTATAACAGAAACATCTACCATCAAAATTAATGCTGCCACTTTCTCATATTTGGAGCAAAAACAGATACATTTAATGTGTAATTATTAAGGGCATAGACTTTGGAATTGAGTAATCCAAGTTTGCAACCAACTAGTTATGTAATGTCAGGCTTGAGACGTGAAATTTCTGTGCCTCGATTTTCTTATCTATAAAATTGGGATAATAGTAGATTATTTGTGGGCATATTGCAAGGATTAAATAAGTTAATAAATTAAACTTTCCTGGCTATTCTGAAAATAAACCTTCCATGAAAATTTCAGAAATACTTTGTTCTATTGGGACATTTTATTGCAATTTCATTAAAATTTTAGCTTATGTAAGTAAAAAACGGACACCCCACCTCTGTTCCTTACTTTCACTGTGACCATCAAAAATTGTTTAAACCCTGCTGGCCTTGGCTTCTCCATCTTTAAATGAGCATAATCATTTATAATATTCAAACTAATATTGTAAAAATTAAGTAAAATGATTTTTGTAAAGTACTTGGAAAAGATGCCTGGCCCATAGAAGATGCGCAATAAATGTTGGTTTTATTATTATTGTCACTACTACTTGTATCAGAATTGAATTCCCTCATTCATGAAATGGACTACCTACTTTATTCAGTTTGTCTTTGGTGTATTTCAATGGCACTTTTATAAGCAAAATTATTTTTTAAATCAAAATAGTTTTTCTAATATGAAAGTTAAGATATTTTATTGCTGGTTTTGCTCTCCTAAGTAGCTACTGCTGTTAAAATTCTGTTAGTTTTCCACATTTTAATTTATCCAGCATATCTGCCTGAATATACATTTTCCTGTATATTTTCTATTTTCTGGATAGACAGTATTATTTTAAAACAAGGAAAAATTAGGTTTTTATTTCCAAATCTTTTACTAGATATGCACATACACATTTTGCTTATTTCAGCGTTTGGCTTGATTTCTAATCAAATGTGGCAGTAAGACACTCCTCCTTGACCAAGCGTTCATCAGCCTCCTCTAAGCTTCTTTTCTCCTAGGCCTCAACCTTGGCTCCCATCCTTGCCAGACCTGCCTTGCCCAGTTTTAGCAGGAATCCTGGTAAGTCAGTTTAGAGAGAATCCTCTCTAACCTTCCATCTGAACCCCCTGGCCTGTCTTCAGCAAGAATCCCGTGAGCTTGGTCTAGCAGGAATCCCCCAACCCTTTATGCCTGCTCTTAGGAGTGTTCCATCCACTGACCTCTCCCTACCCCTTGGCTGTAAAACTCTAGCAGCCTTTACTGTATTTGGAATTTATCCCAGTTTTATACTGAGGCTTCTTTTCCCCTGTTGCAACAGTTTCTGAATAAAATCTGTCTTTACTGCATTAACTAATGTTTGACATTGGTTCTCTTTTTGACAGTTTCTTGCTACTGAAACTTGGATCTGGATCAGAACCACCATCAAACCCTTAGATAGGATCACTGGACCTCTCAGAGTGTGCATCAAGACTTTTTGTCTTCAGTCTACTTGCTTGTTTGGGTTTGCAGTGATAAGTCTGGCCCTAAAACCCAGTGCTATAGATAAATGTCTGTTTACAGACTTTGAGTCTTAAGATTCTCAGTATAGCTTGAGGCTGGATTACAGTTCCAAGCAAATAGAGACTGGGACAGAGCCTTAAGCACCACTGTGTGTAAGAGGCAAGTTTCTGTAAGAAGCAGAGGCTGGGATACTGTCCCAAGTTTCTCTGTTCTAAGTTTAAAGAAACTGTGTGTTCTCACTCTACTGAAAACTCTTGTCCTCAGCCAAATTGTGCTGCTGTAATGGAATGCCACAGACTGGGGAATTACAGTGAACAGAAATTTATTGGCTCATGATTCTGTAGTCTGGGAAGTCCAAGGTTGAGGGGCCAGCATCTCGAGAGGGTCTTCTTGCTGTGTCTCTCTCAGTTTTGGGGGAGAATATGCTTTTATTTTCAAACTTAGATATGTGACACTCTACAGTTCAATGCTGACACACCTACGTGAGGCTTATCACTAGGAGCTGACAGCCAGTGATACACAAATCCAGCACCTCCCTCTCCATTTACTCTGTCAGGCTATGCATTGGGAGCAACAAATATGGCTATGTGGCAGCAAGAAAGTGAAGGTCTTTTTAGGAGGTGACATCAGCAATGACACAAGCACACCACTCTGCAATTAAAGGCAGGGAACCAGAATTCAAGGGCTACGCAGAGATGTCAGACTTCAGAGGCATTTGGGGACTTTTATTTCAGACCAGCATCACCATTGGAAACCCAGGACTTGTTTCTCTCCAGTTCACTACTGCTTGGGCAGCAGCTCCAACTGCTTGGAAGGACAAAGAGATGGTGAGAGAGAGAAAAAGGGGGACAAATTCATCCTTTGAAAAGGAACTCACTCCTGTGATAATGGCATTCACCTCATCACGAAAGCAGAGCCCTCCTGGCCTAATCATGGCTCATTAGGCCCCACCTCTTAACACTGTTACATTGGAGATTGTTTCTAGCACATGAACTTTGGGGGACACACTTAAACCACAGTACCCCCTCCTCTCAAACTCCTGTGGACGGTATGCTTTGCCGCTGTGGCTGTAATACCATTGGCTTTCTTTCACCCTGGAAAACTTTTACTGAAAACCCTCTTGACCTATAATGGCCATTCTGGGGATCCTTGTCTGTCTTGATATTAGTTCACCTAGAAGACACCTAGACCAACAGGAAACAAAAATCTTGGATGCACAATTCACTTATTCTGCTTGGTATGAAGAAGTTGAAAAATGACTAAATGACTCAAACTGTACTCAAAACTCTTAAACAAGAAGAAATTCTTTTTTTTTTTTTTTTTTTTTTGAGACGGAGTCTCGCTCTGTCGCCCAGGCTGGAGTGCAGTGGCCGGATCTCAGCTCACTGCAAGCTCCGCCTCCCGGGTTTACGCCATTCTCCTGCCTCAGCCTCCCGAGTAGCTGGGACTACAGGCGCCCGCCACCTCGCCCAGCTAGTTTTTTGTCTTTTTTAGTAGAGACGGGGTTTCACGGTGTTAGCCAGGATGGTCTCGATCTCCTGACCTCGTGATCCGCCCGTCTCGGCCTCCCAAAGTGCTGGGATTACAGGCTTGAGCCACCGCGCCCGGCCGACAAGAAGAAATTCTTAAACAAGGTATTCAGAAAACATTTTCTGACCCAGTAAGCCCTTTGCACCCCTCCTATGACATTCCCGGAGTCCCCTTGCAGCCCTTCTCTGTATCTTTCTTTCTCAAAATGTCCCCGAACGTCTCACCCCTAGTCCTTCAGCTCCCTAGAGCTGTCAGGCTCACTGGGCCCTCTCTCCTGTAGGTGAAGCCAGAGATGCAGCCTGTACTTGTTTCCAAGTGAGGCCCACCGAGGAGATAATACTCAATTACTTGTTACCACCAAGGACTCCCATGACCCCCAGGAGGTAAGGAAAAGGTTTACTGCACAATTAAAATTTTTTCTGAGAAAATACTCTCTGTAACTCTCTGACTCATCAATTTATCCTTCTTCAAGGGGCCTGGAGATGCCTCCCATTGGTTTGAAAAAGCCACATGTTTTGTCACCCTTGAGAACCATTAAAAATCTCAGACTTCTCCTGATTCCCATCAGAAACTGAGGGAAGTAAGAGGAAAAAGTACTAGGGACCACCCCTCAGGACTATCTCCCTGAAATTGATTGGTCATGCATTCGAAATTATAAAACAAAAAGGGCTGAAACTGTGGCTAACCACCACCGTCGATTACAGACGACGTGGAAGAACATCTGGGGCTGGAACTTACTTCCCAAGCAGCTTCTGCTCTGGCCACAGACTGTAAACGGTCTGAGACCAGAGCTGCATGACACATCACAGAATAATAAAATTAATTGGTAAATGCAAACATATCCAAACTGCAGATGTTAGCCCAGTGTTATGAAAACAGTATTTTTTTTTTAAAAAAGAAAAATAAACAGCATGAGTTTATGGCATTTCAATTGAAATAGAAAAACCTGGAAAATGTAATCAATAGCAAGCTCTAAAACTGTGGGCTCCCACTGACTGGGACACTTGCTGGCATTATCATAAAAGGGGACAATGGACCTGAGGTTGCCAGGACACCAAGAGGAGGGACGAAGCCTGAGTCCTTGCCTCACAAGGAAATGACTGACACCCTTCCGGGGAAGAAAATGTCCAATGCCCTCAACCGCCACTAACCTGTAACTGGAATAGCCTCGTTTCCTCTTCCCTTCCTTAGGGCCACCACAAATTACCTGTGCTGGGATTTTATAATTTGCCTCATTTTTTGCCTCTGCCTCAATCTCTTAATATTCTTATGGGACTCCTGAAAGCTAAACACAACTCTCTGCTCAACTCTGCCCCCAGGAAGCCTGTTAGGAAGAGATCGTCTCACCACAGGGGTGTCAAATTCACTGTGCCCCAGGGTACTCCTTAAGTCTCCCTCCCCCAGTGGCTCTGTCTGACTTCTCTGAGTCCATTTTCCCCTTCAAACTACCACACATTTAGCTAAAAATTTAAATCAACTACTAAACAGATTTTTCTCTTCTCTATGGACAACAAACAAACAAACACACTTCCCTGATACTGGATTTGTATGGAATGTACAATCCCTTAAAATAGAAGTAGGTCCTTCCATGCCTGTCCTCAGGATTCTCCAATATCATTTAAATCAGAAGGACATGAGGGCTCTACTCAATAGTCCCAGGTTTATTTGACAAAAACTGTTAGTCTCAGGCAGGGTGTGGTGGCTCACACCTGTAATCCCAGCACTTTGGGAGGCTGAGGCAGTTGGATCTCCTCAGGTCAAGAGTTCAAGACCAGCCCGACCAACATGGTGAAACCCCATCTCTACTGAAAATACAAAAAATTTGCTAGGCGTGGTGGCACATACTTGGCACATGCTGGTAATCCCAGCTACACAGGAGGCTGAGGCAGGAGAACAGCTTCAACCTAGGAGATGGAGGTTGTAGTGAGCCGAGATAATGCCATTGTACTCCAGGCTGGGCAACAGAGCAAGACTCTGTCTCAAAAACAAAACAAAACAAAACAAAATAAAAAACAACTTCTAGTCTCCACTTGTAGTTTATGAATGCTCCCATCTTAGTCATTAAAATCCCAAATGGGAAGGGTATCATCGAATCCAAGATCTAAGATCTTCAATAAAATGGTCAAACCTGAGTTTCCCTGAGTGCCGACTCCTGCCACTGTACTGTCTGCTATCACCTATAACACCCAATGTTTCACTGTCATCAATTTTTGTTCTGCCTTTTTTAGTATACTCCTTCATAAGGAATTCCAATACTTGGTTGCCTTCACTGGAAATATCCAACAACGTATGCAGACTAGTATGACCCAAGGATTTACAGAGGTCTCTACCTACCTTTTGAATACTCTAGGTGTCAACTTTAGTCTTCCCAAGTGACTCCACTTTACTCCAGTATGTGGATGACCTCCTTCTACGTACTGAGAGTTAGGTCACTGAGCACCTCCTTAAGGCATGAGCAAGAGAGGATCACACGGTGGCTAGAGACAAAATTCAGTGGCGTTCACTATGTCTCTGGTATCTGGGCTGTGGTAAAACTCTCTCCACAGACCAAACCTCTACTATTTAATACTTTCTTTTCTTTGAAACAAAGTAATGCTGAGGAGTTTTGGGGCCTTGTGAGATGTTGTAGGATGTGGTACCTAATTTCTCCATGATTGCTCCAGTGCTCTGTGCTCTGATTAGGGAATCATCTCCAAGCCCAGACTTGCTATCCAAAGATGCTTTTGATAACCTTAAGGGCTCTCTACTTTCACACCCTTCCCCCATGCTTGGACTCCCCATTTACTTCCTGACTTTTCCCTTGTTCGTGGATGAATGAGGAGGTCATGCCCTGAGATATTATTCTAGAAACATAATGGTTACCAGAGACCTCTATGATATTATATTTTGGCCTTGACCCGGTAGCTTGACCCATTAGCTAAGGCCTTTGAGCCATGGCTGTTGCCTTTGAGCTGTGGCTAGAACTGCCAAACATGTACAAAATACCACTGATGTGGTATTAGGTCAACCACTTGACACACATATTCCCCTTGCTATGCAGGCCCTTCTTGCTTAATGAAAACACATAACACTTTCTGCATCTTGACTTACCTCATGAAAGTTTACTGCACTCTCCCTCTCAAATCACCATATATCATCATCGAAACCCTAACCTTGCCAACCTTGCTTTCTTTGCACATCGATGGGATGCCCCCATGAACGTGTAATTGACACTAGATCTTGTCCTGGGCTAGATTTATCGGAGAGCCTCTCTGCCAAGTTGACCTCAGTCTTTGTGTCTATGGCTCCCTCTTTAGAGGGAGAATGGTACCTTCTGGAATGGATATGTCATCACTCAACAATACAAACCTCTTGAATATCAAGCCCTGACATATGTTAAATCACCCAGGGTGGCCAAGTTATTGCTCTCACTCAGGCTTGCAAAAAAGCAGAGGAAATAAAGGTTAGGGTTTATAGTACTGTCATAGCCATTGTACTTTTGAGGTAGTACATGATGCAGGTAAGTTGTAAAAGAGAATTCATGACAGCAGCTTGTGCACCAGGCAAAAGCAGACATCTAACAGCAGAACCTCCAGAAGCATTGTTAGCACCCGGATAGATGGCTAGTGTTAAAACTGAGGGACAAAGTAGGAAAAGCTCGGCTGATGCCTGGAGAAATAAATTGGCCATGTAAGTGTGTTAAATTAACAGCCCTTTTCCCAACCACTCAAGGCAGCCAGACCCTTTCCAAACTTTGGAACCATGAATCTGGGTCCCACTTCAAGGCCCTGAGCCCCTGGTGGAAGTATTCATCCCCTACTTGGCTGTGTGGCTCAGACAAATGCTTCAGATGAACTTAGGGCACACTAAAGCAGCCATTTGGCTCCTCTGAAGTCTACCGCCTGAGCCACTGTGTAGTCACACATGACTCAGCATGGAAAGGACAAAATATGAGATATTTTGAACAAACAATAGCTTGGATCTTTTCATTTGTGTTTGGACAAAGTGATTGTCACTTGCCTCATCTGCCGGAAACATAACCCTGGAAAAAAACTGTAAAGTTAGGGCAAGGATGGCAAGCAACTTTCCCTTCCTTCTGCCAACCCGGACTCTTCCTGATGAAATCCCTCAGGAATGTCAGTTGCCTCAGCATACCTAGAATGAATTTTCCCCACTTGGGGTATCCCCTATACCATCTCTAGTGGCAAAGAATCACATGCTTTTGGCAGAATTATACAGGAAATTCAAATGACAATAAACATTAGACTAACACCCCACTTCTCTTACCAATCTCAGTCCCCAAGCACCATAGAAAAAGCCGATAGCATCCTCAAGACTAAGCTGGCTAACCTATTTAAAGAATTGAACTGCCCATGACCAACAGTGCTGCTCGTTCCTCTGTGACTCTCAGATCCTCCCTGCTGTCTCCACATAAGTTGATGCCCTTTCAAATTATCACAGGAAAGTGCATGCAGATGCTTTAGTCGTCTGGGCTAGAGGAAAATTCTAAGGGACTCATCTGACATTCTTAGATACTGTGGAGGACAATCAAATATACTCAGGACTGTGATTAATGTGTCAGGGCTGCCTCCTTTTAGAACTTTCTGATTGTCCCTTACACAGCTTTACCAGAGGATCTGGTGCTCTGGAAACAATACCATCAAAAAACTAGAATTTATATGGAAGGAAATTTATACTGTTTTACTTTTTGCTAACACTGGTGTTAAATTACAGGGTCTTCAATTTTGTGTTCCAGTTTTTCCATTAAAGAAATGCAAAAGTTATTAAGACTGGAGAAGTATTCCAGTCAGAGACCTCAAACCAAGCTCTGTGGAGAGTGTCTAGAGGCAAATGACAGCGAGAAGCATCAACTGTCCTAATATCTGTGGAACAAGCAGATGATGTTGTGAGGGGGTCAGTCAGCTTCTGCCCAGGACTAGGGAGCAGCACACACCTAATTCCCCTTCCCACGTCCTCCTGCTTTTTCCTTGCCCTTTGCCTAGGAACCCCCTGCTCTTCCCAACTCATTTCTCAAGAGTCGTTTCTGCCCACAGTAACTTCCTGCCTTCAGCATAACTTGTCTCACCTGACTGGAGTCTTCAACTTCATGTTTCTGTCCCTACATGTAGGATTTTCTGCTCCTTCCCTGCCCTTTTCTTTTCTTACCTCTCAGCAAGACTTCTTCACCCACACCACCTTTGGAAAACTTGGCTCCACTCGTCACTTCTTCCCATAACATCACAGACCGTATGCTGTGCCCCTTTCCCACGGACACATCTAGAATTTCCCAGACTTCTTTGATCAATTGAAATTCTTTCTCTTTTTTTTTTTTTTTTTTTTTTGGCTATGACCCTTTCTTTCCCTTCACCTTTCTAAACCAGACTACTATACATCGTGAGAAAACCTTGAATCTATGCCTTTCTATTTCCACAAAGGTCATGTCTGTATTATTTTAGTTATACCAGTGTCCAGTGTTCCCTTTCTGGGAATGAGAATTTGCCATTACACTTACCTAGCATTACACTAAATCCAAAATAAATTCCATTCATATGAGTGATTCCTGAGACATCACTCATATGAATGGAATTCTCCTCAATGCCCCCCGCCCTGCCGCCCCACCAACCTAATTTACTGGACCCAAATGAACCACAGGTGGACTAACCACTTCTGGCAAATTATTTTCCATCCTCAAAATGTGACTTATGTTGGCAGCTTCAGCAATCAGCTAATTATTTATATTACTCTGGCTAGCTCCTGATGGTTCTAACTTTTTCTGTGGAACTCAAGCCTGTTGGCTGTTCCTGGCCAACTGGGCAGATTCTTGTTATCTCTCCAATCTTGCTATTCCCTTTATCATACTCAACCCCTCATAATGTTTTTATTTTTGAGAGACAGCAGAGACCTGCCTTAGGAGCCTGCCAGGACTCTCTCCCCTACCAAGCACAGAAATACAGGAAAATCTTGAATTCCTTCTAGGGACACTCCAGTCTTCTAGCTAGCCCTGAGAAGTAAATGAGCCGCTTGGTAGCAATTAGGCAATAGCAGATTAAAACAACAGCCAAGGACGTTAGTCATGAGATATTCCCTGTGGCAACTAAAGGTAGCATTTTAACATAGGTCTCTGAATTGTTTTTCAAAAGCCCGGATCCCTACCCAGTGGATCCATGGATACATAGACCATGGATAAGAGGGAACTGAAAACTGAACTCTGGCCATCATTCATTGTTCTTCCTGAGGGTCTGGAGGAAATCACACCCATGAGCCAGAGCTAACATTCTTTTCTGCTGACCCTAAGTTTTAAGACAAATCTTTGCCTCCTTAAGCAATCACAAAACAGAAACTCTACCTATGACCTGTAAGCTTCTGCTTCAAGATGACTCACCTTTTAGGTCAAACCAATGTATAGCTTCCATGTATTGATGGATGACTTTGCCTATGCCCTCTGTCTCTATGCCTTTAAAAATCCTTACTTGCAAGCCATTGGGGAGATTGAGCCTTAAGAATGAGCTGTGTGATTCTTCTTGCTTGGTGTCCTGCAAATAAATGCCCGCTCTCCCCCTGCAAACCTCAGTGTGGGTGTTTGGCCTTACTGCACCAAGAGAGCTGACCCCAGTTCAGTTCAATAACCTTTTCTTGAATTATTTCTAAACCAATCAGTCACTATCTTCTGTTCACCTTTCTCTCATCATGGAAACAAAAGAGGTGTCCAGGACATCACAAGTTCCTTTGTAGATGATCTCTGCTCCGGTAGGTTATTTATAGAAAGCAGCTACAGAACTGGGCCTACATTCCATCCATGATCTCCCTACTTTGTGGAAAAGAATTGCCACTTTTTGGAAACCATCCCAAGGAACCTATCACCTGGCTGAAAAAGTTCAATTCCACAACAGCATCATCTACTCATTGCAGAAGCAACTCTCCTTTTCCCTGAACAGTGCCACCAATGGCCTCCAATTCCTGGTTCACCCATGACAGGAAAGCCCTGCATGCTGCCCTCCATAGACATATTGTCCTCAACAGGATCCTGGCTGTAGAAGTAGGTGCTTGAGTGCTGGTTGGAAACAACTGCTGCTTCTTTCTCCTGACAAACTGTCTTACATCTTTGCTATAACCAAGAAGGTTCTAGAGGCAAAAAAGAAATCTGTTTCATCACTGCCATGTACTAACACCAAGGAAAGATTGTAGGTCCTGGGATATTTTTGAGATCCCCGAAGACCTGCAAAGTTGGGCTTATAGATTGACTCAGCCTCTTATCTTTGCTGTTTCTCTTCATAGCTATTCTTCTCTAAATGTCATAAGGCTTGCATGCATAGTACAGCAATTGGAAGCTTTCACCAAGTTGCAACAGGTGGTTCAGCTGCTCCTAATGAACAAAAGATGCTTGAATGAGAAAAGGACTTAAATTATTCAGAGGAAAAAGAATTCATCTGGTCAAGAGGAGGAATTGACAAGACACTCTCCATGACCAAACTTTTGTCCAGCTCCTCGCAACCTTCTTTTCTTCTAGGCCTCAACTGGCCCCAATTCTTGCAGAACTGCATAGCCTGGTTGTAGCAAGAATCCTGCTAAGTCAGTTTAGAGAGGATTCCTGATCCCCTAGCCTGTCTTCAGCTGGAATTCTGTGAGGTTAGTTTAGCAAGAATCTCCCTTACCTTTTGTGTCTGCTTTTAGCAGTTCCCATCCACTGACTCCTACCGCACACACAAACACACACACAGGCCCACACACTTGAGTTTCTTACTGTATTCAGAATTTAGCCCAATTCTAAACCAAGGTGTATTTTCCTTTATTGCAATAGCTTACGAACAAAATCTTTTTTAAAAATTTTACAGCCGGGCGCGGTGGCTCAAGCCTGTAATCCCAGCACTTTGGGAGGCTGAGATGGGCGGATCACGAGGTCAGGAGATCGAGACCATCCTGGCTAACATGGTGAAACCCCGTCTCTACTAAAAAAATACAAAAAACTAGCCGGGCGAGGTGGCGGGCGCCTGTAGTCCCAGCTACTCGGGAGGCTGAGGCAGGAGAATGGCGTAAACCCAGGAGGCGGAGCTTGCAGTGAGCTGAGATCCGGCCACTGCACTCCAGCCTGGGCGACAGAGCGAGACTCCGTCTCAAAAAAAAAAAAAAATTTTTACTTAACTGATGTCCAGCTCTGTTTTTCTGTGGCAACAGTGCACTAAGGGTTACAACGGCTATGATTGTCTTCCATCTGACTTTAAACTATAATATTGTAAAAATTGAATTCCAACTGTGATATAACTAAGAGTTTGTGAAAAGTGGTTTTCATTTTAAAGTTATTTATTTTGTCTACTTGGAACATTTTGTCACTAGCATGTGTTAAAGATCTCAAACTTTTCTGTTATTAATGTTCATTTTATTTTCATGTATCTCCTTGCATCCTTCTGATCATAGTTTTTCCCACATAAATCCATTAATGTGGTAATTTACAATAATAGATTTAACACTTTGAAATATTTTTTCACACCTGAGACTAAATTTATCACGTAATGACACTTTGCTAGTTTTCATTTACTATTTTTCATTTAGGATTTTTCACTTTGCTCATAAGTTAGATGGGGCCTTAATTTTATTTTTTCGGCTTTAGTTGTCTTATTTTCTTATCAATGTTGCATTACATTCCTACAAAAAATAAAAGTTTTACATTTTTCATATTCTCTGAATCAGTCTGAATTTCATAGGAATTGTTTTTTTCTTGAAGATTAGAACTTGTTTATAAAACCATCTGTAATTAGTTCCTTTGGTTAAGGAGTAAAGGTGACTAACAATTTAATTTCTTCATTTTGTTGTTTTTGTTAGATCCTCTTTTAAAACAAATATTTGTAATTTACAGCTTTTAAACTTTATTCCTTTCATCTAAGTTCAAAATACAATATTGACATAATATGTTCAAAATATTTGTTAATCATTAAGTATATTTTAATTATAATCATGCCCATTTTTATTTCTTTTAGTGTTTATTCTGCTTCTTTCTTATCTAATTATTCTTGTTTGTATTTTTTTCTTTGGTTGAAGTTTGAATTTTGCTGCTACTGCCATTGCTGTTGTTGGCTGTTATTTTTGGAACTGGTTTTTGTTTGGGGGTGGACATTGCTGATTGCTAGTTAGTATCCATACTCCTCCATCTTTCCCCAACAATCTCTAATTTGTTCATCTATGTCTTCCTTTCCACTCCCTGGGACACAGAGAAGCCAACCATGGCATCACCAAGAGCATGAACCTCAGCACCGTAGGAGTAGTTCTGCCTTCCTAGACAGTGATCAATTCTCAAATGGGTGTGTAAACACATCTGTCCTGATGTGATGCCAGTAGACATTTGTAAAATAATTTGAGAATATTATTTTTCTAAGTGAGTTATTGGAAGACATCTTTTCTTCTTCTAGGATTTATTCTGCAAAAATGTAAGGCCTGGAAATACTGTGATATCTAATTACCTCTTTAAAGATGAAGCCAAAATATGGAGGGACTGCTGAGAAATGGGCCTGAGGTCACTGGCTGCAACACACTTGAATCCTGTTCTAACTCTGCCTTCATATGTGTAATGGTTCATTTTCTCTGTCAACTTGGCTAGAGTAAGGTAACCAGTTGTTTGGTCAAAACTAGTTTAGATGTTGCTGTAAAGATAGTTTTTATATGTGATTAACATTTGAAATCAGTTGATTTTAAGTAAAGCTAATTACCCTCTATAATGTGGGTAGGTCTCATTCAATTAGTTGAAAGCAGAAGAGGCAGGCCTGAGGTTTTCCAGAGAGGAAAGAATTCTGATTCTAAATTACAACATAGAAAGTCAACCTGACTTGGCAGTCCCCATAATTGTGTGAACAAGTTCTTTAAAATAAAAATAACTCTCTCTCTCTTTTTATATACATATACATATACATATAGATATACATATACATATGTGTGTGTGTATACAATGTCCACCTCCAAACAAAAACTGGCTTTAAAAATATATGTATACACACACATATATATGTATATATATGATACATATACATATATAATACATATACATATGTGTATATATAGAGTATATATACACGCATATATATACTCATTGTTCAATTCAATATTTAATATTTGTATGTATGAAACTATATTACATTTCTAGATAACAATATACAGTTATATATATTATACAATATAACAGAATATATATATGCTGTGTTTTTGGGAAAACCTACCTAATACAGTGAATTATGCAATTTTCTTAATTTTAAGCCAATTTGAGCTGAACTTTTGATACTTGAAGCAAAAGTATCCTGATATTTTGTTATATCTATAGTTCCTCTTTTCCTGTTTTATTAATTTCTTCTCTTACCTTTATTATTTTTATTTAAAATTTTATTTAAAATAATAAAATTTATTAATTTTTAATTTATTATTTAATTTTAATATTTAATTTTTACTATTAAAATTTTCTATTTCCTGTGGATTTACTCCCTTTTGTATCTTTTTGAATTAAATTTATCTCTGTTAATTTCAATTATCTCTTTCTTCAGTTATACTACAAAATATTTCATATTGTTACTTGCTTAGAATTTTGCTACCAACCTTGCCTGGGTAAGTAAACTTTGACATTAACTTTGGATTTAAAGGATGTATTTATGCTCAAGCTATTAGTTAGTGCCTTAGGTCTCTGACTTCAATGAAAATTTAATAACCAGTACTGAAATTTTAAAACAATATGTAAGAGGGCACATCCAGAATAATCATGTAATGCCTCCAAAAATTTATTTCTCTATAAAAGCAATGAGAATACTGGTAAAAAAAAATTGTCAAAATCAACTTTTACAGAACCCTGGAAAGTAATCAAAGGCAGGCAATAATCTGAAAACTGCTTGATCAAGAAAAAAAGCTGAATCTTAGTAAGATCGAGCTTTGAGTCATTTTAAGTTGCCCTCTTCCCCTTCTGCTTTTCTCAGTTCCAAGGAAATCTTAAAAACCACCAGTCTTGTAATCACGTAGGGATGAAAACCAGCAGCCAATCAGCCACTATAGGTGGAAGAATGGGTTGGGGGCTTTTTCAACCACCTCATTTCCAGAGGACTGTTGTTATTTGACCTGTCTGGCAGTTTTCCGAAAAGCCATTACATGGAGCTTGTCTTTATTAGAACTGACTCAGAGCTTGTCCAATG
This sequence comes from Trachypithecus francoisi, assembly GCF_009764315.1. Taxonomy (NCBI): domain Eukaryota; kingdom Metazoa; phylum Chordata; class Mammalia; order Primates; family Cercopithecidae; genus Trachypithecus; species Trachypithecus francoisi. The sequence goes on along the minus strand of NW_022681469.1, from coordinate 148,654,968 downwards.
CAAATAGGCTTCTCCCTGGGATGTTTATTGGAAAGAAATCAGTGACAATTGGTTTAACTTCACATCTGCCTAAGGCAGTGATGTAGGTAAGGCTAATAAGAAACTGACTAAAAAACTTGAAAAGCTGGGGAATGAGACCGTCATAAAGAGCTTTGAAAAGTCTAGAAATATCCTGGGAATCCAGAGAGCCACATCCATGTGCAGATCTGGGCACATGGTGAGAAATAATCTGACAAGGTTCCAATTTCTCATCTCTGATTTTGAGGCTCTGTGAAAGTAGAAAGTAAAGAATAAAACAGTGTATATAAGTCACCTGCCAGAGCATCAGATACATGCCCCAACAGCAAGATTGGGAGCCTTATTGGTTCAAGAAAATTAATGTCCACTCACTAGCTGACCACTGAACTACAAAAACAGAGACTTCAGTGGCTATACATAACAAAGAATGCACACGTAACAAAATCACCTTAGGAAAGTCACTACAGGAATAACAATAACATCAATATGACAAACAATAATAACAAAAATAAATTATGGGGAGTAGAAATCTGATTTTCAGAGTTGCTACATTATATAATTATGAGATACAAAATGAAAAAAATGAGATACAAAATGAAACAAAAAATACAGTTCATATACAGAAAACAAAGCTCAATATAAACTATCCAGGGAGAACACCAGAGATTGAACTTACTAGATAAAAATGTTAGATCAGCTATTTAAAATATGTCCAAATAATTAAAGGAAACTATAAAAGTAAATCAAACAGAGAATATCAATGCAAAAGACACAAATTCTAAATAAACCAAATAGAAATTTTGAAGTTGAAAAGGACAGTAAGTAAAATAACGTATTTATTAAAATGGCTCAACAGGAGATTTCAACTGGTGATTAACGTATCTTCAAATTTAGTGAACTTGAAGATACATTAATTTAGATTATCTGGTCAGAGAAACAGAAAGAAGCAAAATGAAAAATCAGCAAACTGTGGCCACCATGAAACACATGAACATGTAAATGTTGGCAGTTCCAGTAGGAAAGAAGAAAAGGAATGCTTGAGGAAATAATTGCCAAGAATTCCCAAATTCAATGAAAACTTTTAATTTACACATCAAAAAACCCTGAAATAATAGCAAGTAGAATAAACTCAAAGATTTTTCACACCCAGACACATCATAATCAAAATATCAAAAACCCAAATTAAAGAGAAAATCTTGAAAGGAGGAAGAGAGAAATAGCTTGTCATGTCCAAGGAATCCTCAATAAAATTAACAGCAGGTTTCTCACAAGACATCATGGCAGGCAGAAGGAAGTGGATGACATGTTTACAGTGCTTAAAGAAGACTGTCAACAAAGAACTCAATATCCAGCACAATTTTGCTTCAAAAATGAAGCAGAAATTAAGACTTTCCTAGGTAAACAAAAGCTGAAGGGATTTATCTCTAGCAGATTTGGTTTATCAGAAATACTAAAGGGAGTTCTTTAGGCTGAAATGAAAGGACTCTAGACTGTAATTCAAACACATATGAAAAAATAGTAGTACCAGTAAAAATAACTATAAAATACAGTATAAATACATTGTTTGTTTATAAAAAGTTATAAACAAACTTGTGAAGTTGTTACAAATTAAGATGCTCATTTTAATCTCATGCCAACTACTAAAAAAAAAACTAAAATAATATTTTAAAAAATGACAATGGAATTAAAATGATATACCAGAAAATATCTATTTAACATAAAAGACAGTAATAGAGAAATAGACTAACAAAAGAGAAATAAGATGTAAAAAAACAAACAGCAAAATGGTAATCATAAATTTTATCCTAACAAAAATTATATTACATGTAAATGAATTGATTGATAGATACAAAAACATAATCTAATTATATGCTGTCTATAAAATACATAATTTATATACAAAGACAAATTATTTAGAAATAATAGGATGAAAAAGATATATCATGTAAATGACAAACAAAAGAGAACTAGAATAGTTATGCTAATGGAAAACAATATGCATTTGCAGACAAAAATTATTTCTAGAAACTGAGAGGGAAATTTTATAATGATACATTCAATCCATGAGAAAAGCATAACAATTATATAAACACCGATGCCCTAACAACAGAAGCTTGAAATATATGAAGCAAAAACTGGTCAAAATAAAGGGAGAAATAACAATTTAAGAGAACTAGCTGGAGACTTCAATACCCTACTTTCAATAATGGTTAAGACAACTAGACAAAAATTAATAAGGAAGACTCAAACAACTCTGCACATCACTTTGACCTCTACAGATGACAGATGTTATCTATCATTACAGATGATAAGACATACACAGAACACTCCATCCAAAAAGAACAGGATATAAGTTCTACTCAATTGTGTATGGAAATTATCCAGGACAGAGCATATGTTAGGCCACAAAATAAGCCTCAATTAATTTAAAATAATTTAAGTAATACAGAGGATGTTCTCTTACTGCAATGAAATAAAACTGGAAATCAAAAACAGAAATAACTGGGGAATTAAAAAAATGTGGAAATTTTAAAAAGACCCCCACACACTGCTAAATAATCAGTGAGTCAAAGAAAAAATGACATAGGGAATTATAAAAATATTCTGAGATGAATGAAAATCAAAACAAAATATAGCAAAGCTGCCGGGCGCGGTGGCTCATGCCTGTAATCCCAGCACTTTGGGAGGCCGAGGCACGCGGATCATGAGGTCAGAAGTTCGAGACCAGCCTGGCCAACATGGTGAAACCCCATCTCTACTAAAGATACAAAAATTAGCTGGGTGTGGTGACGTGTGCCTGTAATCCCAGCTACTCAGGAGACTGAGGCAGGAGAATTGCTTGAACCCGGACCGAGGGGGCAGAGGTTGCAGTGAGCCGAAATCACACCATTACACTCCAGCCTGGGCAACAAGAGTGAAACTCTGTCTCAAAAACAAAAAAAAAACAACAAAAACAAAAACCCATAGCAAAGCTTATGTGAAGGAGCTGAAGCAGCAGTATGTAGCTGTAAGCAACCTATACTTTAAACTGTCTTAAAAAAATTTTAACATTCCACCTAAAGAAACTAGAAAGAAAAGAACAAATTAAATACAAAGCAAGCAGAAAGAAGGCAGAAACAAAGATTGGAAAGGAAAAAAGTGAAATAGAGAGTAGATAAGCAATAGGGTACATTTAAAAAGTCAAGTTACTTATTGAAAGACCAATGAAATGGACAAACCTTTATCAAGATTAATTGTAAAATGTAAATAATGATAAGTTTTGGAGACTCAAATAGTCAAAATCAAGAATGAAATAAGAAGCATTATTACTTAACCTTATAAATAAGGATTAAAATGAAATACCATAAACAATTGTATTTCATCAAATTACATAACCAGGATAAAAGTCTAGAAATACATAAATGATCACAAATGAGTCAAGAAGAAATAAAAAACCTGAATAGACTGAAAACAAATATATTTACTTAGTAATAAATTTTAAAACCTGCCAAAAAGAAATGATCAGGTCCAGATGGCTTAATTGATTATTTCACCCAAATGTTCTTGATTAATTAATACCAATTCTTCACAAAAATCTTCCAAAACTAGAAGAGGAAGAACATTTCTCAACTCATTCTATGAAGTCAGTATTACTGTGACACCTGGCAAACGCAACTACATTTCAATATCTCTTATGAAAGTGCACACAAAACCCTCAACAAAACAATAGCGAATGAAATCTAGTACTGTGTCAAATGATTATAATTGTGACCTAAGTACGATTTATGCCAGGAATGCCAAAGTGTTTCAATATAGAAAAGTTAATGAATGTAATATATCATATTAATGGAATAAAGAAAAAATAATAACCCCAGTTAATGCCAAAGAAAACCCTTAGAATACAGTACACTTTCATGATACAACTGTCAACAAACTAAGAAAAAAGGGGACCTTTCTAAACTTGACAAAGGAAATCTACAAAAAAAAAAAAAAAACAACAAAAACAAAAACCCATAGCAAAGCTTATGTGAAGGAGCTGAAGCAGCAGTATGTAGCTGTAAGCAACCTATACTTTAAACTGTCTTAAAAAAATTTTAACATTCCACCTAAAGAAACTAGAAAGAAAAGAACAAATTAAATACAAAGCAAGCAGAAAGAAGGCAGAAACAAAGATTGGAAAGGAAAAAAGTGAAATAGAGAGTAGATAAGCAATAGGGTACATTTAAAAAGTCAAGTTACTTATTGAAAGACCAATGAAATGGACAAACCTTTATCAAGATTAATTGTAAAATGTAAATAATGATAAGTTTTGGAGACTCAAATAGTCAAAATCAAGAATGAAATAAGAAGCATTATTACTTAACCTTATAAATAAGGATTAAAATGAAATACCATAAACAATTGTATTTCATCAAATTACATAACCAGGATAAAAGTCTAGAAATACATAAATGATCACAAATGAGTCAAGAAGAAATAAAAAACCTGAATAGACTGAAAACAAATATATTTACTTAGTAATAAATTTTAAAACCTGCCAAAAAGAAATGATCAGGTCCAGATGGCTTAATTGATTATTTCACCCAAATGTTCTTGATTAATTAATACCAATTCTTCACAAAAATCTTCCAAAACTAGAAGAGGAAGAACATTTCTCAACTCATTCTATGAAGTCAGTATTACTGTGACACCTGGCAAACGCAACTACATTTCAATATCTCTTATGAAAGTGCACACAAAACCCTCAACAAAACAATAGCGAATGAAATCTAGTACTGTGTCAAATGATTATAAATTGTGACCTAAGTACGATTTATGCCAGGAATGCCAAAGTGTTTCAATATAGAAAAGTTAATGAATGTAATATATCATATTAATGGAATAAAGAAAAAATAATAACCCCAGTTAATGCCAAAGAAAACCCTTAGAATACAGTACACTTTCATGATACAACTGTCAACAAACTAAGAAAAAAGGGGACCTTTCTAAACTTGACAAAGGAAATCTACAAAAAAAAAAAAAACACATAGATAACATTATACATGAGGGTGAGATGCTGTGTGTTTTCTTCCTGCATTCATGATTAAAACAAAGACATCAGTTCTGTCAATTTATACTGAATATCATACTAGCAATTTTAGCCTGGGAAACTAGTTAAGAATTAAAAAGACATCAAGATTGAAGAGGAAGAGGAAAAATTCTCTCTTGGCAGATGATCTGATCATATATATATATACATTCTAAAGAAAACACAAACATTACTAGAGCTCATAATATGGCTAGTAAGGCTGCAAGAGAGAATATAAATTTGTTTTTGTTTTTTTTTTTTGTGACAAGGTCTTGCTCTGTCAACCAAGCAGGAGGGCAGTAATACTGGATTGAGTCTCACTGCAGCCTTGAACTCCTGGCCTCAATCAATCCTCCCAGCTTGGCCTCCCGAAGTTCTGAGTTTATAGGCATGAGCTACAATGCCTTACCTTGAATTTTTAAAGAATGTTGTATTTCTATATCCTATCAGTAAACAATCCAAAAATGAAATTAGAAAACAATTCCTTTTACGATAGCATACAAAACAATACTTAGGAATAAATTTAACAAACATGATTAGTAAATGGTAAGACATCCCATGTTCATAGATCAAAAGATTTAAAATTGTTAAGATGACAATCCTTTCTAAATTGAATAGAATTGAGAGATTCTAAAAGCAAATTTCCACATTTATACTCAACTGATTTTTGGTAAGTGTCTATACAATTCAACAGAGAAAAGCATAATCTTTTGAAAAAGTGAACCCCTACTTCAAACAATATGTGAGAATGAAATCAAAATGGATCATTGACCTAAATGTAAGAGCTACAATTGCAAAGCTTTTGGAAGGAATCACAGAAGTAAAACTTGTCCTTGGATTAGACAATTTTGTCTTAGATATAATAGCAAAATAACATGTGGCAAGACAAAAAAGAGATAAATTGAGTTTCATCAAAATAAAAAAAAATGCTTCAAAAAGACACCATCAATAAAGTGAAAAGACCACCCATGGAATAGAAGAAAATATCTGCAAATTATATATCAGATATAATATAATGTTACAGTTATGCCAATGCACCTCATCATAGCAGCCTCTCATTGTGATGTATCACCTGGAGTTCTTTGTGTCTAGACCAAGAGAATTAAGGAACATGGGCACAAAGGGTGACTTTGGAGCAAAAGTTTAATAAGCCAAAGAAGAAAGCTCTCTGCTGCAGAAAGGGAATCCGAAAGAGGGTTGCCGGTTTTACAGTTGAATGCAAAGGCTTATATAAGAAACTGTTTAGGGCTGGGTGTCTCATTTGCATACGGTGCAAATTTCTGGTAGCTCCACCCCATCCTCCTAATGTGCATGCAGGCCCTCAGCTTGAGTTACTCCATAGTGCTTTGCTCCCCTTGCAGTGCATGTGTCAGGGGATAGAATTTTCCATTGCGAGCATGTCTGGGCAAGTCACCTGCATTGCCTTTCTTACCTGTGTGGCTACGGGCATCGTTAGGCAAGCCCCTCTGAGTGAGTTTCCTTATCTGTGCCTGCTGCTTGATTTTTCAGGCTATTCTTTTGTTTGAAAGAATTCAATCGAGGACCCACCCACCCTAACTGCCTGACTGACTGGTTTCCTCCTTTATTCTCTATCAAAATGACTTGTATCCTGAATATATAAAAAACACAACACAACAATAAAAAGACAAAACAACCCAATTTTAAAAATGGGCCAAGCAGTTGAATTGACATTTACCTAAAGAATACATACGAACGTATAATAGCGAGTATATATACTAATAAATTCTCTTAGTAGTCGTTAAACTACCTTAATATTATTTTCACTCTTTAATATTTAATTATTGAACATGGATTTCTGAACTGACCATTACTTTATGCAACTATTTTAAATATATTATTCTGATAACTTCTAGCTTCTGTATTTCAAGATGCTCTCATTACAATGTTTGTGCTCTTTTAAGTGGCCTATATTCTCTTTCTAGGACTCTAATCTTTTTCATTATGCTTGCTGTTATGCAGCGTTACTAGATGCATCCAGGGATGAATGAATTTAGTTTTATTTATCTTTTCCAGGATACAGTGTGCTTTATTCTATCTTAAAATGTACTATTTTCTCATTTCAAAAAAATTTTTCAGGTTTTTTTTTTTAATATACTTTTTTCAATATCCTCTCTTTGGTAGTTTTAGTTTTTGTGAAAGAAAAAAAGCAGCCTTGATTTCTAACTCTTGTAAACAAAAAATTAAATTCTAAGGCCTTTCCCCTTGGCTAAGGGCATTCCAGAGCTAACCCGAAAATCTAGTTCAGGCCATGATGGAAGAGGGGGTTGGACATGCCTCATTATACATAAACATCAACACAGCATTAACTTTAACATAGACATTAAGTCTGATAAGAAACATTTACAATCTATACTGTCTGAAGTCTGCTACATGGAGGCTTCATCTGCATGATAAAACCTTGGTCTCCACAACCCCTTACTGTTACCCAGACACTCCTTTCTACGGATAATAACTCTTTCAAGCAATTGTCAATCAGAACATTTTTAATTCTACCTATGACTTGGAAGCCCCCACTTTGAGTTGTCCTGCCCTCCCAGATTGAACCAATGTGAATCTTACAGGTGCTGATTGATGTATTATGTCTCCCTAAAATGTATAAAAGCAAGCTATGCCCCAACCACTTTGGGAACATGTCGTCAGGATCTCCTGAGACTGTGTCATGGATGTGTCCTTAACCTTGGCAAAATAAACTTGCTAAATTGATTGAGACTTGTCGCAGATACTTTTTTAATCACAAATTGGTAACCACAGAAGGATTCTGAGTGGAGGTTCTGAGATTTGACAAATCTCCTATCAATGCTTGGTATCAGCTTGAGCCATCCTTGTGGCTAAAACCAATAGGACAATTTGCTGAGGCCTGGGAGTTCCCCTCCCACCAGAGAATCCCTGATCTCCCAAAATTTGGTTGAGATCCAATGTTTATTTTGCTGTACGATTCTTTTTCTGGAGTTTTACTTGCTTCCAACAAAAAAGGCAAATTTTCCTGCTTCCATGATGATGCAAGACAGGTAACTCCTTTTGGAATTTCAGCTCATTTCCAACAGGGAAGACGAGTTTCAGTTTTTTCCTGCTTCTAGGATGGTAGAGAGCAGTCTTCAGCTGGGACCCCAATCCTAGGTAAGTAGCTTGAATTGGGGCTTTTTTTGTGTGTGTGTTGGAAATTCTCCTAAATGACTAATGGTTGAAATTGACCAACAGCTGGTCTTAATTTTGCCTTACCATTAGAGCACTCAGTAATCATATTTTTGGGGTTCTTTTTGTTGTTCTGGTCCTTCTGTCATTGGATTTGACCAACTGTACTTGACTTGGTTAAGTCCAAATGTGAATTCCAGTTTATGGGGAACAAGGCCTTTGAACTGGCAATATTCCTTGCAGCTGCAAAACAAAACAAAATGAAACAAAAACCAAACAAACAAATAACCATGTACTTGGTTTTGGTTTCTGTGTTTGCGTCCTGTCCTAAAAAAAATTGTTCTTTTGTTTACATTTATTTCACTCTATTCTTCCTTGCCTCTTCACTGTGTTTGGTACCAAGAAAAATCTTGAGAAGTCTTCTAATATCTCAAACCCCAAACCAAAGGCACCACTCATTCCTTTTTGGGTTGTTCTCTTTTTTTATGGTGTTTCAAGAGTAATGACATGAAAGCTTTGGTTTCCTGCATTGCATTACCTGACCTCTTTGGCTTTTCAGGGCACCAGAGATTACCGTGTACCGTGAGCAGATTTGACCTTGGTGTGTGTTATGGCGGATGAGAGAGCTACAAAGTTAGGGGTGACTGAAGACAGTTTGCAGGAAGTGGTCTTATCTATTTTTTTTTTCCTCCTAGGAAGTTGTTATTTAGGATCCTAATTCCACTTTGGAGGTGCATTTTAAAGAGTCTTCTCTATTGCTCTTTCTTCCAAAATTAATCTCAATTGGCTTGCCTGCACATTTGTGTGAGGAACTGAACTGTCATTTTCATAGTTAAGTGAGACATTGAGTTTCCTCAGCTCTGAAGAGGAAGGGCATTTCAATCCCCCCAGCCAAAAGGTGCCCCTGGGAGACTGGAAACCAAGTGGGAATGTTTGGGGCCTGATCCGTCTTGACATGCAGTGGCCCTGCAGGGAATCCCCAACAAAATTAGTTTAAAAGGCTCATCAAGGAAGCACGTGCAGGATCTTGGTCTCTCTGTGCTTTGAGTCCCCCAGAAGTGCTAGACCTCCAGAGAGAGAAACAGAGGCACATAGCAGGGCAGAAATGACTTGGTGGTGACATACTGTGGAACCCTGCCCACAGTCAACACATTTCAATCCACCACAGTAAATCCTAGGCCCCAACCCAGTTCCTCCTTTTAAGAAAAAATGTGGGAAATTAATCATGTAAGAATGAGGAACAACAAGGAGAATGATCCCTTTCAACCACTCTGGTTTTATGGTGCCTCTACCTGCAAGCGGTTATGTAAATGGAAGGGCATGCCAGGTTTCCTAGCACTCCAGCTGGTCACACGTTAAGTCTGCTCTTGTGCACATTTTAAACTGAAGGGCAAATTACACCAAGGAACATTCAGAGCCCAAAGGTCGACCTGCAACTGTGATGCTCCTAAATTCTCTTTCTGCTTACTTTTCTGTCTGCTTTAAGTCAGCTGTTACTTTTCTACTGAGCTAAAATCCACTATTTACATTAATCATCTATTTTTGCAAACCAGTGAGTTTTATATGAATATCTCATGGCTAGAGTTCTGAAATAAAATCTATAGGATCTTTGTATGAGTGTGTGTGTGTGTGTGTGTGTGTGTGTATATCTACACATATTTTGTTATGTTTTTGGCCACATGGTATTTGTTATGTTTTGGCCACACAGTACCAAATTGACTTAAACTTAAAAGTACTCATAAATAATAAGCCCAGTGCTTTTCAAATTCACATGACTTAAGTAAAATCTTTAATAAATAAGCTGGCTTTAAAATTATTGATAAAGTAATATTAGAAATGTCTTAAGAATTATCAGCACACTTTTGTGTTTGCATTCATTGGTCAAATGATTTCACACTTATCCCTGGCAAATACTATAAGGTACCAAACTTTGGTATAAGAGTTAGAAAACTATAAATCCAGCCAAAACCAGAACAATCTTTGCTTGTACAATTTTTAATAAATAAGATATTAATAGTGTTGGTTTAATGAAAACAGCTAAATCTTGAATTATTGGTAAAACAAACATATACTTAACCTTAAGGTTCTTACTTGGGTAATAACCTGAAATTCACAGGCTATAAAAATGTTTCATAGGAAAAGTAACTTTGATCACTATCACAGTTTTCATAAATAATGTAGGTAAACTATTAAAATAAAATAATTAGATAAATGTGATGGAATAAATACTTATAAACAAACTTGTCATAATTTAGGATCTAAAGTTATATGAAATTAAATAAGATATTTTATTAAATATTTGGGTATTTTCCAATTAAATTATATTGTAGGAAGACATTCTTTCTAATAAATATGTTCTTATTGAAAGGTAAATAATTTTTGTCTAATTCAAAGCTTAAAGGTTATGTATAAAATAACGTAAAAGGAACTAGGAAATAAGAGAGATATAAACAATGTTATAAAGATAAAGAGATATTTTTGGTAAGAAAGCTTAAAGAAAAGTAACTTTATATGAGAAAGAGTCTTTTATAGTGAATTTTTGTCCTAAAATAAAATGACTGGGTTGTTCACAAAAGAGGAATATTTAGGACAAGTGAGAAAGTCAAAGCATGTTGGGAATGGTGTAAGTCATAATAAGTTTAGTAAAAAAGGAATTTATATAAATGTTATGTGATTAACTGGTTATAATTAATGGAAATTATAATAGTTTTTCTAAAAATTGAACTTTGATATTAAAATATTCTCATACAAAAATAAGGAATTGTTAAAAACAGATTTTATTAAAGATACTGAGTTGAGGAACTTATTGGATATGCAAGAAGTTTTTAATTTTTAAATTCTATTATCTGTTTTTTTCTTTTAAATTATTCAGAATGATATCTCAGAAGTTGTACCCTGCTGCCTCAGTTCCTTGTCTCTTTTGAGAACGCCTGGGATGGTAACTCTCTCCTTTAATATTTGTTGTAACTTTTAAAAATTAATAGTCTAAAGTAAGGGAGGTAATATTTGAAAATAGGCAAATGAAAAATCTTTTGAATCTGTTTTTGTCTGATGTTTGTTGTATCCATATGTTTATGTGTGTCATGTGGAAGTGATATTTTAGAATTAAACTGTATGAAAGAGCTATAATCAATTGACTTAAAGAAAAGTAAGGGCTTATCAGACTCATGGAAGCTAGCTCAGGTCTCTTTTAACTCACATTACTTTGGTAATCTTCAGGAAGATTAATTTGGTAAATTTAATCTCAAAATCCTCTCCAATAGTTTAAAATCTTGAATTCATGTTATGTTAAATTAAAACCTCATTTTTAACCAGGCATGGTGGCTCACGCCTGTAATCCCAGCACTTTGGGAGGCTGGGGAGGGTGGAACACCTCAGGTCAGGAGTTTGAGACTTTGACAAACATGGTGAAACCCCATCTCCACTAAAAAAAAAATATAAAAATTAGCCAGGCTCGGTGGTAGGTGCCTGTAGTCCCAGCTGCTCAGGAGGCTGAGACAGGAGAATTGCTTGAATCTGGGAGGTGGAGGTTACAGTGAGCTGAGATCTCACCATCTTTTAGAATCCATCTTTAGACTCCATCTAAAAAAAAAAAAAAAAAAAAAAAAAAATCATTTTTTTTTTCCCACTGGGAATTTGGGTCACCAAGAAGTAAAATAGTAGGAGCATAAAAAGTGTTTTTGGTGACATTTATAACACAAGGATGTGGATTTTGCTAAAGGAAATGTAATTTTTTTTCTGGTTAAGAAAGAATTTCTTTATAATAAAGGAGAAATTGTACAGATAAACCTAAGTGGATAAAAAGAAAAATTAAGCCAGGGCAACAAAAATTACCTCTGAGACATGACATGTGGTTACCAAGAAGACAGTCAATATGAGGGGAAGGACAAAACCAAGTAATTGTCAAGACCAAGGGTGTAATGTAAAGGAATTGTTTCATTTTGTAGATTGGTAAAATCAGCTTCTTGAGAAATCTTCACTACAATGAATTGTAAAAGTAACTACTTTAAGGACAAAATCCTTAATTTTAAATGCTGGAGAATGAAAGAGCTTATTTGGGTTGATGCAGGGCCCACAGCTCACTACTGAGCAATCACTGATGAGTATATGTGATCCAAATGCACAGGAGGTTATTTCTGAGAGAACAAAAAACCTAGTGGACTGGATCAACGTCACCCTAAGGTGTTGCCCTGAAAGGGGACTGCCTGACTCTTCCTATAAAATGTAAGTGAAACACCTGAGATGAAATAGTTGATATCCTTCACATGCAAGCCGTGTGGAACTGGCTCTGTGATGGCCAGGATATTCTCCCATCGAATATGCTTATTACTCAGATCACGGTAAATTTGGGTGTTAGGGGGGCACCCCTCCTGCAGAATCATACAACTGTTGAGAAGCCTTATCCAATTTGCTGTTCCTGATGGGTCTTACAGATGCTTAATCAAATATTGGCGTAATTAACAACAACAACAAAAAGGTGGGGATGGGGGTGGAAATGGAAGGAAAAAGGGAGTCAAAGGACTTGCCCCAGAAGGGTGATGGAAGCTTTTGGATGGTTATTCACGATTTGCCCCAGATTTGGAAAATTAAAAAAAAAAAAAAGTCAAAATGCAAAGGTTATCATGAGATGGGTTATGTTGCCTGGGGCAATGTAGCATCAACTAAGAAAAGATTCACCAAAGGGTCTCAGTCTCTTGGCCCGCCCCCTGCTGGGAACCCAAATCTTTTTCATGTAGGACCTTGCTATCTGGGAAATGCAAGAATGAGAATACTCATAAGCAGAGGGCTTCTTTTCTCCCCTAGGAATAACTCCAACTACGTGAAGAGCTGCTAGATTCTACAGTGCCTAATAGAGAACTCTCATCTAGCAAGAGTTGTTTGGCTTGTGGATAGCAGTTCCAAAGTGAACAAATGGCATCCTGTTTGAAAGCCACTGCTCGGTTAAAGAAGAGTCAAGCAAATCTTTTTCTTGTGAGTTATTTATAGTTTAGAGCAATTGGATACAGTGTATTTTTGTGAGCAAATTTACTTTTCTCTCTGGATTCTCCAAAATTTGGAAACTGTTCATGAGTATTCTGATTTTACGACAATATAGTTATTTGCCTAAGTTTAGTAAGAGTCTTTTCTTTTACAACAGGACAAATGGAGACACAGCTTATTTCACCAAGGCTTTGACTATAATAACAAATTCTTAGGTAAAGTTTCAGCAAAGTCAAATTAATAGCAGCCTATAAGGCCAATCAATTCTTGCTGCACTTCATGTGAACAATCAAGCTGAATATTATAAGCCTAAAACTTATTTTGTACGTAACTTTTCTTTAATAGAAAAGGAGGGCTAGATAGAAATTGTTTCAAAGGAAAAGTGTAACACTTGTTACTAAACTTCAGCCCTGACTTCTGTTTCTGAGTGCAGACTGAATCATTAATTATTTCTTGGCTACAATAATCTCCTAAAGAGTAGCAGATTATCATTTTTCTCCATATTTTTAGTTCGTGCCCTAATGGAATAGGTTCCTTTTTCTGTTGTGGCACACAAATACTTTTTTGGTTATCAAAATACTAATGTTATTTATCTCTCCTAGTTTTAAATCCAAGGAAACCAGAATTACGATATTCTTAAAACTAGAGACGCGAATCTCGTTTATTTGGCATCCCACTTGACCTGATTTGTTTTTCATTGCAAATGCCCTGCTGATAAGATTATACAAGCATCCTCCCTCTAGGCCCAGGGACTATCATGGAGGAGGAGGGTGCATGAAATTTTAAGGGCCTTTCTGAGGAATAGAATTAGTTCAGACTCTTCACATCAACGCTGGGTACACAGATGCCTAAACAGCTGGTAAAACAAGGGATTTTGACTTCTGAGCTATTATGTGGCACCATTTCACTAAAGAATCCAGGCACTGCAAGAATTTCCTGCTTTTTACACAAGTAGTTAGACAGGCATGAGCCACCAGGAATATTGGGTGATGTTTTGGCAATTATCACATTGCCTATCTAAAAGTGATAAATTGGCAGCTGGTGCCAGGGAGAGGCCATTTCCTGATGGTCCACACCTGTTGCACTAAAGTGTTAATTGAATCCAGATGCCAGGGAGAAGCAACTGCCCGGGCATGTGGAATAAGAGACAAAATGGCGAAATGTGACCTTCCAAGGTCATACCACCGAAAAAGGGAAGAAAACCTCAGATGGGCATGCATGCAGCTTCCTAAACACACTGCACATGCTCACCTCCCAAGAGTAAGGAGAGAACTGCACATGTGGGCAGCCCATCCTAAGGGAAGAATCATGGGAAAGGGGCTACCTCTAAAGTCCTAGGATCAAGGCTAACCACCGCACATGTTCTTCAAGTCACCTGCTTGGGTCTCTTCCAAGCATATTTTCTTTTCTTTCCTATTCTAAAGACTTTTTAAATAAACTCCCACTCCTGCTCTGAAGCTTGCCTTGCTCTCTTTTTCTGTGTTATGCCCTTGAGTTGAATTCTGTCTTTTAAGGAGGCAAGAATTGAGGTTGCTGCAGCCCCCATGGATTCATCGCTGGTAACTCAGATACCTTCCACCGGTAATACTTCCTGTAAAATTAAAATAAAATAATTACTGATAGGATAAAGATACCTCATGACAAAGCCTCCTCAGTATAATACTCCTCATTATGAGTTGTGTGGATACATACATATTAAAAAAATTTTTTCAGAACAATGCTTATGTTTTGTATAGCTAATTGCTATCAGGCTGTAGTTAAAACCAAGATTATAGTAGTTCAATGCATAGAAGTTAAAGATAAATCAATGTAGTAACCTCACCTTTGACTTTTTGTTTGTTGACTTTTTGCTTAAAAACGTATTTTTTAAGAGATAATAAATGCTTGCTCACATCCATTCCTATCTAGCCCAGTACATTTAATTGGCAATAAGTCTTTTGACTCTTAAGTTCAGTGGCCATAAGGAGTTCCATCAAGAGACAGGATGGACCCAGGGCAAGCAATCATGGCACCCCAGCAACTCTATGGGACAAAAAATTTGTTGGGGGGCAAATTTTGGCCAGAAAAGGGAGAATGTAATCCAAAAATAAGATTCTCAAGCCTCCCAACCATCTGAATGAACCTCTTTTCTTGGCCAAGGGCATTCCAGAGGTTACTTGAAAATCTAGTTCAGGCCATGATGGAGCTAACATCATGTTCGTCCCAAGATGGGGTCCAGTCAAGGGTTGGACATGCCTCATTATACCACCCCTGCATTTACATTAACGCAGACCTGAAGTCTGATAAGGAACATTTGTAATTTCTTCTCTCTGAAGCCTGGCTCCTGGAGACTTCACCTGCATGATAAAACCTTGGTCTCCACAACCCTTTATTGTTACCCAAACATTCCTTTCTACTGATAATTCTTTAAACCAGCTGCCATTCAGAATATGTTTAAATCTACCTATGACTCGGAAGCCCCCACTAGAGTTGTCCTGCCCTTCTATATTGAACCAATGTAAATCTTACATGTATCGACTGATGTCTTATGTCTCCCTAAAATGTATAAAAGCAAACTGTGTCCCGTCTACCTTGGGCACATGTCATCAGGACCTCCTGAGGCTGTGTCATGGGCATGTCCTTAACCTTGGAAAAATAAACGTTCTAAATTGATTGAGACTTGTCTCACATACTTTTTGGTTCACACTCTCTAACAGTCATGGATCATGCAGTTTGAATTACTAATCTCCTATGTGGTCATGGCAATCCAGCCACTGAGCTATTTCTGTTTTGTTTATAACTCTGAGAAGTGTAGATCCATCTCTGACTAGTTTTCCTCTTGCCTTATGATATATTTTCTCCTTATTTGACACTGGAAATTTGCTTTATTTGGTTGATATTTATGTGTGTGTGTAAAGAGTAATTTCCACATGACCTTTGTCTGTGACATGGATTTCCTATTGTTTTTCCCATCTAAATGCTTCTACTCATCTTTCAATACTCAGTCATCACTTGACTTCACAAGGATGAGGATAGCCATCTCTGGCCATGTGCTTGACATAAGCTGTGTTTTTGAGCCCCTCGTCTTGTTCCCATGGGTCATTGTGTGTACTTCTAGTGTCCACTATATCAACATTACAATTTATTATTTTAGCTTGTCTGCACTACCAAATTGTATTTTGCCTGGAATTAAAAAATAAATATTTGCTATCTTTTCAAACATTGTATTTTCTTATTACATATGTGAAACTCTGGTTTATATATATTTTAAATTCCTAACATAACTAATGATAAATTGTTTACAAGTAATATCCTATCTTGAAAAAAATTAAGATGTTGACATCATAATGCCATATCTCCACAATAATCTTTGTTTTCCTCTAGGCACTCAGTCTCTCAGGGATGCAGGTAAAAGACGACCCTTCATGAAGGACAGCCTCAACTTCCAGATCAATTTAACTTCAAGGCCTCTGACATTGGTTATTTCTCAAGAGCTATGATTTTTTTCTCTATTGCAGCCATAGTTGGTCTAAAGGTAATAATTTCCTGGGCAGGAATCCAATTCTGTAACCACCTCTGTCAGCATGCCGATTTTGTATTGTACCTCCAAGACTCGGTAGGATTCATCGACATAAGCTCAGAGAGTTCTACTGTAATACTTATATGTGCTCTTAAGCTAAGGCATCAGACACATAGTTAACAATTGAAAACCTACAGTAATTTGCGGAGATAAGCATTTTAAAACTTACTGACGCAAATAATTATTTGTGTATATCACGCAGCTTTGCCTCTTATTTTATCTGTCAAAATCTCTTCACGGAGAATCATACTTCTCTTTTCTTTGCTAGTGAATAGTATTATCCATTTCATTTCCCTGTCTATGCAGAGCACTGGCCTTATTTTTGTGGTTGTTAGTAAAGATAAATAAAGTCTAGTAAGAGATGATTTGAAGGAATTTCCAAGTTTACAGAGGTGGTGTATTTGAATACAAATAGCTAAGCTAAGGAAGTGACAAAAGGATAAGATCGTGGAGAAAAATAAAGACAAAGATCACAGAAAAGGATGATCATTGATTTAACCTGACTTGGAGCCCATAAAGACTAGCAGTGATGAGAGTCTACAAAATCACGTACACATGTGGCCACATACAATATGAACTCAATAATTGTATCAGTAATGTTTAGAAATATTCATTTCCAAAGATGTAAATGTTTTTGTTTCTGTTGGACACATTGTAGCAGAGGACTTCAATAGGGAGTCTAAACAAAGAGACAGGGGTGACCTCAAGGAGGCATTTGGACAAGTGGAATAAGATTCTGTTTTCCTTCATGTTTACCTTATTTATTTATACATTTAAAGGTTATGCCCTTTTCCTATTTGCAGGACAAAAATCAACACAAATACGAGGCACACTAGTGATGTTAAACTGGCATTATTTATGCCACAATTAAAAGAAAATTAAGTGATCTGAAAACTGAGTGTTATATTTTTAGATATTTATGGGCAAAACTTTAAGATTTGTGTAAAATTTTTAAATGAGTGTGGCATAATAATATGTCCCTCTTTTTCTTGCCAAGGGATCATGGGTGATATACACTGTGAGCATATCTGCATATCCCAAACACAGTAATTCAGAATTTTACTTTGTAGTGAAGGTTCAAGTAAAATAGATCTCTTTTGATGAGATGTACTACACACCCTGGATCTTTAGTCTGGGGCAATTTTTTACTCTTATGAACTTTATTTGGATTTTGGGGTTGTTCATAAAACAAAATAAATTAAATGACTATTTTAAAGCCAGTTTCATAGAGTGACCATTAACAATTTATCAAATATACAGCAAGGCAATTTAAATTTTATTTCCAATGTCAAGTTGTTAATTTGAAGATAAAGCATACTAGAATGTAGAAATTGAAAAAAAAAAAACAAATTCACAAATTACTTCTCATGATTCAAGTGTTCTTCTCATATATAGTTGATGTTATGATTCCTGATTTTTTCTCAAATATTATTGATGCAATTATTGAGTTCACATTGTGTGTGGCCACAAGTGTATGTGATTTTGTGTACTCTCATCACTTGTAGTCCTTTTGGGCCCCAAGTCAGGTTTAATCAGCAATCATCATTTGAGAGAAAGTCATTTATTATGGAACTGGAGGTACAAATTGCTTATAATATGGGAGTTCCCCACATCTAGTTATACATGCAATGCGTATTTCTCATGTCTTCATATTTCTTACACTTGGATCTCATAACTTGACTATAAAGTATGTGCAGATTGAATGAGCACATACGTATAACTTTTCTTCCATCTAAAATCCCTTTTGAATGGCAAACATTGAAAAGCCTGAAAGACTACCCGAGTAGAGGACATGGAACTAGAGTCAACCAAGATCAAGTTGGCTAGGGTCAATGAGACAAAGAGTACTAGAGGGGAGAGGGCTGCATGGAGGGAGCCCCTCAAGTATTCAACTAAGTGCTGATCAATGTGGGAGAAAACTACCCCCTAGACTGGAGAAACACCCAACTGAAATGATAAGCAGGAAGATCATCTGGAGTTCACACAGGGGTTAAATAGTGGGCCTAAAGAGTATAACTGGCAATGAGGAGAAATCTGTGTAAGTAAAAGGAAAACACATCAGAGATATTAATACTTACCAAACAAGTCTTTCATTTGTGGGTGTTAACAGATGTCCAAAAATTACAAGTACTAAAAAAAAAAAAAACAAAAAACATGAATAGTAAACAAAAAAGATTAAACACATGTAACAAAAAAGGAAATAAAATCAGTAGAATTAATATTTAGAGAGAGAGTGAATAAAAGAAATATCACTTCTATAAAACAAGAACCAGCTGCTATACACAAGAAATAACCATCAATCTGGAAAATATATATGACTGGTTTAAAAAATCAGTAAAATAGCTAAATAACACAAGCTATATGTCTAAAGACTATTGATACAGATCAAGCATGGTGTGAGGAAATCATATAAATCATAACTGAAGGGGCTTATTAATTTATATGTGCCAAATTCCTCAGTTAAAAGACAATGAGAGAATTCTGGTATAGTGACAGTGGCCTAAAACTATCACTTTCCAACTTTTTCCTAGAAAACATTTAAAAGCAGTGAAGATGATGTAAAATAAAAACACAAATTCAATTAGTGCTGAAGCGAGGAAACATTTTAAATTCCAAACTCTAAATGCACAAAACTGCCAAAAGCCAGTGGAAATTGAAAAAGAAGTTCTGTAAAAGCAATCAGGAGAAGACATTGTGGCTGATGATTCTTGGAGGGCAGGTTTATACCTGAGATGCAACATCAAAATTACCATTTACAATAACAAAGTGGGGTCCAACAGCTGGCAGCAGATGTTTCTTTGGACTCAGTTTGATTCCAAAGAGCAGGAGAGGGGGAGCCAGAGGACACATAGACAAATCAGATATGCAAAAGCCTGTCCTTTGCTGAGACCACAAGGAAGAAATGAGGATTCACATTGAAAACCTCTTCAGCTACAAATATATCCCTATACTCACTGCTTCTTTCACATTAACCAGGTCTCAGTCATGTGAAAATCTAGCTTATATTTTGCTACTATAAACTCTTAGAATGCAGCTGTCCAGCATGGGCATCCTCACTACTGATATCAGGAGCTAGCCTGTCCACTTCCGGCTTTTTAACCTGTGAGGCTGACAGGAGTCCACTGTGCTTGCCTTTTGTCCCTATCTCAAGCTGCACAGGAAAAGTTTCATAGTAATCCCTTAGATCTATCTCAGTGAAGCCTCTCTCCCTGACTTGAGATAGTAAGAAATATCTTCATTACTCCTAATTATTTTTTGATTGGGGGGAGTGGAATTTGCAAGACACCAACACATCAATGCAGAGAAATCTTCCTTATAGAGTAGCCTTCCTGCAATCATTCTGCCTCTAACACTCACAATTTTAAGTTAGTAATAAAGAGTTTTTGAAATAATCAATAGATAGGATACTTGTATTTCTGGTAAATATAGGAAAAGAACAAAAATAGGATGATACGGTCTATTAAGGAAGACTGGTGAGTTTATGTGCTCTCTTGTTCTCCTTGTCTGCTATTAACTCTTACAGTAGTTGCTCTTCATAACTTTTTAAATCTTTGCCCTTTTTATGGAACCTCTATACCTTCCCCTATAAATACATCATTACACCAAATGTTGTGAGATCCAATTTTCTTATTTGGCATTTGAGTTCCTTGTTTATTAGAACTGCTGCTAAAACAGCAACAGAAAAGTAAACATGAAAGGAAATTTTGACATCAATCCCCTGCAAATGTGCAACTGTAAACTTTTTATCCAGAAACAGAGTAGGGCATTAGGAAAACACAGAAGTCTTGGTGGCAACAAAATTGTGATGGGCAGTATAGTTGCCTTCTAACATCCATTCAGTACCACTGGGTAGCAGCAGCATAATTTAAATAGATTAACCCTTTCCTACTTTCCACATCCGCAACTCACAAGGCTTGATTTAGGCTGATCATCCCATGCACATCTAAGATTATCAGCATGTAGTCTGCACATACTGACTGTTTCAGGGTTGGTGTACACCTTAAGTTAGTCTGTAGTGAAGGTAATGGCCTTTGTGCAGGTGTTGAATAGTAAAATCTTAGGAACTCCTAGCATTCATCTTGTGGTCATTTGAGGGCACTAATCTTAAAATGAAACTGATAATTTAGGAGGCAGAAGTAGGTCTTCAGTGATATCATATACCTGATGAATTGAATTCCATATTTCTCTAAAATTTATCATTATAGGAGTCAGAACTTAATCCTTTTAGCTTTAAACTGGTTTTCTGTTACTTAAGATTAAAAGTACCATGCCAAACTAGTTTCCCAGGTACTACAGCTAGCCTAGAGGTTGGTTGATTATAGGTCTATCTGGCAGTAATAATTATTAAAGATGAGCTGAAACCAATACTCAGTTACTGATATATCTGTGTCTACAAAGGTGGTGTGCTTTAAAATGTAGGAAGGACACACAAATAATTGGTAGTCTAATTATGAAATTCAAAATTGGTTCAGAGCCAAGACCTTGGACTGTTGGCAAAAGAAAACAAATAAACAATGTATGATTTTTGAAAAATAATGTGTATGGTATTTTGTTTGAGATTACTTCCCTATTCCAGAATGAGTAAATTAGAAATTTTATATAACACTCTCAAGATCATTTACTGGAAAAGTAGATCAAAGATTCAAATTCATGTCTATCAAGCCCAAAAGACTCTGCTCTTCTGATAATATCATTTTACCTTCTGTATAATGAGTTCCCTGAAACTGGAACTATTCAAGTTCTCATTAACAAATATATATAAAGGCTGAATAGAAGTGATTCTCACATCAATTATATACCTAATGGCATTCCAGCTGTGAGACGCTATGATTCTATTTTAGTTTCTTGTGGGTTACCAGGCAGGTATCGAAGGTAGTTTCAATATTGTCACCTGAAATAGCCTTTTATCATATATTTAATGATTCCTGTCATGATGTATTTTACCAGAATAGAAGAAAAACATCAGATCTAGGATGATATGATCTATTAAGGAAGACTAGTGAGTTTGTGGACTTTTTTATTCTTCTTGCCTGTCATTAACACTTACGTAAGTTGCTCTTAGTGATTTTTTTTGGTCTTTGCCTTTCTTTGGATCTTCTATACCTTCTCCTATAAATATGTCATTACACCAGATGTTGTCAAATCTGATTTTCTTATTTGGTATTTGAGTTCCTTGTTTATCAGAACTGCTGCCAACACAGCAAAATTCAGAGTAATCTTTCAGGTTTGAATTGCCCGTATGCAATTTGGACAGCATGTGGATTATGCATAGTGTAGACTGTGACATGAATTCAGTTTCTTTGAAGTTAATTGTCAGCTCTTACAGCTATAGTGACTGCAGAATAGTCAGCAAAATGCTGCAATCACCACCATTAAGGAATTTTGAATGACTGCCTTTAGATGCTGCATAAAGCTTATTGATGTGGGGGAAAAAGATAATTTCAGAATACTGAACATTTATCATTGTACTATTGCCAAATTTCTAATTATATCTTAAGGCATGCCTTTCTGAAAGAAACTCCACAGAACTGAATCTACTGTCAAATTCCACTGATGTTGGTAACAAGAAATGACTGAGCAGCATCAAGGCTAGCATGCCTACCGTCCTTTGGTGTTACTAATAATTCAATAAACTTGATTATTAAGTAACTTACCATATAAATGACTAAAGAGAGAGCAGATAAATTCTGACATACAATAACCAAGTGGGGAGGAAACTGTCAGCCCCTAGAGAAAAGCTCTGTCCATTATATAATGATAACACTGTCTACAGTTATAACAGTGACTAGACAGGCTGAGCTGAAGGCACAGCTCCTGTCAGATCTGCAGGAGCTACTCAGAAAATACAGCAGTAATTGTGAGGCCAAGTACTAGTAAGAGAACTAGATGGCGATACTACAAGCTTCTGAAGTAACAACACTTTTATGAAATGTCAACTCATAGAGAACTCGTTGTACTGTCTTAACTTCTAAATGCCACTTCTCTAAGAAATTTTGCTTGCATGCAGTAATATGATGTATGATTGCCTTGTGTCCAGTGATTTGGCCTGATACCTCACCATAAGCAACTCATCCTAACCCAGTGATTGATATTTGTCTATAATTTTCATCTCATTTATACTTATAAATTTTTATATTTTGACCATATGACTCAGGTTTATATGATAATGAGCTGACAAACTTTTGTGTCTATATGTAAATTCCATTTCATAATGGCAGTGTTTCATTTTCAGTGCTTATTCAGAGCTTAACAGTGCCAGGTTATTGCATTAAATCTCTCACCCTACTTGTGAATTAGACATTATATTCCTCATTGTCAGATGAGAAAGCTGACAGTTGAGTTAACAACTTGAGTAAAGATAAACTACTAATGAGTGGACGATCTACTAAGCGCCAAATTTCACAACCTGTCTTTTTAACATCATGCTGCCTTCCAGCAAAACAGCCTCCATTTCCTGCAGAACATGCATTCTAGACACTAATTTGTCATTTCACAGAATTTCAAAAGAAGAGAATATATGGAATCAATTTGTCTTTGCATCATTTCTCTTCACTTTGTGAAATAGCTGATAAAATTGCGGGTTAGTTTTTAGAAAATGAGTAATGCTAGTGTCTTTTTCACACAAATAATAGGAAATTCTATAATCCTGTAATAAATAGCTATCCTCTAATTGTGCCTTTGTTCCTCTAATTGTGTCTTTATGACATTGCCTCATTTTAGGATGTGTTGGTCTATGAAAATAACCTGCAATGTGAGGGCAAGAGGAAACGTGGCTGGGACAGAACAGCTTACTTTAAAAATTACATTTTACAAGGTAGAGATAAAAGTAATTGCAATTAAATCCAGGCTAAAAATATGAAGAATAAATAGAAATAAAATCAATTATACAGCGGATGACTTGAAAAGTCTCCAAATGGGAAGTAAAAAATAAAGACAACGAAACTACAGATTAAAGTTCCAGTTTGAGGCCAAGCCTCCAATGGTAGTCCAGACTGCAAATCCTGTGCCTCCTCAGTGATTAATTTCTTGGCCTCCATTAGTTTCATCTTCTTCTGTTTCCTTGCCACCATCCTCTAAACCTGTGTAAGACTTTCCAATTTAAAATGTG
This sequence comes from Trachypithecus francoisi, assembly GCF_009764315.1. NCBI lineage: Eukaryota > Metazoa > Chordata > Mammalia > Primates > Cercopithecidae > Trachypithecus > Trachypithecus francoisi. The sequence goes on along the minus strand of NW_022681469.1, from coordinate 148,631,103 downwards.
ACCCAGTCGCTGCCACGGATCATAGCATCAGTGCCAGCCCCTTGCCAGTCCTTGTTATCATTGACCCAATCACTTTTCAACTCATCACTGGACTCTCACATCACTGAAAAAGCTTTGCCACAGGCATCAATTACTTTGATGTCTCTAACTAAATATTTTAAAGTCTTATACTTTGCTTCTCTCTGCACTTGCCCTCATGAACCATTCAGACTTTAAAGCATTGTCTTCCCTTAACTTCATTGGGGCCAGTCCTCCTGGAGTGCCTCCTACAGCACAGGCTGGTCTCTTTCAGTCTCTTTTGGGATTTCTCTTTTGACCTCCATCTTAAAGTTTGGAGTTCCTCATGCCTCTCTCATAGCCTTCTCATCTCACATGACACACGCTCTTTGAACACATATATCTCATTCACTTACCTCAGTTTCCAATCATATGCCCATGACTCATTTACATGGTCAACACAGGCGTGTTGTGAGCCTGCTATGAGCCAGCCTCATTGGCACTCCCAAATCCAGAGTCTTATGGCTATGAGGAATTTCAGCACATCGCATTTCACAAATCAAGTCTTATCATCTTTTCTACCAAGCCTGGCCCTGCTGAGGCTATCCTGTTTCAAAAAATTCCTTGACAGTTGACTGATTGCTGTAGGGATTGTTAAAAGTCACCAATGTCTCTCATTAGCCCTCTAAAAAAATCTCTCTTCACATCTAATATTTGCCCCACAAAATCTACTTTCTTATGCTCTTTCATAGATGAAAATCTAAGTAAGCAACTTACACTCTTAAAATTCTTCAATGATTTCACATTGACCTTAAGTTGAAGCCTCAGCTTTTCAGGGTGGCATGCAATCATGTGAACCTGTGGACCCATTCCTCTCTTTATGCTAGTCTGATGATTTCACACTCTCCCTCCTGCTCAGCCACATTGGACTATTTTATCCATTCAAGGAACCAAGAGATCCCACAATCGAATTTTAGTGTTTTCATTATGTCAGTTCACATGTCTAAAGTATGTTCCTGGTATTTTCTTTGTTTTTCATATCATAATTGGAATTCTTTCCTCTACTAGAATTTCTCTTTTTATATATATAAGATAATATATTTAAGAGCCACAGTTAGTTGCAGAGAAAAAGCATAATTTATTCAGTTATTTTGAGGCTGTTTGAGCAGAAAATGGAATTTGATATGGGCCTGAAGAGTGTTCAGGGTTTTAACAGAAGTGATTTGGAGGAGAGGGCCTTAGAGAAAAGATGAAAACCCTGGAGCGGATAATGTAAAGGAGAGAGCAGGAAGTTTGCTTTAGTCTGCATAAAAGTGATGGACATGAGGGTGAGATTGAAAAGATGAGGCATGGTGGCAAAGATTCTAGAATTGTGAAAGTGAGCTTGAATTCTTGATAGTTGACATAACTTTTCATTTTTCTCTCAGTAAGGAATAATTGGACTTTTTAAAAAATACTGTGAGCTTTATTTATTTTTAACAGTTTATTGAAGTATAATTGATATACAAAGCACTTCACATATTGAATGCGTGCGATTTGATGAATTTGTACATATGCAGACATTTATGGTACAGTTTTCGTGATCAAGAAGGCAGACACATGCAAGTCCCCCGTGCCTCCAAAGTTGCCTTGCATCATTTTTGAAGTGTACAATATCATATTGTTAACTACAGGCACTGTGCTGTTAGCAAGTCTCTAGAATGTATTCACCCAAGCATACCTGACCCTTGAGACTCGCTGAGCAGCTCCCTGGTTCCCCCAGCCCCCAGTCCCTGGCAACTACAGTCAGGGTGTACATTCTCTGTTTCCATGAGTGTGAATGTTATAGAGACCTCATGTAAGTGAACTAGAATCTCTGTTGTCAATAATTGTCAGGTGAGTCTAACCAGCTATCATGTGTCCCATTCACAGTTTGCCCAACTTCTATACTGCAACATCTTTCCAAGAAAGAGATCAAATGTTACATGTTTGTGTGTGCTGACATGATAAAGTATAACACGCTCCCCTTATTTTCAATTAAAGAGTCCATTTCTCATCAGAAATTAAAGAGAGTAGACCTAATTTTGTAGTGTTTAGTTTTAAAATCTGACTTTTACCATATCATAGGATATCATACCATGTCATATATCATATTATCATGCACAAACACAAACTTTCATCTCTTTCTTGGAAAGACATTGAGATAGGAAAGTTGTGCAAAGCATGAAGGTGCACCATCACAGTCAATTAGTGGACCTAACACTTATCAACCCATAGAGATTCTTCTCGCCTCTCCTCAATACCACTTCCTGTCTGTATTGATCTCCTTTTGCCACGGGAAAACATTTTCTCTCCTGCCGTTCTTCTCCTTTATTACTTGTTCCCTTACAGTAACACATGTTTCTTATTTTGTAGGACTTGTTGAATCTGCTAAACTTATGGTAGTTTGAGGTAAATGAATATATGTTGTACCTCGCCTGTACTGTGCCGGACGTACAGCACTGTGCTCCTTACACTATGTATTCGTGGTTCCAGATTCCCAGGGCACCTAGGCGTTCCTCCTTCTAAATTCCTTTCTAATGTCCCGGGCTTCTATCTACTGTTCTTCTCAGAATTCTCACTCAATCTGATAGGTATTTATCATGTGACTTTAAATACCTTCTATAGACAAATGTTTCCAAAATTTTATCTGCCATTGGAGCTCCTCTACTGATAAAATTAAACATCAAATTAAACTAATTCAATCCCAGTTGGAGATGTAATAATTATGCCAAATTTAACATGTCTGAAACTGGAATCTTTATTTCCACTTTAAATTCAATACGTTTTATATAAAATCAAACACATATTTTTCCGTATCTAAAAACCTCTTTATTATTTCGTAGCTTGCAAACAGTTCTAAAATAATTATTTTATTTTTAAAATTTCCATAATATATGATCATGTGTATGGGGACAGTTTCAATTTTTTACTGCTGTGTCATGAACTATCTCAAGACATGGAGGCTGAAACCTGCTGTGATGATCTTCCCCAGTCATGTGGGTTGGCCAGTCTCAAGTAGCTGGTTCTTCTGCTCCCTTTGGCATTGGCTGGAGCTGCAGTTACCTGAAGGCTTGACTTGACTGGAAACATTCAAGATGGCCAATCATATGGTGTCCAGCTGACTCTGGCTTCTAGCGAGGACTCAGCCAGGTTTATCAGCTGAGGCACCTGTCCTCAACCCCATGGCACCTCAGTGTGACTTAGGCCTGTCTCACCACTGCAGCTTGGTTCCTAATGGGAGCCTTCATAGCACCATAGGCAGATGTCACAGAAGACACATGGGACCACTTATGTCTCATTATCTGGGTCACAGAAGGTCACAGGAAGATGGAAGGGGAGTAGAAATAGGCTCCCCTTTCAAGAGGAGCAGTGGCAATTTATTGCAGGTATCTTTAGTCCCCAGAGTCAGTCACTGATCACAATTATTTACATTCCTCCCACATGCAAAGTACATTCACCACTTTTAAACCCTCTGAAATCTCGTCCTATGTGGTATCATGCTCAGGTTTAAGGTCCAAGATTTCATCATCTGTGACATAATAAGAAACACACACATACCCACATACACACAGGCATATATGCGTTTACATATACACACACATGTGTGTATGTATGTATATGAATAGTTTTCTCTTCCCTATTTCATGACACAGAGCTCCTAAAACATTTGTAATTGCCTGATTAATAGGAGTGATAGGAGCATCTTTTGTTACAATATTTGATCTTGGCCCCCAGTTCCTGACATAAGAGCTGCTAAGATCCTTGGAATCTCCAGAATACCAAGATTGCCTTTTTAAATGTTAATGAGATGACTGGCATCTATGGCCCTAAGATAGCTTCAAGAGGGTCACAAGAAAGACCAAGGCATGATTAGAGAATTGGAAGTTTCAGTCTCACCCAAGACCTTCATAGAGGGGCTTGAGATTGAACTAATTACTAATAGCAAATAGTCTAATCAATCCTTCCTACATAATGGAACCTCCTTAAAAGTTCCCAGATTATGGCATTTGGAGAGTTTCTGGGCTGATGAATGCATCCATCTGCTGGGAGGATGGTGCACCCGAACTCCACAAGGACAGAGGCTCCTTTGCTTGGGATCCTTCCCTACCTACCCCAGGTACCCCTTCTTCTGACTATCCATCTGTGTTCCCCATTGTCTCCTCTATGTTACACTGGAAATAGTAAATAAACTGTTTACCTGAGTTCTGTAAGCCGCTGAGCAAATCACTGAACCTGAGGAAGGGTTGTGAAAATCCCCGATTTGTAGCCAAGTAAGACGGAAGTGTGGGTAACCCTGGGGACTCACTATGTACAATTGGTGGAGAAACAGAGGCCGCCTTGTGGGCCTGGGCCACTAGCCTGTGGAGTCTGTGTTAGCTCTTGGTAGTTAGTGTCATTGTAGGACAACCAGTTGGTGTCCACAGACAGTTGGAGAATTCGTTATTTGTTGGGAAAAACAAAATGAAACAAAACAAAGCAAAAACTCCTCCACACACACATTTGGTGTCAGAAGTGTTGTGAGAAGAGAAATAGATTTTTTCCTTTTATCCTATAAATTAGATCCAATTGCAGATGAAGTTCTTTGCATATGCGTTTCTTGCAGACACAGAGATCTATCTGCTTAAACAACCTTTCTTCCCAACGTAAAACATGGTTCCAGGAAGCAGATCACCACAACAGAAACCCCTGCTCAAACAGGAGGTGTTATGGGCTGAATTGTGTTGCCCCCAGATTCATATATAGAGGTCCTAACCTCAGTATATCAGAATGTGACTGCATTCGGAGAAAGGGCTTTCAAAGATGCGATTGTATTAAACTAAAGCCCTTAGGATGGGTCTCTAGTCCAATATGTCTTATCATTATTATTATTAATTTTGAGATGCAGTCTTGCTCTGTCACCCATCCTGGACTGCAATCTCTGCCTCCCGGGTTCGAGCAATTCTCATGCCTCAGCCTCCTGAGTAGCTGGGACTACAGGCGCCCACCAACATGCCCCGCTGATTTTTGTATTTTTGTATTTTTAGTAGAGACAGGGTTTCACCATGTTGGCCAGGCTGTTCTTAAACTCCTGACCTCAGGTGATTCACCCACCTCCGCCTCCCAAAATGCTGGGATTATAGGCGTGAGCTGCTGCACCCGGCCCAGTATGTCTTTATAAGAAAAAAGAAAAGCACACCAGGGCTGCACATGCAGAACGGTCACATGAGGACACAGCCAGAAGGCACCGTCTGTGAACCAGGAAGAGAGGCCTCAGAAGAAACCAAAGCTGCCAGCACCTTGACCTTGGACTTCCAGCCTCCACACCTGTGAGTTCAGGAGAGGATGGTCAACAGGTGCAAAGTTGCAGTCAGGTGAGAGGAAGGAGGAATAAGTTATGGTATGCTATTGCTCAGTAGAGTGACTATGGTTAACAATTATTTGTTGTGTATTTCAAAAGAGCTAGAAGACAAGATTTTGAATCTTCTTACCATAAAGAAATAATAATTGCATGAGGCGATAGATTTGTTCATTACTCTGCCTTGATTATTACATGATGCATACATGTATCAAAATATCACATTATACCTCATAAATGCATATAATTATTACCTATAAATTAAACAATTAATGAAAGTGTATACTAAAAAAAAAAAAAGACGCTGGCAATTGCTTTTAAGGATTTTTGTGGGAGTGGTCTTGTAATTTTCCATACTCGGTTCAAGTAAGCACATCGGCACTTTCTTTTTTTTTTTTTCTTTTGAGACGGAGTCTCATTCTGTTGCCCAGGCTGGAGTGCAGTGGCGTGATCTCGGCTCGCTGCAACCTCCGCCTTCCCTGTTCAAGTGATTCTCCTGCCTCAGCCTCCACAGTAGCTGGGATTACAGGGCACCGGCCACCACGCCTGGCTAATTTTTTGTACGCGCATTGGCCCTTTCAACGCTCCAATTGGAAATTTTACTCAGATTCACAGGGTCATTTCAAACATTTTGTCACTTCATCCTACTACAAGTAATGTTCAATTATCAGTTATACAGTATCTAAATTGGAATTTCTTCTCATAGGCTCAAATAGTAACTTTGTGGCAAATTTCTCACTGTCTTTCTAGCCTTCACAAACAGCCTGAGATTGATGCCTGACCCAAAGCCAACTGTACAATGCCAGTTTCTGTTTCAATCATATGTTGCTGAACAACCAAAGACCCCAACCTTAATTGCTTAAAACAGTTAAGATCTCACAATTCTGTGGGCTGACTGACTATAGGTTATTTACATTCTTTCCACGTAAAAATGCACACAGCTATTCCCAACATTCCCAGGTTCTCTTTCCGCGGGAGTAGCAGGTGTGGGCTGCAGGTGGCCGCTGGATCACAGCACCCGGGAAGGCGCAGCAGTAGGTGCAGGCTCTGCCCTGGGAGAGACCAGCTTAGGCTGCTGCCCTGTGATTTTCCTCCACTTGAACAAGCCACGTGGCTTAAGCTTCTAATTTTGTGACTGGGTTCCAAAAGGGAGCATTTTGAGAAATGAGAATGGGACTTGCCGATTTCTGAAAGGCTCTGCCTCAGGAGTAACTTTGCACCACCCTCACTGCGTTTTTTCAGTCAAAATAGTCCCAGAGTCAACCTAGATTCCAGCAGAGTGGAAGTGGTCTCTACTTCTGGGTTGAAGTAGTGGTCCAACGCATCCACCAGAGTCTACTTCGCTGCGTCTTGACTTACATGTGTAGTAAATACTTTTTGAAACAGTGGCTGAATGAAAGAATGTGTTGCGCTTATCCCAACCAAGAACACATTTCTTTCACACTTTGCCACTTGAAAGAGCACTAATATTTCAAGATGTATTTTAATTATCCATTCTCTGAGAAGGTTTTTTAATTCATCTATCAGATAATGGCTTTCTTTTCATTTTAATTAAATTATAATGCTCTTCAGGCTCAGCGTTGTACTTGAATAATATATTCATTCTTTATCTTCACTGGAATGCAGGCAAGTTGATAAAAGGACTGTATGTTGTTCACATATTTTCACCAGGTGCCTTTTCCAGTCTTGTTTTTATTAGTCCTTAATACATAATTGCTAAATATTTGATATTTTAAATTACTGACATTTAAGTATGACTTAAACAGAGGCTTAAAAGTTGTTTTGAAAGCAACTTTGTTGATGGGAATACATGTTTTTTGAAATAAAAATTTGATTTAAAAATTTTAGATTAGGCCGGGTGCTGTGGCTCACGACTGTAATCCCAGCACTTTGGGAGACCGAGGTGGATGGATCACCTGAGGTCAGGAGTTCAAGACCCACCTGGCCAACATGGTGAAACCCCGTCTCTACTAAAAATACAAAAATTAGTTTTGTGTGATAGTGTATGCCTGTAATCCCAGCTACTCAGAAGACTGAGATAGGAGAATCACTTGAAGCTGAACCTGGGAGGTGGAGATTGCAGTGAGCCAAAATCATGCCAATGTAACTCCAGCCTGGGTAACAGAGCAAGACTTCATCTCAAAAGAAAAAAAAAAAGATTAACAAAAATATTTTGAAGTTGGTACAGAGAATTCCAATATAACCAACATGCGTTTCCCCTGGTATCAAAATTATACATTAGTAGGGTACATTTGTTATAACTAAGAACCAATATTGATGCACCGTTAAATAAAGCCCACACTATATTCAGCTCACACTAGTTGTTCTCTAATATCCCATTTCTGCTCCAGCATCCCACACACCATACCACATTTGATTCAGCAGACGTGGTTTTTGGGCTCCCCTTGGTTGTGAGTTTCTCAGACCCTCTCATTTTTGATGACCTTGATAATATTGAGGATTTCTGGCAGCTCTTTTGTAGAATTCCCCTCTATTTGGATTTATCTGATATTTGTCTCATAATGGGGCTGGAGTTTTGGGAGGAAGATCACAGAGAAGTAACATTTCCATTGCATTGTATCAAGGATACATACTAATGATATGACTTATCATTGTTGATATTCATTTAGATCACCTGGTTGAGGCAGTTTTTTTCAGGTTTCTCTGCTGAAATATTTTCCCTCCCTCCTTGGAGGATCACAAGCTAAATGTAAATACTCTGTACTTTGTGGGAAGAAGACCCTACCTGTAGCACATTTAGCAAGTGACGTTTTCCTCTATCTGCTTGAGGTAGTGCATCTGCATAAAGCGTTTTCAATTTTTCTGCACAGGAGTGTATCATGCCCCATTGAAATTGGCTTCTCTCTCCCTTTGATATGTATCTCCATCATTGTGATTTTTTGTATCACTTCTTATTTTCTGGCCAAACAAGATGTTGCAGGCTCATCTTGTATATTTTCTGCCCCAATCCTAGCAGCAGCCATTTCTCCAAGGACACCAATGGTATAGAAACCAAATCTGCAGGCTGGATGTTGCTACTTTGTTTCCTTGCTTCTAGGACCTCTCAGCAGACAGAGCAAAATGTATGTATACTAATCTACATAGATATACACGTATCTACAAAACGTTCTATATGGAACCACCCATATCTATATTAAGCTAAACATAAATTCATAGAAATGTCTTCAACTCTGGTCCACTGCCACATGGATCATTCCTTGCTTACCTATAACCTCTTACTGCAACTATATAAACCTGACTCCCATCATCTGCCACCCATTTACTTAGTTGTGTACATTTCTAGTGGGTTCAGAATTGTCAACCTGTTCCCTGTGTGAAACAATTTTATCAACTATAGTAGAGGGCTATATACAATTTCCTTTGCTGTTAGTCTTACAGACTCCCTCAATTTCCCAAGATACTTAGCTCAGCACCTCCCTTTGCTTGCTTCAATGAGATTGTTTCACACATTTGTAATATGTTTAAGTGATATGGGGACATTCTGCATTCCATCCTGGGATCCCCAACTTCCAAACTGACTTTTACAAAATGTGTGTACATTAAGGTTAATCTTTGTCCTGTAAGGTTCTATGGGTTTTTGACCAATACTCAGTATCTTAGTTTCATCATTACAGTATCAGACAATTCATCTCCTTAAAAAATTACCTGTCCTTCACCTATTCAACTCCCTTCAACCCCAATTCTAGGGCAACCACTAATCTGTCAAATAAGTGAAATCACAGTGTTTGTAGCCTCTCAGACTTGCTTCTTTAACTGAGTAATATGCATTTAAGTTTCAGCTGCAACTTTTTGTAGTTGGATAGTTCTTCTTATCATCACTGAATACTGTAATACAATACTATTTGTCATATCATAGTTTGTTTACCGGTTTACCTTTAAAAGATGTGCTGAGTGTTTTTAGTTTTTGGTGATCAAGAATAAAGTTCCTATAAATATTTGCATTTAGATTTCTTTGTTAATTGCTTAGTGATGGATTTATGACAAGGTGCATATGTTGCCCTCATAATTGCTTATAATTTGCTTGTAAATTAATAGAAAAGATTCACTGTAACGTTTTGACTTCAAACAAAAATAAATACGTGTTGATAATTTAGAAGGCAGCAGCAACCATGAGAGTTCAAGAAATACAAAATAATTTAAAATTAATATCACAAAACTATCATAAGAGCTATATGATAGGTAAACATTAATAATCTCATGTCATTTTAGTTTAATCAATTCATAGGTGACCTGAGTAATGACAATACACAATATTGTGCGGATTTATTTAGTCAAGAGAGAGTGAGATCATATGTTTTAGATGTTTGTGGATATAAGTTTCAAATCCTAAGAAAAAGTCTCTGGGCATACAATTGCTAGATCATATGGTAGGACTGTTTTGCTTTGTAGGAAACTGAAAAATTTAGAAGATATGATTTTAATATTTATTTTAACAACATATATTTTGTCACAAATATAATAGAAATACGTTGTAAATATGATAGAAATGTATACTACTGATATAATACAAAATTTGAAAAAAAAGATGAATGCAAAGAAGAAAATAAAAGTCATACATAATCTACCATTTGGAGAAAATCATACATATAGTTTTATTAAATATTCCTCTTATTTACATCTCAACAACATTTTTTCTAAAAACAACACACATGGCATATTTGCACTTCAAATTTTGTTTTCACATGAAATTCTAAAACATTTCACTAACAACAGCTGAGAAACCCAAAATCTTGCCATAACTAATATTTGGTGCCAAAGTCAATGCCTCAGCTTAGTCTGTAGTAGTCAGTGATTCCTTAGAAAATGATTAATTTTTTTTTTGTCTTTAGTTCCTTGTGAAATGTGTGGTATGTTAACACTTAAAAATATCCATTATAAAATTCCAATAAAATTATGTCAAATTATAAATACAAAATTTCCTCAAATTCCAAAAAGATGGAATGTTCTTATTTTTTCTTTTAACACTTCCTGTTTCCTTCTGATGAATGTTTTTATTTGACATAATTTTAATGGAATTCATAGTTTTATATCTTATGATTTTTATATTAAAATTCATATTTTTATAATTATTCGCAATATTGGATGATATAACTTTTATGTAAAACTGCGTGTACTTTGACTTTTTGGGGGAAGATAAATAATGAGGAGTGGGATAGCTGATAAAGACTACAATAATAACACACACATACACTCAGACACTCAAATAGGGAGACAGGGAGTGCTTACATTTATTGACAAATAGATGTTTCTCAGTGGTTTTATTAGTCAACTTTCTGTCATATATTTTCCAATGTTAATTGCTTAGTGATGCATTTATGACAAGGTGCATATGTTGCGCTCATAATTGCTTATAATTTGCTTCTAAATTAATAGAAAAGATTCACTGTAACTTTTTGACTTCAAACAAAAATAAATACATGTTGATAATTTAGAAGGCAGCAGCAATCATGAGACTTCAAGAAATAAAAAATAATTTAAAATTAATATCACAAAACTATCATAAGAGCTATAGGATAGGGAAACATCAATAATCCCATGTCATTTTAGTTTAATTAATTCATAGATGACCTGAGCAATGACAATACACAGTACTGTGTGGGTTTATTTTGTCAAGAGAAAGTGAGATCATAATGAGAAAAAAAGAAAAACTCCAAAATTCTTTACCTTCTCTACCTTAAAATGATTGATTGAAGAAATTGCAAAAATAAATGGTTCAATAAAATATTGTGGGTGGGCAAAATCTTATTAAAAATACAAGTAGACAAATAACTCTTATCCATAATTATTTTAAATGTACAACAGTCAAGTGTATTGAAGAATCCAAGTTTAAAGTATTGTTACATATTTTGTATTTTAAATATTCCATGTATTATCAGTGTCAATATGTTGTGAATTATTAATAAAGGTAAACACTACTGCTTTTTCTTATGGTTTGAAAAGAACCTTCATGCCAAGACATGTATTAGTTGTTCACTATGGAGATGACATATCTGACGTCTCCATTATCCTTATTAAAAATGCACAATTGATGGAAAGAATTTGACAAGAGTGATGAGTTCTGTTGAGCAAAGGAAAAGGTTAGAATTGTTTGTAAAACCACATTTATATTGCCTCTGAAAACGCAAAATACACATTCTCTTTTAACAGTATTATGACTCATTTTCACTTTAAAGCAGTATTTATTAAATTATGATCACCAGAGCAAGTATCAGAATTAACTATTTTACTGGCAAAAGATGCAATGTATGAACCCAATTACAGCAAGTATGCAATACATACATATGAGGAATATATGAGTCCAACTACATTACTAAATCTGAACCACTGGAGGCATGAGTATAAGTACTTTTAGTTAGCTCTTCCAAATGCTTTTGTACAAATGATAAAGTTTGCTAAAGTATGTTTTCTTAGCTATGTTAGAAGATAAAGTTGTCAGATATGACATATTAATAAATTGACCCATGTCACATCCTCATTTTGAAACTTTAATAATTAACCTCTTCCATAGAAATCTAGACCCACTAAATAAATTCAAAGAAATGTTAAGTAGGATTGTTTCTATAAACGTAAGATTTATCTGGTTGTTGATATCATTCTTATGCTCAACATTCAATAACAAATCAAAGACTTTCTCACTGACATGATGTAATTTTTATATAATAATAAATATATATTTGATCTTCCTTCCTGTTTCCTGGCACAAGTTTCTAAATGAAACCCTTGTAATTTTCTGAGTGATAAGGGATGATGGGAACCTCTTTTGTTAAAATTTGTGGGCTTACTTCCCAGTTACTAACACAACAGTTGCTAAGACCTTGGACTCCCTGAAGTGACAGGACTTTCTTTTATATGCTAATAGATGACTAACAGCCAGAGCACCTGGAGAGCGTCAGGACAGAGGCAGGTCTCCAGACAGACCAAGGCATGACTAGACGGTAGGAAATTTTAGCCTCCTCACTAGATCTTTAGGGAGAGGAGGAGGCTGAAAATTGAGTCAGTCACGAATGGCCAATGATAATAAATCATATTTAGCTCCATAAAATTCTCTAAATTATAGGATTTGGTGAGCTTCCAGGTTGGCGAATGCGTGCACTCCACGGGATCAGAAACTCCTGTGCTCGGAGCTCTTCTGGAGCACATCCTGCGCACCTCTTCTTCTGTGTGCTCATCTGTGTCCTTTATGATACCCTTCAGAATAAACCAGTAGTAGTAAGTAAAGTGTTGCCCTGAGTTCTGTGAACTCTTCTAGCAAATTATGGAACCTGAGGAGAAGGTCGTGCAGATCCTTGACTTTGTACCCGTATCAGGCAGAAGTGTAGGCACCCTCGGCACCCGTACTTGAACCTGGCATCTGGAGTGAGGAAAGCTTCATGGGACTGAGCCTTTAACCTGTGATGTCTATGCTAAGTCTTCGTAGTTCGTGTCAGAATTGAATTGAATTGTGGGACGCCCATTTAGAATTTGGAAAGGGGAGGGATTGGCTGGTGTGGGTGAAAAATCCCACGTATTTTGTGTCAGGTGTATTGTGAATATCAACAGTACCAGTCAAGATAGCCTATGCATTCAACATGAAGATTATAACAGAAGATGATTATAATTTCAGTGATGAAAATAAAGAAGCTCCTTAAAATATATGATCAGCGAGAAGGTGGAGGCGTGGAAATAATGATGATAAAAATAATATAATTAAAAATAAACAATAATTTAATTATCAAAATATGATGTTCGTTATCTGAAAATACTTTAAAATTTTCAAGTCTTTGGTAAAAAGCAGGGCAAAATATAAATATAGCTGCAAAATAACTTTGGCCAGAGATTGAGCAGTGAGAAGTTGTAGACCAATCATTTGGTCATATGAAAGAAGAGGAAATAGTGAGGGGGAGTCTGATACTTGGCTGTTTTCCTTTCTAGATAATGGCTGATTTGCATTTGAGATAATAAGGCGAGCAGAACTTTCAGCAGGCTTAGGGGGGTAGGGTGTAGGACCTGCCAAAGATAAGAGGCCCCAGGAGTTCAACTGGGAACTCAAAGGATGACATGAGTACATCTGAAACCTAAATTGAGCAACTTACAGAGAAAATGGATTAAGGTAATTCACACATGAAGTGCCTGCTCACGATTAACAAAAATAAATTACTTCTGGAATAGGATAGCAAATAGAAAATTATATATATATGATAATAATCTGCAAAATTATCTGAGACCATTCAGAGAAAACAACAAAATATTAGTAAGAGAATTTTTTAATTTCTAAAGAAATAGAAGGATGTAACATGTTTATAATTGTAAATATCCAAATTTTATTTATTTATTTATTTGAGAGAGAATTTCCCGCTTGTTGCCCAGGCTGGAGTGCAATGGTGTGATCTCAGCTCACTGCAACCTCCGCCTCCCGGGTTCAAGTGATTCTCCTGCCTCAGTTTCCTGAGTAGCTGGGACTACAGCCACACACCACCATGCTTGGCTAATTTTTGTATTTTTAGTAGAGATGGGGTTTCACCATGTTGTCCAGGCTAGTCTGGAACTCCTGACCTCAGGTGATCCACCTGCCTTGACCTCCCAAAATGCTGGGATTGCACGAGTGAGCCACCACTCCCGGCTAACATCCATATTTTAAATATGTCAATTATCCCCTTATTGATTAAATATTCAATGTAATCGCCATCAAAATACTTAACAGGTTCTTTTGTAAAAAATTCACAAGTTATTTCTAAAAGTTATATGGAAATGCAAAGACTCAAGAATAGTGATGCATTAATTTTTCTTTTTTTTAAAATTGCTATAAAGCAACCCTTGAGGTTGGATAATTTATAAAGAAAAGATATTTATTTTGACTTATGATTCTGTGGGCTATACAAGAAACACAGTGCTGGCATCTGTTTCTGGTGAGGGCCTCAGGAAGGTCACAATCATAGCAGATGGCAAAAGTGGAACCCGTGTATCACTTGGAAAGAGGGGGAGCAAAACAGAGAGGGGAGGAGGTACTAGGCTCTTTTAAACAATGAACTCTAGCTCTAACTAACAGAGAACTCGCACATTATCGTGGGGAAGGCTCCAAGCCATTCAAGAAGGATTACCCCCATGACCCAAACACCTCCCACCAGGCCCCATGTCCAACATGGGGATCACGTTTCAACAGGAGATACTGAAGGGGCAAACATCCAACTGTACCAAGGGAAGACAATCATGAAGCAGAATGAAGTGGAAAGACAACATTATTAAACACCAACCCTCATTATAAAGCTACAATAACTGACACTGAAGACAGGCACCAAAATAGACAATCAAACCAACTAAACATCGTAAAGAATCTGTAAACAAACCCAAAATGTTGGAAAGAGTTAGTTTTGACAACAGTGACTTCAGATGCAATGACTTAACAAGAAGCATTTATAATTTTCACTCCACATCTGAAGCACTGTGAACGTTCAAAGCATACATGCTCTTTTGGCTCCTGGGCATATATTGTGATTCACTTTCACAAATCTGCACTCAGAACAAAGGGAAAGATATATTCCCTTTTGAATATTCATAGGAAAGTGAGTAACACTGAATCTACCTTACCTTATACCTAAAAATGTATACACGGCTGATTATATATGTAAATATGAGAAGCAAAATAAAGCTTTGAGGAGACAACACAGGTGATCTTACTGAACTTCGGGTAGAAAAATATTTCTTCAAAGGTTACAAAAATACCTAAATATAATTTTAAAAAGACTAGACTGCAAAGTGGACCACATTCCAACAAGAGCTTCTCATCATAAGAATTCACCATTGAAAAATTTAAAATTAAGGTGAATGGGGTAAGTGATTTTGTGTGCATATATCTAACAAAGAAATCATATGCCCACCATGTATCCAGAATATGTCACGAACAACAAATCAACGAGAGGAAAAGCAGGGAATGCCCCCAAATTATGGGCCAACTAATTGCATAGTCACTTTATAAAAATTACAAAAGTTGACCGGGCGTGATGTCTCATGCCTACAATCCCAGCACTTTGTTAGTCTGAGGTGGGCAGATCGTCTGAGCTCAGGAGTTCAAGATAAGACTGGGCGACATGATGAAACTCCATCTCTACAAATAGTAGAAAAATTAGCTGGCGCAGCGGCACACACTTGTAGTCCCAGCTACTTGGGAGGCTGAGGTGGGCAAATTGCTTGAGCCTGGCAAATTGTTTGAGCCTGGCAAATCCCTTGAGCCCAGGAAGCGAGCTTTCAGTGAGCTGAGATTGCACCACTGCTTTCCAGCCTGGGCGACAGAGCAAGACTCTCTCTCTCGAAAAAAAAAAAAAAAAACTCAAAACATTATTGATGTTAGCCTCAGACCTTATGAAATTATCATAAATACAAATGGTATGAACAATAATACAAAAGTACAAAAATACAAATACTAGTAATACAATAATACAAAATTTTATTTAAAAAGTAATAGAAAAAATCACAAAAGTCATTGTTTTTGTCAGAAAATTGCAAATTAAATCCTGAATACAATGTATGTAAAATGGCTAATATTATAAAGACCAGTGATATCAACAGTTTGTGACAATATGCATCAATGGGATGCCTACAGATTGCTGGTTGGAATGTAAATTGTACAGGAACTGTATAAAACTATTTTTTATTATCTCCTGACAATGAACATAGCCTTTAATGTAAAGATTTCATTCTTCGCGAAGTACCTACAAAACTGCATCCATGTACAATGAAAGCACATGGACACAGGGAGGGGAACAACACACACTGGGGCCTATGGGAGGGTGGTGGGCGAGGGCAGGGAGAGCATTAGGACATATACCTAATGCATATGAGACTTAATACCTAGATGAAGGGTTGATAGGTGCAGCAAACCACCATGGTACATGGCAAAGAGAATGAATAAATTACAAAGGCAAAATAAGGATGAATTTCACAAACATAGCATTTCTTTTTAAAATTCATATATTGTCAATATAGGGTTTGTGTTTTTCTCAGCCATCCCATTTCACGTAATCCATTCAATAATAATAATAATAACCTTTAGTGAGCAGGCAATTTTAACCAAATAATATTCATTTCAACATTACATAAAATAGTGAAATATTAAAAGCAACATAGCAGATCTTTAAGAAGAAAATTATGTTGTATAAAAACATTCAGTTAATTTTATAATTTTAGAAAATTTCATGCTAATAGTTTGAGGTATATTTTGAGTTATAATTTTACAAATAAAATATTTTCCAATAGAACATGGGAAAAACAGCTGGAGACATCAAATTGTAATTATTTTCTAATAGCAGAATGAGTACTCCAGATTACTCTGGCCACAAAATATTCCTTACAGTAGATTTTGTTTTCTTAGTTGTGTTGATAAAACGTACTAGAGTTTTTTTTTTACTTTGAAATGTTTGAAGTGAATACAAAATTTTCAGTGAAGAGATGTTGTGTGTTCTTAAAAAAACAGGAGTGTACATAAAGAGTGCCAGTATATCCATCAATAGTTCTCTGTGATTATCTGAATGATATACAATTACAAATCTTTTTCTTCTTTTTATGTTTTCCAAGTTTTCTACTTTGAGTAAAATAAGAACCCCTTCTTTACACCTCAAGATGGATTAAAGACTTTAATGTAAAACCCCAAACTGTACAAATCCTAAAAGACAACCCGGGCAATACCATCTTGGACATAGGAATGGGCAAAATTTTATGACAAAGACACCAAAAGCAATTAATAACAAGAGCGAACATCAACAGTGAGATCTGATTGAACTTAAGAGTTTCTGCAAAGCAAAAGAAACTATCAACAGAGTAAACAGACAACCGACGGAATGGGAGAAAAATTTTGCCAACTATACATCTAAAAAGTTGAAAAATAACAGTGCTGACTAGGCTGTGAAGAAAATGGAAACCTTCTACATTGTTGGTGAGAGTGTAATTTAGTTTAACCATTGTGGAAAGCAGGGCAGTGATTTCTCAAAGAGCTAAAAGCAGAACTACCATCCGACCCAGCTGTCTCACTACTGGGTATATGCCCAGAGTACTATAAATCATTCTACCATAAAGACACATGCACGTGTATGTTTATGGCAGCACTATTCACAATAGCAAGACATGGACTCAACCTAAATGCCCATTAAAGACAGATTGGATAACGAAAATGTGGTACATACACATCATGGAATTCTATATAGCCATAAAAAGAACAAGATCATGTCTTTCGCAGGAACATAAATGGAGCTGGAGGCCATTAGCCTTAGCACACTAACGCTGGAACAGGAAACCAAATACCACATGTTCTCACTTGTAAGTGGGAGCTAAATCATGAAAACTTATGAAGACAAAGAAGGAAACAACACACGCTGGGATGTACTTGAGGGTGGAGAGTGGGAGGAGACAGAGGAGCAGAAAAGATGATTATTTGACACTGGCCTTAATAGCTGAGTAATGAAATAATCTGTACAACAAACCCCCATGACATGAATTCACTTATGTAACAAACCTGCATTTGTATCCCTGAACCTGATTTTTTTTTTAAAAAAACAACAGCACAAAAAAGATAAATACAAAGACATATATTGTTAAAATACATATTAAACTTAATTCTACCCATCAACAAACCTTTTGTTAAATATTTTATATCATATTTAATTCATGTTGCAATTTAACATCAACTATTCAGCAATTATTTATTAAGAGCTTGTATGTTAGATACAGTGAATGCCACTTGTAGACAATTATTAATAAAATATTCCATTTTCAACTTGCTATTTCATGAAGAAAAAATTGAATATAAATCTTAAGTAGGATGTTGGCTATAAAAAATGTTATAATGAAATTAAGTGAAAGTTATCATTTCTAATAGATGAAAAAAAAACCTTCCCAGAGAACGCGACAGTAAACTAGACCTTGAAAAATGAATACTTTTTCCATTGACAGAGTGAAGGTAAAAATGTATCTATTCGGAGATTAGAGTATTTATTATTTTATTCATATACATATTCCAGATGGATTTAATACATACTAAGTCCAGTCCAATTGCATGGTCCTTGTGATGAAATAAAGGTGACAGAAATTTTTTGCCACTCTTCCCACTGTTAGGTAAAGTCTCACTCCACTGTCCTTGAAGATAAGTAGAACCTGGCCTTATTTTCACTAATACAATGTGGCTGAGGCCAGAGTTGAGCCTTTAAGAGATCTTCAGCTCCTATCTCCACTGTCATTGTGCTCCCTTTTCAACCTTGCCATCAAACAAGGTACACCCCAGACTGAGTGCAAATTGGATTGTGGAGAAAAAAAGTGATTGACTGTTGGATTTATTACAGGCAAAGAGAGAAACAAATTAACATTGATAGCCTGTTTTATATCAGTCATTTTATCTAGAAAAGTAAATATGTAATTGTATTTTTCACAATTATTTTAGAAGTTCCTTTCAGCCAAAAATCTGCTTATTGTGACGGATTGTGAAGTATGAACAAGAACAGCATTTCTTTCTTTCTTTTTTACTTTAGTGATGAAACAGTTGTAGTGATACCAATGTCAAGGGTGAGCCGGAAGAAGGGTGAAGCTGAATTAAACTGGAAGCAAATGTCACTGGGTGGAGGAGGCCAAGGAATTGTGAGGTTATGGTGTTGATGGGATTATGGACATTGACAAGGAGGTCATCACGGTGCTGTCTGGAGTTGTTGAGTGGATAAAATGAACTAGCACCAAAATTCACAGCAGGAGTAAAAAACTGCTTTGATTGTTAAACAAAAAGATGCTGCTGTATTTTTAGCACAGGAAGGTTTTCTGCCATTTCCACTTCTGTGGATCCTGTGTTATATGTCACTTCCATTTCTAATCTCTCTCTTGCTCTTCTCCATGGTCACCTCACTCTGCCTTTTACACTAAGCGTTCTGACAACACATTATTTTGAGTTCTTATCTCACTGTACACGTTTGCATTTCACAACTTCATCCATTCCCCAGAAATCAAATATTATCTCAGAGGAATAATCACGTCACTACCAAGTGAATGCAACAGTGAATTACCTCTATACTGAGAATAATTTAAAGTTGTCTAAACATGTTTTCTTTTCAAGATAATAGATTGAGCCAACATGCTTGCTTCTCTTTTATTTCTACATAGAGTTTAGAGAGCAGGGAGAATATTTTCCGTGACCATTATACAACTATTGGAAGATAAGAATGTATACAACCAGCAAACCAAGCATTTCCAAGGATTTTAATAAGGGAGCAAGATGTTATCAAATCAACAGACAGACTAGAATACAGCAAATCTAAGTCTGAGGATGTCTGAGTTTGCTGCTGCACAGAGGGTGCTGACCCATGAGATCCAGAGAAACTGCAATTCCCAGTCAACAGCTGCAAGGACCAGCAGATGTCCATGGAAAATCACTGTGAAAATAATGCACTGGTTATCTCTGAAACATCCAGGCCTATATGCCCCACACCTCCACCTATTTATAAGAATTCATTGCATATTGTATTTGACCCCAGAAAGTAAAGCTAAATGGACTGTTTTCTAAACAAATTCCAGCCATTAAATCCAGCAGGTCTCTAATGCAGGTTGGAATCTCCAGAGAGAAATAGAGCATGAAGCAAATTGAGACATTGTAAAGAATATGAACAAGACCAAAAAAGTGAGGACAAAAAGAACACAGCTGTTCTGTGAGCCACTGTCCATGAGAAAACAGTATTGATAAATGGGAGTGGCCTTTCAGTACTCTTTCAATGACACACACATAAAGATGTCTGTGATGGCACCATTTGTGTGCCACTGATGGGGTCCACATTTCCAGATGCCCATTGAGGGAGATGCCTTGCCCACCACTATCCACATTAGACTCAGATTAATGGAAATACTGGACACAGGGGTTTTCTCCTTATTTTGTTATTCCAAGTAGACAAAAGAAAGTTAATACAAATAGTGTATGAGGATGCTAAAAGGTAGGTCAGAGAGTGATATAAACTTCTGGTCTCAAAATCCTCACCAGAGGAAGCTTAGTTATGGATGATCTTTTGAATGAGGTTCACATCTGACCTCCAGTATTTTTCACCATCCCCTTCCAGGAACAGCCTTATATATAAGTGTTTGTACTCATTTTGTAAATATGCTGGTCTTATATGCTAAGTGTCATTTCATATGGTTCAGGTGCACGCCACAAAAACTCATTTGTACCAATAGCTGTAATGATTGCAGCATATTAAAGTACACAGAGAAATAAAAAATTTATCACCTTCCTGCTTCCTAAGTAAATATTCTTCATTGTGAGTTTATTCCTACTGTTCTCAGTACTGAAAAACAGGATCTGATTAGTTATCTTGACACATATAGGAATCATGTTACTAGTCCTTCAGATCAGTGATGGAACTGATCACATTGGCCTGTGCAGCCATGGGAAACACATGGAAACCTCACCACGCTCTATCCAGTCACTGATGTGAAACACAGAATCAACAGACAGCAGGTAAATTTAGAGCATGAAAGAGAAAATGCAAGTGAATGAATGGGACAATTGACCTCAGAAAAAATATTTATTCAACAAAAATCATAATTTTTTTCTAATCAGTATTCACAGATAGATTTTAAATTACAATGTATCCTTATCAAAAACTACAGTGTGATGAAACTGAATAAAGAGTATGAAGTCTTGTAAATTAAAAGTATTGATGTGTAATATATTTTCAAAGTAATTAATGGGTCAAATAAGAGAACTGATTTAAACACAGTAAAATAATCAAGAGATGGAAACTATGAGGACACATATTGGGCGTGAAAGCTAGAAAATAAAGTACTTGTCTATGAGTAGCACAGAAGAAGATGAAAGAAAAGAATGATGGAAATTATCATTATCATCCTCACCACAACCACTGTCATCATCATCATCACCACCATCACCACCACCACCATCACCATCATCACCATCACCACCACCACCACCGCCACCATCACCATCATCATCATCACCACCATCATCATCATCAACACTATCATCACCACCACCACAATCATCTCCATTATCACCGTCATTATCACCACAACCACCATCATCATCTCTACCACCACCACCATGATCATCACCGTCATGATCATCATCATCATCATATTATGGCCACATAGAAAGAAGCACACTGAGCTTTTCATGTGAAGGCCCATGACAGGAGAGAATAAAAAATGAAAAATGGTTCACATATGCTGGTAAAATCTCAAATTTATAAGACTAATAAAAAAGAAAATGTAATTGTGCGAGGGATAGAAAAATAGAAGTGTACATTTAAATGAATGAGAATCAAATAAAAACCCTAGAAAGACACCTGCATTGTGTAGGTATTGATTCGTATTGGAGGGGGTACTGCTGTGCCTCTTCTGCAAGAGTATAAAAGGAAGGAGGAAGAGGGATTATGGAATTTAAAGTATAATTGTTTGTCCATGTAAAATCAAATGCAACTGGACCCATGCTGAAAAATTCTACCATCAGAGTTCTCCAAACCCTCCAGTTGTTATATTCCCAAACTCTGATGATTCTTAGTTTTACTTGTTTCTATGTTTGTTGTTTGATTGTTTGATCTTGTAGTTATAAAATCTGTCTTGTCAGGAACACAGAGAATAAATAATGAGTTGACAACATCTACAATACTACCTTTTTTTTTTTTTTTTTTAGGTGGAGTCTCACTCTGTCGACCAGGCTGGAGTGCACGATCTCAGCTCACTGCAAGTTCCACCTCCTGGGTTCCCACTATTCTCCTGCCTCAGCCTGCCCAGTAGCTGGGACCACAGGCACCCACCACCATGCCCAGCTAATTTTTTGTATTTTTAGTAGAGACACGGTTTCACCGTGTTAGCCAGGATGGTCTCAATCTCCTGACCTTGTGATCCACCCGACTCGGCTTCCCAAAGTGCTGGGATTACAAGCATGAGCCACCACACTCAGCCTCTGCAAGAAAATATTTTAAAAATTATCAGATAAAATGGCAGAAAGTTGGTAAAGAAATTATATTTAAAATAAGAAAAATAATAAAGACAAATATAAAAACAATGTAAGTAAAAATATTTATAAATTGGATGGATGAGTAAATGGTTGTATTTTCTTTTTCTTTTTTTTTTATTATACTTTAAGTTCTAGGGTACATGTGCATAACGTTTATATCATGTATAACTCCCCAATGCAATCCCTCTCCTCCCCCCTCCCCCGATAGGCCCCAGTGTGTGATGTTCCCCTTCCCGAGTCCAAGTGATCTCATTGTTCAGTTCCCACCTATGAGTGAGAACATGCGGTGTTTGTTTTCTCTTCTTGTGATAGTTTGCTAAGAATGATGGTTTCCAGCTGCATCCATGTCCCTACAAAGGACGCAAACTCATCCTTTTTTATGGCTCCGTAGTATTCCATGGTGTATATGTGCCACATTTTCTTAATCCAGTCTGTCACAGATGGACATTGGGTTGATTCCAAGTCTTGCTATTGTGAATAGTGCCGCAATAAACATAGGTGTGCATGTGTCTTTGTAGTAGAGTAATTTATAATCCTTTGGGGTATATACCCAGTAGTGGGATGGCTGGGTCATATGGTACATCTAGTTCTAGATCCTTGAGGAATCGCCATACTGTTTTCCATAATGGTTGAACTAGTTTACAATCCCACCAACAGTGTAAAAGTGTTCCTATTTCTCCACATCCTCTCCAACATCTGTTGTTTCCTGACTTCTTAATGATTGCCATTCTAACTGGTGTGAGATGGTATCTCATTGTGGTTTTGATTTGCATTTCTCTGATGGCGAGTGATGATGAGCATTTTTTCATGTGTCTGTTGGCTGTATGGATGTCTTCTTTTGAGAAATGTCTGTTCATATCCTTTCCCCACTTTTTGATGGGGTTGTTTGTTTTTTTCTTGTATATTTGTTTGAGTTCTTTGTAGATTCTGGATATTAGCCCTTTGTCAGATGAGTAGGTTGCAAAAATTTTCTCCCATTCTGTAGGTTGCCTGTTCACTCTGATGGTACTTTCTTTTGCTGTGCAGAAGCTCTTTAGTTTAATTAGATCCCATTTGTCAATTCTGGCTTTTGCTGCCGTTGCTTTTGGTGTTTTAGACATGAAGTCCTTGCCATGCCTATGTCCTGAATGGTACTACCTAGATTTTCTTCTAGGGTTTTTATGGTATTAGGTCTAACATTTAAGTCTCTAATCCATCTTGAATTAATTTTCGTATAAGGAGTAAGGAAAGGATCCCGTTTCAGCTTTCTACTTATGGCTAGCAATTTTCCCAGCACCATTTATTAAATAGGGAATCCTTTCCCCATTTCTTGTTTCTCTCAGGTTTGTCAAAGATCAGATGGCTGTAGATGTGTGGTATTATTTCTGAGGACTCTGTTCTGTTCCATTGGTCTATTTCTCTGTTGTGGTACCAGTACCATGCTGTTTTGGTTACTGTAGCCTTGTAGTATAGTTTGAAGTCAGGTAGCGTGACGCCTCCAGCTTTGTCCTTTTGACCTAGGATTGTCGTGGCAATGCAGGCTCTTTTTTGGTTCCATATGAACTTTAAAGCAGTTTTTTCCAATTCTGTGAAGAAACTCATTGGTAGCTTGATGGGGATGGCATTGAATCTATAAATAACCTTGGGCAGTATGGCCATTTTCATGATATTGATTCTTCCTATCCATGAGCATGGTATGTTCTTCCATTTGTTTGTGTCCTCTTTGATTTCACTGAGCAGTGGTTTGTAGTTCTCCTTGAAGAGGTCCTTTACATCCCGTGTAAGCTGGATTCCTAGGTATTTATTATCTTTGAAGCAATTGTGAATGGAAGTTCATTCCTGATTGGCTCTCTGCTTGTCTGTTACTGGTGTATAAGAATGCTTCTGATTTTTGCACATTAATTTTGTATACTGAGACTTTGCTGAAGTTGCTTATCAGCTTAAGGAGATTTTGGGCTGAGACAATGGGATTTTCTAAATATACAATCATGTCATCTGCAAACAGGGACAATTTGACTTCTTCTTTTCCTAACTGAATACCCTTGATTTCTTTCTCTTGCCTGATTGCCCTAGCCAGAACTTCCAACACTATGTTGAATAGAGTGGTGAGACAGGGCATCCGTCTTGTGCCAGTTTTCCAAGGGAATGCTTCCAGTTTTTGCCCATTCAGTATGATATTAGCTGTGGGTTTGTCGTAAATAGCTCTTATTATTTTGAGGTACGTTCCATCAATACCGAAATTATTGAGCGTTTTTAGCATGAAGGGCTGTTGAATTTTGTCAAAAGCCTTTTCTGCATCTATTGAGATAATCATGTGGTTCTTGTCTTTGGTTCTGTTTATATGCTGGATTACGTTTATGATTTGCGAATGTTGAACCAGCCTTGCATCCCAGGGATGAAGCCCACTTGATCATGGTGGATAAGCTTTTTGATGTGCTGCTGAATCCGATTTGCCAGTATTTTATTGAGAATTTTTGCATCGATGTTCATCAGGGATATTGGTCTAAAATTCTCTTTTTTTGTTGTATCTCTGCCAGGCTTTGGTATCAGGATGATGTTGGCCTCATAAAATGAGTTAGGGGCGATTCCCTCTTTTTCTATTGATTGGAATAGTTTCAGAAGGAATGGTACCAGCTCCTCCTTGTACCTCTGGTAGAATTCAGCTGTGAATCCATCTGGTCCTGGACGTTTTTTTGTGGGTAGGCTATTAATTTTTGCCTCAATTTCAGAGCCTACTTTGGTCTATTCAGGGATCCAACTTCTTCCTGGTTCAGTTTTGGAGAGTGTAAGTGTCCAGGAAATTATCCATTTCTTCTAGATTTCTAGTTGATTTGCGTAGAGGCATTTATAGTATTCTCTGATGGTTGTTTGTATTTCTGTGGGGTCAGTGGTGATATCCCCTTTATCATTTTTTATTGCATCTATTTGATTCCTTTCTCTTTTCTTCTTTATTAGTCTTGCTAGCGGTCTGTCAATTTTATTGATCTTTTCAAAAAACCAACTCCTGGATTCATTGATTTTTTGGAGGGTTTTTTGTGTCTCTATCTCCTTCAGTTCTGCTCTGATCTTAGTTATTGCTTGCCTCCTGCTAGCTTTTGAATGTGTTGCTCTTGCCTCTCTAGTTCTTTTAATTGTGATGTTAGAGTGTCAATTTTAGATCTTTCCTGCTTCTCTTGTGGGCATTTAGTGCTATAAATTTCCTCTACACACTGCTTTAAATGTGTCCCAGAGATTCTGGTATGTTGTATCTTTGTTCTCATGGTTTCAAAGAACATCTTTATTTCTGCTTTTATTTCGTTATGTACCCAGTAGTCATTCAGGTTGTTCAGTTTCCATGTAGTTGAGCGGTTTTGATTGAGTTTCTTAGTCCTGAGTTCTAGTTTGATTGCACTGTGTTCTGAGAGACAGTTTGTTATAATTTCTGTTCTTGTACATTTGCTGAGGAGTGCTTTACTTCCAATTATGTGGTCAATTTTGGAATAAGTGCGATGTGGTGCTGAGAAGAATGTATATTCTGTTGATTTGGGGTGGAGAGTTCTATAGATGTCTATTAGGTCCGCTTGGTGCAGAGATGAGTTCAATTCCTGGATGTCCTTGTTAACTTTCTGTCTCGTTGATCTGTCTAATGTTGACAGTGGAGTGTTGAAGTCTCCCATTATTACTGTATGGGAGTCTAAGTCTCTTTGTAGGTCTCTAAGGACTTGCTTTATGAATCTGGGTGCTCCTGTATTGGGTGCATATATATTTAGGAGAGTTAGGTCTTCCTGTTGAATTGATCCCTTTCCCATTATGTAATAGCCTTTTTTGTCTCTTTTGATCTTTGATGGTTTAAAGTCTGTTTTATCAGAGACTAGGATTGCAACCCCTGCTTTTTTTTGTTCTCCATTTGCTTGGTAGATCTTCCTCCATCCCTTTATTTTGAGCCTATGTATGTCTCTGCATGTGAGATGGGTCTCCTGAATACAGCAGACTGATGGGTCTTGACTCTTGATCCAGTTTGCCAGTCTGCGTCTTTTAATTGGAGCATTTAGTCCATTGACGTTTAAGGTTAATATTGTTATGTGTGAACTTGATCCTGTCATTATGATATTAACTGGTTATTTTGCTCATTAGTTGATATAGTTTCTTCCTAGCCTCAATGGTCTTTACATTTTGGCATGTTTTTGCAATGGCTGGTACCGGTTGTTCCTTTCCATGTTTAGGGCTTCCTTCAGGGTCTCTTGTAAGGCAGGCCTGGTGGTGACAAAATCTCTAAGCATTTGCTTATCTGTAAAGGATTTTATTTCTCCTTCACTGATGAACTTAGTTTGGCTGGATATGAAATTCTGGGTTGAAAATTCTTTTCTTTAAGAACGTTGAATATTGGCCTCCACTCTCTTCTGGCTTGTAGAGTTTCTGCGAGAGATCTGCTGTTAGTCTGATGGGCTTCCCTTTGTGGGTAACCCGACCTTTCTCTCTGGCTGCCCTTAAGATTTTTTCCTTCATTTCAACTTTGGTGAATCTGGCAATTATGTGTCTGGAGTTGCTCTTCTGGAGGAGTATCTTTGTGGCGTTCTCTGTATTTCCTGAATTTGAATGTTGGCCTGCCCTACTAGGTTGGGGAAGTTCTCCTGGATGATATCCTGAAGAGTGTTTTCCAACTTGGTTCCATTTTCCCCCTCACTTTCAGGCACCCCAATCAGACGTAGATTTGGTCTTTTTACATAATCCCATACTTCTTGCAGGCTTTGTTCATTTCTTTTTCTTCTTTTTTCTTTTGGTTTCTCTTCTCGCTTCATTTCATTGATTTGATCCTTAATCGCTGATACTCTTTCTTCTAGTTGATCAAGTCGGTTACTGAAGCTTGTGCATTTGTCACGTATTTCTTGTGTCATGGTTTTCATCTCTGTCATTTCATTTATGATCTTCTCTGCATTAATTAGTCTAGCTGTCAATTCTTCCACTCTTTTTTCAAGATTTTTAGTTTCTTTGCGCTGGGTACGTAATTCCTCCTTTAGCTCTGAGAAGTTTGATGGACTGAAGACTTCTTCTCTCATCTCGTCAAAGTCATTCTCTGACCAGCTTTGATCCGTTGCTGGCGATGGGCTGCGCTCCTTTGCAGGGGGAGATGCACTCTTATTTTTTGAATTTCCAGCTTTTCTGCCCTGCTTCTTCCCCATCTTTGTGGTTTTATCTGTCTCTGGTCTTTGATGATGGTGACGTACTGATGGGGTTTTGGTATAGGTGTCCTTCCTGTTTGATAGTTTTCCATCTGACAGTCAGAAGGACTGTCTGTTGGTCTGTTGGAGATTGCTTGAGGTCCACTCCAGACCCTGTTTGCCTGGTTATCAGCAGCAGAGGTTGCCGAAGATAGAATATTGCTGAATAGCGAGTGTACCTGTCTGATTCTTCCTTTGGAAGTTTCCTCTCAGGGGTGTACTCCACCCTGTGAGGTGTGGGGTTTCAGACTGCCCCTAGTGGGGGATGTCTCCCAGCTAGGCTACTCAGGGGTCAGGGACCCACCTGAGCAGGCAGTCTGTCCGTTCTCAGATCTCAACCTCCGCGTTTGGAGATCCACGGCTCTCCCCAAAGCTGTCAGACAGAGTCGTTCACGTCTGCACCTGCCCCCGCTGCTTCCCCTATTGGACCTCAGCTGTGAGCTGTCCCCAGAGGTGGAGTCTACAGAGACAGGCAGGCTTCCTTGAGCTGCTGTGCGCTCCACCCAGTTCGAGCTTCCCAGCGGCTTTGTTTACCTACTTAAGCCTCAGCAATGGTGGGCGCCCCTCCCCCAGCCTCGCTGCTGCCTTGCGGATAGATCGCCGCAGACTGCTGTGTTAGCAGTGAGGGAGGCTCCGTGGGCGTGGGACCCTCCCGGCCAGGTGTGGGATATATTCTCCTGGTGTGCCTGTTTCCTTAAAGCACAGTATTGGGGTGGGAGTTACCCGATTTTCCAGGTGTTGTGTGTCTCAGTTCCCCTGGCTAGGAAAACGGATTTCCTTCCCCCTTGCGCTTCCAGGTGAGGCGATGCCTCGCCCTGCTTCAGCTCACGCTGGTCAGGCTGCAGCAGCTGACCAGCACCGATTGTCCGGCACTCCCTAGAGAGATGACCCCAGTACCTCAGTTGAAAATGCAGAAATCACCGGTCTTCTGTGTCACTCGCGCTGGGAGTTGGAGACTGGAGCTGTTCCTATTCGGCCATCTTGCTCCGCCCCCTGAAACACTTCTGACCGGTTGTATTTTCATTACAAAGCAAGCCCTTTAAGTAAATTTCAGGTGAAATGAGGCATCTGTAATGGTTAATACTGAGTGTCACCTTGATTGCATTGAAGAATGCAAAGTATTGATTCTAGGTGTGTCTGTGAGGGTGTTGTCAAAGGAGATTAACATTTGAGTCAGTGGGCTGAGAAAGACAGACCCACCCTTAATCTGGGTGGGCACCATCTAATCAGCTGCCAGTGGGGCCAGGATATAAAGCAGGCAGAAAAACATGAAAAGGCTAGACTGGCTTAGCCACCCAGCCTATATCTTTCTCCTGTGCTGGATGCTTCCTGCCCTCAAACATCCAAACATCAGACTTTAAGTTCTTCAGCATTGAAACTCGGACTGGCTTCCTTGCTCCTAAGCTTGCAGATGGTCTATTGTAGGACTTTGTGATCATGCGAGTCAATACTACTTCATAAACTTCCCTTTATATATATATATATATATGTATAACCTATTAGTTCTGTCCCTCTAGAGAACCCTGATTAATACAGGTTTTGGTGCCAGGACTGGTTCTGGAGGAACAGAATATTAAGGATGGAGTTCTTTCATTGGTTTTGGGGTTTCTGGAGTTGGTTGCTTAATATGATTAGATCCAAAAATGCCAGGGAATCTACTTCTAATAGTGTGGAGAACACTGATAGTCCTTGGCATGAACTGTTTAGAGAGTTATGCAAAATAAATGCATTTGACACTCCTGATTCATAACTATTGAGAGACAAAAAGTTTAGTGACCCTATACAGAATACCTTTGTCTATGTGTGGAGAACCAAGGAACATAATGAAGTTTGTTGGTTGCTCCTAGGTTCCCTGGACAAAATGATGAAAGAAAAGATGAACTCAGGGATTCAAACTCCCAGTTTCGGAAGCGGATACTGAGCCTCAAATCTGCTAAGATTGCCTTAAGTGAGAGTCTTATTTTCTGTAAAAAAAAGAGCTGAAATTGTGGAAAAACAGACACAAGCTCTTATCATGCAAGTGGCTGACCTGCAATGAAAGGTTCATGCACTGTCTTGCCAAGTGTCTACCGTTAAAGTCAGGACATTGATTAGAAAAGAATGGGATCTTGCAACTCAGAATGGGGTGTGGGAGGACCCTGATGAAGCTGGGAACACTGAGCTTATAAACTCTGATTAAATTTTTTTGACAGAAGAAACAGCTTCCCCATTCCCGGTAATGGCAACATCCCCTCCCCAACCCATGCTCCCATCAGCCTTTCCACCTTTGTCTGAGGAGATAAACCCTACACTACCTCAGGCAACAGCGATGGCCTCTCCTGAGGCAGTTGCTGGGGAAGATAACGCTGATTCTCATCAGAAGCCACCCTAATACCCCTGTTTGTTTCTAGACCTATAACTAGACTAAAGTGCCTGTGAGCCCCTAGAGGTGAGGTTAAGAGTATGACCCATGAGGAGTTGCACTACACTTGCAAAGAACTGCTTGAATTTTCCAATTTATATAAGCAAAAATCTGGAGAAGAGGCATGGGAATGGATATTAAGCGTATGGGATAATTGTGGAAGGAACATAGAGTAGGATCAGGCTAAATTTTTTGATTTGGGCCCACTAAGTAGGGATTCTGCATTTAGTGTTTCAGCTGAGGTAGTTAAAAAATGTTCTAATAGTTTAGTTGCTTGGTTAGCTGAAATATGGATTGAAAGATGTCCCACTGTGAGTGAGTTGGAGATGCCTGATCTCACTTGATTTAATGTAGAGAAAGGGATCCAAAGGCCTAGGGAGATTGGGATGGTGGAGTGGATTAGTCACTTTAGACCTACTCATCACAGCTGGGAGGGACCATAAGATATATCCTTGACCAATGCTTTGCAAAATAGATTTGTGAGGGCAGCACCTGCATCTTTGAAGAGCCCTGTAATTGCTCTTCTCTGTATGTCAACTCTAACAGTGGGAATTGCAGTCACTCAACTATGAAATTTAAATACAAAGGGAATAATTCGATCCCAAGGTGGCAGGGGCCAAGTGGCAGCACTCAACCGTCAAAGGAAAGGTGGACACAGCTACCATAATGAACAGCAGAGGCAAAGCAGCAATCAGAATAGTCTGATTTGTGTAGAGCTCTGGCATTGCCTAATTAATCACAGTGTTCCAGCAGTGAATTTGATAGGAAGCCTACTGCATTCCTACCTAATTTATATAAGCAGATAACTTCCAGGTCAAATGGATGAATGATTGATTTGAATTATAAAAACAGAATCACGCCCCCTCAGACAATTTCCAGACTTGAGCTAGTTTACATACCCAGAACCCCTTGAATGAAGGGGAGACTGGATCCTCTTGAGGAAGGACCCCACTACTTTACCAACAATTTATGCAGTGAATCTTTCTCCCATGCTTCCCCAAGGAGATCTCCAGCCTTTTACCAGGGTAACTGTTCACTGGGAACAGAGAAATGTTCAGACATTTCAGGGGCTACTGGACATTGGCTCTGAGCTGATGTTGATTCCAGGGGACCTAAAATGTCATTGTGTTCTTCCAGTTAACATAGGGGCTTATGGAGGTCAGGTAATTAGTGAAGTTTTAGACCAGGTCTGACTTACAGTGGGTCTCATGGATCCCTGAACTCATCCTGTGGTCATTTCCACAGTGCCGGAATGCATAATTGGTATAGACATACTTAGCAGCTGGCAGAACCCCCACATTGGCTCACTGACTGGTAGGGTGAGGGTTATTATATGAGAAAGGCCAAATGGAAGCCATTAGAGCTGCCTCTATCTAGAAAAATGGTAAATCTAAACCATTATTGCATTCCTGGAGGGATTGCAGAGATTAGTGCCACCATAAAGGACTTGAAAGATGCAGGGTCGATGATTCCCACCACATTCCCATTCAATTCTCCTATTTGGCCTATGCAGAAGACAGATAAATCTTGGAAAATAACAGTAGATTATTGTAAGCTTATCCAAGTGGTGACTCCAATTGCAGCCACTGTACCAGATGTGGTTTCATTGCTTGAGCAAATTAATGCCTGGTATGCAGCCATTGACTTGACAAATGCCTTTTTCTCCATTCCTGTCCATAAGGCCCACCAGAAGTAATTTGCATTCAGCTGGCGAGGCCAGTAATCTACCTTTACTGTCTTACCTCAGAGGTATATCAACTCTCTGATTTTGTGTCATAATCTTACTCAGAGAGATCTTAATTGTTTTTCACTTCCACAAGAAATCACACTGGTCCATTACATTGATGACATTATGCTGATTGGATCCAGTGAGCACGAAGTAGCAAACACACTGGAATTATTGGTAAGACATTTGTGTGCCAGAGGATGGGAAATAAATCTGACTAAAATTCAGGGACCTTCTACCTCAGTAAAATTTCTAGGGGTTCAATGGTGTGGGGATATTCCTTCTAAGGTGAAGGATAAGTTGCTGCATTTAGCTCCTCCTACAACCAAGAAAGAGGTACAACACCTAGTGAACCTATTTGGATTTTGGAGGCAACACATTCCTCACTTGGGTGTGTTACTCCAGCCCATTCATTGAGTGACCAGTTTTGAGTGGGGTCCAGAACAGGAGAAGGCTCTGCAACATGTCCAGGCTGCTGTGGAAGCTGCTCTGCCACTTAGGCCATATGATCCAGCAGATCCAATGATGCTTGAAGTGTCAGTGGCAGATAGGGATGATATTGGAACTTTTTGCTGACTTCCATAGGTGAGTCACAGCAGAAGCCTCTAGGAGTTTGGAGCAAGGCCCTGCCATCTTCTTTAGATAACTGCTCTCCTTTTGAAAGACAGCTGTTGGCCTGTTACTGGGCTTTAGTGGAAACTGAATGTTTGATGATGTGTCATCAAGCCACCATGTGACCTGAACTGTCTGTCAGGATCTGGGTGCTTTCTGACCCATCTAGCCATAAAGTAGGTCATGCAGAGCAGCATTCCGTCATCAAATGGAAGTGGTATATACATGATTGGGCTTGAGCAAGTCCTGAAGGCACAAGTAAGTTACATGAGGAGGTGGCTCAAATGCCCATGGTCTCTACTCCTACCATCCTGCCTTCTCTCCCCCAGCCTGCACCGTTAGTCTCATGGGGAGTTCCCTGTGATCAGTTGAGAGAGGAACAGAAGTTTAGGTGCTGGTTCACAGATGGTTCTGCACAATATGCAGGCACTACTTGAAAGTGGACAGCGGCAGCCCTATGCCTTTCTTGGACATCCCTGAAGGACAGTGATGAAGAGAAATCTTCCCAGTGGACAGAAGGTTGAGCAGTGCACCTGGTTTTGCCCTTTGCATGGGAGGAGAAATGGCCAGATGTGTGATTATATAATGATTTATGGACTGTAGCCAATGGTTTGGATGGATGGTAAGGCACTTGGAAGAAGCATGATTGGAAAATTGGTGACAAAGAAATTTGGAAAAGAAGTATGTGGATGAACCTCTCTGAGTGGCCAAAAACTGTAAAGATATTTGTATCCCATGTGAGTACTCACCCACTGGTGACCTCAGCAGAGGAGGATTTTAATAAACAAGTGTAAAGGATGACTTGTTCTGTGGACACCACTCAGCCTCTTTCCCCACACATCTTCATCATTGTCCAATGGGTCATGAACAAAGTGGCCATGGTGGCAGGGATGAAAATTACTCATGGGCTCAGGAACATGGACTTCCACTCATCAAGGCTGACCTGGCTATGGCCACTGCTGAGTGGCCAATTTGCCAGCAGCAGAGAACACTGAGGCCTCAATATGACACCATTCCTTGGGGTAATCAGCCAGTTTCTTGGTGGCAGGTTGATTATATTGAACCTCTTCCATAATGGAAAGGGCAGTGGTTTGTCCTCACTGGAATAGACACTTACTCTGGATATGGATTTGCCTATCCTGCACACATGCTTCTGTCAAGACTACCATCCATGGACTCACAGAATGCCTTATCCACTGTCATGGTATTCCACACAGCTTTACCTCTGACCAAGGAATCACTTTACAGCTAAAGAAGTGTGACAGTGGGGTCCTGCTCATAGAATTCACTGGTCTTACCATGTTCCTCATCATCCTCAAGCGGCTGGATTGACAGAATGGTGGAATGGCCTTTTGAAGTCACATTTATGGTGCCAACTCAGTGACAATACTTTGCAGGGTTGGGGCAAAGTTCTCCAGAAATCTGTGTATGCTCTGAATTAGCATCCAATATATGATATTGTTTCTCTCACAGCCAGAATTCACAGATCTAGGAATCAAGGGGTGGAAGTGGAAGTGGCACCATTCACTGTCCCCCCTAGTGATCCACTAGCAAAATTTTTGCTTCCTGTGTCTGCGACATTATGTTCTGCTGGCCTAGAGGGAGGAAGGCTGCCACCAGTAGACACAACAATGGTTTCATTAAACTGGAAGTTAAGATTGTCACCTGGACACTTTGGGCTCCTCCTACCTTTAAGTCAACAGGCTAAGAAGGGAGTTACAGTGTTTGGTGGTGGGACTGACCCGCACTATCAAGATGAAATAGTCTACTACTCCACAACAGAGGTAAGGAAAAGTATGCATGGAATACAGGAGATCCATTAGGGCATCTCTTAGTATTACCATGCCCTGTGATTAAGGTCAATGGGAACCTACAATAACCCAGTCTAGGCGGGATTACAAATGGTCCAGACCCTTCAGGAATGAAGGTTTAGGTCACTCCACCAGGAAAAAAACCACAACCTGATGAGGTGCTTGCTGAAGCCAAAAGGAATACAGAATGAGTAGCAGAAGAAGGTAGTCATCAATACCAGCTATGATAATGTGACCAGTTGCAGAAATAAGGACTGTAATTGTTATGAGCATTTCCTCTTTCTTTCATTAAAAGCATGTTTGCGCATGTGTACACTTGTACTAAGAACACATCTTCATTTTATTTTCTTTTTCCTTTATCATGTGACATAGGATTTATTGATTTCATATCAGCACTTAAGTATTGTTAACTTTATGTAATAGTATTTGGGTTGGGGATTCGTGCATTTCCATTTGTAAGAAGGATAGTTGTGTTATGTTAGGTGTAATTATGACCTCATTATTGTCTTCATTTGAATATTACGTATAATCTCAGGAGATGTGTATGGGTTCAATCTAACAAGGGGTGGACTTGGGATGGTTAATACTGAGTGTCAACTTGATTGAATTGGTGCATGCAAATTATTGATCATGGTTGTGTCTGTGACAGTGTTGCCAAAGGAGATTCATATTCGAATCAATGGGCTGGGAAAGCAGACCTACCCTTAATCTGGGTGGGCACCAACTAATCAGCTGCCAGTGTGGCCAGGATATAAAGCAGACAGAAAAACATGAAAAGGCTAGACTGGCTTAGCCTCCCAGCCTACATCTTTCTCCCGTGCTAGATACTTCCTGCCCTCAAACATCCACTCATTGAACACCAAGTTCTTCAGCTTTGGAACTCAGACTGCTTTCCTTGCTCCTCAGCTTGGAGACAGCCTACTGTGGGACCTTGTGATCATGTGAGTTAATACTCACATGAGTATTAGTATAGTAAAAAAATAATAATTTATATATATATATATATGGAGAGAGAGAGTTTATTGAGTAGTATTATATATATTATATATATATTTTTATTCAATGCATATATTGAGTTTATTGAGTAGTAGCATATATAAAAATATATATAAATATAAATACATATATATTTTTCTATTTGTTCTGTCCCCCTGGAGATCCCTAATGTGCCATCTAATGACAGAATAAATGATGAATTCTTTTTCAGATTTTTGTAATTCTTGACACAATAGATATTTTTGATAGTAAATTTTAAACTGATAAAAATAGCAAGTGAGTATTATCCAAAGATGAGGTTAACCCTGATTTTTCTGGCAATTTCCCTGCTCTCTTGATTGCTTTGTGCTGGAGAGTGGATGTTTCAGATATAATAGCTGAAGTCACGAGTATATGAGAGTAACTTGGTGCCCAATCTATTCAGCTTCTTACCATACATACCTTTAAACATTTTGGATTAGCTGTACTTGATTTAGAAGATGATTCATTTGTGTACTGAACATGTGTCTGAATCGCCATTATAGGTAGCATATACCTTTAGGTAAGCAAGTTTTCTAAGCTAATAATCAATTTAGCTTGTTGAGTAAGCAGGTCTTCCAGCAGGTTTAACTAGGGAAGAAAAGCATCCTATTCAGTGGATAGCACGTATTTATTTTGGCCAGTGTCTGTAATCACATTGTTCTTCTATCATGATTAGATTTAAAAACTATTGTCACCACAGGGAATTTTTATTGATCAAGTCTGTCATTTTATAATTTCAATTAAAACATATAGCTGTGCTGCCTGACAAAAATGAACTGTATTAAGTAGTAAGGTAAAGGCCTTGGATTGGGATTATGGAGATGCTGATTTTTAGTTTGGGATCTTCCCTTTGTTAGCTTTTCACAATCCCTTCAAAGATGTTCAAATATCAGCATCCAATAATTCCTTAACTATGAATCTTCAATGAATTTGAATATCACTATTGCATATGCCTAAAGATTTTATAACTGTAGATCTTTAATACATTTGAATAATCATTATTAAAAATGAAATTTTCCCTTTGCTGAATTATAAAAACCAAATATATTTTTAACCTAGTTTTTACACATGTAGAGAGCACGTTCTTCTTAATTAGGCAATGACTTTACAATCAGGATTAACTCTACAGAAAATTGTGAAATAAACATCGGCAATGGCCAAAGAGCCATCATTGTCCTTATACTTTACTTTCATTCACACACACTTTCATGATGGTGCTCAAGTGACCTTGTGATGTTCTATGATCTCTTAATCAAC
This sequence comes from Trachypithecus francoisi, assembly GCF_009764315.1. Classification (NCBI taxonomy): domain Eukaryota; kingdom Metazoa; phylum Chordata; class Mammalia; order Primates; family Cercopithecidae; genus Trachypithecus; species Trachypithecus francoisi. The sequence goes on along the minus strand of NW_022681469.1, from coordinate 148,594,756 downwards.
ACCTGTGGATAGGAAGAAGAAATTTATGTCAGTCTATGCACTTTGGTATGAATCACTTTGCTAAGGCATTATTGCCCTAAGACTTATCCATTTAATTTTAGTGATGGGATGAGTAGCTTTATTCGCTAACAGAATTTTTAGGCAGCTATAATAAAGCCAGATGTTTTGATGAGGAGAAAAGTGAGACTCAGAGTCCTTATTCTGAACACATGCACTTACACCATTAAATTCTCATGCTGTTCTTAAATGAGTAGAGTAAATAAACTGTTGTTGCAGAAAACAACCAGATATTGAAGAAGCTTGGAAGCTATGCCTTATCTTAGTGATCACAAACTCCCAATAGATTTGGAAAGACATTACATCATGCACAATTCCTGTCTCTGACTCAGCAAGACATTATAGTACCTGACTGGAAAATAATGCTTTTTTAGATGTACAAGGATAGTCAGAATACAATTTATTATAGTATTAAAAAGAAATCTATAGTACAAGCTTAGAACTATGGAAGTGCAAGCCTTGTTATAGATTTGTATAGTCTATTGGTGATTCTCCTTTTTACCAATTACCAAAGGTATCTTTATATAATTTTCTCTTCAGAAATTCATATTCTGAAAAATCTGGAAACATATGTTCTAACAAGCATATCTTTGCAACTGAAAATACTCTTATTTAAAGATTATTAAGAAAATACATTTTGAGTTGGACCAGGTCTTTATGAGACAGCCAGTGCTACAACATGAGTTGAAATGTTTCTAGTGCAGAGTGAAATATCCATTTTCTGTGAGTGTATCTGAAGATCTCTGGCATCCCCAGAGCTGGGTTTCATAGGCCCAGTGGAAGTGGAAAAATGGAGGCCAGAGAGAATTTATCACAAAGGGCCTCAGTAAGAGGTGTCAGAATGGAAGCTGTCCCACTTCTCCATAGAACAGCTACAGTAAAAATGCAACCTCTCCATTCCTTCAACTTTGCATGAATTTACACATAATCTCTTATGTGCATGTTACACGTCCAAATTAAGAAGAAATGACAAACAATCCTATTTATGTTATAGTATGTTACCAGTATTATATTTATTATCATACATAGTTATAGTTGACCCTCGAACAATGCAGGAGTTGGGGGCACTGTCTTTTTGCAAAGCCAAGCATTGTATAACTTTTGACTCCCCCAAAAAGTTACTATGAATAGCCTACTGTTGATTGTAAGCCTTACTGATAACATAAGCAGTTGATTAACACATATTTTGTGTATTAAACACTGTATTCTTAGAATAAAGTAAGCTAGAGAAAAAGCTCCACCTCTGGGAACAGGGCATAGCTAATCAAAAAGCAGCAGAAACCTCTGCAGATGTAAATGTCCCTGTCTGACAGCTTTGAAGAGAGCAGTAGTTCTCCCAGCACAGAGGTTGAGATCTGAGAACAGACAGACCACCTGCTCAAGTGGGTCCCTGACCCTGAGTAGCCTAACTGGGAGACATTCCCCACTAGGTGCAGACCAACACCTCACACCTCACATGGCTGGTAACACCTCTGAGACAAAGCTTCCAGAGCAAGAATCAGACAGCAACACTCGCTGTTCAGCAATATTCTATCTTCTGCAGCCTCCGCTGCTGATACCCAGGCAAACAGAGTCTGGAGTGGACCTCAAGCAAAATCCAACAGACCTGCATCTGAGGGTCCTGATGGTTAGAAGGAAAACTAACAAACAGTAAGGACACCCACACCAAAACCCCATCAGTATGTCACCATCATCAAAGACCAAAGGCAGATAAAACCACAAAGATGGGGAAAAAGCAGTGCAGAAAAGCTAGAAATTGAAAAAAATCAGAGTGCATCTTCCCCTCCAAAGGAACGCAGCTCATCGCCAGCAATGGAACAAAGCTGAACAGAGAATGAGTTTGACGAGTTGAGAGAAGAAGGCTTCAGTCAATCAAACTTCTCAGAGCTAAAGGAGGAACTACGTATGTACCCAGCGCAAAGAAACTAAAAACCTTGAAAAAGGAATGGAAGAATGGATAACTAGAATAATCAATGCAGAGAAGACCATAAACGAACTGATAGAGATGAAAACCATGACACAAGAACTATGGGACAAATGCATAAGCTTCAGTAACCGAATCATCAACTGGAAGAAAGTGTATCAGTGATTGAAGATCAAATGAATGAAATGAAGCGAGAAGAGAAGTGTAGAGAAAAAAGAGTAAAAAGAAATGAATAAAGCCTCCAAGAAATATGGGATTATGTGAAAAGACCAAATCTACATCTGATTGGTGTGCCTGAAAGTGACAGAGAAAATGGAACTAAGTTGGAAAACACTCTTCAGGATATCATCCAGGAAAACTTCCCCAACCTAGTAAGGCAAGCCATCATTCAAATTCAAGAACTACAGATAAAGCCACAAAGATACTCCTCAAGAAGAGCAACTCCAAGACACATAATTGTCAGATTCACCAAAGTTGAAATGAAGGAAAAAATCTTAAGGGCAGCCAGAGAGAAAGGTCAGGTTACCCACAAAGGGAAGCCGATTAGACTAACAGCAGATGTCTCGGCAGAAACTCTCTAAGCCAGAAGAGAGTGGGGGCCAATATTCAACACTCTTAAAGAAAAGAATTTTCAACCCAGAATTTCATATCCAGCCAAATTAAGTTTCATCAGTGAAGGAGAAATAAAATCTTTTACAGACAAGCAAATGCTTAGAGATTTTGTCACCACCAGGCCTGCCCTACAAGAGATCCTGAAGGAAGCCCTAAACATGGAAAGGAACAACCGGTACCAGCCATTGCAAAAACATGCCAAAATGTAAAGACCATCGAGGCTAGGAAGAAACTGCATCAACTAATGAACAAAATAACCAGTTAATACCATAATGACAGGATCAAGTTCACACGTAACAATATTAACCTTAAATGTAAATGTACTAAATGGTTCACTTAAAAGTCACAGACTGGCAAATTGGGTAGAGTCAAGACCCATCAGTTTGCTGTATTCAGGAGACCTATCTGACATGCAGAGACATACATAGGCTCAAAATAAAGGGATGGAGGAAGATCTACCAAGCAAATGGAAAACAAACAAACAAAAAAAGCAGGGGTTGCAATCCTAGTCTCTGATAAAACAGACTTTAAACCATCAAAGATCAAAGGAGACAAAGAAGGCCATTACATAATGGTAAAGGGATCAATTCATCAGGAAGAGTTAACTATCCTAAGTATATATGCACCCAATACAGGAGCACCCAGATTCATAAAGCAAGTCCTTAGAGACTTACAAAGAGACTTAGACTCCCAGACAATAATAATGGGAGACTGTAACACCCCACTGTCAACATTAGACAGATCAACGAGACAGCAAGTTAACAAGGATATCCAGGAATTGAACTCAACTCTGCACCAAGTGGACCTAATAGACATCTACAGAACTCTCCACCCCAAATCAATAGAATATGCATTCTTCTCAGTACCACATCACACTTATTCCAAAATTGACCACATAGTTGGAAGTAAAGCACCCCTCAGCAAATGTAAAGGAATAGAAATTATAACAAACTATCTCTCAGACCACAGTGCAATCAAACTAGAACTCAGGACTAAGAAACTCAATCAAAACCACTCAACTACATAGAATCTTAATAACCTGCTCCTGAATGACTACTGGGTACATAACGAAATGAAAGCAGAAATAAAGATGTTCTTTGAAACCAATGAGAACAAAGATACAACATACCAGAATCTCTGGGACACATATAAAGCAATGTGTAGAGGGAAATTTATGGCACTAAATGCCCACAAGAGAAAGCAGGAAAGATCTAAAATCGACACCCTAACATCACAATTAAAAGAACTAGAGAAGCAAGAGCAAACACATTCAAAAGCTAGCAGAAGGCAAGAAATAACTAAGATCAGAGCAGAACTGAAGGAGACAGAGACACAAAAACTGTCCAAAAAAATCAATGAATCCAGGAGCTGGTTTTTTTGAAAAAATCAACAAAATTGACAGACTGCTAGCAAGACTAATAAAGAAGAAAAGAGGGAAGAATCAAATAGATGCAATAAAAAATGATAAAGGGGATATCACCACCAATTCCACAGAAATACAAACTACCATCAGAGAATAGTATAAACTCCTCTATGCAAATAAACTAGAAAACCTAGAAGAAATGGATAATTTCCTGGACACTTACACTCTCCCAAGACTAAACCAGGAAGAAGTTGAATCCCTGAAAAGACCAATAGCAGGCTCTGAAATTGAGGCAATAATTAATAGCCTACCAAACAAAAAAAGTCCAGGACCAGATGGATTCACAGCTGTATTCTACCAGAGGTACAAGGAGGAGCTGGTACCATTCCTTCTGAAACTATTCCAATCAATAGAAAAAGAAGGAATCCTCCCTAACACATTTTATGAGGCCAACATCATCCCGACACCAAAGCCTGGCAGAGATACAACAAAAAAAGAGAATTTTAGACCAATATCCCTGATGAACATCGATGCAAAAGTCCTCAATAAAATACTGGCAAACCGAATCCAGCAGCACATCAAAAAGCTTACCCACCATGATAAAGTAGGTTTCATCCCTGGGATGCAAGGCTGGTTTAACATACGCAAATCAATAAACGTAATCCAGCATAAAAACAGAACCAAAGACAAAAACCACATGATTATCTCAATAGATGCAGAAAAGGCTTTTGACAAAATTCAACAGCCCTTCATGCTAAAAACGCTCAATAAATTCGGTATTGATGGAACATATCTCAAAATAATAAGAGCTATTTATGACAAACCTACAACCAATATCATACTGAATGGGCAAAAACTGGAAGCATTCCCTTGGAAAACTGGCACAAGACAGGGATGCCCTGTCTCACCACTCCTATTCAACATAGTGTTGGAAGTTCTGGCTAGGGCAATCAGGCAAGAGAAAGAAATCAAGGGTATTCAGTTAGGAAAAGAAGAAGTCAAATTGTCCCTGTTTGCAGATGACATGATTTTATATTTGGAAAACCCCATTGTCTCAGCCCAAAATCTCCTTAAGCTGATAAGCAACTTCAGCAAAGTCTCAGGATACAAAATCAGTGTGCAAAAATCACAAGCATTCTTATACACCAGTAACAGATAAACAGAGAGCCAAATCATGAATGAACTCACATTCCCAATAGCTTCAAAGAGAATAAAATACCTAGGAATCCAACTTACAAGGCATGTAAAGGACCTCTTCAAGGAGAACTACAAACTACTGCTCAGTGAAATCAAAGAGGACACAAACAAATGGAAGAACATACCATGCTCATGGATAGGAAGAATCAATATCGTGAAAATGGCCACACTGCCCAAGGTAATTTACAGATTCAATGTCATCCCCATTAAGCTACCAATGACCTTCTTGAGTGAATTGGAAAAAACTGCTTTGAAGTCCATATGGAACCAAAAAAGAGCCCGCATTGCCAAGACAATCCTAAGCCAAAAGAACAAAGCTGGAGGCATCATGCTACCTGACTTCAGACTATACTCTAAAGCTACAGTAACCAAAACAACATGGTACTGGTACCAAAACAGAGATATAGACCAATGGAATAGAACAGAGCCCTCAGAAATAATACCACACATCTATAGCCATCTGATCTTTGACAAACCTGAGAAAAACAAGAAATGGGGAAAGGATTCCCTATTTAATAAATGGTGCTGGGAAAATTGGCTAGCCATAAGTAGAGAGCTAAAACTGAATCCTTTCCTAACTCCTTATATGAAAATTAATTCAAGATGAATTGGAGACTTAAATGTTAAACCTAAAACCATAAAACCCTAGAGGAAAACCTAGGCAATACCATTCAGGACATAGGCACAGGCAAAGGCTTCATGTCTAAAACACCAAAAGCAAGAGCAACAACAGCCAAAATTGACAAATGGGATCTAATTAAACTAAAGAGCTTCTGCACAGCAAAAGAAACTACCATCAGAGTGAACAGGCAACCTACAGAATGGAAGAAAATTTTTGCAATCTACTCATCTGACAAAGGGCTAATATCCAGAACTACAAAGAACTCAAACAAATTTACAAGAAAAAAACAAGCAACCCCATCAAAAAGTGAGCAAAGGATATGAACAGACACTTCTCAAAAGAAGACATTCATGCAGCCAACAGACACATGAAAAAATGCTCATCATCACTCACCACCAGAGAAATGCAAATCAAAACCACGAGATACCATCTCACTCCAGTTAGAATGGCAATCATTAAAAAGTCAGGAAACAACAGGTGCTGGAGGGGATGTGGAGAAATAGGAACACTTTTACACTGTTGGTGGGTCTGTAAACTAGTTCAACCGTTGTGGAAAACTGTGGCGATTTCTCAACGATCGAGAACTAGAAATACCATTTGACCCAGCTATCCCATTACTGAGTATATACTCAATGGATTATAAATTGTGCTGCTATAAAGACATGCACATGCATGTTTATTGCAGCACTATTCACAATAGCAAAGACTTGGAATCAACCCAAATGTCCATCAGTGACAGACTGGATTCAGAAAATGTGGCACATATACACCATGGAATATTATGCAGCCATAAAAAAGGATGAGTTTGTGTCCTTTGTAGGGACAAGGATGCAGCTGGAAACCATCATTCTCAGCAAACTACTGCAAGAACAGAAAACCAAACACTGCATGTTCTCACTCATAGGTGGGTATTGAACAATGAGATCACTTGGACACAGGAAGGTGAACATCACACATCAGGGCCTATTGTGGGGAGGGGGGAGGAGGGAGGGATAGCATTAGGAGATATACCTAATGTAAATGACGAGTTAATGGGTACAGCACACCAACATGGCACATGTATACATATGTAACAAACCTGCACATTGTGCACATGTGCCCTAGAACTTAAAGTATAATAATAAAAAAAATTGTAAGAAACAGAAAATACATTTACTAGTCATTAAGTGAAAGTTGATCATCAGAAAGGCCTGCATTCTCCTTGTCTTCATGTTGAGTGGGCTGAGGAGGAAGAGGCAGAGGAGGAGTTGGTCTTGCTGTCTCAGTGGTGGCAGAAGGGGAGGAAAGCTGCACAAAAGTGAGCCCCAGTAGTTCAAGCCTCTGCTGTTCTAGGGTCAACTTCATAAACCAGTATTATGCTATTATAATAACCAATTCCTATTAGGTAAGTTGAAAATTTTTTAGGTTTTCTTAAATTATAATTATAAAACTTACACATAATCTGTTCGCCTATCTTCTGAGTTTTCACCTCTATAATTCTCCGGAATAGGTAATGTTTGGAAAAGAAAGAAGAAAAGACGGAGAGCTAGTTGGACAGGGGGTTAAGCATGTGGATAAATAAAGAGATATTAAATAGTTAGCTAGCTGTATGAAGATACAAAGTTGGATAGATAGATAAGGTGTTCATATGTAGCATATGTGATTGCAAGAAAGAGTTTGGGTATATCATCAATTTACTTTTTCATTTAACAAGATATTTATTGCTCATTTAATTTTCTTTTGGGGGGGGGGGACGGAGTCTTGCTCTGTCGCCCAGGCTGGAGTGCAGTGGCCAGATCTCAGCTCACTGCAAGCTCCGCCTCCCGGGTTTATGCCATTCTCCTACCTCAGCCTCCCGAGTAGCTGGGACTACAGGCTCCCGCCACCGCGCCCAGCTAGATTTTTGTATTTTTTTTAGTAGAGACGGGGTTTCACCATGTTAGCCAGGCTGGTCTAGATCTCCTGTCCTCGTGATCCTCCCATCTCGGCCTCCCAAAGTGCCGGGATTACAGGCTTGAGTTTTTTTTTTTTAAGACAGAGTCTCACACTGTTGCCCAGGCTGGAGTGCAGTGGCACCATCATAGCTCACTGTAGCCTCGACCTCCCAAGCTCAAGGGATCCTCCTGCCTCAGGTTCCTGAGTAGCTAGGATTTATAAGTGTGCACCATCACACCTGGCTAACTTTTAAAATTATTGTAGAGATGAGGTGGGGTCTCTCTATGTTGTGCAGTCTGGTCTCAAACTCTTAGGCTTGAGTGATCATTTTGCCTCAGCCTCTCAAAATGCACCCCTTTATTTTGAAAGGACAATTTCACTGGATATAGAATTAGACGTTGATGGGTGTTTTTTTCTTTCAACACCTAATATATTCCACTCTCTTATTGCCTGTCTGGTTCCTGATTAGACATCTGCTGAAATTGTTACCCATTTTCCTCTATAGATAGGTGTTCATTTTACGTTTCCTTCTTTTATATATAATGTTATACATGATAATAATAATGTTCCCATTATCTTGTTTTCTGCAGTTGAAATATGTCTGTGTGTGCGTGCATGCATGTGTGTGTGCATGCGTGTGTGCGTGCATGCGTGCATGCATGAGTGTGTGTGTGTGTGTGTGTTGATATTTATTCTTCTTGGAGTTCTCTGAGCTTCCTGGATCTCTGATTTGGTGTCTATAATTATTTTTGGAATATTCTTGAACATTATTACTTTCGAGTATTTTTCCTGCTCCGACTTGCCTTCTGGTGTTTCAGTTACACAAGTGATAAACTTTGGAATGGCTCGCTGGTTCTTGAATGCTATGCGTTTGCTTGGTCTTCATTTGTTTATCTCTTTGCATTTCAGTGTGGGGACATTCTGCTGACATAGCTTCAAGTTTAATAATTTTTTTCCTTCAGCTACTCCATTCTACTGAGGATCCCATGACAGACTCCCTTCATTTTTTTTGCAGTGTTTTTAATTGTTCACATTGCCTTTTGATCCTTTGTTAGTTTCTATCTCTATTTCTATTATGCATCTGTCCCTGTGTACTGTCTACTGTTTCTGTGAGAGCCCTTTAGCTATTAATTCTAATTATTTTAAATATTGTTTGCTCCTTCCAGCATCCATGTCATATCTCAGTCTGGTTCTGATCACTGCATTGTCTCCTCTGTGTTTTCCTTGGTGTTTGACACACCTCTTTGTTGTTATTGTTGTTGTTCTTGTTGTTGTTAGCCAGACATGTTTTACTAGATAAGAGGAACTAAAGTAAATGACCTTTAGTGTGAGAATTCATGTTATTACATCTGGAAGTTGGGCAATGCTTAAAGTTTGCTGTAGCTATGGGTACTGGGGGCTTAACATTCTCTAATGATCGGGTTTTTTGTTTGTTTCTGTTTCTGTTTGGTGCGTTCATTGGCTCCGCCTCTCCCAGGGTGAGTATCTTGCAGCTCCTGCAGTTGTCCTCTATGGTAGTTCCATTGGAGTCCTGGTGGTGTCGCAGGAAGGTGGGGGAGAGAGAGCATCTGTAATCCTCTAATTAAATCTCGGTGTTGGCGACAGCCTGTATCTTGGGCCTGTGACCTCCCAGCTGTCTGTCCACGGATGTAGCTTCCCACCTTATTGTCACCCCTCCTCCCTTCCTTGGCTGCAGCATTCCCGGTCTACATCCCTGAAGCCTGCTCCCTGTTAACTGTTCTTTCCGTCAGGTGATACAGAAGTGAGAGGGAGATAGTGGGGACAGAACACCCTTCCCCCAACTGGGATAAGATTCTGGCAGTTTTTTCTAGGAAAATTAAGCCTCCATTAAGGAGAAGGGTCTGGGCATATTTTACAATGATTCCTCTCATCCTCCTCTGCCAGAGACATAAAGATAGCTTTCTCATATAATCACTGTGAAAACCCGGTGAGGTTCCTGGAGGTGAAGACTTTCCATTTCCACGTTTCTCATCCTCTAGCTAGTTCACATTCATTTTCAGCAATTTATCAAAATTGACATTTAAGCCTTTCTACCAGCGTGTGCTCCAGCAGCCTCTACTCCAGGGCTGCAGCTCTCCACTGTGTCTCTCTGGGTACACCTGTCTCTCCAGATTTTGGGGTGGTGTTTGGCTTTGCATCTCCGTTCTCTATTGAGTTCAAGAAAAGTCATTGCTTTTCAGGTTGTCCTGATTTTGCATGTAGGACAGGAGTGAGACCCCAAGCTTTTTCCATATACAAATGAAAACCAGAGTCTCTATTGCCCTTGCAAGGAGGGAATGCCCCTCCCTGCAAGACCCTGAGCCCTGCAGGGAAGACTTCTGGGTCCCTTCCTCCTTTTGAGCTGGCAGGATTGCACCAGAAGACACCACATGCCCTTTCTGTTGGTTTCTATTTCCTCTCTCTTATCCATTTAATTTTTTAGAATTGACTTATTCTATCTGAATAGTATTAATGACATCACTTTTTCCTAATGCTGCAATGTTTAGATGTTCCACTACTATATTCTGGGTAGAACACTTGTTATTAAACTTTCTGTGCAACTTTTCAACTTTAATGTTTCTATTCAAAGACTATGAGGCTTTGGATGGCTGCAATGTTTCAAAATATTTCCTGGATTTTAGACTTTTAATGACTTCTTTAAGTTTACAGAACAAGATTGATGAAACTTTTTATGGGTGAGCTGTTTGAATCTTTTCCTGATGTTAATTTTTAATAATTGCATTGATTTGTACATGTTTTGAAAAGACCCATGGTATGTGGAGCATATGGGAGGAAGCTTCGGTTACGTGTTTGTCTATTAATGAGGACGTGTATCTATGTCTGGAAATCGGGCTATCATGCTATAGGGTACTAAGAATGCAGGAGACACAGGGCTCAGGGTGGAACTTCCAGGCAGAAGGGCAGTGGAGACACAAAAACCCAGCCTCTCAGCACCCCATAAAGACACCTGTTTGGGCTTCAGTGTGGCTGGAGGCTCTCTGCTCCAAGAGGAAGGCATCAGTACCCTGTTGATCTTTTTTGATGGTGTAGCTGTGATGGTCACATTGCACAGTCAGAATGCTTAGTGACAGACAATCTGGACTTATGTACATCAATCACTGGTAAAGTCATGTGACTAGTTCATAAAATCCATGGGGCATACGAGGAAGTTGCAGCCCTACAGGCCAGGGGGAGGATGCTTGCATGAGGCTCCGTTCAAGCATACCTCTGCCCAATGGGGCAAAGGCAATCCCTTTATCTAGCTGCAAAGCAAACCAACCAGGGTGAGTCCTGATTCTGTCTGCTTCTCCTTACAAGTGGAACTTTGTCCTTCTTTCTGAGGCTCACCCTGTTTCACCTCCTGAACCTTGGTGGGAAATCAGGCCTCACTTCCCAGCCTTCCTTGCAGCTGGCTCCTCAGCCCTCGAGACCACACACTCGACTTCACATTGGAGCTGGTGATACCTAGACAGGAACAACCCAGAGTCCTCTCGTTTGTGGTGGTTGGTGGCCACGGTTGGTGGTGTGGGAGGAGGCGGTAGGGGCTTCAAGGACAGCAAGCATCCCGGGGCAGCAGAGGTGTGCTGGTGGCCAGCACCTGGAGGCAGTGTCGTGGTGAGGGAAGCACAGTGGCATCTCCTCCAAAGGGCAGTGGTGTCCTGCATACATCAACCTAGTGACATTACTGGGGGCATTGCCGCTGCTTGAGTAGCCTCCAACCTGGTGCATCTTTACAATGGTTGACACAACTGTGCAATGATGAAAGAGATTCTGCATGGAACCAGTAATGAAAAAAGATTTTCCTCAGCTCACACATTATGGCAAGGAAGGACTGGAACCCTAGTCGACAGACTCTTACCCATTTAGGCTTCGTTTTCATCTGCAGTCTTATTTTTAGTAATAGCAGGGTTTTTTTTTCTCTCCACTTCTTTGAGCATTTTAGCCCTTTTTCAGTGCTTGGTTTGCTCTCAGCATGGGTAAGAAAGAGCTCCTGAAGAACGTCAACCCGTTGGAAATATTAAAAAAAAAAAACATTTTGCACCAAGTATACACTGAGATGGCTATATTTTGTTCTTCATGAAGTTATAGAATAAAATGAAGATAAATAGCATGGAGGTTGTAATATATATTAAACCACTAAAATATCTCATCTCATAATTCATCATCAGCAAAACAGAATGTTGACTTTTGATCTTAATTTAAAATAGGAATTTCTTTTACACATTTTTATTAAAGGAAAGATAGTGCAGATAAAAATAATTCAATTTATTATAGAAAAAGTGTTTCACAAATCTTAGATTAAAATGAGAGCTTATGTGTTGAAATCAAATTATTCTATAGAAGGCTGAAAACAATAGCTTAGCAATTTCAATTAATTTAATGTCATGAAAAGCACAAATTTTCTTTAAAAAGCTTATCAGATAAGTTCCAACTAACAAAGAGAGGATAAGATGACATTTCTTGGTCTGTTAGTAGTTAGCCTCAGAACTTCTCTATGATATGAGCACCATAATCTGATCATTTAGAACACTGCTTCACCCCTGAGGCCTCTTTCACAGCCATTGTAGGGAGTATCCTTGCGAAAAACAGAGCACAAATTTAGGTAGAGGCATTTGTGAAATACATGAGAAGAGTGGTGCGGGGAGGGGTGTTTCCCATTAGAAATCCCCATGCTAGGAGGTGGTGAGGGGAGACACCAGGGGTGGGCTTCCATGCAACCTCAATATTGGCATTCTCACTGGTTGAGCATCAGGGGCATGGCAGGGCTCCAGCTTAAGCAATGGGCTGCATCCTAGCAATGCAGCCAGGCTTCTGCAGGGCACCAGAAAGGACCTCCACCCATGACGTAGGCAGAAAATGAACAGCTGTGGGGAATCCACAGGGTTTGGCGGGCAAATCCAGTGTCTGCTTTAATATCTATTTTCTGGTAAATGTAATGAGAGAAGAATAATCTTGAAATGTATGAAACAAAATCCTGCAGAAGAAAGCGAGGAGAGTGATTTTTCTCATGGCTGAAAAGAAAAACGCGTCTCTGAGAACACTGTAAAGCAAGGCATCATAAAGTAATTTCAGCAAGCTATTTGACTTCCTTAACAGAATAGAAGAAGGCATGGCCCCTTGGAATAAGACCTCAAAACGCTAAGAAGAGAATAAGTTTGGATGAAAAGAAAGCATAGTACAATGAATGAAAATCAGACAGGAGGCAGGACTGAAAGATCAGGTTAAAGACGTCTGGGTTAAAATAGCATAGGTTACATGGAAGCAGAGACGTTAATGAGCAAGATGAAAATCTCACTAGAGATGGAATACATAAATATTGGATGTGTAAAATGTTAACACTTGAATAGATCCCAAACTTGAATTCCTCTAAGAAAACAAGGAAAAATTAAAACCATCGAAAATGATGACAGACAAGCCGACATATAGATATTGAAGCCTCAAGCAGAGACCCACATCAACAATGTATTTATGGAAATAAAGCTTGGATAATTACAGTAAAAGCCAAAAAAAAAAAAAAAAAAGAATACATTGGAGTATAACTCATGGAGACTGAGGGAAAAGAAAACCTTAGTCATGTTCTAAAATATTTCAAAGTATAATTTTGATTTTCTATCTTTGCTTACAGAAGCTTTGAAAGTGTTTTAGGCCGGGCGCGGTGGCTCAAGCCTGTAATCCCAGCACTTTGGGAGGCCGAGATGGGCGGATCACGAGGTCAGGAGATCGAGACCATCCTGGCTAACACGGTGAAACCCCATCTCTACTAAAAATATAAAAACTAGCCAGGCGAGGTGGCGGGCGCCTGTAGTCCCAGCTACTCGGGAGGCTGAGGCAGGAGAATGGTGTAAACCCGGGAGGCGGAGCTTGCAGTGAGCTGAGATCTGGCCACTGCACTCCAGTCCGGGCGACAGAGCGAGACCCCGCCTCAAAAAAAAAAAAAAAAAAAAAGAAAGTGTTTTAATGTATTATTTAAAATTTATGGTATTTTCAAGTTTTTATGGCATTAGAGAAATTTTGGCTGGGAAAATTTTTCTACAAATCAAATTTTTAAAATTTTATTTAATGTTATTTTTACTTAAAAATAAATCGATGCTGAAGAAATGATTCATGCTGCTCTCTGGCAGCCAGTGCTTTGCTTTTTCCAGGCAGCTTGTGACTTCAGGTGGGGACCTGTGACCAGCCTTCACTAAGAAAATGGGAGATGGAACCAGAAAGAGCCACGGTCCACGTTGCCACATCCCAGCTGTCCTGTCTCAGAAACCATGAGGTAAGCGTCTGCTGCTGATGCACACTGCAAGCCTTACTCGCATGAGGAGAGTAAACTGTCTTTGTGCTAAGCCACATAGATTCTAGTCTTCTTGCCATGACATAACTTAGCCTGACTAATATGTGTGTTTAGTGCAGAACCCCTAAAAAAAAACAAAATCCTCAAGGAAAAATCTATAATCCCATCTCCCAACAATAAGCTTCCTAAATACTTTGGTGTATTTCTTTAATTATCTTTATTTGCATATACATACATATTAGCTATGAATTAAAATCTGGTAACTGCCTTTTTATTTGTTCATAAGTATTCTCCAGCTCCACGATTTTAATATCTGTCTAGCCTCTCATCACATAGGTATAAATCACTTAGCTTAAGCAAAGAGTTTCTTTGGGTTGGTTTTTAACGCTTCAACGTTGGTTTCAAAGTTTCTCTAGAAAACCAATTCTGCTGCACTGTGAAGAGCTCTGAGTACTGTGTGTTCTGTCTTAGAAACAGACAGGGCTGCTCTTTCATGCACCTCTGTTCCACAGCCACCTTTCTGGGCTGCTGACTGCCTGGATTTTAGCTTGAGCTGTAATGGCCCATCCTGATGCTTTTGTTATCGGGGTCATTTTGTTCCTTCCACTGACACTCCTCAGGCTCACTTTTGAGCCATGTTCTCATTCCCTTTCAGTGCAACACATAGGCCTTTTGGTTCTTCTCCACCAAATACCAAATGCAAGGGTAGCTTGTGGTTACTCTCACAGTCTCTATTTTTGCTCCTCTGAGTTATTGCGGGGAAATGTGATGAGATCCCTCCCCACAGTCTCAGACAGGATGCCCTATAAGTACCCCTCTGATTCCGTATTTCCCTTAAGGTGATCCAGCCCAGAGAGGGCATTTGTCCTTGCTGTCACTTTGCTGGCTGACCCTCCCTCCGTCTGCCTCCCTGTCCTTCCTCCCATCTCTCCTGTAATCTCCTGGGTCTCTTTCCAGGCCTGCCCCTTTTCCTTCCCTTTTCCCTGAGGTTGTACCAGCAGGTGGGATGTGCGGAGAAAAGAAGGGGCTTATTAATAAGTCAGGAGAATATATATTTTATTCATTGCACATAAAATCTTATACAAATAACATAACGACAAGTTTTGTAAATATTTTTAGAGCGCCTTTTGTTTTCCTTCAGTTTTCTCTACAGGGAGTTCCAGGTGCCCAGACTAGTTTCTTCAAATACGTATCTCTGGTTATTGTTTTCCCAACCCTCACTGAGTGTAATACACTTTCCCAAGTCTCCTCTTGGTTGATGCTAAGAAACACATACTCTGGTGAATTCTTATAATTTTATGTTGCTTCAGCATTGATTTTGATTGCAGGTTTGACTTTCTCATACCGGAAGCAGGGCTCTATCACCTATGACACAGATTCCAGCTCTATACTACACCCATAGTGCTCAAACGGTGCTCATAGATAAACACTTAGAGGCATCTCTCCTGTCTAGCAGAGTGGGCACCCCAATTTCCCAAAGCTTCCCTTAATGGGACCATTTGGGAATTTGCTCATGAACTTAAAGTGACCCACATCCTTTTCCCTTGTATACACTGCTATTTGCCGTGTGATCTCTCTTTCTCTGTCTCTCTTTCTCTCTCTGCCTGACTCTCCATTCCTGCCTCCCCTGTCCTGGGGACAAAGGACTGCCCTCCCCACTCACAGTGCCCTCCTGGCCCAGGGCCTCTTAGTAAAATTTGTAACCATGTTTCCTATTGTGGTGGTGTATTGAATTTCTACCTTCCATTTGAAGGGGATGCACCAGGCCAAGGGTTCCCCCGGGAAGGGGAGAACACAAAGTCAGTCTCCCAGCTCATAGGAAAGGCCAGGCAGGCTTACTCAGGACCCAGGTCAGACAAAGCCACAAGGGTGTCTCCCAGTCTAAACAAGTTTCTTGTGTGAGAGATCCCCTGGTCCTGCGTGGGACCATCAGACATTAGGCTGTCCACCAGGTAAAAGAAGTACCCTATGAAGGCACCATATAAATTCCCACATTCAGCTCCTGTGCATTTGTTAGGGCAAGATTGCTAGCTGCTTTGATACTAAAACTCCAATTTAGCTGGGGGCTATTAAAACCCACCCTTTCCTCACACTCATTAAGTGTTTTATAGCCCATCACTTTAGAGACTGAGTTTGAGTGGATGTACCAGTCAAAAACATGGGAAAATATTTATTGTATGATCTTCATTGTTTTTGGTTTGTTTCTATCTGTTCTCCTTTCCCTGATAAGAGATAGAAACTGCTGTTTATCCTAAGAGGAATTTCTTAACATCCTGTCCTTTGAGTTCAATTTCAGATCTCATAAAGATCTGAAGATAAAATCAAAGTTGAGAAATAGGTGAATAGTATTTTCTTCTTCCTCAAATGTAATTAGTAATGACACACTCAGTAATATACAGTTTACTGGTATTGAGCCTCTTTCTGGATATCTTATCTTTGGAAATTTTTCTTGCAATACTTTCTACTGAGTTTAAAAGTAAAGATGGGTCACCGTGTTTGCCTCCCACTTATGGGAATCAGGTGGCAAAATTACTTAAGCTTAATGGCACAATTATTTAAGCTTAGAAGTAGAATGAGCACAGTGTGCCTTATGCCTTCCCAATAACTGCTAAGATCTAATGGTCCCCAAGTGAGACAAGTGAATCCATCTCTGCCCAGGCTAAGAGGGTTCCCGTGCCTTTTCATGCTCCTGAACAAATGAAAATCTTCAAGTTTGATTTCCAATAAAATTTTAAAATATAAAGTTGCATACATTTTCAACTTATTAGATCCTGGATAATTTTCTAGTATATTTGTGCATAAGCACTTATTTCTATAATTATTTTATTTTAAACATACGTAATAGGCCGGGTGTGGTGGCTCACGCCTGTAATCCCAACACTTTAGGAGACTGAGGCAGGAGGATCACGAGGTCAGGAGATCGAGACCATCCTGGCTAACATGGTGAAACCCCGTCTCTACTAAAAATGCAAAAAATTAGCCAGGGGGAGTGGTGGGCGCCTGTAGTCCCAGCTACTCAGGAGGTTGAGGCAGGAGAATGGCATGAACTCGGGAGGCGGAGCTTGCAGTGAGCTGAGATCACGCCAGTGCACTCCAGCCCGTGCTACAGAGCGAGACTCTGTCAAAAAAAAAAAAAAAGAAAAAGAAATATATATATATATATATATATGTAATAAAACCCAGGGATTTGGGGAAAGGGTGATCTACACAATGATGATTAGTTCTTATTTTAAAATGTGTGTTAGGGCTATTTCCAAATATGCTTTAAAAACACCAAACTCGAGCCAAAGATGTAAGGAAAGTCTTATTAGTCTCCATTTGTTTCTTGCTGAGGCTGATGGAGACAGAGCAAGACTGCAGCTGGGGACACCCACGTGTGTTTCTCCAGAGGAAGGTTTTCTACATGATGACTAATATCTCACACACATTTAGGGAATTCTATGCATTTGAGAGAAACGAAAACAGAAAAATGAAGGAATCATGGGATGAGGCTTTACCTGTTTAGGCATTCTTGCCAATAGAAAACTGACAGTGAAATCATGAAGTTGATACTTTATTACCTTTGTTATCTGCATGAGACATGTATAAGCAAATGAGACAACCTACTGACATCGTGGGATTCCCTGGTGGTTTGCCTAAAATAACTTTTTTTCCTTAAACTTTCATCTCTATTTTAGAAAGTTGCAGATCGCTTGAGCCAGTCCTGCTGTTTTGCTTCCTGTGATGCTTAGTTTCAGGACTGAGATGAAGTGACATTTTTGGACAGGGCTGGGACTTCCCACAGGGCGCTGCTTTGCTAACCCAGGGCTCTCTCTTCTGCCTTGGCCAGGAAAACTGTGACCTTACCTGCCGCTCAGCCTATGAGACCTAAGCTTTACTTGGTGATATTTTGGGGGAAAACTAAAATCTTAATGTAGACATTATGAACATTAATATGACAAATTATGGAATGATGTGAAAAGATGATACACTCCACACTAAATACTACTGAATGATTTCCAAAAACTACCAAATAACTGTGTAAACAATTCATTTAAAAATGTAATTAATTCTTAAACTTCAACATTATTACAATTTCTACATCTCTGAAGAGCAATAGCCAAAGTTAAGTATATTGAGTAATTTTTCCGTGTCATAAAAAACAACTAAATAAATAAAGTTAGCCGGATAAAAGGAGGCAGAGGTCACAGAAGGACAGAGGAAGTGGAGTCAATGTGTAGTGTTTTCCATTCGGCACCTGGTATAATCAAGCACATCTTTTTGAGTGTGAGTCAATTCCATTAAGAAGAATGATTCTAACACTAAAACTGCAGCAAGTCAGACTCCCTTCCAATAGTGTGGTCTATTTGTGGAATTCTGGCATCAGTAGTTTGGCATTCTCTTCTCTGCTGTTCTAGATGACCTTTTTGGGCCTCTCTTGAGGATGAATGCTTATGTGTCACAGACACTAGGAGGAAGAAGAGAAAGCAAGCATTCCACTGTGTGCCTGTCCTAATTCCCGACATCTGCAGACCCAGCTGAGAGCACCTGGATTCTTATTAGCTATAAGACTTGGAGACAACTATAAACTGAAAGGTAGAGTGTTGTGAAATTGGAAGCACAGGTACCCTCCAGAGAGTCACAGTGCTTGTTAATGGGTAACATGCATATTCGAGTCCCTGTATTATTAAACCAGATGCTGTGGTGTGATTCAGGGACTACATTACAGATGCATCTTTACAGTCATGAGAAAACTAAGCAGCCTGTGCATTTTCAGTGAAATTTCTGTATTTACCTTGCTGTCCTATTTAGAACATATCAAAAGCGAACATTCCATTGGCAGCAGTGGCTGAAAAATGAAAGGTCAAACAAATGAATGGATCATGAATGTTGTCAAAAAAAATCTCAGAGTGTGATATGGAAATCTGATGCCTTTTCCTATAGAAATGTTAAAGAAGAGGGTAATAGTCAAAACTGAGTAAGTCTCTTTAATCTTCAACTTCTTTTCAGAATGAAGTTACCAAGACTCAAAGACAAAATAATTTTCTGAAATGTTACCTTTTAAATATGCACATATGCAAAACTGTGAGGAAGAGCAGATGGAAAAATAGTTGAACATATATGACAGAGAGTTGATTACCATATATATTACATCTGGATGCATTACATATCAATAAGAAAAGATAAACTCCATCATAAAAGCTGTCAATGGACACAAATGTGAGTTCACCCCCAAAATTATCCATTCTATGAAAATTTTCAATCTTATTAACAAGTTCTGGACTCACTAAAACAACAAGATCTTAGGCAAATCAATTATGGGAGATAAAAGTGAAAACCAACTAATATTGTTTTTAAAAATATCTCTTATTCATGTGAAGAACTGCACACACTAAGATGCTATTTTTGGTGTAAATTGTAACATTTACAGACGATACTTTGCAAATCAGTTTGAAACCCTCTCACTTGTTTATACATTTGATGGGGCAATTTCACATACAGACTAGTTGTAAATATCACAAAGGTTATATTCAAGTAGATTCACAAAAGTATTTCTTATTTTTTATGGTAACAAAGTATTACAAACCTAAATAACCAATAATAAGGGCTTGAATCATTCATGATGACCATAAACTATGTTGTAATTCTTAAATCATGGGATTATTTAGGATGATTCTAGACCATTTAAAATGATGACATGCTACATTGTGAACAAAATAGATTTTATTATTATTATTATTATTTTTGAGACGGAGTCTCGCTCTGTCCACCAGGCTGGAGTGTAGTGGCGCTATCTCGGCTCACTGCAAGCTCCGCCTCCCGGGTTCCCGCCGTTCTCCTGCCTCAGCCTCCCGAGTAGCTGGGACTACAGGCGCCCACCACGGCGCCTGGCTAACTTTTTTTGTATTTTTAGCAGAGACGGGGGTTCACTGTGGTCTTGATCTCCTGACCTTGTGATCCGCCTGCCTCGGCCTCCCAAAGTGCTGAGATTACAGGCGTGAGCCACCGCGCCCAGCCAGATTTTAAAAGTAAAGGTAATATATAAATCCCATTCATTATGTTTTTAACTCATATGTTTTAGAACTATGTTGTTAGGTATACAAAAGTTCATAATTATACATCTTCAACTGTTGGTTTTGTAGCCTGTCAGAATTACATCCACATAATTTGGCTAAGGGACGTACAAAACTTCCCTTAGCTAAACTCTGTTTGTAGAATAAATGTTACGCTTTCTAAACCTGATCATCTGAGGAGAGAAACAGCTCGTCGGGAGTCATTCAACTGTAAAATACACAATTCAATAATCTTACACACCATATAAGAACAGATTTGAATATTAGTGAAATTGAAGCTAAAGATGTAGCCCTAAACATTCAGATTCAGAGGGCATGGCTTAGGATCTAGCCATTTTATAACCCTGTCAAGTGATTCTGTAGTCTTAAAAAGGTAAAGTAAATGAAAAATAAGTGAAACACACTGTGCTAGATGATTTCAGGGTAGAACGTATCACAGTCCACCTCTCTTTTCCAAGCACTTGTATAAATACTTAGAAGCCGCCTTTAACTAATTTTCACGCCTCACATAAGTACAAATGCTGTTAGTAACCATGAAGCAAAAATGAGAGTAGATTCCATACACTTGTGGAATTCCTACCTCATCTCTTAGAATACCTCTTATAGGGCCTGTGGTTTAGAGACAGGAAAGCCCTACTTCTCTCGCAAACATTTTCATGGTGAGGACTTCACCGGGACTCAATTTCTCTCATACACAAAAATGCTCTTTCAAACTAGATGCATCTGTTGGTTCAGTTTTAAAAAAACAGATATAAGACTGCGGTTTATATGATGACAGGTATTTTGAAGCATCAAATATCAACTCCAGTTATTTACTCATATCTGGGCTATTCTCAGTTCATACCATGAATGACGGTGAAAACTTAATTTTATCCTAAATCACGAAAGTAACTTTAGCAAGTGAATTAAGTGCTAGTTTATTTTGGTGGAACTATTCTGTTGGAGAATATTTTCTCATCAGTCTACTTCCTTTATGAAATGTTCTTAACATCTTACTGCAGATAAACTTGGTCTTGCCTCCTTTAGTTCCCATAAATACTTTTCTGGGCCCAGCGTGATGGCTCACATCTGTAATCCTAGGATTTTGGAAGGCTGAGGTAGGTGGATTGCCTGAACTCAGGAGTTCGAGACCACCCTGGGCAACATGGCAAAACCCCTTCTCTGCTAAAATACAAAATACGCCTGGCATGGTGGCATGTGACTGTGATCCCAGCTACTCAGAAGGCTGAGGCAGGGGAATCACTTGAACCTGGGAAGCAGAGGTTGCAGTGAGCCGAGATTATGCCACCGCACTCCACCCTGTCCACCCTGGGTGATAGAGTAAGACTCCTTAAAAAAAAAAAAAAAAGAAGAAGAAGACACAAGAATTTTCTGTACCTCAGTTGTGAACCTCATTCTTAATCTGTTTTATATCATGTCAGCTCAAATCCTGCTGGGTCTCATGGATATTTTCCCTCATTCTCACCTCTATGTATGACAACCACAAAAATGAAAGCCCTTTGAAGGCAGAACCTTTGTCCAATGTCTGTCTGTGTGCCCTTGATATGGTAGCACAATGACTTTACAGTAGTCAGTGAATGTGCATTAAATTTGGTTAACATATGCTTGGGTTTAAAAAGTATATTTGCCCAATTTAAAATAAGTGTGAATAAGTTATAGTCTCATTCAAAATCTATAACCTAGACTTCAGAAGCAGAAGTACTTTAAATTCATACAATAAATCCCTAGAAAGGGTTATAAATGCAAAGGGAAATTTTAGGCAATTTTATATTCAGAGCCAGAGAATAGTTTTTCTTCATTTGGGACTCTGGATTATAAAACATTGTGACTGGAATTATAGGCCAGAATCCAATTACTACTACAATCATACGCAAGAATCTTATGAGATAATTATGGAATTTTTCCCCAGTAAAGGAGATTCTACACCCTTGGAGTGAAATGGCTCATATTTGTGTAAGATAAAAATGTTATGTCATTGTGTGATTGAGATGGGATTTTTATACAGTGTCTAAATATTATAATTGAAATATTTTAAAGTAACATTTTACTAATAGAAAAATCTAAGAAACAATTCCCAATATTTAGAATGTACTTAAATTAATTATGGTACAATCATATGATGTAACATTATATAGACATTAATTATCATGTTTTATATAATGGTTAGTGGAGAACATAATACAATAATTAATAATGAAATAATTAATATGGTCTTAAATTGATAAATAAAAACACAGAATGTAAAACCCCTCTAATGCTGAGTGTGTGTGTGTCTTTGTGTGGGTATGCCTATAGCAAGGAAATGCACCAAAATGTTTGCAATGTAATTTTGAGTGTCGGCGTTATCAATGAGTGAGATTTCTTCTTCATATTTTTCTGTATTTTCTAAAATTACCTTTTTATAACAAAATACAATCTTAAAACCTTTTAGAGTGGGTCCCTGTAAATATAAAAATAAATATATATATTCCAATTTGCTCTACCACTCATGCCAAACAAAAAGCTACTGTAAGATCTTTTCTATGACAACATATGATTATCTGAAAATGATCTATATACATATAGAGTGGTGTTCTCAGCTAATATTTCTTGGTAATGTTAAGTACCACTGGAATCATATTACTGCTGAGTAACTACAGCCTTACCCATTATAACAAGTAAATCAATAGCAAAACAAACAAACAAATGAAACCCCCCCAACACCCACATAATGCCTTTCAATTTGACATATGAATACCTGCAGCTATTTAAATATGCTGTGTTAGCAATGTGTACTTTCTACAAACTGCATAGCATATATGTGTAGTGACTTTTTTGCAATAATAGATGGTTTGGAGTAGACATTATCAAAATTAATATGTAACTCTAACTGCAATCACACAATATGTTTTTCAATTATCAATTCGCTAATACATACCTGAAATCATTTAAGTACTACTATTAAATCTGGGTACAAAATGTCTTCTAAAAAAAATCTTCCAATATTGTATATTTTTCTTCCGAAATCATTTTGTAACCTAGTGTCTGCAATATCTGAGAAATACTTCAGGTTTAACTTGTAAGGACTGGTTTGAATTGCTGTTTCAGTTCAGTAGTTTATTTTTTCATTACTAGTTTATAAAAAGAGGAATTCACCATTGTATAAGTGATACAGCTAGGTGAGGCAAGTGCAATATATTTATGAAAGGGTCTACTCACACTTGCTGATTTCAAGTCTTAACTCTGCCACTGATTTACCATGTTCCTCTTTTAAAAGGTGAGATAAATTACAACAGCTACTTAATAATATTTCTTGATGATTGAACACAATTATATATGTAAAGCTTTATCAGAGTCATTGGCATATAATAAAATTCGATGAAAGCGTCTAAAAGTATTCACCATCAGGGCAACTTTGAATACTGCCAAGCAACAGGTCCAGTTTGGGAATTCATAGACAGCAATGTGCAGTTACTAAAATTGCTATCAAAGACATTTCAGCAATATTTCTAAGAACTTCTGATGATATTATTGATTGAGGAAAAGTAAGCTCTCTGAGGACAGGGCTGGTTCTATGTGTCATCCACTTCATTTTTGATTTTAACATACAGGTATCGAGTGCAGACTATGTGCTAGATATTCTGCCAGGTCACAAGGATTAAAATATCTGAAACACAGCTCCTGATTTCAGGGAGCTATCAGGCAAGGTGGAAAACTAACTTTTAAATCCTCAGTTACAGAAAAGAGTATGAGATTCGTTGGGTATTAGGCATTTTTAACGTGAAGTCATGGGTTTCAGTGGCTTGCCCCTTCTCAGTTCTCTCTGTGGGAACTGGGGATCAGAGGACTGAAATGTGAAAATGCTGACACTCTGTCTGCTCTTATTTCTATGGCTAATAAAGTTCTTTGTCTAAAATCCAGGACTTTCTTCTCTTCTGCCAAAGTCTGTGAAACCGAGGCAAACTAATATTTTAGCTTATGAAATTAGTGAAATCGTAGACCCTTCACAGTTCCTGACACATTTTGTTTTTGGCAATCAAAAGATATTACTTTACAGGAACCTAAGCAGCAATCTACACTCAGACATTTCCTTTCTATGATATGAATCTTAACAAAATCTTCTTGAAATTGGCACACTGCTCTCAAAACAAATATCTGCTCCTCAAGACATTCCTATAGGACTGATTTTTCACATTAGAATCTTTATCTAATCTGGAGTTGCCACTGGATTTCAATTATCTCTGGATGAGATTTAGTTTAAAAATTAGAAAATATAAATCTCCATCATAAATAAAAAAGATTTTACTAGATTAGAAGCACTTCAATTTGAATAATTTTATAAAATGCAGTGTTCTCATTTTAAGCCATTTTCTCAGCAACATTGAAATTTCATCATACAGAAAATGTTTTCATTCTGTGAAACCAAAGGGCAATTTTGTTTGAAATGATGGAAAACCACAGAGGAAACCATGCCTAGAAGTGAGGTTAGGGTAATGAATCTTTGCAGCGTGAGCTTGGATACAACAGAACAACTGTTCACCCCCCAAAATCAGCTTAGGGACCCTAGAATTTAAACAAACTATTTTCAACCACATGCTCCTTTAAATAATTACCTGTTTTTCACCCTTATTTCTATAATGGATTAGTGACACCCTCAGGCTTTTGTAACGAATCACAGAATCCACACTTTAGCACTTTACAGATTTCCCAAGAAATGACAAAGCCTGAAATAGAAATGAGTAAGCGCAGAAAGCTCCAGAGAGAGGAGTGGCAGCAAATTCATCACACCATTAGCTGTCATTAGTATTTTAACTAAGAAAAGTCCCCAGGCATCCTCCTCAGGATACCCTTTGTGGTGTATTTTTGCATACTTTCAATATACATTTAAGTAGAGGTTAAATACATGTGTAGATATGGTCCCCAACTGACAGTGGCTTGACTTAGATTTTGCAGTGTTATGATGGTGTGACAGTGATGCTCACTCTGTAGACACTGTACTTTGAGTACTCATACAACCATTCTGTTTTTCACTTTCAGGGCAGTATTCAATAAATTATGAGATATCTAACATTTTACTCTAAATAGGGTTTGCGTTAGATGGTTTGCCCCACTATAGGCTAATGTAGGTGTTCTGAGCAGGTATCGTTTGGTAACCTGGTGTTTGGTAAGTTAGACATCTTAAATGCATTTTTGACTTACAATATTTTCAACTGATGAGTTTGCTAGGATGTAATTCCATTGTAAGTCAAGGATTTTATAAATATATGGATTATGTGTATGTGTATACATATATATGTATATATATGCATTGAACTTACTGTGATCTGTTTCTAAGTTCTAAAACTGCCATCTTTTGTTTTCAAACTTTTCTCCTTCTTGTATTTGAGAAGAAGAATTACAATTTAACCCGACTAAAAGCTCTGTGTCACTTTTGACTTACCTATTTTTCTCATTAGCCAGCAAATAGTCCTAGAAAAAGTGAAGGTGTTTTAGAATTCAATGAGTACAGTATCTTTGTTTCATACTCAGGGTAACTAAAACTCAAATATACTGAAATTATTTTCCCACATATTGCTAATATGCATTTTTTTTTTTGTGACTGGCTCTATCTCTGAATCTGGTTTTCTGGTCTCAAAATTCAACCTCCGGCTCTGTTTTCTAACTTTAAATCTTGACTATATTATTCTTGAGAAAATAATAAAAATATGAACCTCTGAATACCATCACAATATCAATTTAATAATTTGTGTGGAATAAATTAAAGGTTTACTTCTTGGAAATAGAAAATTATACAGATTCAAAGATTAATTATGTGCATTATATATGGATCATATCTTGACTTACAGGGGATTGTAAGAACACTAGGCACCTCAGTCAGTAAAAGGAATATGGAAAAGACAGATTCTTAAATTTTAAAAATTCTAATATTATTTCAAACCTACTGGACATTTGCAAGGATAGCACAAAAATCCTCAAAGTCCTTTCACCCACATTCCCCAGTTGTCAACACCTTATTTGCTGGTATCCATATCCACGCAGACACTTTGTTTATCAGTCATTTGAAAGAAACTTACAGATATGATGCCTCTTTACAGTTAAATAAATCAGTGTGCATTTTTTAATAACAAGGATATGTTCATAAATAACCACAGATAAACTCTAAAAATCAGGGAATTACTGTTTATTCAGTACTTTTGCTAATGTGAAGTTTTTATTCATGCTTCACTGATTGTCCTATTATTGTCCCATTGCGTATTTGTTGTCTTTATAGCAAGAGGGAATCCTGGATTTCACGCTGCTTTCCATTATTGTGTCTGCTTTACTTTAAACAGTTCCTCAGTCTTGTTTGTCTTTGGTGACATGGGCATTTTTGGAGAGTACAGGGTAGTTGTTTTGTAGACTCTGTCTTCCATTTGAGCTTGTCTGACATGCCCTCATGATTAAACCCAGGCTATGCATTTTTTGAAAGAATTGTTTTCCTCTGTGCATCGTATCAAGAGGCATGTAATGTTGAGCTGTGTAATTGCTGGTGAAGTAGACGGCAATCACTTGGTTAAGATGGCGGCTACCGAGTATCTCTATTGTAAAGATACCATTGCTTTTCCTTTTTTAATGTCTAAGTATCTTTTGGGGAGATACTCTAAGGCTATCAATACCCTCTTTCTCCTTGAACTTTCACTCATGAATTTGCATCCACCAATGATTTTTGACCAATTTAACGATTATTAATATATTGTACTACTAGATCTTAAGATATTACAAAATTATAGAAGTACATTAATTAGAAGCATGTTGTATTGGAACAGGGATAGACAAATAGACCAATGAAACAGAGAGTTAAGATATAGACTCACAAGTGTATGGTCACTTGATTTATGCTGGATGACCCTGCAGTCCAGTAAGAAAAACATGATCTTCAATTAAACAATTCCGGATCAACTGGATAGACTTACAGGGAAAAATAAATGTTTCCAACATGACACCATATACAAACATCAATTCTATGTCTATAGATCGAAATGTGAAGGTAAATCAATGAACTTTTTTTTTGAAAAAAATAAACCGGACTGTAGTATACTTAGGTAATTTGTAGGTTTGTATCTACTTTTAAAATAATTTTATTTTGATAGTTTTTGAAAAACAGGTGGTGTTTCATTACATGGATAACTTCTTTAGTGATGATTTCTGAGATTTTGGTACAACCATCATCATCCGAGCAGCATACACTGCACCCAATGTGTCATCTTTTATCCTGCACCCCCCTCTAGGAAAACATAGCAGGTTATTTTCCTTCTCTTGGAGTGTGGAATGTTTTGTCTTAAAAAACAAAACAAAACAAAACAAAACCCAAGAGATATTAAACCTAAGGGAAAAATTAGGTAAATTGAGCTCCATGAATTAAGGCTTTCTGTTCACTATTATCAAGGCAAGCCACAGAGTTGGGCGAAGTACTGAAGAAAAGAGTGTTCAAGTTTATGTGAAGAACTTCCCCAAATCAGTGTGGCAGACAACCAAGTATACAAAACAATTTGAGTACTCCCTTGACAAAAGAGGGCAAAAAAAAAAAGTGATAAAAAATGTTTGCAAATGTGCTCAGCTCATTAGTCATCAGGGCATGCAAATTAAAACCACAACAAGACACTCCTACTCACCTGCCAGAATGGCTAAATTAGCGACATTGCCATAGCATGAGTTGGTCAGTGAAGCAACTGGAACTGTTCCATACTACTGCTAGGAGTCTAAATTGGCACAAACACCTTGGGAAAATATTTCATAGTTTCTACTAAAGCTGAACATATGTGTAGTACATACACACCCAACAGAATTGCTACAAAAATGTTCATGTACAAAAGTGTTTGTACCAGCTCTACTCATAGTTGCTGAAAATTGGGAAAAAAATTGAATGTGTAACGACAGTAGAATAAATAAACTGTGGAATATACAGAGAGTAGAATATTCATACGCACAGTAGAATATTCAGGAATATTCAATTTACTGCTATGTAACACAACATAAATCAATCTCACAAACATCATGATAAGCAAAATATTTCCATCACACACCTAGAGATCCTACACTGTGTTCTTCCATTTGTATAAAGTTAAAAATCAGGTAAATCTGATTCATGAAATCTTGGGAAATGAATGACATTTAGTGATTGGAAGTAGATGCAAGGAGACTTTTGGGGGTGTTGCTAATTTCCATTCCTGTTCACCTTTTGAAATTTTATAGAGTGGAGCACATAATTTGTGTACTTTTTGTATTTATGGTATACTTTATCAATTAATACTTTAAAGTTTTAAACATTGCTCAAAATCTATTTTCTGTCCCTCTAGGAAGAAAGTCCATCCTCCTAGAGGTATCCAATTCTTTTAAGAGTTACCTATCAATGTCAAGGACTAGGCAGTTTTTACATCTCCTGACTTTTCTCAGCCTCTCGTCTCACATATTCTTTCATACTCTATATGGCGGTTTAGAAAAGAAGTACTATATTTTTCTTTTCCATCAACTGCCTAAATCCCACCACTTCTGCCCACAATCAAATGCAGGGACTGGAAGCTAATTTTCCTAACCCTTTCCAAAGAGTGGTTACTCTTATCTTCTACTTCTCCCCCATCTCCTCGCTTTTCCAAACCCAGCATCTCTGTGCTCCCTATGTGCTCTCCTTGATAAACAGTCTTGGTGCATTGCTTTACTTAGCTTAACGAAGGTCCCACTCCAAAGTAGACCGTACTGACTTTTCACGCCTTCTGTCCTATAACCACCAGAAGTGCAACTGATAGTCACTGCCCTGATTCGAATGAACTTGGCTGCCGCATTTGAAATAAGAAACTTCATGAGAAATAGCAGTTTCATGGAATAAAAGTCTCTTATTAAAGGCAATGATTTATTTTAAGTTATTTTGTATTATTTCCACTTGCTAGGCTTCCTGGAATTTATTCCAAAATTACTAGAAGCCCTTTTCAGGGACATAGCACGGTGAAGACCTAATGATAAGAACACTGTTGTATTGATTTTCTAGAGGTCTTGGAGGTTGTGAAGGTTTATAATACGTGGAATTTAGAACATTTATCTCCTCTCATAATCACTATTTTTATATCCCTTTCTCCATATTTGTGCTTTTAGGCCTTTTATCTGTATGGCCATCAGAAGGAAGAAAAAAGCGTTAGAGGAAATAAGAGAAATAAATTATATAGAACTGCATGGCTCATGCAGCATTTTTCTTTTTCTGCCAATTGTTACACTAGTTCCCTGGCAAGCTGCATATGATTTTTCTTCACACTTACATTCCCCTGCTGATTTGTTTGGGGATGTTTGAATACATTGCTTCATTTCTATGATCATTTAAAGTTTATTATGCATACTCCATTACAGATCTGATTGTTACTGAGGACGTCAATGCTGCAACTGGTGCTGAGCAAAGGAAGAGCTGTATCCCTGTGGGACACACTTAAAGATATCGAAATACTCCATAACACAAGTGGAATATATTGGATACATAAGACTTAGAAACTACGGGTACGAATAAAGGATTAAAAACATATATATATAAATATATATGTTTTATATGTATATATGTGTATATATATTATATATACACACACATATACACACAGACACATATATACATATAGTTTATATATATGTATATATATAAAATGTGTCTGTGTGTATATGTGTGTGTGTGTGTGTGTGTGTGTGTGTATATATATATATATACATATACACCTTTCCTGATAATTTATTTTGGCACAGTTTTAGATTTCAAAAACTGATGTGATTTGATTTGTGTTATAAAAATTGTAAATGTCTATAAATATATTTTTATCACGTAATTTCAATGTTTAGGTCACACCTCAAACCCCAGGTCTAGTTCTCAGTTTCTTGCAGAAAATAAAGGATAATCATACATTTAGTCTTTGTATATAATTAGCTATTAATACTACTTATACCATGAGCTGCTTTAGTCCCTAAAGCATATCCTTGATCTTGGTAGTATCTTTAACTGGACACAGGATTGAGTAAATCAAGAAATAGGTTTTTGGTGCTGTTTCTTACAGCATTCTTTGATTTTAATTAATTTTTTTAGTAATTTTGCTTTTAGGTTTTTTTTTTTTAATGCCTTATATAAGGAATGCAGATTTCATTGGAATAATGTAATTGTGGAGAAGAGTTAACTAAAGAGATACAGACCTATCCTTCTACCATTGAATTTTCCTCACCTTCTTATATAAACTATATACAGTAAATTCAAATCTGGCATATTGCTGAGGTTTATAGTAGAAACTACTTTTGAACACTAGGCAAAATTAGAGTGCTAAACTGAAAAGAAGAACTGGGAGCAGTTCCAACTGGTAAACCTAATTCTGAGAATAAAGACCCTGATTTTAAATTATGAAAAAAATAGTGTGACTTATGGAGAATACTACATATTAGATATTACATGAATGGTTTTCCAGGCATTTAGTATTGTAAAGTGGCCATTGTTCAAAATATTATTTAGGCCTTATTTTTTATTTGTGAATCTCAAATTTGAGGTGAGTTTTGTTTGTTCCCTTCAAGCGCAGTCCTTCTCTTATTATTTTTAAATATGCTCCCAAGCCTGGCCTATACACCATCATAACCCAATCACCATAATCCAAGACACACAAGAGTCTTCTTTATTATAATTCCAGTTTACATTCCCCTCATTTCCCTTTGTCTAGAGAAGGTTAGAGTAATTGGGATATAAATGACTGACCCTGAAATTGTTATGTTCTGTGCAATTAGTAGTTGTCCTAGCCTAGGTCTCATAGAAAGCAGAGTCCAAGGTAAGGATTAAAAATGATTAAAAGCCACAGTCTTAGGATCTGAGAATGAAGGAAAGAGAAATAATAAAGAAAAGAGTGGAAAGCAATACAACATGTTCTATGACCAGGTTGACCATAGCTTCTGGTGAGACACAAAGCCCACTGGTCACCTGGTGTGGCCCCTCTATCCTGCAGGACATCATCTCTAAAAGGACCATGCAAAGAAACCACACCTGGGGAAATCCAGGGGATGAATCTGCCTGACATCATTCCTCCCCCATCTGGTCTTACACTGGCCCATCTTTGTCCAAGTGGAGCTAATTTTCTGCATTTCCAGGCTATGACATTTGACCAGCTTGACAGTTTCTCAGCAAGCCTGCTTCTCCTGCATCCTTACCTGTGAGGTGGTGCATCATCTGACCTGGAATTGGTGGGAATAGCCAGACACTAAGCAGGTACAGCTGGTCCCCACCTCCACGGTGATGTATAGTAGTGGTCTAGGGGAGGACTCTCTCAGGCCAGGGGCTGATCAGAACCCTATGTTCCCAGCAGAGTTAGTGACTGAGCAGTGGCTGAGAACAGCAAGTGACTGGATTTGAGGTGGGCAGCAGCAAGGGAGTTAAGAAGGCATATTGAGTGTTTCCACCTAAGCAGATATACCTGAAGTGTTTACTATATGTCAATGTAACATCTCACTGACTTTACATATTTCTAATAACTCTGCATAATATTTTCATTCTTTGTGAAATTAAAGTGTTGCAACTGGTAAGCTGAAATCCTCCATGTATTATCTGGCACCATTTGTAGCTTTCTGACTTAGTGGTTACTTTGCTGATGAAAGACATATTTTACTTTTGCAAATATAAATTAATACAATTCACATCAATAAATACTGTATATACGCAAATTGCTCTCTTCTGCAGGAGATTTTCCAAGCCACACACACTTCTCAAGACTGAAATGATACTGTCAATCTCTTCACTTTTTAATCATTTTATGGAATTAGGCTAGAAGCCATCAAAGTGGCTAACTCACATGACTTTTCAATTCAATATTTCTTTAACTTTCTCTTAACCTATATTGTCTGTCACATGGAATTACTAGGAAATTATCTGGCCAGTTTCATGCCTAACTTCCTCTCAGGGAGCATATAGGTTTCTGTGTTGTTACTTTGTGTCAATTACAGATAATCTTGTTCAGTAAACTGAACTTAAAAATTTAGAACACCTTTACAATTCGCAGCAATGTGCTTTTGTTTGAATGCATGCTAACACATCCCCTTTCCAGCTTTTATCCCTCCCTGGGCCACCTTCCAGGGTGGTCACCTGTCCTTTCCTTTTCTCCTTTTCTCTTCCCTCTGCTCCCCTTTTACCTTTTCTTGCTCTACTTCTTTTCCCTGACTACCCTCTCTTTAAATTTCTATAAAAGTCAATGTGCTTTCAAAGTTTATTTTATCCAGAATTATATTATTTTCCTTCAAAGGAGAAAAATGGAAACAAGTATTTACAAACAATAAAGTCAAAATTAATTTGGTGATGGCTTACGCCTGTGATCCCAGCACTTTGGGAGGCCAAGGTGGGTGGATCACTTGAGGTCAGGAGTTCAGGAGTTCAAGACCAGCCTAGCCAAAATGCTGAAACCCTGTCTCTACTAAAAATACAAAAATTAGCCAGGCATGGTGGTGTGGGCCTGTAATTTCAGCTACTCGGGAGACTGAGGTGGGAAGATCGCTTGAACCTGGAAGACAGAGGTTGCAGTGAGCTAAGATTGCACCACTGCACTGCAGCCTAAGTGATAGAGTGAGACCTTGTCTCGAAAAAAACAAACAAAAACAAAATACATTTTCCAAAGGAAAAAAGTTTCTTTGGAAATTTTATGTTTACCAAGTTAATCTGTTTCCAAAGGATGTTAGAGGCTCATACTAAGTCCATGTGTTCATGGAATATTGAAAGACTAGACCAAAGATATGTCAATACATTCTGGAACAAAAGTTACTACTCTGCACATTACAATGAAACTGGATATGGAAACAGTCTAGGGTGATCATCTTACCATCTGAAATCTTTTTCTGAAATTAACCAATCTTTGAACAAAGGGAATCACACATATCTAAGTTGCTGAGCATATTGACAATCATAAATCACTTCCTCGTATCTAGGAATACTACGTAACATATCACGTTATAATTGTACCCAGGTATTCAGTTCTTAGTTCTTAAATAAAAGCTATACATTAATAACAAGAAAGAGTAAAAAGAAATCAATGGAATAGTTCAATACAAATAGATAGAACATAATATATGCAACATAATATATGCAAGAGAAGCAACAGTAAGCAATAAGGAAACAAATAAATATGTAAGAAAACAGAAAAAATAGAACTAATAAATTAATAACTGTTTCTTGGAGGAAAATAAATAGCTATTCTGTCAGTTAACTTAATCAAGAAACAGGAAACAATGAATATTAAATATGCAAAATAAAAAATTATATGTGAAAATAACCAAATGTACTAGGAGAAGTAGCAGGAGCATTATAGACTTGTTTGCTCAATTCTAGACTAATACATTTGAAATTGATAAGATGAATAATTTTCTAGATTATGAATTATCAAGTCTTACCTTAAAGAGGCTGAAAATCTAAATAATCCAATTGTCATAGAACACATATAATATTTGTAATTTATCAGGAGTGTGAAAGAACAAATAATTCTAATACTTAAATTTTTTTTCAGAATGTAGCAAAAGGGAGTTTACAAAATAGGTCTATGCTGTCATAAACTTGATACTAAGCTCAGGGATATTACAAAAAACCTACTAAACAATCTTTTTTATGAATATGTTTTACAATCTTTCTTATGAATGTTTGTGCAAAATATATGTTTATTTAATATTATAAATATTTATTTTATAACTTTTATATTTGTGTAAAATTGTTTATAATTTAATATTCCTATTTTATAAAGTTTTAGTTTTTATTTAGTTTTGTTTTTTATTTTTTTAAAGATATTTTATTTATTGAATTCTATAAGGTACCTTTGATATATTATATCAGCTTTCATGTGTTTATGTGAGAAATATTATTAACTGAAGAAACAATACTGTTCATTGTGACAAAAACATAAATAAGAGTACCAGTTAAAATTGGGTTCCAATCCTATTGCTGTTCTTTATTAGTTGAATAACTCTGGATAAACTGACATTGTATCACAGGGTAGTAATGGGGTAAATGATAAAATGCTTATGAAACAATGGCATCTTATATGTCCTCTAACATGATACCTACAACTAGAGCTACCACTATGATAAAGACAACTAGTAATATCAAATCACTTCATCTCAAATTTCGTATTTTAATATTACTTTTATTATCTGAAAAAAATTAAAGAACTTATAACATTCAAAAGGTACCCAATTTCTAAGGACTATTATAAGAAATATAATAGTCTACTATGAAAATTAGTATATTCCACATGTTGCAATATATTTGACCAGGTATCAGAAACCCAATTTGTAAAATTGAAATACTAGATGAAGACATTAATCATACGACCTCAAAGTTCTGTTTTTGCCTTAGCGCCTTAGAGGGAAAATATGCAGGACAGAAAAATGAGAGTATGTGCTTGTTTCTCACTTTGTTATGGACTTAGGATAAAACCTGAGAAGAGGGAAGAGAACCAGCAGTCTTTACTCTCAATTTAAATATTGGTTTGAGAGTAATAATCACACATTCATCACGTGAGTTTCCTTGAATTGGTAGCATAGAGAAATTCAGCTGAACAAATATTGAAAGATTTTTTGCTTTGTATAAGGCGGTATTTAAACTTATTCTCCTTTGACGAAACTAATATGCAGCCTGTTTTGCAGGTTAAACACTATATCACCAAATTACCTATGCAAAGTTACTGTCATATTTTATTTAATGATTTATTTTTATTGAACTATTCCACAACTGGCACACAATTTTCTCCTCTGCGAATCCTAACTTTAATGAATAAATGACAAATATCCAACAGGTTTAATGTTATTTCAGTATTCACCCATCTGGAGTTTCCTCACGACCAAACCAACTCTAAATTACAAAATATTGAAAGAAATTGGAATAAAAATTAAAAGAAAAATCCATTTCTCCTCAAATTTCTGAAATGAATATTAAGATTAGACAGAATATTAAGTTTAGTAGATTTATACAGACAGAAAAAAATTAAAAGGCCCTTTAAACAAGCAGTCTCACAATGACATCTCTGCCCTGAGTGGTCAAGCACTTAAATTCTAGGCATATAATAGTTTGTATATTGTTCATCCAAATGAGCTTCTTCATTCTTCCATTGTGAGAAAAGCCTGCGCCCTGTGGTCTTTCAGCAGATGAGACCTATTTGCTTATTCCAGATTTTGCCTGGATTTGCCTTTTGACTTGCATCACACAATAATACAATGTTTAGCCAGAATTTGGAAGTTCAGACTACAGCAAGCAAAAAAGCAAACTACCACATTAAACTCAAAATGTTCAATTACCCACACACTGCATAATTATCTTAGTTATCTGATTAAAGCAGCTGTGTAAATTTGTTTGAAAAATCATATAGAGGACAGAATGTTGAGATATTTAGATGAAAATTACAATAACCCTGGCATAGACTCAAATGGAAAACGCTTTTAAAAGTTCTATTCCAGAATAGTTTTTAGAGTCAATACAGTTTGAAAAACTTTGATTTAGTTTGAATTAAGCATATTAGGGATTATAGAAACATAATAAAAATTTGTGTTGATTAAATCCAAATTAAGAAAAAATGAGAGTCTTTGTATGGGCCATTTTCAAGGTTGCCTGCGAAGTTATGCAAAGTTAAATTATTACCAGCTCACAAATATTCTATTGCAGCTATTGAATTGAACGTTCACCTATATACTTGGATTAAAAAAAGAGAGCCCATGTAAAGAAAATTAAAGGTCTACTTTGCAAAATTCATCTTCTAGATTTGCAAAATCGTTTTCCAGGTTAGTGATCTGTTGACTTATGGGTTAGAATTATATCTGGCTTCAAGTGACAGAAAGCTGAAAATAACAGTGGCCCAAATAAAATGGAAGTTTATTTATCACCCACATCAAACAAATTCTCTCTTAGCCACAGTTCGGTGCAGAAAAGAACATCCATTCTAAAGCAGAAAAGGTTTTACTCAGGGTTTCAGTTCCCACCAGGTCACTGGAGGTGCTGGGCGAGCTCCTGCCTCTGATGTCACCGCAGAGCTGCACGGCCCCCAGCAGCTTCAGAACACACCGGAGCTGGAGACTTCCCTTCCAAAGTGGTGATCCAGGGGTGAGGATGGCAGAGCAAGAAACTGGCTATGCTCTCAATAGCTTCTTGACCCTCTGGAAGCTGGGAATGAACACAGGAAACGGCTTCAGAATACAAGGCCCTGTTAGCCAGTTAGGGTACGCAGGAGCCACAGTAAGGCCTGTGCCTCACTTTCAAATAGCATCCCAGTGCCTTTGATTATCAGAACCAAATTACCATTTAGACATTGTCTAAAAGGGATTCTGCAAAGGTGCAGTGTCGAGTTTTTCAGACTCTTTAGAACAGAAGGTAAGGGTGAAATAGGGGTTGAGAAAATGAAATCAAGAAAGTTCCCCTGAGCCTGGAGGTGTGAAGTCGCATTGCTGTGAGTACGCAGGCTCCCTCCCGTTTTCTGCCCTGCTATCCCAGTGACCTCCTCTTTTTCTCTTTGTCAGTGTTAGTGCGTAGAGCTGGAACCATCAATTCCACATTCCTGGCACCAGGTGAAGGAAGTGGCTAGGAGAGATGGGGCCCGAGGTGTGAGCCTGCCATCTGGTAAAGTGGTCTTGAGGAAGCTGACCCCAACATTCCCGTCTACATCTCATTATCTAGACCTTAGCATCTAAATAATATCTAGACCTAGAGAGCACACCAAGCTCTTGAGGAGAAAAATGTACAGAAAGTTAAGTCTTTGTTTCTATTCAAACAAATAATTTGAGAAGGGATCTGACATTGACTTAGCCTTGACACCAACCAGGTGCTGCACTTGGCACTTTCCATTTGCTATTTGATTTTATTATCACAATTATATTGTTAACATTTCAATGCCTCTCTATTAATAGTGAAATTTTGGGTAGGGCAGATTAAAGTTTTAGATTGGTCCAAAAAGTCTACTTCAGCTCCCCCCTAAACACACATATCCATTTCTGAATTAAGTCATCAAACTTTGTACAGAAAATTTCAAGGGCACAGTCTTTTATAAAACACAAAAACAAGTACTTGCTGGTTATCTTTCTCCTGACGTGCAATCACAGCTTCAGGTACTTCTGGGCTTATCATAGCACCCGTAGTCTATGAAGTCAGACGGTCGTGGGGCCAAGCTTCAACTCCTGATAGGTTACTACAGCTCCCCTCCATGGTCTGCACCATGCTCTGTCTTTAAAATGAAAACTGAGTTTTTCAAGTTTATGTAAATTGCTTTAAAATTATAGCTTCATGACAAATACTTGAGTTCTATCTCTTTGAGTGCTAAATCAATCCTATTTAAAAATTGTGAAGCTATGTCTCATTTCAATATATATAAGCATGGCTTTATTGAAATATTACATATAGAGGAGTGTGCACATGAAGCAATTCAGTATGTACCTTTTTCCATCTGGTTTCTTTTTCTTAACTTCATGTTCGTGAGATTTATACATACTGTTGAGCATAGCAAAATTTTGGTTTCTAGAGTCTCAGTGCTTTAGAATAGTATTGTTCTGTTATTCAACATATTGCAATTTATTCATTTTTTATATTGACATGCATTGCATACTGTCAAATGTGGAATTAGTACAAATGCCTATGTATGGTATTTCTGTAGCTGTCTTCTTTTTTTTTTAATCTGTTTTTAAGACACATTTTGTTGGGTCATACGATATGCATATATTGAGTGTTAGAAGATATTGCCAAAAACTTTTCACTCTGGCTATTACATTTTACTTTCCCATCAACAGTGTTTGAGAACCTCACTGAGTTTTCATCCTCACCAATATTGGTATTGTCCATATTTTTCATATGAGCCTTTTTTTATATATTCATGATGATTTTCAACATGTAGGTCTTGCAAGGGAAATAGTGTTCATGTCACATAAAAATTGACTGGCCAGTCAAAGCTGCTCAAGGAGAGAAACAAACAAGTTAACTAACACTAATCAGAATGCAGGCCCTGACAGAGCAGCATAGACATGTGTGCCTTTATGAGTCCTGGCAACAGAAGAGGTTCAGTTGCATTCATTGTCAGTCAGGAGGTCATTAAGACTTCAAGCATCAAAGAGGATTTCAAGTGAGGCTAGTTGAACCAAAGGAAACTTCAAGTGATCTGGTATAAAATACTGTTCTTCAAATGACTGACACATTTTATTTTGATCAACTTAGAGCTATTTCAAATATTGGGATAAAATGCAAACTTACATATATTAGGTCAACTGATCTTGGACAAGGGTGCTAAGAATACACAATGGGGAAAAGATACTCCTTTCAACAAATGTTGTTGAGAAAACTGAATATCCACATACAAAAGAATGTAGAGATTCCTATTTTACAGCACACACAAACAAAACTCAAAATTAATTAAAGACTTATAAACTCAAAATTAATTAAAGACTTAAAGATACGACCTGAAACTGTATAACTTCTATGAGAAACCATAGAAAAAATCTTCTCGACATTAGTCTAGGCAACGGTGTCTTGAATAAGTCCTCCAAAGTATGGGCAATGGAAGCAAAAATAAACAAGTTGGACTATGTCAATCTGAAAAGTTTCTGGGCTGGGCACGATGTCTCATACCTGTAATCCCAGCACTTTGGGAAGCTGAGGCAGGCAGATCACATGAGGCTAGAAGTTTGATACCAGCCTGGTCAATGTGGTGAAACCAGTCTCTACTAAAAATACAAAAATTAGCTGGGCATTGTGCTTCATGTCTGTAATCTCAGCTACTCGGGGGCTGAGGCAGGAGAATCACTTGAACCTGGGAGGCAAGTTGCAGTGATCCAGTATCATGCCACTGCACTCCAGCCTGGGCATCAGAGCAAGACTCTGTCTCAAAATGAATTAATAAATAATAAAATAAAATAAAAAGCTTCTGCACAGCAAATGAAACAATCAACAGAGTAAAAAGGCAGCCTCCCACAAGGGAGAAAAAATTTATAAAACATATATCTGCTAAGAGGTTAACATCTAAAATATATAAGGAATTTTTACAACTCAATAGCAAAAGAACAAATGACCTGATTAAAAAATGGGCAAAGAGCCCAGGCATGGTGGCTCACACCTGCACTCCCAGCACTTTGGGAGGCTGAGGCGGGTGGAACAAAGGTCAGGAGCTCGAGCCAGTCTGGCCAACATGGTGAAACTCTGTCTCTACTAAAAATACAAAAATTAGCCAGGCGTGGTGGCGTGCACATGTAATACCAGCTACTCAGGAGCCTGAAGCAGAAGAATCGCTTAAGCCCGGGAGGCGAAGGTTGCGGTGAGCCCAGATGGTGCTGTTACTCTCCAGCCTGGGCTACGTAGGAAGACTCCGTCTCGAAAAAAAAAAAAAAGGGGGCAAAGAACTTGGATTGACATTTCTCCAGATAAGACACATAAATGGTCAACTGCTAAAATAAGTTCAACTTTTTTTTTTTTTTTTTGAGACAGTCTAGCTGTGTTGCCCAGACTGGAGTGCAGTGGAATGATCTCGGCTCATTGCAAGCTCCGCCTCCTGGGTTCACGCCATTCTCCTGCTTCAGCCTCCCGAGTAGCTGGGACTACAGGTGCCTGCCACCACGCCTGGCTATTTTTTTTTTTTTTTTGTAGTTTTAGTAGAGATGGGATTTCACTGTGTTAGTCAGGATGGTCTCAATCTGCTGACCTCGTGATCTGCCTGCCTCGGCCTCCCAAAGTCAACATTTTCAATCATCACTATTGGTGGACATGCAAAATGGTGGTTACAATGGAAAATAGTATGGAGTTTCCTCAAGAAACTAAAAATGGAACTACTATGCTATGCAGCAATTCCACTTCTGAGTATATATCCAACATAATTGAAGTCAGGATTTCAAGGAGAT
The DNA here is from genome assembly GCF_009764315.1 of Trachypithecus francoisi. Taxonomy (NCBI): domain Eukaryota; kingdom Metazoa; phylum Chordata; class Mammalia; order Primates; family Cercopithecidae; genus Trachypithecus; species Trachypithecus francoisi. The sequence continues at coordinate 148,554,883 of NW_022681469.1, read as the reverse complement.
TTCTTCACTCCCATGTTCATTGAAATATTATTCACAATAGGCAAGTAATGAAAAAAACACAAATGTCAACTCACAGATGAATGGAAAAAGGAAACATGGTATATATATACAAGAAATATTCAGCCTTAAAAAGAAGGAAATCCTGAGATTTGTAACCACAAGGATGAACCTGGAGGACATTATGCTAAGTTAAATAAGCCTGTTACAAAAACACAAATACTACCTGATTCTACTTATATGATATACCTAAAGTAGTCAAACTCTTAGAAACAGAATAGAATGGTGGTTACCAGGGCCAAGGAAGGGTAAAGGGAAAGGACTGCCGTCCCTAACGGTCATCATTTGGGAGAGAATAATGTAAGTGTCTGTTCAGTCCAGGCTCTACTATCTAGATCCTTGGATGACGCCCAAAGGAGGAGACAGGACTCGAAGGGGAAATGGTCACTGTACTCACTTAGGAGGGAAATCTCTCAGACACATCCAAGCCGCCCATATCTAAATGTGGCTCAGAATTGCCCGAGCTTCCCATTTTCTAGTAAGTGATGCACATCACAAGGATGAGTTTCTCACACCATCTTGCCTAGTGTTTACCAGAGAGACATAATTTGATTTCGAAAAAGAAACAAATATGACCTTTCTTAGACCCAGACTTGTAACGTAATATTCACACTTTAGTATATTTGAGTGTCATCACTTTGATGTTACGCCTTTTCATGTTTTTAAACAATTGCATGTTTCTCATTAAATTTTAAGTATCTTAGACAAGAGACAATGAAGTATATTCCTTCTTCGGCTCTCATTATCTGTTACTTGAGACGAAAGTGTGAAAGATAAATGCTTGTCAATGAATAAATGAATCAGAAGCTCTAGAAGCTAGAAGATTTATTTCAAACAAAGACCAAGTCCTGTGTGGATCCCCACGTTGGCCAAAGGACACTTTTGCTTTTATATTTTCTGTTTGCCAACTGTCAATACCTTTTGCCAAATGTGAGATTGTGAATAAACTGGTTACTAAGGAAGGACATCATTTCACCAGGCTGTTGACTTTTCAACAACAGTGGCTAGATCCATCTGAGGGCACATCACAGCAGAATGCATAAGAGCTATGAACTCTTTTGAGTGACCCACAACCTTCCCAGGTGCTCAGAGAATGAAGTCTCCTGAGCAGGAGAGGAGCAGCAGCCAGCCTCAAACACATGGGCTTTCTCTAAAATATTAACCACATCATTCTCCTCTTTTAAAAAAATAGCCACATTGAAGTGTAATTGATGCACAAAAGCTACACATATATAATGTTAAAAATTTAACAAGTTTGGACATGTGCAAGCACCCATGAAGCCATCAGTATAATTCAAGGTAAGAGACAAATCCATCACCTCTAAAATATTTTTTGTGCCCTGTTTTTTAATTTTTTTATTTTGATGTTTTATGTGTGTGGTGAGAATACTTAAGATCCACTGTCTTAACACGTTTAAATGCATGTCTTGTCCTTTGGGTGTCATCCAGGAGCTGGATAGCAGTGCCTGAACTGGCCAGAGACATTTTCTCTCCTAAATGGTTACCACATGGGGGCTGATGAAATATGTGACATGTGTATACATTGGCACACAATGGAATAAAGAATAAAAATCCCTTATGGGAGGCCGAGACGGGCGGATCACGAGGTCAGCAGATTGAGACCATCCTGGCTAACACGGCGAAACCCCATTTCTACTAAAAAATACAAAAAAACTAGCCGGGCGAGGTGGCGGGCGCCTGTAGTCCCAGCTACTCGGGAGGCTGAGGCAGGAGAATGGCATAAACTCGGGAGGCGAAGCTTGCGGTGAGCTGAGATCTGGCCACTGCACTCCAGCCTGGGCGACAGAGCAAGACTCTGTCTCAAAAAAAAAAAAAAAAAAAAAAAAATCCCTTATGCATGAAGTTGGAATGATGAACAATGTATAGCAAAAGGAACTATTTAGTCTATATCACTGTATCATTTTAAATTTTATTTGTTTTAAAAATGGAAAAAAAACCCTCGAATGTATATTTACATCCATATGTGCCTTTTCTCATGTCTTCCTAGAATATCTCTAGAAGGATACACAAGGAATCTGAGTCATTGGTTGCCTCTGAAGAAGGAAGTTTATGGCTTATCCAACAGATTTGAAGAGTAAATTTTCACTCTCTACATACTGACTTTTGCCAATTGACAATATATTACATGCTGAAAAAATTAATTTTAGTCTTCTGAGTGCGACTTTTTTCTCTTTTTTTTTTCTTTTTTGATGTGGAGTTTTGCTCTTGTTACTCAGAGTGGAGTGCAATGGCGTGATCTCAGCTCACTGCAACCTCCACCTCCTGGGTTCAAGTGATTCTGCTGCCTCAGCCTCCCAAGTAGCTGGGATTACAGGCATGTGTCACCACGCCCAGCTAATTTTGTATTTTTAGTAGAGAAGGGGTTTCTTCATGTTGGTCAGCCTGGTCTTGGACTCCCGACCTCAGGTGATCCTTGCGCCTCGGCCTCCCAAAGTGCTGGGATTACAGGGGTGAGCCACAGAACCCGGCCATTTTTACTTTTTTGTGTGTGTTGTCATTTTGTGTTAATCAATACTCAATTGAAAACATGTAGTTATTATATGCATATAAGATATTAGGACTGAAATGGATGGACATAGATACGACTCGAAAAAATGAAAATATGAACAAAATATCTTCAAATTTTAATTGTTATGTCATTATATTTTATGTTAGGTTTACATATGTGTTTATGTAGTTTTTGAGTTTACCATGCTTTTTGAAATAAATGCGTAAATATTTCATACAAATGTTTGTGTCATTGAAATACATTGGCCATTTTTGCATGATCTTACTATTATCCCGAAGTCTTTAACATTTTCCATTTTCTGTCATCTCAGATGTTCTTTTGTAACATGCCACTAAGTATTGATTTATTCTCGTTTATAACATGTTTTTAGTTACTACTAATAGAATCTATTTAGGTTAATGTAAACAGACATGGGGTTTAGTAGTGGATATTAGGTGGATTAATTCTATAATAGAATTTTTATAGAATACAGAAAAAGTGAATTAAAAGGCTTGAGTTTAAACTTTTAGACTCACTGGCCCAGTTGCAGAGAGGTATGCTGAAGTCACCACTATCTGCTGTGGCTAGACACAAAATGCCAGCAAATCACCTCTTTTGCAATTACTCTCAAGCCAGATATAAGAGTTCTCCAGTGGTAGTCTGACCTTGGAACTAACTCCAGAGTAAGAATTGCCACTGCCAAAAAGCCAGTTCCACACAGAACCTTCTTCTTCATGTTACTCACATTCCAGTCAAAATGGTTCCTGGGGGCTGAGCATAGTGGCTCATGCCTATAACCCCAGCACTTTTGGTGGCCAAGGTGTGTGGATCACTTGAGGTGAGGAGTTCGAGACCCGCTGAGCCAACATGGTGAAACCCCGTCTCTACTAAAAATTCAAAAATTTAGGCAGGCATGGTGGCTCACGCCTGTAATCCCAGCACTTTGGCAGGCCGAGACAGGCAGGTCACTTGAGGACAGGAGTTCGAGACAAGCCTAGTCAACATAGTGAAACCCCGTCTCTACTAAAAATACAAAAATATTAGCCAGGCATGGTGGCAGGTGCCAGTAATCCCAGCTACTTGGGAGGCTGAGGCAGGAGAATGGCTTGGACCCGGGAGGCAGAGGTTGCAGTGAGCTGAGATTGCGCCACTAGAGCTTGGGTGACAGAGTGAGACTCTGTCTCAAAAAAAAATTAGCCAGGTGTGGGAGTGCACGCCTGTAATCCCAGCTACTTGGGAGACTGAGGCAGGAGAATTGCTGGAACTTGGGAGGCGGAGGTTGCAGTGAGCCAAAATAGCGCCATTGCACTTCAGCCTGGGCAACAAGAGTGAAACTCTGTCTCAAAAAGTAGAACAAAATAAAAATAAAAATAAAAATGAAAAAATGGTTCCTGGATGTAACAGTTTGGGGCAGTGTAGGCCACATCTGCATACTAGCTGCAAAGGAGGCTGAAACTGCAATCAAACAACAAACTTTCCAAAAATATATATATATATTTGTAATACATTATTATATATAATATATGAATATTATATATATAATATATGACTATATATAAATATGAATATATATTATATATAATTTTTTTGAAAACTTGTTTGATGTGTGTGTGTGTATATATATATATATACACACTTGGTGCTTAAATTATTGTCCTTTTTAAAAAAATGTATCTATTGTATCTATAAAGTTTTGTGTTTCTTTTTTGTTTGCTTTTTATTTTTAGTTTGAAAATCCCAATTAAGCTTCAGAAACTCTTTTTTTTTTTGCATGTTACACTGGAATCTACTTTGGTGTTGTCATCATCTTCATAATCATTATTGCCGTTGTTTTTGAGACAGGGTCTCGCCCAGGCTGCAGTGCAGTGATGTGACCTGCATTGCAGGCTCACTGCAACCTTTGCCTCCCTGGTTCAAGCTATCCCTCCTCCTCAGCCTTGTGAGTAGCTAGGACTACAGGTACACGTCACCATGCCTGGCTCATTTTTGTATTTTTGTAGAGAAAAGGTTTCATCATGTTGTCCAGACTGGTCTCAAACTCCTGGGCTTGAGATCTGCCCACCTCAACCTCCCAAAGTTCTGGGATTAGAGGTGTGTGCCACAACATCTGGCCATCAGTATTGTTAATTCAGGTGCTCCTAAGTGTCCTTTAGCAGGGCACAAACTGCATCTGTGTTCTGATTGTTGAAACTAATTCTCTTCTCCCTGGCTTCAGAAGAGCCTCTAATAATCACTTATCATGATTGTTATTATCATAATGATTATTTGGTTTCCCTGAGTTTATAACTGAGTAGTTGTAGTATTCTTAATGGCATGAATCCCATAAAGTGTGAAAGATAAAAATCACGGGTCTACACCTCATAGACCTGTATTCGCCCAGCATAAAAGGTATGGAAAGTTTAGCCTATGAGTTCACCTCCAACTTGACAGGAGAATGGACCAACTCAAGTAACATTGACCTTGACCTTGGCTCAGGTTCACAGATCACCATGACTGAGAATCTCTATCTGGGAGCAGGCCCAGGCCCTCTGCTTCTGTGTTCAGATCATACTCTGTTGATTGCTCACAGGGCACCCTTGCAGAAGCAGATCTCCAATTATACCTGCAGGGATGTCAACAGAAGCAGGGACTCATTCTCACCCCACCTCCCAATACCTGGAATTGTGGGCACCTGGTTTAGACAAAGGTGACCTGGGAAGGCACATGGAGCTAATGTGTCTTCCCTAGGCTGCTTTGTCTAAACCAGGTGCCAGGTGTCCACCTTCCAGAAAAATCTTCTATCACTATTGCTGGGGACTTTGGAGGGCTCTCTATACTTTTATGGCATAAACCTGACAATATCTATGATAATCTACATTTTTACAAAAATTCTACTTCTAAAACTATCTTAAGAAAAATATATCAGCATGCAAACATGCAATTTCAATAGTATTTACTGAATTCTCTGCTTTAAAGCATCAGAAATAATCTATAAACAAAGAATAGGCAACCAGTTTTAAGAAGGCTGATATAACATGATTAACTCAATTTAAAATTATGTTTAAGGAAATTATTCTGTGTTATGAAGAAGTGTTATGCTATAGAACTTTAACTGTAAAAGCAGAATGAAAAGCAGCATGTACACTATATTTGAAGAGATGCATTCATAAGTTCTTCTGATTCAAAATGCCTTTTTTTCTTGGCTTCTTTGATGTCCTGTCTCCTGATTTTTCTTTCAAACTCAATCCTACTCTTTAGTTTCCCTCCCTGTGTTCCCTCCTTTACCTGGTCCTTAAATGTTGATGTTCTGTGGAACTCAGCCCTTTTCTTGAACGCATTTTCTTCCCACTGAAGAAACATAGTATTATACATCCTCTATTTGAGAAGAGGAAGCTTTAGATAAATATATAAATATCCTTTAAAAAAGTTAAGAGTGTTAGTGAGAGGAAAAGTATGAACTGAATCAGTTGACCCTTACAGGATTTAGGGTACGATAAGGGAGGCTGAACCACTCCACGTGGTATGGAGTGAAAGGGTTAACAGAATGTTTAGCCATTATACCATGGTGGGAGCAGGTGAAGAAGTCTGTGGAAAACTGTTGTCTCTGCACCGTTTTGTGGCCTGAGGTCTCTCTATGACTCTTGGGCCAGCAGTCAGGAAGAAAGTCCAAGCATGAAGGAGGGGACAGTGAGCGTAACCTGGAATCTGTGAGGATAAATCAGATTCTCGTCTGCCTCTTATCACTTCCAGTCTCAATGACATGCGTGGCTTGCAGGAGTTGCAGAAAGAATGCCTGTCCCTTGTCTCAGGAAAGCTGAAACAGGAAACCCGGGGCAGGGGCAGGACCTGCAAAGAGAGTCAGCAGATCAGGGAACTGCCCTGAGCCACAGTGGAGGCTGCATCTATGTCGATTTTCAGAGCACAAGAGAAATGGCTTACCTTTCCTGCTGCTTTTCAAACCTTCTACACATTTCTGTTATGGCCAAACCCTAACTGCACCATACGGGTAAGGGAATCCCTGGGAAATGTAGTTCCAGCCTGGTTAAATTGACATGACATAAAACCACCACAGTTCTCAAATATGATGTAATACTGGGTTATAAATCATATTCTATATACATAAGAGAGTGGAAAGAAATAGAATGTTTATAAGCTGGGAGGCTAAACAATGAATTCATTCACTAACTGAATAGAAAAATGGAAAACAATATTAAATATGATGAGGCTCTGTTCTTTGTCATCAGTGAGTTTTTTCTGTTGTGTTCCCTGATGTTCTGTACAAAGAGATAAGGAATCTTAGCTTGTCAAGCAGTGGGACTCAAAGCCAGCCTCTCTTTCTGAAACGAAACCCAGATTTCTCTGTTTATAGGAATATCAGCCTTGTAAAAGATGTTTTTGATAATTGTAGCAAGTCTTAAAACACGACTAGCGTGGGGTGCCATGGTGATTTATAGATTGTTCATGTTGGCATCACACTGGACAAACTGGGCTCCTGGTGAAGCCACCATTATTTTTCTCTCTCCTTCCCCACATCACACAGGGCTCCAGAGTCTAGGCTTCCATGTCAGGATGCCTGGGTTTGAATCCTGCCTTTGCCACACACTTAGTCATGTGACATTGAACAATTTTCTGTGACTCCATTTCCTAACTCATGAAATCATGGACACAGTCGTGTCTGTTGCAGTGGGTTGCTACGGAGATTAAATGAGCAATAGGTGTAAATCATAGAAGGGGGGGTCCTATTGCAGTGGAAGTCCTCACTGAGGGGATGGTCTTATTCCAACTCCCCACCTTGACCTGCACCCCTCTGCCCATGTCCATTAGAACCCAGTAATGCTTCCTGTGCCCAGCACAGCTCTTAAACTTAATTTCTCTGTGTTCTAGCACATTTTTTCAAAATTGAATTAAATAAAAATATTTTGGACAGTTCCAAACCAAGTTGTTCGTCTGTGTATCTTTGACATTAGGCAGCTTCATCCAATCCTTGGTTTAATTCCTCCCAACATTCTGAAAAATGCCCTAATGTGCTTTCTCATTTTGAGTTAAATGCTCTCACTTGTCTTCATCTGGAAGTCCACCAGCACCTTGAATGCAGTGTTTCCAAAATGAAAGTCACAATTAGCACACCTTACATGCAATATTTTTTCTGTTCCAGTAAAAAATGCTATCCCGTTGCTTATACAAGATGCCTAGACTGGTGCAGCACCTTCCTTTGCTGCAGCCATCTCCCCCTTGCCCTCTCTTAAATTCTAGACGACTACTCTCGTCTACATTTTCAACAGTTTATCTTTATTGGCTCCTTAATATTATTAATAAAATTTTCTCCTTTTTTTATCATGAGTAACCATATGCATTTCAACAAATATATCACTTGAAGGATGTTATTAGCAATATTATTTAAAATACTGAAATACTGATTTTCCTTAAACCTTATTCCCTCTATTCCATATCTATCTACTCCTTGGCAATTTGAGTTGAGATAACTATTCTCTACACCCAAATTTTTCTTTTCCTTATGTACATTCATGATTAATCCAAATTCAGAATTTCTTGTTTTCTATCAACTAAAATTGTTGTTTCCAGAGTCAACACCACTCTATGTGTGTTTAATTTCAGTAGACAATTTTTCAGCCCCTTCTTCACTGATGTTACAGCAGTAGGTGAGACTCTTGACTGCAGCCTTTGTGAAAAGTACCCAGCCTTTATTTTTTGGGACTCTGCACTCCTAGTTTTGCCTACCTCTCTGGATTTCTTTCTTTTTCTTTCCTCAGCCTACTTTTCAATTTCCTCCTCAAACAAGTCAAAGATGTGCATTCCTCGAGGTTCTCTCCTGGGTCCTGCTCTCCATTCATAAAATCTCATGGCTATCGTGTGCACCACTGGGTACTTTGTGGTCCTCTATTGATAAACACTGTTGAATACTAAATCCGTATCTGACACACAATTTCCTGAGTTTAGGTCCATGTTCCAAATGCTTCCTGGACATTTCGTTTCTACTGGATTGCTCCTTCATGCTCCAGATTCAATCAGTCCCAAAGAAAACTGATCATCTTTTTTCACCTTCTCCACTTGCTCTTCATTTAATGTTTCCCATGCCAAGGGGTAATTCCACCATATGCCTGCCTCTTTCCTCTTTCACAGCTCAGCAGTCACAGATTAAGTATTTCTCAGATCTGTTTTTTTTTTTTTTTTTTTTTTCCTTTTCATTTCGGCAGTTATCCCTCAAGTCTTGCTGCCATCATCTCCTTATTTGTGGAAGACTCTTCACCAGCACAGTTTCACCTGTGCGGGCACACTGCTGGCATTGCGTCTCCTGGAACATACAACCCCATGTCTTTTTCTGGCTGTCAGGCCCTGACTTTCTGTTCCTTTATACTCACCCTCACACCAACCTGTGAACTTTCCCTAACATAGCAAAAAGTACGTTTGAAAGTCAGTGACTGTTGAACGACTGATCTTTACCAAGAAATTCTAAGAAGCAAGAGGGGGCAAATCACACAGCTGTTTCTCATCCCTGAAGCTCAGTGCCCAGAGTTGGCATTCAGTGGTACCTTTACTGTTGTGAACCAAATTAACAGAGAACTATTTTATTTCCTAATCTGTGAGAGGTACCCTTTTTAAATTAACTTTCTCATTTCATTGGTTAAAAAATAAAAAATCCCTTAAGAACTTTATGAAGCAGTCATCATCAAAACTTTTCTCATTCTTCATTTTAATGGGGCAGTTGTGGAGCACCACCACAAAATGTTTTAAATTATTGTACAATGCTTATTACGTTAGCGAGTTATGATTTACTTTTAGTGTACTAAGAGATTTTTGAAAAATGACAGATCAATTTTGAATTTTATAAAACATCTTTTCTAAGGAAAATATGCCGTAGTGACTTCAAGCCTTCTGCATAGTTACTAGCTGTATAACTTAGGGTAAGTTTCTTAACTGCTTTGTGAGTAAGTTTTCTTTCTTAACTGCTTTGTGAATAAGGTTTCTTATCTGTAAAACTGACATAATTAAAGTAATGAAAGTAAGGGAATAATATATATGTTAAAGTATATGGAGTCAGGAAATGAAATGTGGATGTTTAAAATTTTAGCAAAAAGGTATTTCCCTGTAATTACAAAGTGCAGAGCATGGTCATGAGAAGACAACACGCGGCACTGGCTGGGAGGATCCACAAATCTTCCACACAAGGGTGGTGTGAATCCAAGACCGTTTAACTGTGGGGCTGGGGAAGCCCATACTGACGCAGCATTTTGTAGGTGAATTTGACATTATCTGTGAATTTCTATAAATGAGTCTATCTTTAATCCAGCATTTCTATAAACTTACTTCTTAGAAGTAAAATAGCGTATTTTACTCTATGTGCATGTGGTGTGTGTGTGTGTATATATATATATAGTGTATATATATTTGAATATATACATTTGGGTCATATATATCAGAATATGTATATAGTCAAGTATATAACTTGAAGGATATTATTAGCAACATTATTTAAAATATGAAAAAGACATGAAAATATGGTACCCTGTGAAAGGCAAGGTACATTCACACAGCGAACACTGTGAGTCTGTGACGTGTATAGAATAGTATGCTGTCACAAGCAAAGGTATCTACAATATTTTATTAAGCACAAGAGCAATTTTCAGCACACAGAATTTTGCTATGATACTGATTTGCAAATAAATCATATATAATAATCAAACTTGTCACCAAGTCTTTCATCCTTGTTTTTACCAACCCATGCTCAAAGTGTAAAACTATCTTATCCTGTCATCCACCTATTTGCAATGCACCAATAACTTCTACTTGTGATAATCTGCAATTCTCTGTGTGGCCTGGCCCCCTCCAGCACTTCAGACCTGTCTCAAAATATAACTTCTCTTTCAATTGACATTTCAACAACTCACCTTTCTCTTCTTCGTGTATTTGGCCCCACCACCCACTCCTCTCACAACACCAGGTCCAGAATCCACCTCTTCACCCTTCAGATTCCAGTGAAGTGTCATCTACAAAAAGTAAGTAAATAAATAAATATCTTACTTCTTAGAGCACATCAAACCCCTAGCTTAAGTACTTTCATAGATCACTGATTGTTCCATCATAGCTTGTAATATAGTTATCACTTTACATAATGTGTGATTATTTGATATGCATTTGTCAGCTCTTCTAGATTGTAAACATCCTAAAGGGAAAATCTCATGTCTCCTATTACTCCTCATTTTGTCATCACCCCCTAGCACAGGATCTGACATATATATAACGGATACAAAATTATTCATTCGGCTAATGAATAAAAGTTCTATTTATCTGATGCCTTACCAATTACATAAGAGTATCTTTTTGGATGATCAGTTCTTGGAGATTCTTACTATCTTGTCTATACTGAAGTGCACATTTTGACTGCTTTTACATTGAACAAGTATTTACTGTATTAGAAAAAATATGACAAACGTTTATTTTTATAGAACTTGCCTAGAGACTGCAGGCTCCCTGAATGTGAGACTGTTTCTGACTTTCCTAGGAGGAGAGCGTCTGCCAGAGAGGTGCAGCTTGAATGAATGAAACTGACACTTTGTGTCATCGCAGAACATCCTGAAATGTAATATTTCAGTCACAGGATCAGGAATTTTGTACTCACTCTAGCAATTATAGTACAAGCAGTAGCAGCTTAATTATCAATATCTATAATCACAGCAGTCCTTATGGTAAAATTAAAATTATAAGATCATAATATAATCACAGTTTATTTCTTAATTCAATATTCACCTATTTAATTCCTTGATTCTCTGTCATTCTGTGTGTGCATATAGTATTAATTTTTTGTTTCTCATGTAAAGCAAATAAATTCATTTTTTATCTTTCTGAATGTGCCCTATAAAGTTATATTTCAGGGAGATTTGGCAAAGTAAATATTAGGAATTATGGCTTAGGGCAATTAAAAATTATTGGCCTGGTTCTGATTTGCAAATCTGTCTTTGTAAGTGTTCACACAGAATCTCAGTGGCTCCACATAGTTCTCCTTAAATTGGCTACTTGCAACAAATAAACACTGGAAATTGAAAGAGAGGAACGCTTATGTTTTGTAGATATACCCCTAGGAGGTTTGCAGTCTCACAGTGATGGTTGAGCAAAAGAGATGTCAGTGCAGAGTTCACAATTACTGAAGCACTGAAACTAATTTTAAAGCATGTATGCTTGCAAGAAGGTCGTCAATGTAGTCTTTTTAAAGCATTTATCCTTGAATAAGTTTAAATTGCTAAAATCTCATTAGCCATTAGGGCAAGTAAAATGGTGGTTAAGTCCTGGTTTGAATTATTTTTCTGTGACTTAAATCTGCCTGACTTATATTAATTTCTGACTTATGCTAATAAAATGTTTAACTGCTGTGTGTATGTGTGTGCATGCATGCATGTATGTTTGTGTAAGTGCATGCATGCATGTATGTTTGTGTAAAATGACTGACATACAGTTTACATAAACAACCAAGTCTGAGGTCTGTAGGGTCTAAAGAGCAGTGCTAAATATCACAAATATAAGAGGACAAGACTGGCAATCAGAAAGAAATACATAGATTTCAGTGTAAAAAGAGGAAGCAGATTTTAGGTGATAAGGAAGACAGAGTGAAGAGGGAAATTTCTGAGTGAGCTGAGCAGTCTGAAAATGGGCAGTGGAAGGGCACGGTAATGACCTCCAGGCAGACCACCAGGCAAGTCTTTCCAGGAGACAGGTAGAAGCAAGGTTCAGAGGCCGCCTCTAAGCATGCAGCTTACTGAGTTTGATTATAGCACACAGCAAGAGGCAGAGGAACAGAGAGGAGAAAGGTTAACACCACGAGGAGAGGAGCCAGCAGAATACAAAGTCATGCTGCCTGCTCTTCTGTCCCTTTTAAGGATAGCTGAACAACTGCCTAACTCCCGGATATATTGTTACTTAGTTTATAAAGGCAAGTGGCTGTCAATGTTAGGGAGTCCTCATGTAAATGGATAGAATTGCATGCGTGTGTGTATATGTCTATTTCTTGGTGGCATACTGCCCCGTGTTTCTCTCTATGTTGCCTTCTCCATGCACAGTTGTGGTGCTTCCAGAACTAGAGTGGAGAGGCTCAGCATACAGATCCAGCACACCCTTATTCTATTAGAAAATATAAACAAGAACATCTGGCTACAGCTGTACCTCCTCCAAACCTGCAGAGCACCAATCACTTTTACATGCTTGTCTTGAGCAAGGAACACTGAGGACCAATATGAGTATCACCAATGGGTGGCCAGTTTATGGAGGCAAGGACTTTCATAAATAGTTTGCGCCGGGAATATCTGTTACTTAGTTGGTCCTGCCATTTCCCTTTCCATCTGTTTTCAGCACACCTAGGCATTACTTAACTTGTCTATATCTAGTGTGTCTCACAAGCTAGGTGCTCACTTGCTACAGATAGCAAATGAATGGGTTCTACCCACCCCAATTGATTTAATTGTTCCTTATAGCTGAAGTGGATATTCTTAAATGGCATAGCAAACCCACCTCACAGGTGACCTTATGAACTAGGAAGGAAGAATGGGAAGGTGGGGCATCCTGGTATCCATATGCTCAGGGCTGCTTCTGAGTAAGAAGGCCACAGCAGCACCCTATAACTGTCACCAACTGAGCCAGTGTGAGCATGTAAAAAAGCAGCCAGTGCCGGGACCAGGACATGAGGCTGATGTGAGAGCTCTGCTCAGGTGGGGTGCATAATCTCTAGATCAGTACATTTAAATGAAGTCTTTTTCTTTCTTTGTATTTATTTATACAACATAATTTATCACAAAATATATATTTATGTAATTTAGTTTCAATCCACAAAACTGACATACTACTTTAAAACCTAAAGATGAAAAGTGTCCAGGTCTAATGAGAGCAAATATTAAGGAAGTATTAGCATTTCTTGTTATAGTGAAAGCTATGTGGTATTGGCATAAATCTAGATAATTAGAGAAATAGAGCAGGAAACTGAGAAATACACTCTGTTATACACTGGAGAATAAATACAAGTAAAATACACATAATTAATAGTGTAAAGAAATATTTTTAAATACATTTTATTTAGGAAATAGGCTGTTTGTGAAAATAAATCCATTTGGATTTTTACCTCATACCACCCACCAAAGTAATTCTGTGCGTATGCTTAAAAGTGCATATGCTTAAAATAAAATACAAAGGAAACGTAAATAAAAAGAGAAGAATCTGTATCCAACCTCTAAAGAGAGAAGGACTTTCTCAATTTAAAGGTAATAGGAAAACAATCACAAAAGAAAGGACTGACAAATTCAATAACATAAAGACATAAAATTTCGTTGGTAAAAATAATTAAAGGGCGAAACAAACCAGGGAAAATATTTAAAGCAGACATGAAAGACAAAGTGTTACTATCTTTATTAACCAATGAGCATAGTAATGGAAAGAAATAATGTTTTACTCTGTTAAGTCTCAGCTCCCACATCTGTAAAAAGGAGATAAAGCAGACTCGATAGGGCTTTTGTAAGTATTAAATGAAATATTAGACTCAGACAGGAGGGATCATACAGTTTAGAAACCAGCTGGTGTCCCTTAAAAAAAAAAAAAAAAAAGGAAATGGCATGCAGCAATCCAACCATGAATCTATATCAATAACAGAAGAAATTCCACCTTCAGTAAGGGAAACAGAGAGTCAACAAAGTATTTGCAATAGTGAGAGAAAGGCAGTCAGAGTCAAGGGAGCTGAGCTGAGAGAGCAATGAGACTATCCAGAAGGAAAGTACTGACAAGGGCAAAGTTCCTCTTCTGCTGGGCTACTGCAGGGATCCTGTATTCTGAACACTGTTATAGTCCTCTCTCAACGTAGGTGACATCTTGCTGTTGTTAGTTTGTTGTGTTGAATTATATTTATTATTTTGATACAAATAATTTTCTAGTTCAGGCAACAGAACAATTTGTAGAAGATACTCTTTTTTAAAAAAAAATAATTGCTTGAATAGCTGTCCTTTGTTAATCAAATAAAATAAAACAGTGCAACAACATTTCCATTGTCTCAGTGTGGAGAGTGGTAAGACATTTTGTGTGTTAGCATTAGCAAAGGTGATACTCCCCTTGAAGAGCAGCATGTGGCCAGCCAAGCACCAGGACTTCAGAGCCTTGTGAATTTAGAACTTCAAATTGGAGCTCATCAAGAAGGCAAGGGTGGCATGGAGAGGAGGCTTGCCTTCAGCAGGTGGATCTGGGTGCATACAGCATGTAACTAATTGTGAAACTCCCCCAGATGCATGGATGATGGCAGGTTGGAGGGGGAAGAGTGTATGAACACAGGACTATAAACCAAAGAGGACATCCACGTGGAGAAGTGGGAAAGGGTGTACGGTGTGAGGTCCCATGTTGGGCACCAGTGTTGCTTGGGCAGGCACAGCAAGGGTATTCCAGTGGTAAACATACCCTCTCCATCGAACCATGAAGGATTGATCTTTAAAAATGTCTGTAAATCATAATAACTTGGAATTACCAAAACCCAGTTCTACCTCTGGAGTTTTGCTGACCATTATCTGTTTTGAAATTAAGTAAATTCTTGAGATCTTCATAGAGTGTAAGTCAAGATGAAAGGATTGGGCTTCTTGCTACTACATCATCTATGGAGCCTAAAGCAATTAAGTCAAGAAGTTAAAGAAATACAGTCATGTTTGCATGCCAAATCCATGAATCAGGCTGTGATACTTTCACTCCTGATAAATCCTAATCATCTGTGATAATCCAAGATTGGGCAAGAGTAATGCCTTGCAACCTGAAGACGTCAATATGGAACATAAAGATTTAGAAACTATTGATGGAACAAATCTCAAGAATGTAGATGAGATGGAATCAGAAGTAAAAGCAGAAGGCCTTCTCCTATAAGAAGGGTTATTTTATATGATGGGATGGCTATTAATTATTTTTGAGAACAGCTGGGGTAATATCAACTAAGGCTTTCATTTCCCTTTGAGTCCATTGGTAGCCTCTAGCTCTAGAAATCGCCGTAAGTGCTTAGGAACACTCATCTATAAGGGAACCGTTGCAAATCCCTCCCCTGGAGGAAAGGCCTGGATGCTTATTAATCACCGCCCCTCCACTGTTTTAGAATGAGGCTTCATTCCCCTGTTTCTCTGTTTCTGTGTGAAGGGACATTCACTACAGTGTCAGTCTTGTACTTTCTCCATCCCACAATGCACTCTGCTCCAGGGAAGCATGAGTTTGGAGGAGAAAGTTGGTTTTCTCCTTCAGTATCTTCTGTTTTTTGGCAGTAGAAATGCAGTTTTGTTTTCAAGGGTGGTCAGTTTGAATCCATTGTCCATTCTGTGTTATATAAAAATCTGGTCATTGGAATGGGGGCTTATAGAAGAATGTGCCAGTTATCAATTTACCTCCTCTCACAGCCAAATTTAAATATATGCCTCATTGTAATAGACAGAATTATTTTAAACATCTCTGCATTACACTGGGCAAGATGTTAAGGTTTCCCAGTAATTGCAGGAGGAAAGGGGTGCCATGTTGTAGGAGGGTTTGGAGAAGTAGGGGTGAGAACAGCCCACGGAGCTGCACCTGACTACATACCTAGAATGCATGGCCCCTGACAGTCTGAGCCTAGTGATAATAACTCTGCACCTTTTTGGTGTGGAATTCAATGCCCTGAAGGCTTGCTGCTCACACCAGCAATGGCTTCCTTGGAAGCCTCTCGTGTGGCTCCCTACGACATGGGCCTCTGCGCCGTCTGCATGCCCACACCGTCGGTTGATGATCCTCTGTGTATGAGACACCTGCATTCAGCAGGGCTGCTTCTAGGTTGCTCAGTGACTTTCAGACCAGCCAGTCTGGGAAAATCTGTAAACTTTCTAGCTGTCCAGTGGGCTGAACTAAACCTACAATAAGGTGTAACCCCACCCTTGAGGTGAGGCCTCTCTTCCAAGTTTATCCAACTTCTGTACTCTCCCTCCACCCTAAGGTGCCATATAATGCGTTGTGTCAACAACCTGCTTTTCACTAAAATATCTTCTAATTCCTTTTCAAATCATCGTTTCATGCTTCTTTACATTAAACTCCTGTTTTACCCACGATGTGGTTTCTATCTCCTGACTGAACTAAGATAGATGCAAAGACAGGACAGACTCTTTTAAGGAGAATAACAATTGCTG
Organism: Trachypithecus francoisi; assembly: GCF_009764315.1. Classification (NCBI taxonomy): domain Eukaryota; kingdom Metazoa; phylum Chordata; class Mammalia; order Primates; family Cercopithecidae; genus Trachypithecus; species Trachypithecus francoisi. The sequence goes on along the minus strand of NW_022681469.1, from coordinate 148,538,173 downwards.
ATTGAGGATTTTGGTGGGGCAAGACCCAGGGCTTTTGGTTCTGATGGTGTTCAGTAGCCAATGTTGGATCCCTGAGCAGGTTTTAGCATTTCACTGCTGGATTTTTATTGCAGCTCAGCAGGACTTTGACACTTCTTAGCACATGTGATCTTGACCTTGGCAGGTCATTGCAGTTTCGGGAAGCTTTGTTCAAATATGGGTAGTTATTTTTGTTTTGGCAGCATGTGGAACTGTGGGTCCCTTCACCAAATGATAGTGGCCTTAGGGCATAGACAGCTGTAGTTTGGCCTTGAATCACTCAAATGCAGTCTGGGTTGATATCCCAGGCAAGATTGAGGCAGCGTTAATGGTAAGCACACCCAGACTGGCTACACGCAGTGTTAAGGAAGGAGTGAAGAGGGGTCACCCGGGATTTCTTTAGATGCTACTAAGATTGGGCAATGGTCTGTGAAAGCACTAATGACTGTGATCAGGGAACAGAACCTCCCCTGGGATTCCTGCTTTAGGAAATGGGCATTGACTTATTTCCTAAATTTTATTGATGTGAAGCCAATTCTGTCATAATTTTTAACTCCAGAATCCAGCATATGAAGATCATTAAGAAATGTGATATTAAACCAATATATATTTTTAATGTAACTTTTTTAGTAGGATTTATTTTTATTTCCAAATTTGAACTTGAGGTTTGGTAACAGAAGAAATAACGTGGCAAACTAGTTCTACACACAGTTCTGGAAGCAAGAATGTTAAAGTGTTCCTCTTCTATAATAAATGTTCTTATGTTAAATTTAACTAGACTATGGACTTTATTTGGATTTTGCCACTTTTTGTACTGATGTCCCTGTTCTGCTGCAGGACCCCTGCAGGAGCTCAGAGTGTGTTGAGCCCACACATCTTCTTAGCCTTTGTCGTCCATGGGAGTCTCCAGCATTGTCCTTGCTTCCCACGACTCTGACACTTTTGAAAAGTTCTGCTCAGGTACTTTGTAGCAAGTCCCTCAATTTGAATTTCACTGCTGGTTTATCATGATTAGACTGGGGCTATGGTTTCCTGGGAAGAATGATGCAGAGAAGAAGCATCTTTCTCATCCCGTCATATTGGGGGTACATGCGTGGTAGCCTTTGTCACTTAGGGTAGTTTCTGCCAGGTTCTTTCTCCACTGCATTGTTACCATTTCTTCCCATTCCACACTGCGTTAGAGGACAGTCACTAAGTCCAGCCATCAAGGAATTCAAGGCCATATGTTTAAACCACTCCAGTAAATAATATATATACATATTGGGGGGATATTTGTGGGTTATGTATATACTCTCTTTCTCTGTAAAATTTTACCCACTAATTTTGACATTCTCCATTGATCTGGCCTGCAGCAATTATTGCTATGGTATTATAATGGTAATTTTCTCTCCCCCTTATTCATTTATATTTATTCTTTGGAATTCTTCCATAAGAATATTTGTCCTTCATCCTTATTTATTTATTTATTTATTTATCTATGTTAATATGGACTCACAGGTGCTTAATGTATTCTTTGGTATCTAACACACTGTTATCATTATGTCTTCTGTTGCTCAAATTGTTCCTTCCATGGCCATTGGGAGCTTTTTCACATTAGCTCCTGTGCCTTTTTGGCATGTCTCCATCTCATATTTATTTATTTTTTAAGTGCTTGATTATTTTCTGGCACTATTAGATGGTTTACCTCATCTTGTGTTTTTCCTGCCTTGGCCCAGAATCGATCATTTATCTGCAAAGTCATGGTTTCTTCTGTTGGATAATGGTATTTTAAAATAAATATGGGCACTGGCTATGCTTGTTTTTACTGGGGTGCCACTGTTCCTAGGCCCTCTCAGTGGACATAGACACAAATATTTGTGTGCGTATGAATGCTAAACCATGTAGACGTGGCTTAATTATCTATATCTACCTAGCTATTATCTATTTATTTATCTATGCATTGACTCTCCATTAAAATAAATATTCATTTATACTTATTCCTTGTACCCTAGTCTAGCACCACAGGGTTTACCCCAACCTTCCCTCTTGTTATTAACAACTTGCTTCTCTAGTGAGAAACCTGGCTCCCCTTACCCACAATGTGTTGAGGAAGAAGATCTGGGAAGACATACCTTTGACCCCTCTCTTTCTCCTGCATTAGTCTGCACTTGGGTTCACTACCTTCCATTTTTCAGTGCTGCCTATGATAAGGGGTGTAAGTGATTCTAATTAGAGATTTCTGGTTTTGAAAACAAATTCTGTCTATAGACCTAAACCATGTTTACTATTTTTCGAACACGAATAGAGTTCACCTTTTATCTCTACCTATTGACTCGTTTGTCTTTTCATGTAGTTTTAGACTCTGGCAGGGAAAAGGGAGTGCCTACCACATGACACTGTGGGTAGGTGAAAATGGCTCGATAGTCCCATAAACAGTTTTGTTTTGTTTTGTTTCGTCTTTGATAAACACGGAAATGGACCTTCCGGTGTTAAAGCTTGAAACCTTCATTGGTGTTACCTGAATTCCTTCCTCAGGAAACTGTTTTCAGAACTCTCAAAAAAAAAGTATAAAAGAACTAAGACTCACAGATCACCACATCCAGACAGTGAGATGCTGGCCCCCTCCTTCATGATGATTGCTTTCTTGCCCCTTCCTAGTTCTCTCTTTCTTATGTATTATTACATTTCTTCCCTGCTATATAAACCTCTAGCTATATAATCCATTGGGGAGATGGATTTGAAACTGAGCTCCCATCTCCTTGGTTGTAGCACCTGACTAAAGCCTCTTCCTTGGCAATGCTCGTCATCTCGGTCATTGATTTTCTGCGCGGCAAGTGTGGAATCTAGACCAAACCCCTGGTGTTTCAGTCACATAAGGATGAAGGGATGTTATAGTTATTAAAGTTCTCTTCTGCATCAAGCTCTGTATTACACACTTTGTAGATGCTCTGTTTATGTCATCATCATGAACTATGTTTTCACCCTCTAGTGCTACATGACTTTAAATTCCCCCACTACGCAGTGCAGGTCCTGAGATAAGGATTTAAGCACAGTAGGTGATATGGGAGTACACTAAGGAAATGGGGAAGGAAGACAAGAAAGGATGGAAAGCCGGTAAGTCCTGCTGCATGGAGGGAGTTGCCACCATGACACCTAGGGCTGGATTTTATGGAGTGCCTGCTGAGAGCTGTCACCACCAAGTAAGCTGAGGCATCCAGCCACCAGCAAACGTCTCTTGTTTTCTGAGATTGACTCTTGGTCTATTAACTCTTGGGCACTCTCAACCCACCCTGTCTAAGGACTGAACAGCACTGCATCCGGAGAGTCCTTTGACTGAAAAACACGGGGAGCCAGACACATGTCTGAGATGACTCTTGGGCTGTCCAGGGCAGATGGATGGAATATTCACAACGTCTGCTACAAGAACTATTTACGTTTCATTGATGAGGAAATCAAGCCTCAAATATTTGATCAACTTCTTTGAAATGACAGGGCGAATTTGAGGCCACGTCTTTAAACCCAGATGTGATGGGGGCTCACCCCCACCGCTTCTGTGCTGTGTGTGAAGCTGCGCTTTATCTCTGTCTTGCCTCTTGCTGCTGGCAGTGAAGATAAAAGGTGTGGCTATGCCTCCTGCAGAAGAGAAGCAGGGAAGAAATATTACATACATGTGTGGACATCAAGAGCCTTGGGAAACTGGTGACAGTCTATCATGGAGACAACTGCTACACAAAAGGTGTGGTCTGTGCCAGGTAAAACCTGGGAAATGCTTAAGAGCTTTAACACCATCTCCTAATTAAAGTCAGTGTGGAGGATGTCAGTGGAAACAACTGTGAAGTCATAGTCCAACAGCTTTGGATGACTTTTGTGCCATATGAGTACATTCCTTCGTCTTCAGTCTTTCAGCCTCCAGGTGGGAGCTGGATAAAGGGAGGAGCAGACTCCAGTCACAGTCTCTTTTGAAAACCAAAGTAGTGAGAAAAACATTCATTTCCACTGGGCTGTTGCGTTTACCTTGAATTGTGAGACGTATGTGCAAAGCTACAATGGAGCGAGCCCCTGTGGGAAGGGGGCCAAGCCTTGGGCATCACTCCGTTCCCACTGATGTGGCTTCCGACAGTTGCTTCTAATGGATGGGATCTCATGAGGTCACAGTGAAAAAATGCCATCTTGCATGCACTTCTTGTGACACACACAAAAAAATGTTACTCTCAAGGTGTGACACCTGGAGATCCACATGTACAGTGACCAGCTTTCATTGGCCAAAGACAACAAAGGACTCATGAAGTGGAAACGGGAGGCTGACTATGTTGAGAATACGAAGGTTGAATGGGACTTAAGCTCATTGGCAAAGATCATAAGAAGACGCTAGTTTGAAGACAACTCAGTGACTCTCACTGGGAGAACAGAAGCCTGTGGGCTTTCACTGCCATGTTAGATTCACTGTTTGTAACATGCATATCTTTTCTTTAAGTAAATAATAAAAATATTCACATTGGGAATACAAAGAAAAAAAGAAAATAAGAATTAAGGTAATCTTGACACCCAGTATTAAAATATATATTCCGATATATAATTATACACATATATTCCAATGTATAATTATATATATAATACACAAATAAATATATTTATTTGTGTTTATATAGATATGTATATGTAATCATATTTATTCTCATATATTTATTCATATATATCTGTGTATATACATATACATCTTCTTCATTGGAGAATACTTGTGTAATTTTTATAATCTTGGAGCAGATTGTACAAAAACTTTTATAATATTGCTTATTCACTCAGTTATATTTATTTCTTATCTTTTTTTTTTTTTTATTATACTTTAAGTTCTAGGGTACATGTGCATGACGTTTATATCATGTATAACTCCCCAATGCAATCCCTCCCTCCTCCCCCCTCCCCATGATAGGCCCCAGTGTGTGATGTTCCCCTTCCCGAGTCCAAGTGATCTCATTGTTCAGTTCCCACCTATGAGTGAGAACATGCGGTGTTTGGTTTTCTCTTCTTGTGATAGTTTGCTAAGAATGATGGTTTCCAGCTGCATCCATGTCCCTACAAAGGACGCAAACTCATCCTTTTTGATGGCTGCATAGTATTCCATGGTGTATATGTGCCACATTTTCTTAATCCAGTCTGTCACAGATGGACATTTGGGTTGATTCCAAGTCTTTGCTATTGTGAATAGTGCCGCAATAAACAAACGTGTGCATGTGTCTTTGTAGTAGAGTAATTTATAATCCTTTGGGTATATACCCAGTAGTGGGATGGCTGGGTCATATGGTACATCTAGTTCTAGATCCTTGAGGAAACGCCATACTGTTTTCCATAATGGTTGAACTAGTTTACAATCCCACCAACAGTGTAAAAGTGTTCCTATTTCTCCACATCCTCTCCAACACCTGTTGTTTCCTGACTTCTTAATGATTGCCATTCTAACTGGTGTGAGATGGTATCTCATTGTGGTTTTGATTTGCATTTCTCTGATGGCGAGTGATGATGAGCATTTTTTCATGTGTCTGTTGGCTGTATGGATGTCTTCTTTTGAGAAATGTCTGTTCATATCCTTTCCCCACTTTTTGATGGGGTTGTTTGCTTTTTTCTTGTATATTATTTCTTATCTTAATTTTGTGTTAAAAACGTTGATATGCTCTTACATTACTTATGAATAACAATTGAGACTCTTGCCTTATCAAAGGAGAGGTTCTGCTTTCTGAATAACAGCCAAGCTTATACATTCTCGTGTTGCTATAGTTCTTTTAAATTTTCTTGCATTTCATCCTCTTTTTTCTTGTTATATCATCTTTGATAGTTGGATTGATTATGCCAATTGGTTATAAACTAAAATCAGACTCACATTCATATCTAACAACTGAAAAATCAGGCATTTGCTAACTTTAGGGTTAGTGCAATTGCAGACGTAGGGATGTGTTCAGAGGACAGCTGGGGAATATGTGAGGATCACTCAGAATGCAGCAGCTTCCATGGCGAAAATGTTGCCCAGGTCTGAGGTCTTTCTCTATTATCAGCACTTCATGGTGTGCCTTTGCATTGTCCAGTTTTATACAATAACTTCTGAAATAACAGATTAATCTACACACATTACCTACTTATAGGATGCTGGTCTAAGCCCAAGATGACAGCTGGAGGAACACCTGGTTCAGGCATCCCCCTCTTTGGAATGTCCTCTGCATTGAACCCATGGGCTCTTTAGACATCTCCTGGACAACAACTTCACAATAAATTGCATGCTACCTTTCTTTCTCTTTTCCAATTATTTGAATATTTTATGTTCATGCTTTATTCTACTACTTCTTCATAATCTTATGTTAGACTCTTTCTCTCTAATTACTAGTTTAAAGAAGAAAACAGTATCTTTAAAGATCACATGTATAAAGTGAAGTCTTAAATTGCATTTACTTTCTCTTTCATTTCTTACATAAAACTAGTGTTTTAAAGTAATCTAGTTTTTCAATCTATATTTTAGTGTTGCTGTTGAGATATTTATTATTATTTTATTTATTAATATTAGGTTAGTTTGACTTATGCATTGTTAAAAAGTATTTTATGTCTTTGCTTAGATTTAGGTACCTTCTGTTATCTAATGTATCTTTCATGACTGATATTTCTATCTTACCACATCTTTCCAATTTGGGAAGTTCATATCTGACTCACCTATCAATCAGCTTCAGTGCAAGTTCAGATATATATGTGAGTAGGTGAGAATAAGTTTTTCTAGAACATTGATATGTAGTTTTTCTTTCTTATTTTTCTTACTCATAGCAACTTGGCTTGCCTTAGAAACATTTTGGTAATAACCTACACTACACAAACCTCTGCATGTGTTACTTCATTGCGCTTCAGTCATTTTCTGTTGAAATATAGAACTCTTCTGCCTTTTAAAAATGTATTTGTTGATTTATGTCTGAGTGCATATGGGATTTACTTGTTTAAGTAAACTTAAAATTCAACAAGTTTGGGCTTTGTTAATTTACTGGTTAGTAAGCAAGTTAATTTTATGTCTGGATCATGAGGCCTTGGGAGGACACTTATCTCTCTTATTTCTTTCTCCTCCTGATGATCTGTCTGCTCTTTACTGAGATAGTACTCATTTTCACAAGAAACTGTTCCATCATCTTCTATTTTATGTTTTCTTTATAATTTTCCTTATAATTGTTATAGACCTAATACCTTTTATTTCGTTGATTTGGTTTTTATAAAAACATATCTTCTATTCTCTGCCTTGTCTACAGTTTAAGTTGGAGGTGATATTTTTGATCCCATGAAAGTTATTATTTTAGTCCCTGAATAAGAATTAATAGAGACTTTTTAATATGTTTTTTGCTTGCTTATTTCTAGGCAGAATATAACCAACAATTTTGTTTGGATTCTGTGTAACTTTCTTGGCCAACTCTCTAGTTTTCCTCCTGTTTTTGTAAGACATGGCATTCTGTGCCACCACACTCACAGCTGTCTAAAGAAGGGAACATGTCTCTCTTAGTCACTCTTCCATCTTCAACCTCTATAACAGTGTATGACAAAACAGTATAATTCTTATAAATGTTGATTTATAAAAAGCATAGGAAGAGTGCCACCATGATATCATTACCCTGTGTGGTTTATGGCACACACTTAGGATTTGGACCAAGTGTTCATAACAAGTGAGCTGGAAACACAGAATTCATGTGCAAGTTGTCTCTGATAGAAAAAATGAGGCCCTGACCAATAAAGATAAGATCATTAGGTTGTGACCATGATTGCCGAACAACAAATAAATAAATAATCAACTCTGCTAGTCACTATTTTTCTAATATATGATGTTGTCCAACAGACACAACTGCAGTTTTACATTTCAGTGTGCACAGTGCACAAACGAGTTCCAGGAACTACAAAATCATAATATTTTCAGAGGTATATTAGATACTAATAAATTAATATAGAAAAATAAATATTTACTACTTTGAACTGTTTAAAATCCTGGAATTAATAAGATGATATGAGTTTCATTTGAAATAACATATATATCTATAAATAATATGACAAAAACTGGGTGAGTCTAATTTCTGGATTTTTATGAGATTTATAGATCAGATTTATGAAAATGCAATTAATTCCAGCATATCTTTAATCTTAATATATTTTTCTCCCTGAATAGTCTGATAAAACCCATGAAAGTAATATTAGTTCTTGCAAGAGCAAATATTTGAGGGAATTATTAATATTAAATAAAATACATTTTCCAAGTGTGTCATCTAGACATGTAATCTAGAGAATAACATTAGATTTAATATTCGCTAGCCCAATCTCTGTAGGCATTATTGATCAAATCTGTATGTGGGATATTATATTAGTGAACTTGATGAGATGATAGGCTGGGTTTTTCATGTTGCATCTGATATTGTAGTGATTTTATTATAACTTGATGAAATATATTCCATGGTGAGTTCAGTTGATTAATGCATTGTACTCATGACGTTTCATTTGAGTTTAATTTGCTTGTAAGGGTTCTTCATTTAATTGTCTGCAATGGCCTACTAATTTCAACTAATCCATCAAATATAGAAACACCCAATAGCAACTGGATAAATTAGAGAAAGGGTGATTTAGGCAAGTTACCAGGAGTAACATCATCTGGCCAAATGTCTCATGAAAGCATCATAAGAGTATTCCCTGTATTTTAGTGAATTCGTTATTTATGTTCTTGAGACTTCCATTAAATACAATTATGTAAATTTGCATGTCAATTTATTCATTTTTAAAAATTACAAATTGGGAAGTTTAACTGGTTACCAACTTTGTAGTAACCTGACCAATGTAGTCAATACACAGAGAGACATGTAATCATATGTTTGCTTGGTGAGTACGAATTCTAAGCAAGAAAGTTTATGTTTACATGACTTAAAGATTTATAATATCACATTATAAAAATCTGTTATAATTATGTCTTTAATATGGATATTGAAGAAGAGGAGATACTGGTGTCTGATTTTCAAGAGCAGCATCTTCCTAAGTGGGTGCTTTTGTGGATTGCTTCTATAACAATTATTTTGTTTTCTAAGTTGACAATATCTTTGCTTCTTACTGGCCTATTATTTTTCTATATTTTTCTGTTAGATTATACACTAGTCTTGCTCTGGCCTCTCAATTACTCTCTTTTCATAAGCATAAATATTTATTACTCAATTACTTGTATGCTCCGTTGTTCAATTGGCAGGATACCATAATTTCCTTATTTCCAAACTATTGGGTTGTATATGTGCATACAAATCCTTATAAACTGGGGAGAGGGAGGCAACTGTCACTTCTTCAATCTACATCCATCCACATGAGTGCAGAGACCAATCTTTTACAATACGGAGGTTTGTTTGGTAAATTCACCATTAAATATTGGGAAATTCTTTGTAAGCTTTACATACTTATAACATGAATAGATTTTATTCATTTACTCAATGGTCACATATTTGTTGCACCTCAGAATTTGTATGAGATAAATATTGAACAGTAATAGAAAAATTAGTGCTTTTAAATGTCTTCCTTCAAAATTTTTTTTTGGTTATGGATTTGAAAATCTACATTCATAAATAGTTTTATTCTCTGAACATTTCAGTAAAGGTTAAGTGTAAACATGAACAAAAACATAAGAGAAAACCCAACCCTTGACCACCTTATTATTTTCTCATTTCTAAATGCAAACACTCTTTGCTACAATAAATTATGTCTGAATGTTTTCCAATGTCTTCGTTTATGAACGTGACACAAAGGGTAATTTACAGTATTCAGTTACCCTAGTGCAAATTCTCTGAACTTTTATAAACAATACTTTTTTTAGTTAAAACATCAAATGTTTGTTGAATTCACTCAAAGCTTATATATAGATATAAACACAAAGTTTATGTATATTTACTCAAAGTTTATACATATATAAATATATACTACATATATATAGTGTAATATTGTTAAAACCTGTTTCTTTGTTTTGTTATGTTACGGGTCAAAGTTCTCTTTCTCGAGTGCAGCATTGCCTTTCAAAGAGTGGCATATTTACTCTGGGGAAAGAGCCCAGAAGCTCTTCCAGCCTTTAGTTTGAAGTTTATCTAAAATGAAGTCACGGGTCCTTAATACTGTTGGAATCTTTCTTTACCCGACTGTATGTTCCTCACATCTCTCCAGCACCATGGCTCAGCACACACCCTCCAATGTTCTTTTAGCTTTCCCTGTGGGAATCCATGCTATGTCACCCATGCACTAGCCACCCTACATTGCATCCCTTCAGGAGCTGTTATGGGGGTAAAGGATTCTCTATGGCTCGACTGTTTGCATCCTAAATTATATTTTTACTACTTATAACTACCTAGCATCAGAATATGCAGGTAGTTAAAAACAGAAAAATTTTATAGAATAGTACCAACATAGTAACATTCTTTCTCTTTCTTTCTCATTCTCTCTGTCTGTATTATCTATCTTTCTGTCTGTGTGTGTGTATGTGTGTAGGTATGGAAAGAGGGAATTTGTACTCTCAGCTTTAGAGTATTATTCAAATATTAGGAGTCATTCAAAGTATTCCAGTATTTACTCAAATACTGATTGAATTGAATGGATGTCAATTTATATATCGTTATACATTTTCAGGATACTTTGATAATTCAGACAGTTGAGGCAAACCCAAAAACAAGCCTATTAGATCCAGAAATGAATAAAGATTGAAGAAGGCAAGTAGATGATGTCAAGAGGGCAAGTCCTCTAACACGTGTATATGACTTGAGAAATGGCTCTGGGTCACTAGGAATATTGGTGAAGACAAAGCAAGACTCCAAAGTTGAAAGAATTGATATACCCTGCTTGTTATCAAACAGGGATTCATTCTTCAGAAATGTGAGGATGAATCCTTGGAGTACAATGTGATGCTCTTCCCTAAAGTCAAAAGAGAAATGGGCACCAAGAACAATTGAGGACAAGCAGTGCGATAAAACTCTATGACGCTCTTTGAACTTAGTATACTGAAATCAGTCTTGGGCACTTTTGTCAGCCAGCAGTTAACGAAGCAGATAGGAATACAGAGTGGCAGTCTTCCCACAACTTGCTACACGACCTTCAAGAAGTTAGATAATCATATCATAGCTTTAGTTCTTCATTTTATTTTTTTAAATAGTAGGCTATATTTTAGCAGTTTTAGTTTTACGGAAAAATGTAGCAGAATGTACAAAAAGTTCCCATGTACACCCTTAACCCCACGGCTTCCCCTATCATTAACATCTTGCATTAGTGTAGAACATTTTTACAATTGGCAACCTTACATTTATATATCATTTTTAAACAGGAGTTCATATCTTACATGAGGATTCACTCCTGTGTTGTAAAAGTCTTCGGGTTTTGCCAAATGCATGTATTGTCACTTTAATATCATACAGAATATTTTCCTTGCCCTGAGAAGCCTTGTGCTCCACCTATTCATCCTTCCCACTCTCCCCAGAGTCTCTGACAGCCACAGAACACCCTATAGCTGTCTGCAGAGTTTTGCTTTTCTAGAGTGCCTTATAGTTGGGCTCATACAGTGTTTAACTGTTTCAGGCAGCTATTTTTACTTAGCAATATGTATTTAAAGTTTCTCCATTTCTTTTCATGACTTGATAACTCATGTTATTTTATTACTGAGTAATATTCTATTGTATGTTTATACCACAAATTGCATATTCATTCATCTTATAAAGGGCAAACCTGTTGGCTGCTTCCAGTTTTTGGCAATGATGAATAAAGCCACTATAAATATTCACGTGAGAGGTTTTCTGTGGACCTACATCTTCAATGCATTCAGGTAAATACTTGAGTGCTGTGCTTGGTTGTATGGTATGAGTACACTTAAATTTGTAAGAAACTGCCAAACTTCTTCAAATATGGTTGTACCTTACTCTAATCCGAACCAGCAACGAATAAAAGCTTTTTGTTGCTTCCAATCCTTGTCAGAATTCCATGTTCAGTATTTTGGCTTTTAGCAATTTTAATAGTTGTGTAGTGATATCTTGTTTAATTTGCAATTTCCTAAGAACATATAATGTTAAACATCTTTTTATGTGCTCACTTTTGATTTATACACCTTTTTGGTGAGGATTATGTTAAGAGCTTTTGCCCACTTTTTCATAGTTTTGTTTGTTTTTCTACTGTTGAATGTTGAGTCCTTTGTACATTTTGCATACAGGTCCTTCAGATAGGAGTTTTGCAAACATTTTCTCCCCATCTGTGCCTTATAATTTCATTCTCTTAAGACTGTTTTTCACAGAGTTAAAGGTTTCAATCTTAAAGTCCACTGCATTCATGTTTTATTCTTTCAAAAATTGTGCTTTTGATATTGTATCTAAAAAATTATTGCTAAGTCAGGCTAATCTAGGCTAATGTTTTCTTTGCTATCTCTCTAGAAGTGTTATAGTTTTGCATTTTACATTTAATTTTATGATTCTTTTGTGGCTAACCTTTATGAAACCTATAAGGTCATTGTATGGATCTTTTTTTCTCTCTTGCGTGGATATCCAATGTTTCCATCATAAAAACACTCTTCTTTGCTCATTCAATTGTCTTTTCTTCTTTGTCAAAAATCAGTTGGGTACTTTTGTATGTGTCTATTTTTGGCCCCCATTCTGTTTACTGATTTATTTATCTATTCTTTAAAAAAAAACACTTTCATTATCACTGTTGCTAAAGTAAGATAGTTTGTTTTTTTGACTTCACTGTTTTTCAGTATTATGTTGGCTATTCTGTATCTTTTGCCTCTCTCTATGGACTTTAGAATCAGTTTATTCATATCCAGAGAATAACCTTTTGGGATTTTGATTTAGATTAAAATGAATCTATAGATCAAACAGGTAAGAACTGACATTTTAACACTGATTCCCCCTATCATAGGGAGAGATATCCCTAAAATAGAATATATCTCCATTTCTTAATTTTCTTTAATCTATTTCATCAGTTTTGTAGTTTTCCTCATATTGATCTTGTTCACACTTTGTTCAATCTATAAGTAAGTATTAATTTTCCTTTTTAATATCTTTTTTCTTTCTTTAAATTTTGTTTTTGTTTTTCTTTTCTCTCTTTTTATCTTTTTTTTTCTTTTTGGTGGTGTGTTATTAATTGCAAGTTCCAATTCTTCACTGCCATTTAGGAAGTTTCAATTATTTATTGTCATGTAGGAAAATATGATACTTCTGTATGTTTACCCTGTATCTCACAGTCTTGCTCTACTGGCTTACTAGTTCCAGATATTTATTTCTGTTGGTTCTTTGGTGTTTTCTATATAAACAATTGTGTCATCTATAAAGAGACAGTTTAATTCCTCCATAATATTTACATTTTATTTCTTTCTTTTCTCTTATTGCATTAGCTAGGTCTTCCAGTATGATACTGAATAAAAGTGGTGTGAGCAGACACACTATTATAAAAATTATTATATTAGATTTATATAATTATAATTACATATATATTTTTGATATAATTATGAAAATTATAATAGATGATATGTTTAGAGTGTTAATTACATTGTTGGGAATGCAGTTAACAGTCAATAAACTGTATCCTTTGTAATAAAAAGCTATTATAGCATTGTCTGCTGATACGACTTATGTTGGTACTTAATTTCTTCAATCTCATTTTCTTCAACTTGGCATAAGAGCTCAGAGTGTTTAGTGTGGAGGCAGACAGACAAATGTCTTCTTGTATTCAAGACTTACCTATTACTAGCTGGTAACTAATCACTAACTTGATCGATGTATTCTCTCTAAACGTCAGTTTGCCATCAAAAGTAGAAATAATAATAGTTACAGTCTAAGGGCTGTTGTGATGATTACAGTGTTAAATGAGATAGCCCAGGTGAGAGACTCAGCACACCAGAAGTTCACAGGAAGGGCTCATGACAAGTAAGCTGCCATCATTTTTTCTACTCTAGGATGAGCAACCCTGGGGAGAACTTTTCCGAGGTTGCCTCTTGTATTGAGATTTTGTCATTTCTCCTTTGACTAAGGACAGGTGTCAAAACATAGAACTGTGTGTGGTGATTGGTTTCACTGAGTACATGCGGACCCCGGTAGGAAGTAGAGAAGAAAGGTAAAACAAAAACTCCACCACGGACTATGCAAAAACCGTACAGAGCAGGGATACGATACCAATGTTTTTGTTTTTATATTATCTAAACCAGAAAAGAAAGGCCTAAGGATATTGGCCATAGGTTTTTAATGTTCTCTCATTTCACACTTCCATGCAATCACACTGTCTTTAAATTCTGTGCACCCCTAGGCTCCACATAAATGTAAATGGATTATGATAATGATGATGACTGAGATTATCACACTCTTATTTCAAGGGCAGGAGAAAATGAGTCTTTGTTTATTAAGAATACAAAGTATGGCTGTTTTTCTTTGAGAAAAATGGCAACATCACCACTACATATTTGCGTTTTGTTAAAACAGAAGGCTGAAATACTGGAGAGTCCTATGTACCATGTCCCTGTATTCCTGCCAGCCACCCTGTGTTCTCTTTCATCACCAGGTCATATTTTAAAATTCTTTTTGGTTATACTGAGGTACTGTTACATTTTATAGAACATCTTTACTGTAAGTGACACTGTATAATATGGATTAAAAAATAAAAAAACTTTTGGAATTGAATCAAACATGCATGAGATGTGAGGCCTGGCAAATTTAATTTTTTGTAATTTTAGATTTGTCCAAGTCCAAACATCTAGACAAATAAAACAATCTTCTTTTGGGGGAGTAGTGAAAGGGTAAAATCAGGAACACAGTGCTGAGACGATCTCACCCCTCAGTTCACAGTATCATTTTACCATAATTTCATATAGTGTCTCTGCTTTCCATTCTTCGTTACCCACCATGGTTCCATTGCCCTTTCTTTATTGCCATCCACTCTTGTGGATGTGTGTTAAATGTGGGTAATTCCAACTCAGCTTCCATATATTTGTTTTCATATATGTTCATCCACTTAGAATGCATAGTGATGTTTTATGTGTTTCAAGTTTGCATTCATTGTCCTACTTTGTGGATGTCATTTTCTCTTATTTTTCATTCAACATAATGTTTTTAACAGTACTCATTTAGTTATTTGTGGCCTTAGTTCTTTCTGCTGAATGATATCACAGTCTATGCATTTAACACATTTTACTTGTTCTTTCACTTTAATAAAAGCACATAGCTTTCCAAAAAGTTTTTCCTCAACACATCGCACCATGGTAAGTATCTTGCTACATGACAATGCATCTGTGAACAAAGGTTTATGTAGGGTTAAACCTCATGATATTTGTGTGTGTTTATGTAAAGGCAGTGAACATGTGGAATAGATGGATACACTAAATTCAGGATATGTTTACATGAGATAAGAAATGGAGAGAAATTTAACTGATAGAATGAACAGAGAAGACTACAACTTGTCTAAAAATGTTTTAACTTTAATAAAAACACCTGAAACAAAATGGTACAATGTGATCAAGAAGAAATTCTTAAAAATAGGCACATGAACTTTTGGTATATTATTCTAGGTGTTTTTATATATTTTTAAAGGTAGATTCATTTCTGTTGTCAGAATTCAGAATCTATTAGGAGACATAGCAAAAAAATTACATCATAAAATATGACAGTAAGTCCTACAGTTGAAATGTGTCCAACGTATATTGCTTATGTGCATGAGAAAGGTAGGCGCAGAGGCCCTAAAACAAAATACATGAGTGAAAATATGCTTCCAAATATTACTGTATTGATATGAATCTTGGGTGGTTGAGTCCTATTGTGCTACGTATATGGGGAAAATTCAAGGCAAAGGTAACAAATTGTGAAAAGTATGGAATTTTGCAGTTTTTAGCAAAATTTGGAAAATATTTTATGTGTGTGGAGCAAAATTTTTATGACATGATAGAAACGGGATGAAATTGAAAGTTCAACCCAGAAAAGTCCTGCCACGTCGTGCCAGCCAACGGTAAGGCTAATAGACATATTTTTACTCTGTGGGCCAACTGAAGGAGTGTGATGGTAAGAGAGAGATAATTCTCTTGTGTCAGAAAACTCTTAAAAATTCTCATCTCTCAGATCAAGATACTGGGCAATAACCTTTTAACAAAATTGACTTTCACTGGAAAAGTGTGTTCTTGTTCTGTACTCGTTAATCTTGGTATAGCATGTCCAAAGTGCTGGGCCTTCCTGGCTCTGAAAGAAAACTAGTGAACAGGAAGGGAAACAGGCCCTCTTCAGCTAAGCATGACATGTAGGTCTCTGCGCTGAGAAATTCTTGACACTTTCTCCTGTGAGAGTAAGAAAACCTGACACAGTGTTTCAAAGGAGAGAGAAAATACCCATGTCATTATCTTATTCATCTGCACTGGATATACATGGGGAAGATCAGGTCATACCTTTGCAGCTTATACATCAGTGAGGCCTTTCTGACCACCCTTCGTACTATGAGTCTTCACTGTTGAAAACTTTCTGCTAAAGTAGAAAAAAATCTCATCCCTTAACGATGGGAGGACACTGAGTATAATATTTCCTAATTGTTTATATCTTGAGTAAAACAGAAAATGAATTTCTTGGGATAAAATAAGTATTGAAGTTGGGTGTGGTGGCACGTTCTTGTTGTCCCAGCTACTCAGGTGGCCTAAACAGGAGGATCACTTGGGCCCAGGAGTTCGAGGTTGTAATGAGTTATGATCCTGCCACTGTACACCAGGCTGGGTGACAGAGTGAGACCCTCTCTCTAAAAATAAAATTAAATAAATACTAAATAAATATTTGTAACATATGCCTTTTACAATTCTGACTCCTTTGGTCAAAACCATTGCAAACTAAATAACTAAGTTCACACTTGATAAAGGAAAATGAGTACCCCTGATATTTGGCAAAACAGCTTATAAAATAGCAGTATCCATATGGCGAACTGAAGCATATATTCCCTTTTTCTTACAGTCCCACGTATATTTCTTTGGAAAACAAAATATCAGCCAAATGGAATTAGAGGTACTTAGGGAGAATAGTATCATCTCAAAACAAGTACAACACTAGCAGTATTGACATCTTGATGTGGCAGAATTCTAGAGCAAGAGAATTAAAGGAACGATTCGCTGAGATTCTTTGGTAGGAGAATGCAGGATGTGCAAAATCTGGGTATCTCTCTGATTGGCTCTCTATTTGTTACCTATTCCTACATAGCAAAAACAAACTATGCCAGAACTTCAACAACAGTAATTTTTAAAATATATTTTGTGGTTTAAGAGTCCAAGCAAAGCTTAGCTAGGCAATTCTATTCCACATAATGTCGACTGGAGTCATTGATGCGTGCAGCTGGTGTTTTGACTTGACTGTAGAATCCAAGATGATTGGGATGACTGGAAGCCTGGGCTCAGCTGGGTCCCTCTCTGTCCCCACATGGCCCTTCCAGCAGGGAACTTGGGCTCCTTCCATGGCAGTTCAGACATACAAAGAACCAAGACAAAAGCAACTGTGTAATTAAAGTTCAGGTTTCAAACTAGTGTTGTATCCACCATATGCCCTAAGCCTAAGTAGTCACAGAGCAGCTCAGATTCAAAGAGAGGGACTCTGATCATGCCTCTGTATGGGAAGAGTGTCAAATAATTCATGAGTTTCTTGAATCTGCCCTAACCCTGTAAGAGAGTTGCAAAAAATGTGTTTTCCTCAGTCTAGCAGCCAAGTTTGCACTTGAGAGACAGAATAGTGCCCAGGTAACTGGCAATGCTTAAAAGGAACAAGGAGAGGATGCTAGTGTTGTGCTTGGTTTTGAGATAATATTCTCCTCAAGTATCTCTAATTGTATGTGACTGATAAATTGCTTTCCAAATAAATATACAAAAGAGGAGCTCTCGAGGGACCTGAGTCAGAATCACACCCATCCCATATCAACTCACACTGAACACAGTGCAGAGCAAAAGGCCCAGGAGCAAGGTCTACCCTTCTGCTCCTAGGTATGCAGGGCTGTTGGGAAAAAGAGAGGAAAGAGCTTGAGGATCCGACCTGCAGAGATGAGCTTACATTTAAGATTGCCTGCACCATGATGAATATGCATTAACTCAACAAATACAGGGTCTTATCCTTTATAATATAATTTAATACCACTTAATATAATAACAAAAAGTTTTCAAAAATGTGAATCTACTCTAAGGCAAAAGAAAAGTCATTTCATCCATATATCTGGATTAGGCTATTATGAACAAGGATATAGAGTAGGGAAAAGAAAGTTAAAGATTGGTAAATAATGAAGTAAAATGTTTATTTAAAAATTATAGATTTTCTGAATAGAAGACTCAACACTGCTGAACAGCTCATTATTAAACTAAAAATTAAAGCTCAGTAATTGCCTCAGAATGCAGCCAAATAGCAAAATGTTGGGAAATATGGAATAAAGATTCATAACAATCTGAAGAAAGTTCCAGAAAAAAAAAAGAGTAGAACGAATAAGGCAGATTCAGTACAATAAGGTATAATATATAATTACTTGTCATAGTGATTTAAAAGAGTAACAATATCTGGATAGCACAAATTAAATGAAACTCATACCTACACAAGTTGTAGATAAACTTTACAATATTGATTATAGAGTAATGTTCTTAAACTCCAACACTGAGAGAATTAATATGCTGGCTATGGAACAGGAGTAACACAGGCAAGGGAGCCTGGTGAACACCGTGGTCAACAGCATAGACTAAAGCCAGTTGGCTGGGGTTGAGCCCAACTCCACCATTTCCTCTCAGTATTCCACTGTGAAATTAACATTCTGTGCTCTGTTTTGCTTACCTGTAAAATTAGAAAAAGAACTACTGCCTTATTAGGCAGTTAGCACTATTAAATTATATAATATTTGTATAATTATTGGAACAGTTTCTGATACATGGGGTTAGTTCATTGCTACTGTTATTTTCTGATATTTACAGCAACACCATATGTAAGAGGATTATGAAGCAATATTGGAGAAGTGTTTGAGAAAATCAATGTTTAACCCAGAACAGCTGAATAATCATTTAAATTTGAAGATGAAATAAAGATGTTTCAGACATTTAAGGACTAAAAAATCTGTCAACTACCATTTCTCTTTGAAAGAACTACTGAAGATATATTTCATTAGAGAAAAATAATGAATCTCTGCAGAGCACTGGAGATGCACAAGTCAATGATGAGCAAAGAAATAAGTAAAAGTTATAGTTGCCCAAATGAGATAGAGTTGTTAAAATGAATATGTTATAATAATAATAAACTAAAATTCCTGATTTTATCATTAGGAAAGGTTGAAGATGGTAGTTACTGTAGGAGGATAGAAAATAATATTAAGTTTTAAAATCTTATTCTGAAGCGAAGAACTGAAATTTGGCTTAAAATCAGTACTTTCTAACACCTTAAAAGTGACTGAAATCTTCTTGTTAGAGTAAAAAACCTAAATAGTCCAAATACCATTACAGAACATTTCACCATTATAAAAGTACAAGGCTCAGTTTTATAAGTGACATTTACCATCTGCACTTTAAAAGGCAGGTATGTCCACTGAAATTGTCCCCAACACACAGAAAACAATCTCTCGGTATGATATTAAGAGTCTAGCATAACTGCTAACAGATTCAAAACAAGACAACTTATGAAAGGAAAACTACAAGATAATATCACAAAAAGACAAATATGCTGAAAGTTATGAATGAATGACTATTTTATTTTTCTATATATTAAAAATAATGAACCAATGCATTTTATATTGGTAAATATGTTTTATTAATATAAAATAGATCACTGTAATTCAGTACATTAACAAATACAATAAGAAGACAAAAGTCAGTGGTCATATAGTTGCATAAAATGTATTTGAAAATTTAAATAAACATTAATTAAAAAAAACTCTTGCCACTCAAGTGAATTTCTTTGATATTTTGAGAGCATTGACTAGAAAATTAGGAAACATAAAAGTTAATCATGAAATAGTAGATACAGTCATTATCAAAAAGGTAAAAACTAAGAATTAGGTTTTCTAAAATTAATTTTAATACCATATTCTATCCTTACATTATAATTGAAGATAAAAAACCCTAAAATATAAAGAGGATATTATTTGTGCCAGTCCTAGACATATTAATAAAGGACAATAGTTTCCTTCCACTTGGAAGTTAAATGTGGCCAGGTTGTTTGCCTGTTGGTCATTAAAAAAATGTCAGTAGTAGCCAGGTGTGGTAGCTCATGTACATAATCCCAGCACTTTGAGAGGCCAAGGCAGGAGAATTGCTTGAGCCCAGGAGTTCTAGACCAGCCTGGGCAAAACACCAAGACCCCATCTCTTAAAAAAAAAAAAAAAAAAAAAAAACCAGTGAAAGTGACTTTTCTCACTTGTATGAATGGAAAAATTAAGAGGTCATGTGCAATTTGTCTTGTTCTCACATCTTGCATGTCAACTGTGGATGCATGTATTGAGACTGTGTTTGAATAATCCTAATCTGAAGAAGCCCGAATTGAGGAGTCACAAAGAGAAGACACTACCCTGAAGGATTATATGGACTTGTAGAAATTTGGATGAATAATAAATAAACTTCTGTTAACTGCAGAGAGCTTGGGGTGAGCTGTTAGTACAGCAAAATTTCACCTAACCTGACTAGTATAAAGTGCCTAAAATTTGGAAGGAAAAGAAATTTAAATTATTTGAAACATTTATGATTATTTATAAAGAAAGAAAAAATGAAATAAGACAAATAATTAGTGCAATGCGTAGGAAGTAGGCACAAACATGGTAGGTATTAAACCAACTACATTTAAAAAAATTATTTTAATTATGAAAGGTCCAAATAACACCATTAAGGAAAGAAGTTGTCTGAGTGGAAAACAAATGAACAAATAAACAAGACCCAATTACAGATTGTTCACAAGAAACACACTTTTCATATAAAGATTAAAAGAACAGGGATGGAGAAAATATGACATGTTAACATTAATTTTAAAAAGAGAGTAGGTACATTAATTTTAAACAGAGCAGACATCAGAACAAAGAAACCTATCAGGAATAAAGAGGGATTACATAATGACACATAATTACACAATGATTAAGGGGCCAATTATCTAAGAAGCTGTGCAAATTCTTAATGTGTATGCATCTAACCACACATAATCAAAATACATAAAGCAAAACCTGATACAGCTGAGAGAAAAAAATAGACAAATGCTCTATTATAGACAGAGGTTTCAACATGTTTCTTTCAATAATTAACAGGAAAAGCAGGCAGAAAATCTACAAGAATGTAGTTGACTTGAACAGCATCACTAATAAACTGAATAGAATTGACTTATATAGAATACTCCATCCAACAAAAGCAAACTATACACTCTTAAGCTTGCATGGAACGTTCACCAGAATCAACCACATTTTGGAGCACAAAACCAATTTTAACAAATTTAAAAGAATAGAAATAATCAAAGCATATTCTCAGATCACAAGAGAATGAAACTAGCAATTAATAACAGAAATATGGCTGACGTATCTCTAAGTAATTGGAGATTAAACATATCTAACATAGCAGATAGCTGAACAAAAAGCATTTTTAGCTAAGTGAAAATAAACTACTTATAAAGTTTGTGGTATGCCATGAAAGCAGTAAATGAGGAAAACTTTTAGAGCATTGAATGCAAATAATAGAAAAGATGAAATACATAACATCAATAATCTAAATTTCTACTCTAGGAACTTGAAAAAGGGGAGCAGTTTAACCTTAAGAAAGCCTACGGCAAGAAATAACAAAATTATAGTAAAACTCAGTGACATTAAAGACAGGACATCAATAGAGAAATCCACAAACTAAAGGCTTATTCTTTGAAATTATTAATAAAATTGACAAATTTCTACCAAGAAAAATGTGGGAAGATAAAAATTACTAAAATCAGAAATTAAGTGAAGGGGGTTTTCATTACTACTCATCCAATGACATCATAAAGTTAACAAAAACATTTTACACAAATTTGATAACAGATAAAATGGATCGATTTTTTGAAAGACATCAACTAATCAAATTTTTGTAAGAAACAACAAATAATCACAAAAGGTCTATAACTATTAAAAAAATTTAAAGAAGAAATAATACCAATTTTTTACACTTTCTTAGAGAATATAAAAAGCAGAGTACACATTTCCTAACTTATTCCATGAGGCTAGTATTATCCTAATAACAAATCCCAAAAAGATATTATAAGAAAGGAAAAATTCCGACCTCTATCTCTCATGAACTTGGATGTGAATATCCTCAACAAAATATTATCAAATCAAATAAAACAATGTATAAAATAATTATATATCACAACCACCTGGAATTTATTTCAGGCATGTTAGTTAGGCTGCATTAACTTTTAAAAATACTTACAATATACAGGCTAAAGCAGAAAAATCAAATAATATCAACTGATACAGAATAAACATTTCACACAATCCAACAACCATTTATGATAAAACTCTCAGCACACTAGGAATAAAGGGGAACTTCCTCAATTTGATTAAAAAAATAAAATAAAACCTAAATCTACCTTCTAACTTCATAAGGAAAACTGGATTATTTTCCTCTGAGATTGGGAAGCAAGGCAAAAATGTTCCCTCTTATCATTCATATTCAACATGGCACTGGAAAAATTAGCTAAAGACAAGAAAATAAATGCAATGTATATATTTGAAAAAATGAGCATTTCTTTGTTTTTGGATAATATAATTGTCTGTTTAAAAAATCTCAATTAAACAACATCTGAAACAAAAAGTGATTTATCAACATCTAAATTGTAAGGTTAATATTCAAAGGCAATTGCTTTGCTTTATACTAGCAATGAGAAATTTGAATTTGAAATTAAAAACACAATACCGTTTACATTAGCATAAAAGAAAAAATCTTAAAATAGTTTTAACTGCACAAAGATTCATATAAACATCATCTTAACCACAAAAGAAAAACCTGTAGTAGATGACAGAAACAGAAAAAGGAATCAAACCAAACTACCACAAAGCAATCATCAGATAACAAAAGAAGGCAGCAAAAGAGAAACAAAATAAATGGAAAACAGACAGAAGACAATTTTTAAAATGGCAATGTAAGTTCTGATTTATCAATAATCACTTTAATATAAATAAATTAAATTTTCCAATAAAAATCCATAAAGTGACTGAGTGGATTTATAAATGGGCAAACAAAAAGCATGATTTTTGTGTACAAGAGACTCAAGACAAAAGGAAACACCTAGACTAAATGTGAAGAGATAGAAAATGATATTTCATGCAAAAGGTAACCAAAAGAGAAGAGAGAGCAGGAGTGGCTAAACTTATATGAGAAAAAAATAAAATTTAAGTAAAAAACTATCTCTAGAGACTAAAAAGGACATTATGTAAGGATAAAAGTTCAAGTTAACAAGAAGATATAGCAGTTATAAATCTGTATGCCTCCAACATCAGACCACCTAAACATGTTAGAAATGTTTGACAGATCTGAATGGAGAAACTGACAATAATACAATAACAGTAAGAAACTTTAATACCCCAATTCAATGAAGGATAAAATATCCACCAGAAAATCAGTCAGTGGACAATTGACTTGAACAACATTACAAAGCAAATGGGCCGGGCGCGGTGGCTCAAGCCTGTAATCCCAGCACTTTGGGAGGCCGAGACGGGCGGATCACGAGGTCAGGAGATCGAGACCATCCTGGCTAACACGGTGAAACCCCGTCTCTACTAAAAAATACAAAAAAAAAAAAACTAGCCGGGCGAGGTGGCGGGCGCTTGTAGTCCCAGCTACTCGGGAGGCTGAGGCAGGAGAATGGCGTGAACCCAGGAGGCGGAGCTTGCAGTGAGCTGAGATCCAGCCACTGCACTCTAGCCTGGGTGACAGAGCGAGACTCCGTCTCAAAAAAAAAAAAAAAAAAAAAAAAAAAACAAAGCAAATGAACCAAGCAGACATATACAGAAATGTCCAACCAACAGCAGCCAAATGCACATTCTTCTCTAGGGCACACAGAGCATTATCCATAATAGATTACATGTTAAAGTGAATATTAACAGATTTAAGAAGATTGAAATTATGTCAAGTATTTTCTCAGATCATAGTGCAATGAAACTAGAGAGCAATAACAGAAACAAAAAGGACAATTTATAAACACATAAAAATGAAATAACACATTTTTGAATAACAACTGGGTAAAAGAGGAAATTGAAAGAAAATTTAAAAATACATCAATGCAAACAAAAATGAAAATACAACTTACTAAAACTTATGATATGTGGTAAAAACAGTACCAAGAGAAAAATTTATAGTGTTAAAGGGCTGAATTTAGAAAGAAGTAAGATGTCAATTAAACAACCTAACTTAATAAATCAAGGAAGAAGAAAAAGAACAAACTAAATCCAATGTTAGCAGAAGAAGGAAATAGTAACCATCAGAGCATGAATAAAACAGAGATTAGAAAACCTGAGGAAATAAATTAATGAAGCCGAGTTATTTTTCTCAAAAAGATAAACAAATTGACAAACCCCTAGCTAGACTAAGAAAAAAGAGAGGGAGCTTAAAATAAATACAATTATTAATGAAAGGAGAAACTTTACAGCAGATGATACAGAAATTAAAAGGATCACAAGGAGCTATTATGAACAATTATATGCCAACAAATGGAATAACCTAGAAGAAATTGATAAATACCTTGAAATATATAACTTTCCAAGATTGAATCAAGAAGAAACAAAAAGCCTGAATAAACCAATAACAAAAGAAGGAAGGAAAGAATGAGAAGGGAAGGGAAGGGAAGGGAAGGGAAGGGAAGGGAAGAGGAGAAGGAAGAAAGAAGGAAGGAAGGATAGAAGAAAGGAAGGAAGGGAAGGAAAGGAAGGGAGGGAGGGAAGAAAGAAGGAAGAAATGGAAGGAAGGAGGGAAGAAAGAAGGAAGAAATGGAAGGAAGGGAGGGAGGGAAGAAAGAGGGAAGGAAGGAAGGAAAGAAGGAAGGAAGGAGGGAAAAAACAAATGAACAAATGAATGAACTATGGCCCAATATCCCCAATCAACATACATATAAAAACCCTCAATAAAATACTAGCAAATCATATTCAATAGTACATGAAAAGAATCACATGTCATGATCAAGTGAGATTCATCCTGCGATATAAATATTGTTCAGTGTATGCAAACCAATTAATAAGATACACCACATTAACAGAATGAAAGTCAACAACCACATTATTCTCTCAATAGATGCAGAAAAAGCATGTGACAACTTTCAACGTGCTTTTATTATAAAAATTCTCAACAAATTAAGTATATGTTACATGAAATAAGCCAGACACAGAAAGACATATACTACATGATCTCAATTATATGTGGAATCTAAAAAAGTGGAACTCATGGAAGCGGAAAGTAGATGGTAATTGCCAGGGGCTTATGTGAGAAAGAACTAGGGAGATGTTGATTAAAGGATACAAAATTTCAGGTAGACAGGAGGAATATGTCCAAGAGATCTTGGTGCTGTCCTCACAATAGTGAGTGAGTTTTCACAAGATCTGGTTGCTAAAAAGTGTGTGGTAACTCCCACTCCTCTTGCTCCTGCTCTCACAATGTGTTGTGCCTTTTCCCCCTCCACCTTCCACCATGATTGGAAGCTTCCTTACACCTCATCAGAAGTAGATGCTGGTGCTGCACTTCCTGTACAGCTTGCAGAACCATGAGACAATTAAACCTTCTTTCTTTTTGTAAGAGTAAAAGAAAGAGGAAAGAAACACAAAAAGCAGCCCAACAGTCAAAGACAGGTTTATTTTGGAGAAATAAACCTGAGAGGGGCTTCTGGCCGATTTTGGTCAGGAGCACTCTCTCTTAGAGACTGAGGGTATTTATTGGACAGAGAGCTTATTACAAGCTTGGAATGTTTCTGTGTGGGGGAGAAGTTTATGGCGAAGTTGAAATGTCTCTGGTTGGAGGGGAGGTTTTTTGGTGCTGACATCTCTCTAGCCAGAGGGGAGATTATCTCGGGGCTGGCATGTCTCTGGTTGGGGAGGGGTTTGGAATGTTTCTGGTTGAAGATGTCATTTGTAGTTTATGGTCATGTTGACCTTGGCCATTAGGCTGATGCCCTTTGGATTCAGGTAGTTTTTGATCAAGATGAACTTTAGAATAGTGGTGACTGTCCAAGATGGCAATGTTCCTGCTCTGTCACTTATAATTTATCCAGTGTCAGGTATTTCTTTATAGCAACCCAAGGACAGTGTAATACAGTACCACATTCATGTAAGAATTTCATAATAAGAAAAGCAATATATGTGAGGAGTGTGAGAACAACTATCCATTCAGTTTTGCTGTAAATATAATTGTCTTCTAAAAAAAATAAGTATATTAATTAAAACAATTATTAGTGGTCAAAAGTCAAATCTGTCTTAGAGTAAGAATTACAAAAAAAAAAATAGAAAGTATTCTAAATTGTGTAATTAGGAGAACACCTAATTTTGAATTGTGTCACCTAATTGAATACCTAATTATGAATTCTGAATTGTGCCATTAGAAGATCATTGTAAGTATATTTTAGGAAAAATGATGGTTTAAAAGTCAGAAAGAAAATGAGCATTCCAGTAGCAGCAGGCCTGTAGCACACAGAATACATTTTCAAGGACAACATGGTGATCTTATTAATAATTTCCTTTTTCCCCAGTCTATTTACCAAACTAGACTGTAAACTTCCTGAAAGTAAGTGTTGTAATTTTTTGTGAAAGTCTCCAGTAGAGTGATCTATTCATGTCACATATCAATAAATACTTTCCAGCCCATAAAAATCATTAATAAACAATCCCACCATTTGTCATGGTGTTTGAAGGGACCAATATTCCTTCAAGTTCACTACTTTGAGGGGGTTTTTGAGCTTTCCATAAAATATTTTCATACATATATCAATTTCTTATTTTAAATTTGGTAGGACTGTCAGTAAAATGTATTCATATTACTGAAGCTGTCACTTTGCCTATTTCTTTTTTTAGCTAGAATTGTTCAGCTTTGAGAGAATGTGAAGATTCAGATCTCTATCTAAACAAGCTTAATTATATTTTGTTTAAAAATTTAGAAAACTTGTTTCAATGTTTTTTTTCTAAATCAGTTTTAAACTGTAAAAACAAGAATCTATAAGTAAGCAAAAACATTTCCAATGAAAATCCTTTGTGTGGGCATGCATGGATGTCTATTAACAGACAGGCCCATTTAGCTCAGGCCTCTATGATAGTGCATCAATGCACAGGTCAGTCACCTGTTACATAATATACATACATATGTGCATGTATTTGTGTGTGTGTATTTGTCTGAATACATGTTCATATTTAGAGAGATCCTATAAAATGAAAGACACTAATGCCATCCTTGGTAGCCCTATTGGTAGTATATATTCTTATTTAAAGTAGTTATGATGATTAGAGAAATAATAAGATAGTGTATACATCTGAGGGCTTCTGTGCCCTATATGAATAAATCAATATTTGAGGCCTGGCATGAAATGAACATCCTGTGTGAATTCCTGGGAAAATTTTGTTTACACAGGCTCTACATCCTTGTTTGTCAAGTGGGAACAATTATTTTACCTACTTATGTGGCTAATGTGAGTATTATGTGTGACTGTGTATGAAGGAGTGAATACACAGCCTTACATATCAATACTTCAGTGATATAGTGTTTTTTTAATATAATGTTGTGAATATGTCTTTTTTGTTTCCCTGTACTCTCATCAAACAGGAGTAGGGTTGATGAGACAGAATTCTAGAGGGAATGCACTTTTCAGCAATCAGCATAAAAAGTAACTCCTCAGAGATAATTCAGATATCCAAATATATTTCTTTTCTCTCCCCAAGTATTAGGAATAGAAAAACAGAAATCCCAAACACTGTGAAACCATGTGGCTAATGTCAATTCTCACCAAACCACTTCAAATATAAGTCAGTGCACAAACAGCCACAAAGGAGAATTTAAGAAGTCTCAAACAAAATACTCTTTTCTGTTCTAATTCAGGGCAGCATTTATGATCATTAGTGCAGTGAGTCTACGATCTTGCTTAGTTCTTTGTCAAAGAATCATTAAAAGCATTGAAATTTCAAAGTATAAATGGTTCTATAACTTCCTAGTTCTTTGATCATATTTTTATCTTCTAATGTAGCATTTTAAAGCAAAATTTAATAATGGTGAAAGCCAGCTGACACTAATTATGCTTTCTAAATCATGAGCAGTCTTCTAACTTACTTCAGTGTCAATCAGGAGCCCAACTTAAGAACTGGTTTATATTACCTATTCATAATAATGGTTGCACCCTCATGAAAAGACATTTTACTTTTGTATGCATACTTGTGTCACATAAATTTATGATAATGAAAAAGTAGGACAGATATTTTTAGAATTTTCAAAATCCTTAGCAAAATCAGTACAGATAGTTGTTTGACAAGTACATATTATCCATGCTGATTACCCAGCTGTTTTAAAGCACTTTAATACTCTGGTAAGCTTGATAAATATGTAAAAAAGAGACTACCATGTCTTACCCTAATTTCAGAATTTTTATAGATCTTCTATTTTTAAAAAATCATTCCTGTAGAGGATTTAAATTGAAATATCCCAACATATTGTGGATAATTGGAAATTACTTCACTTATAGCATTTTAAAATAATCTGCATAAGACTGCTATCTTTAATATTTTAGATAGCAACTTATGATCTGATTTTTTTAATTGACCAAAAATATATTTAGATAAACAATCTTATGCCAGGAGAAATAACAATAGGGAGGAGTTATTGATATATAACTCAAAATCAATCATAGACTTAAATGTAACATGCAAAACTATAATACTTCCAGAAAAGAACACAAGAGAAAATCTACCTGAGTCTGGGTTTGGCAGCAAATTTTTGGACAGTCCCAAAAGCACAATCCATGAAAGATGAAACATCAACATAGTGGATTCATCATAATTAAAAACTTCTGCTCTGTGAAAGACATTATTTAAAGAATGAAAGTACAAGCCACAGACTGGGAGAATATATTTGCAAAATATGTATCTAAAAATTTTAAGAAGAAAAACAAACAAACTCATGAAAAAGTGGGCAAAAGATCTTAACATACTCCTCACCAAAGAAAATCAAGATAAAACTAAGCATAGGATGAGATCCTCAATATCATATGTCATTAGAAAATTGCACATCAAAGCACATCAAAATAAGTGAGATCTCACCACACACCTATTAGAACGCCTAAGAGCCCAAAGATTGACAACATCAAATGCTGACAAGGGTGTGGAGCAATGGGAACTCTCTTGCTCTGCAGACAGGAATGCAAAATGGTGCAACCACTAAAGAAAACAGTTTGGCAGTTTCTGACAAAATTCAACATATTCTTACCATACGATTAAGAACATCACTCACAGGTTTTTACCCAAATGAGTTAAAGATGTATGTCCATGCAAAAAACATGCATACAAATATTTATAGTTGCTTTATTCATCATTTCCAAAAATGAAGCATCCAAGATGTCCAATAGGTGAATGGATAAGCAAACTGTGGTATATCCATGCAATAGGATATTATTATTCAACAACAAAATAAGCTATCAAGCCATGAAAGACATGGAGGAACCTTAAATGCATGTTGCTATAGAAAGAAGCTAGTCTGAAATAGTTACATACTGTATGTTTCCAACTATAAGACACTCTGCAGAGGCAATTAAAGTTCATCAGTGGTTGTCAGGGACTCTGGGGAGAGTAGGAAGGATGAATAGATGGAGCACTGGGCTCCTTAGGGCAGTGAAACTATTCTGTATGATACTGTAATGGTCAATACATGCATTTGTCAAAACTCAAAGAACTTTACAACACAGAGTGAATCTTCATGTAGTTTAGAAATATATAAATATAAGATCATCAGTTTTTACAATGTGCTACACTAGTACAAAACGTTAATAATGGGATACCGTGGGGCAGAAAGAGGGTATGTGTGAACTCTCCATACCTCTGCTCAAATTATCTATAAACCCAAAACTGCTTTAAAAGTAAAATGTATAACTTTTTTAAAAAATTAAAATGAAGAATTCAGGCCATGATGTGACTACTCAACTACCCGAAGTTTATGTAGCAAGTTGAAAGAAAACAACCTGTGTTCCTCTCTGTTCCATTAACCAATATTACACAGCAAAGTGCCCAGGGCTAATTTTCGTATGCTAAGTCCAGAGAGTTCCATAGACCTTTGTCTTGCCGCTGGTCCTCAGTTGTTTCTGGTTCCTATCTCTCTCATCTTAGAATCAACACCACGTTGTACTTTTATAATCTACTCATAATTCTGAAGAGTGAATCCCTGTTTGATAACAAGCCGAGCATATCAATTCTTTAAACTATCGAGTCCTGAACTATCTTCACCAGTTTCTAGTGGACTAGAAGCACTTCCCAAGGGATATATATGTGGGCTCACTCGCTTGACAATATAATTTATTTGCCTGCTTCAATTCCTGCATGTTGTTCCATGTATGGTTGGATGTAACATACTTGTTTCTATGTGTAACTCAACTATCTAGATTTCCAAGTTTCCTGAAAACGTGTAATGTATAAATGGTTAAAATTCATTCAATTTGATACATATTTCAGATGTAAAAAATTTCCCCCATTTCTCTCTCTCTCACACACACATACAGACACACCACATCTAATTGAGTTTTTCAAGGTAGTCAGTCAACACTTAATTGGGATTGTATTTATAGATTAATTTTCTGAGAATTTATATTTCAGAACGATCGGGGAATAATTCCTCATCTATTCATTTTGACTCATTTTTATTATTGTAGTTGTAAAGTCTTCTCTGTGGAGTTTATGTATCTTCTTGGTGAATAACTTCCTAGAAACATTACAATTCTATTGCCTCTTTAAAGGTTATCTTACATTTCTGAATTAAAATTACCAATATACATGAGTTTTCATAGTTAAACCAATGGAAACATTTTTGATCTCACTTATTAGTTCCTATTGCTGTCCGCTGTTTCTGTTGGCTTTTTCAGTTAGCTAGATCCTATGTTACCTAAAAATAAAGGTAGTTCAATCTCTTTTCTTCCAGACTGTACCCACTTATTTGTTTCTCCTTATAAAACTTGCCAGGAATTGCAGCATTCAATTAAACAGATGATAGTGGATATTCTTGAATTTTTTCTTAATGTAAAGGAGATGTCTCAAATGGTTCCCTAATAAGCATATAATTATGGTTTTGTTATCTGCCTATCGATCTACCTATCAGCTATCAATCTATCATCTGTCTTCCTATTTGTGTCCTAAAAATTTCTGCAAAGCTGTGGAAGTTCCCTACCATTCCTAGTTTGTTGAAATATTTTATAATTGGATGGCTGAATGATTGTTTTACCTGCATTGATAGAAAAAATTATATTTTCTTTATATTAATGTGATAAATTATATTTCTGATTTTAAAACATCTTGAAATTTCTGGGATAAATCTCAATTGATTATAATTGGTTGTATTTCATTTGTATTTATTTAGCTAATATTTTATTTATGCGTTTTGTATCTATATTTGTGATTGTAACGATAATTATATTTGTTGTCATTACCTCTCTTTAGGGTACACTAGATTAAAAAATGAAATTAGAAATTATAGCTATTTTATATCTTGCATAAGACAAGAATTAATTTTTTAATTGGTAACGTTCACCTAGAAAATCATCAGGGCCTGGGAACTCAGGGGACTTGGAGAGGTTGTTAATATTTTAATTTCTTTAATTAGTTTAAGTTCTATAGTTTTATGTCAAAGTTGACATTATATACATTTATAAATCCTATTTTAAATATTTATTAACACTATTTTACCTAGGTTTTCAAATTCATTAGCATTTCATTGTTGATAATGTTTTCCTTGTTATTATTAATGCTATTCTATGTCCATATTTTCTTTTTTAAATTCAGCTTGCATTTGTGTGCAACCTTCCTTCCTTCCTTCCTTCCTTCCTTCTTCCTTCTTTCCATCCTTCCTTCCTTCCTTACTTCTTCCCTCCCTTTTATTCCCCTCCTTCCTGTTTTTTTTTTTCTTCTTTGTATTTGTCATCAGTCTTCCTGGAGTTCTTTTTACTGCATTTCCACTGAAATAGCTAAAATTATTATATAATAGACTGACAGTATTAAATGCCAGTGAGTATGTGGAGCAACTCAAATCATATGCATTATTCCTGGGAAAGTAAAACAGCACATATGGAGGCCACAGTAACTCCATTTTGGGTGCTAATTTGCCATACTAACTTCAGATCAACCCTAGTTCGGCTACAGTAACTCCATTTTGGGTGCTAATTTGCCATACTAACTTCAGATCAACCCTAGTTCGGCTACAGTAACTCCATTTTGGGTGCTAATTTGCCATACTAACTTCAGATCAACCCTAGTTCGGCTACAGCAACTCCATTTTGGGTGCTAATTTGCCATACTAACTTCAGATCAACCCTAGTTCGGCTACAGCAACTCCATTTTGGGTGCTAATTTGCCATACTAACTTCAGATCAACCCTAGTTCGGCTACAGCAACTCCATTTTGGGTGCTAATTTGCCATACTAACTTCAGATCAACCCTAGTTCGGCTACAGCAACTCCATTTTGGGTGCTAATTTGCCATACTAACTTCAGATCACCCTAGTTCGGCTACAGCAACTCCATTTTGGGTGCTAATTTGCCATACTAACTTCAGATCAACCCTAGTTCGGCTACAGCAACTCCATTTTGGGTGCTAATTTGCCATACTAACTTCAGATCAACCCTAGTTCGGCTACGGTAACTCCATTTTGGGTGCTAATTTGCCATACTAACTTCAGATCAACCCTAGTTCGGCTACAGTAACTCCATTTTGGATGCTAATTTGCCATACTAACTTCAGATCAACCCTAGTTCGGCTACAGCAACTCCATTTTGGGTGCTAATTTGCCATACTAACTTCAGATCAACCCTAGTTCGGCTACAGTAACTCCATTTTGGGTGCTAATTTGCCATACTAACTTCAGATCAACCCTAGTTCGGCTACAGTAACTCCATTTTGGGTGCTAATTTGCCATACTAACTTCAGATCAACCCTAGTTCGGCTACAGCAACTCCATTTTGGGTGCTAATTTGCCATACTAACTTCAGATTAACCCTAGTTCCAAACACCTGGAAGACTTCCACTTTATCCACTGTTCAGTGTAAGGACACATAGTTATCACAAATCCTGCTCTTAAGCAAATTATAGGTTGTGTTGCATATAGCATTCTTTCGTTTCCTTGAAGTATCGACTTCAGTTGTCCTACCTATTTCTTCTGAAGCATGTATACCCTTTCCCTAAGGTATATAAGCTCTGGGTCTTGGGGTGACAGTGTGAAGATCTAGCTACCTTGTAGCCACCCAAGACTACACTTCTGACCCTAAGTTCTCTAATGAACCATCTCTGCTGTCAAACTGGCTTTGTCTGCCTCGTTGTTTGATTTCTCTGCTCCTTCTGCATTTGGGGGTTGCTTTGCATATATAGCCCGTTCATGAAACAGCATATCTAGTTACTTAGAAAGCACTTAGCTGTTTCTTGAATAGCTAAACATGTACTTCAAATTCAATGCAGCCATTCTACTCCTAAAATTTACCTAACAGAAAGGACATTTACTCATACAAATGTTCATACTAGCTTTACTTTTAGTAGTCTAAGACTGGAAACAACCCAAATGTCCATCAGCTGATAAATATATAAACATGGCATGCTCTGTTTATACAATGAAATACTGCTTATTCATGAAAACCACAACTGCGCAGAACAAAAATAACCTATTAATACAAGCCACAATGCGGATAAGTCTCTAAGTCATTATGATGAGTAACGGAAGGCAAATAAAAATACATATTTATGTAATTCTATTTACATAGAACTCTAGAAAATGCTACCAAATCTCTACTGGCAAAGAACAGATCACTGGTTGTCTGGGCTCAGTTAACTGGAATCATGGGCAGCAAAGGGGCATGAAATATTGTTTTGTGTGATGGAAGTGCTCTGTCTTCCTTCTCACAGTAGGTTAATTCATGTATACATTTGTTAAAACTTGAATAGTACACTCTAAATGATGTGGTTTTTAATGTGTAAATCATATTTCATTAAAACTGATTTTAAAAATAAGTCCATTGTCTTCCAACTCCTATGTTGATATTGGGAAGCCCAATTTTAATATGGTTTTCTTCACTTTATTGAAAATCTATTCTTTCTTTAGGGTGACTTCATATCTTTCCTTTTTTGTTATTGTTAAAGTTCATTACCAATTACAGAGTATATGGTATTGTTTATACATCTATATCTATCTAGCTATCTAGTTTTAGATATATATATATATATAGCTCACACTTTAGCTTTTCATATAGCTTTTCAATCTGAATGGTTTCTCTTTAATGCAAGAAACTTTATCTTCATGATTTATTCAAATATTTTAACACTTCGATTTTTAAAAAATCTATTATGGGGGTTTTATTATTTGATGTTTGGCAACTTGACTTCTGTCACTTATATTTTCTATTTATTATTTGATGCTGTCTCTTAGAATAATTCTGCAATCTAATTCTCTGACACTGATCCATTCTTTAATTGTATTCATCCTGCTGTTTATCCATTCCTTATGTTTTTTTCTCACTTAATACATTTAATTCTACCAGTGGTATATTTATGTATCTCTCACTCTCTCTCTATATATAAACATATATATATAGTTAGATAGATACATGTTTCCCTCTACCTTCTTAAATATATTCAGTAGTTTTTTTAGACAATTCAGTGTCTCTTCCAATAATCTTGTTTCAGATGTTTATGTAGTTTAGTTTGTTGTATTTCTTCTGTGGCAGCTGTATTGTTCAGATATTGAAAGATTTTGGTGTGGTGCATGTTACCCTGTGGGATTGAGGAAGGGCTTTCAATTCTAAGTGAATCAGACACAGCCCCTTTCAGCATTCTGAGTATGTTTGAGAGAGAAGGAAGAGGATGAGTGCTAAGGAGGAGTTCCAGACAGCACAAATCACTGATGATCACTGTCAGTTGCTGCCAATCCTGCAATCATTTAATTTTCCATGAAGAAAGACATTGGTGAGAAAGGACTCTTTAGTTTTTATTCTACCCTCTGGCGGTTTGGAAGGAGTGGAGTAGAGGCATAAACGGTGAGGGTGTCTTCTGCTCCTGGAACATTTATCCTTCCCTCTCCTTCCAGCAGGATTCTGTGTCCTCCTTCCACACCAGCCCCCGAGGCAGGTGATATTGTCCCAAGGCTCAGCAGCACAGATGCTGGTGCAGAACAGAAAAATGGCCAACCATGTTATTTATTTATGTCTTTGCTTAATGGCTCCTAGAATGTTTGCCATGTAGGTAGGGGCTGTGTCTGATTTACTCAGAATTGAAACTTCAGTCATGGAATTAGTAGACATTAAATAATTATGTGTTTAACAAATTATAAAAAATGATGCAAATCTGGTTTCCTCTTAATTACTTTATTTAGCAGGCTTTTTCTGAAACTACCACAATCCTAGAAAATCAACTCCAACGATATATCACTTATTCTCACAATGGTTTTGCAGGCCCACCTCTGAGCAGATAGAGAAACAAAGGCACAAGGTAGGTTTGGGCCAAGTCACAGCACATCCCTGACTGGTTTGCTCTGGTGTCACATGACGTGTGTCCTGGAGTGTGTGGAGGATAGCCTGGGGTCACTGGAGCCCTGCATACCCTCCATGGGTTTGCCTGGGCATTTCTGGTTCTAATGGTGGATGTTCAATTTTAAAACGGATTTTTTGACCAGGCATGGTGGCTCATGCCTGTAATCCCAGCACTTTGGGAGGCCGAGGTGGGCGAATCACTAGGTCAAGAGTTCGAGACCACGCTGGCCAATATGGTGAAACCTCATCTCTACTAAAAAAAAAAAAAATACAAAACTTAGCTGGGCATGGTGGCATGCACCTGTAGTCCCAGCTACTCAGGAGGCTGGGGCAGAAGAATCGCTTGAACCCGGGAGGTGGAGGTTGCAGTGAGCCAAGATCATGCCACTGCACTCCAGTCTGAGTGAGAGAGCAAGGCTCCATCTCAAAAAAAAAAAAAAAAAAAAAATTTAAATTGTTTTCCATCAATAAACTCAGTGGAACATCCATCATATTTGCTATCAATTATGATCTCCCCCATCTGGTTTTCAGCATAGTGCCAGTGTGTGCCCAAGAATGTAACTTTATAACTATTTGTGGAAAGTTGAGAGAAAGGTACCAGGTAATGCCAGATTAACACAGAACAAATGTTACTCTTAAGATTTCTCCTGTTTTTCTTTTTTTTTAATGATTTTACTTGGTGCTCATGACTCAAACATGCTAGAATATGATTTCAGAATCAAAACAAGTCCACCATACTCTGACCTGAGTCAAGTTTTAAGCACAGGCTAGTTTTTGGTAACTAACCTCTTTCCTTCTTTCCTTCCTTCTTTCCTTCCTTCCTTCCTTTCTTTTTTCTTCTTATTTTCCTTTCTTCTTAATGCCATAATTATTTGTCTTCATTTATAATTACAAAAATTATATAATCTAAAGAACAATTCTCAAAAAACATAGAATATGGAGGAAAATTACTTGTAATTTTTACAGTATATCGATATATGGTGTCCTAGTCATTTTTTTGCACACAGTGTAAGAATAAATATAATACACTTTACTATCTAGTCTAGGAAGTATAGAACAGTCCTAATATAATGCTGGCAGCCATCTATTACTAATGTGCTTAGAGTGACTTGTCAGTGAATTTCTTGGATAATCAAGGTTATGTATTAGGTCTACTCTTGTTATAGGTTAATGAACAAATTTATGTATACTTTAAAGGCTAGAGCACTTTGGAGTTTTGAACTGTCAGCCTGAGGGTCATTATGCACGGTGGAAAGGGATGGCACCATGGAATATGCAGCAAATAGGACCTTAAAAGAAGTATGGCAAATGGTGGACCTCTGTTAACATTACCTGCCAAGGAGATTTAGGGTGACTGATCTTCAAATAAAGAATCTTTCCTATTTTACATTATCCTGTAGTTCCTTTGTAGTAAGGCTGAATGTGTTCATACAACACCTCTGTTATAAACACCTTCATCAATGAAGGGGAAAAGAATTTTTCCGCACTTGGAACCAAGTACAGCCAGAACAGAAAGTGGCATTCAGAATCATGCTGAGAGACAGATGAGAGAAATAGACTGTGGAGATGGAAGTGATATCC
Organism: Trachypithecus francoisi; assembly: GCF_009764315.1. NCBI lineage: Eukaryota > Metazoa > Chordata > Mammalia > Primates > Cercopithecidae > Trachypithecus > Trachypithecus francoisi. Next base: position 148,500,911 of record NW_022681469.1, on the reverse strand, counting down.
CTTTGGAAAAGTTCTGAAGTAACAATGAGGAGACCGGCTATCTAAAGTACTTGGGTTTAAGATTGAATATTTATTTAAGTTATTAAAAGAAAGAGTAAACATAAAGTTAACATATTTATTACCTATGCATATTTAAGTCAATTATATACTTAAAAAATAGACTAGCCTTGGTAGCTCATGCCTATAATCCCAGCACTTTGGGAGGATAGCTTGAACCCAGGATTCAAGACCAGCCTAGGCAACATAGTGAGACAGAGGTGGGAGGACTGCATGTGCCTAACAGGTGAAGGCTGCAGTGAGCCATGGCTGAGTCATTAGCCACTGCACTCCAGTCTACATGATGGAATGAGACCCTGTTTCAAAAAAAAAAGAAAGAAATTAACAATAAGCCATAAACACATATAAACACAGTATTTATACACAGTAATATGATCTTATTTTAATGAGCCTTGAAAAATTTGCATAATCATTTAAATGTCTGTTGCTTTTACTTTAATGTTTTAAGTATTAATAATGTGTTTCTTTTTTTGATAGTTGTCCCTTATTTTAAAATACATTTCTATAAGTGACATTGTAGAGTAAGTTACTTAAAAATACTTGAGGCTTTTAATGAATGTTTCCAAATTTCCTCTAGATTATGTGCATCAGTATACATCTCCCAGTATCATGTGTTACATACATCAGGCTTATCAGTAATTGTGTTAGTGAAAGGTAGGCGCAGGGTTGGGCATATATGAGCTCAGACACTCCTAAGGACATAATCTCTTGGGAGCTTTATGGCCCTGTTCACCACCTGAGAAACCTGAATACTTATCCAAAGACAACCCTCAAGCAAGCTTGTCTTCTCCCTATACAATCATAGCTGATGTGGTCTTGAAAGTGCAAATTCCTGGCTAGAGGCTAACCAACAGAAAACCAACACACTTAACAAAAATACAACCAAGGACCCTCACAGAATCTACTTCACTCCCTAGCTACCTCCACTAGAGTAGGTTCTGGTATCCATGGATGAGAAATCTGAAGACGGATCACATAATGGGACTCTCTGCAGACACCCCCAATACCATCCTGGTAGCTCTGCTGGGTGGCTGGATCCAGAAGAGCAGAAACAATCACTATAGTTTGTCTCTCGCAAGCCACATGCCTAAGAGAAAGGGAAGAGCACCACATCAAGGGAGCATACCATGAGAGAAAAGAATCTAATCAGCAGCCCTTGAGTCCCAGTCTTCCCTCTGACATAGTTGACCCAAATGAGAAGGAACCAGAAAACAATTTTGGTAATATGACAAAACAAGGTTTTTTAACATCCCCAAAAGATCACACTTGCTCACCAGCAATGGACACAAAACAAGATAAAATCTCTGAATTTCCAGAAAAAGAATTCAGAAGGTCAGGTATTACACAATTAAGGAGGCACCAGAGAAAGGTGAAATCCACCTTAAAGAAATAAAAAAAAAAATGATACAGGATATGAATTAAACAATCTCTAGTGAAATAGGTAGCATAAATGAAAAACAATCACAACTTCAGGAAATAAAGGACACACTTAGAGAAATGCAAAATGCACTGAAAAGTCTTAGTAATAGAATTGAACAAGTAGAAGAAAGAACTTCAGAGTTCAAAGATAAGACTCTTGAATCAATTCAATCAGACAAAGACAAAGAAAAAATAATTTTAAAAAATGAACAAAGCCTCCATGTAGTTTGGGATTATGTTAAATGATGAAACTTAAGAATAATTGGTGTTCCAGGGGAAGAAGAGAAATCTAAAAGTTTGAAAACATATTTGAGGGAATAATCAAGGACAACTTCCCCAGCCTTGTTAGGGATCTAGATATTCAAATGCAAGAAGCTTGGCTGGGCACGGTGGCTCACCCCTGTAATCCCAGCACTTTGGGAGGCTGAGGATGGTAAATCACGAGGTCAGCAAATCGAGACCATTCTGGCTAACATGGTGAGACCCTGTCTCTACTAAAAAATACAAAAAATTAGCCGGGTGTGGTGGCGGGCACCTGTAGTCCCAGCTACTCGGGAGGCTGAGGCAGGAGAATGGCTTGAACCCAGGAAGCGGAGCTTGCAGTGAGCTGAGATTGCACCACTGCACTCCAGCTTGGGTGAGAGAGCGAGACTCCATCTCAAAAACAAAACAAAACAAAAAACAAAAAAAAAAAACTAACAAAAAAACCAAGAAGCTCAAAGAACAACTGGGAAATTAACCACAAAAAGACCATCGCCTAGGCACATTGTTATCTAAAGCCAGGTTATCTAAAGTCAAGATGAAGGAAAGAATCTTAAGGGCTACAAAGCAAAACATCAGGTAGCCTATAAAGAAAAACTTATCATATTAACAGTAGATTTCTCAGCAGAAACCCTACAAGCTGAAAGGGATGGGGCTCCTATCATTAGCCTTCTTCAACAAAACAACTGCCAACCAAAAATTTTGTGTCCACCGAAACTACAATTCATAAATGAAGGAAAGATACGATTTTTTCCAGATAAACAAATGCTGAAATAATTTGCCACTAACAAGCCAGTACTATGAGAACTCTAATAGGAGCTCTAAATCTTGAATCAAATCCTCAAAATACACTAAAATAGAATCTCCTTAAAGCATAAATCTCATAGGACCTATAAAACGATAACAATGAAAAAAAGCAACGTATTCAGGCAACAAATAGCATGGTGAATTGAATAGTACATCACATCTCAATACTAACGTTGAATGTAAATGGCCTAACTGCCCCATTTAAAAGAAAAGATATTAGATAGCAGAATGGTTAAGAACTTACCAACCAAGTACCTGCTATCTTCAAGAGACTCACCTGATATATAAGGACTCCCATAAAATTAAGGTAAAGGGGTGGAAAATATACTCCATGCAAATGAACAACAAAAGAAGACAGGACTAGCTATTCTTATAGCAGACAAAACAAATTTTAAAGCAATAGCAGTTAAAAAAAAGACAAAGAAGGATATTATATAATGATAAAGTACTAGTCCAACAGGAAAATATCACAATCCTAAATATATATGCACCTACCACTGGAGCCCTTAGACATAGAAAACAATTACTACTAGACCTAAGAAATGAGATAGACAGCAACACAATAATAGTGAGGGACTTCAATACTCCACTGAAAGCACTAGACAAGTCATCAAGACAGAAAGTCAACAGCAACAAAAGAACGGACTATATCCTACAACAAATGGACTTGATAGATATGTAGTACATTCTACCCAACAACTGCAGAATATATGTAATATTCATGAGAATGCAACATTCTCCAAGATAGATCATATGATAGGCCACAAAATAAGTCTCAACAAATTTAAGAAAATCAAAATTACATTAAGTACTCTCTCAGACCAATGTGGAATAAAATTGAAAATCAATTCCAAAAGGAACACGCAAAACCATGCAAATACATGGTAATTAAATAACATGCTCCTGAATGATCACTGGGTCAACAATGAAATCAGGATTGAAATTTAAAATTTCTTTAAACTGAAAAATAATAGTGACACAGCCTATCAAAACCTCTAGGATACAGCAAAAGCAATGCTAAGAGAAAAGTTCATAGCATTAAATGCCTACATCAAAAATTCAGAAAAAGCAAAAATAGAACAATCTAAGATTACACCTCAAGGAACTAGAGAAATAAGAACAGAGCAAACCCAAACCCAGCAGAAGAAAAGAAATAACCAAGATCACAGCAGAACTAAGTGAAATTGAAATAGAAAAGAAAAATAAAAAAGATAAATGCAACAATAAAAAAGAAAAATAAAAAAGATAAATGCAACAATAAAAATAAAAAAGATAAAAGCTGGTTCTTTGAAAAGATAAATAAAATTGATTGACCATTAGTGAGATTAACGAGGAAAAGAAGATATATGCTGGATTACATTTATTGATTTGTGTATGTTGAACCAGCCTTGCATCCCAGGGATGAAGCCCACTTGATCACGGTGGATAAACTTTTTGATGTGTACTGGATTCGGTTTGCCAGTATTTTATTGAGGATTTTTGCATCGATGTTCATCAGGGACATTGGTCTCAAATTCTCCTTTTTTTGTTGTGTCTCTGCCAGGCTTTGGTATCAGGATGATGTTGGCCTCATAAAATGAGTTAGGAGGATTCCTTCTTTTTCTATCGATTGGAATAATTTCGAAAGGAAAGGTACCAACTCCTCCTTGTACCTCTGTTAGAATTCGGCTGTGAATCAGTCTGGTCCTGGACTTTTTTTGGTTGATAGGCTATTAATTATTGCCTCAATTTCAGAGCCTGTTATTGGTCTATTCAGGGATTCAACCCCTTTCTGGTTTAGTCTTGGGAGAGTGTATGTGTCCAAGAATTTATCCATTTCTTCCAGGTTTTCTAGTTTATTTGTATAGAGGTGTTTATAGTATTCTCTGATGGTAGTTTGCATTTCTGTGCAGTCGGTGGTGATATCCCCTTTATCGTTTTTTATTGTATGTATTTGATTCTTCTCTCTTTTATTCTTAATTAGTCTTGATAGCGATCTATCAATTTTGTTGATCTTTTTAAAAAAACCAGCTCCTGGATTCATTGATTTTTTGAAGGGATTTTTGTGTCTCTATCTCCTTCAGTTCTGCTCTTAGTTATTTCCTGCCTTCTGCTAGCTTTTGAATGTGTTTGCTCTTGCCTCTCTAGTTCTTTTAATTGTGATGTTAGGGTGTCGATTTTAGATCTTTCCTGCTTTCTCTTGTGGGCATTTAGTGCTATACATTTCCCTCTACACACTGCTTTAAATGTGTCCCAGACATTCTGGTATGCTGTATCTTTGTTCTCACTGGTTTCAAAGAACATCTTTACTTCTGCCTTCATTTTATTATGCACCCAGTAGTCATTCAGGAGCAGGTTGTTCAGTTTCCATGTAGTTGAGCGGTTTTGATTGAGTTTCTTAGTCCTGAGTTCTAGTTTGATTGCACTGTGGTCTGAGAGACAGTTTGTTATAATTTCGGTTCTTTTGCATTTGCTGAGGAGTACTTTACTTCCAACTATGTGGTCAATTTTGGAATAAGTGTGATGTGGTGCTGAGAAGAATGTATATTCTGTTGATTTGGGGTGGAGAGTTCTGTAGATGTTTATCAGGTCTGCTTGGTGCAGAGTTGAGTTCAATTCCTGGATATCCTTGTTACCTTTCTATCTCGATGCTCTGTCTAATGTTGACAGTGGGGTGTTAAAGTCTCCCATTATTATTGTCTGGGAGTCTAAGTCTCTTTGTAAGTCTCTAAGGACTTGCTTTATGAATCTAGGTGCTCCTGTATTGGGTGCATATATATTTAGGGTAGTTAGCTCTGCTTGTTGAATTGATCCCTTTACCATTAATGTAATGGCCTTCATTGTATCTTTTGATCTTTGTTGGTTTAAAGTCTGTTTCATCAGAGACTAGGATTGCAACTCCTGCCTTTGTTTTCCATTTGCTTGGTAGATCTTCCTCGAGATATGATGAAACATATCTCAAAATAATAAGAGCTATTTATGACAAACCCATAGCCAATATCATATTGAATGGGCAAAAACTGGAAGCCTTCCCCTTGAAAACTGGCACAAGACAGGGATGCCCTCTCTCACCCCTCCTATTCAATATAGTATTGGAAGGTCGGGCCAGAACAATCAGGCAAGAGAAAGAAATAAAGGGTATTTAATTAGGAAAAGAGGAAGTCAAATAGTCCCTGTTTGCAGATGACATGATTTTATATTTAGAAAACCCCATCGTTTTAGCCCAAAATATTAAGCTGATAAGCAACTTCAGCAATGTTGCAGGATGCAAAATCAATGTGCAATAGTCACTAGCATTCTTATACACCAATAACAGACAAACAGAGAGCCAAATCATCAGTGAACTCCCATTCACAATTGCTTCAAAGAGAATAAAATACCTAGGAATCCAACTTACAAGGGGTGTGAAGGACCTCTTCAAGGAGAACTACAAACCACTGCTCAGTGAAATAAAAGAGGACACAAACAAATGGAAGAACATTCCATGCTCATGGATAGCAAGAATCAATATCGTGAAAATGGCTGTACTTCCCAAGGTAATTTATATATTCCATGCCATCCCCATTAAGCTACCAATGACTTTCTTCACAGAATTGGAAAAAAACTACTTTAAAGTTCATATGGAACCAAAAAAGAGCCCTCATTGCCAAGACAGTCCTAAGCCCAAAGAACAAAGCTGGAGGCATCACACTACCTGACTTCAAACTATACTACAAGGCTACAGTAACCAAAACAGCATGGTACTGGTACTAAAACAGAGATATAGACCAGTGGAACAGAACAGAGCCCTCAGAAATAATACCACACATGTACAACTATGTGCTCTTTGACAAACCTGACAAAAACAAGAAATGGGGAAAGGATTCCCTATTTAATAAATGGTGCTGTGAAAACAGGCTAGCCATAAGTAGAAAGCTACAACTGGATCCCTTCCTTACTCCTTATACAAAAATTAATTCAAGATGCATTAGAGACTTAAATGTTAGATCTAAAACCATGAAAACCCTAGAAGAAAACCTAGGCAATACCATTCAGGACACAGGCATAGGCAAGGACTTCACATCTAAAACACCAAAAGCAGTGGAAACAAATGTCAAAATTGACAAATGGGATCTAATTAAACTAAAAACCTCCTACACAACAAAAGAAATTACCATCAGAGTGAGCAGGCAACCTACAGAATGTGAGAAAATTTTTGCAATCTACTCATCTGACAAAGGACTAATATCCAGAACCTACAAAGAACTCAAACAAATTTACAAGGAAAAAGCAAACAACCCCATCAAAAAGTGAGCAAAGGATATGAACAGACACTTCTCAAAAGAAGACATTCATGCAGCCAACAGACACATGTAAAAATGCTCATCGTCACTCACCAGGAGAGAAATGCAGATCAAAACCACAATGAGATACCATCTCACACCAGTTAGAATGTCAATCATTAAAAAATCAGGAAACAACAGGTGCTGGAGAGGATGTGGAGAAATAGGAACACTTTTACACTGTTGGTGGGACTGTACACTAGTTCAGCCATTGTGGAAAACAGTGTGGTGATTCCTCAAGGATCTAGAACTAGAAATACCATTTGACCCAGCCATCCCATTACCTGGGATACACTCAAAGGATTATAAGTCATGTTGCTATAAAGACACATGCACACATATGTTTATTGCGGCACTATTCACAATAGCAAAGACTTGGAATCAACCCAAATGTCCATCAGTGATGGACTGGATTAAGAAAATGTGGCACATATACACCATGAAATACTATGCAGCCATAAAAAAGGATGAGTTCGTGTCCTTTATAGGGACATGGGTGGAGCCGGAAATCATCATTCTCAGCAAAACCTAAGGCAAGAACAGAAAACCAAATACCGCATGTTCTCACTCATAGGTGGGAATTGAACAATGAGATCACTTGGACACAGGAAGGGGAACATCACACATTGTGTCCTATTGTGGGGAGAAGGTAGGGGGGAGGGATGGCATTAGGAGATATACCTAATGTAAATGGTGAATTAATGGGCGCACCACACCAACATGGCACATGTATACATATGTAACAAACCTGCATGTTGTGCACATGCACCCTAGAACTTAAAAGTATAATAAAAAAGAAAAAAAGAAAAAAGTAAAAAATGGATAAGATAAATAGCTCATTTAGAGATAAAATGGGAGATACTACAACCAATACCACAGACATATAAAAGGTCATTCAAGGCTACTATGAACACCTTTATGTGCATGAACTAAACAAAATTCCTGGAAATATACAATCCTCCTAGATTAAACCAGGAAGAAATAGAAACTCTCAACAGACCAATAACAAGCAGCAAGATCGAAAAGTAAATTAAAAAGTTATCACCAGATAAACGTCCAGCACCAGATGGATTCACATCCGAATTTTAACAGACATTCAAAGAAAAATTGGGACCAACCCCTATTGACATTATTCCAAAACATAGAGAAAGAGGGAATCCTCTCTAAACTATTCCACAAAGTTATTATCATCCTAATCCCAAAAACCAGGACATAACAAAATAAAGAAACCATAGACCAATATCTCTGATGGACATAGATGCAAAAATCCTCAATAAAATACTAGCTAACAGAATCTAACAGCATACCAAAAAGATAATCCACCACAATCAAGTGGGTATCATGCCAGGAATGCAGGGATGGTTTAACATTTGCAAGTCTATAAATGTGCTACAGTATATAAACAGAATTAAAAGCAAAAATCACATGATCATCTCAATAGATGCAGAAAAAGCATTTGAAAAACCCCAACATAGCTTTATGATTAAAACCCTCAGCAAAATTGACATAGAAAGGACATACCTTAAGGTAATAAAAGCCATCTATAACAAACCCACAGCCAACATTATACTGAATGGGGAAAAGTGGAAAGCATTCCCCCTGAGAACTGGAACAAGACAAGGATGCCCACTTTCACCACTTCTATTCAACATAGTACTGAAAGTCCTAGCCAGAGCAATCAGACAACATAAATAAATAAAGGACATCCAAATCAGTAATGAGGAAGTCAGACTGTCACTGTTTGCTGGTGACATGACTGCATACCTAGAAAACTCTAAAGACTTATCCAAAAAGCTCCTAGAAGTGCTAAATGAATTCAGCAAAATACAGGATACAAAATTAATGTACACAAATCAGTAACTCTGCTACACACCAACAGCGACCAAGCTGAGAATCAAATAAAAAATTCAACCCCTTTTATGATAGATGCAAAAAAAAAAAAAAAAAAAAAAACCTAGGAATATACTTACTCAAAGAGGTAAAAGATCGCTATGAGGAAAACTACAAAACACTGCTGAAAGAATTCATAGGTGACACAAACAAATGGAAATACATCCCACAGTCATGAATGGGTAAAATCAATATTGTGAAAATGACCCTACTGCCAAAAGCAATCTACGAATTCAATGCAATTCCCATGAAAATACCACCATCATTGGCCAGGTGCAGTGGCTCATGCCTGTAATCCCAGCACTTTGGGAAGCCTAGGTGGGTGAATTGCTTGAGGTCAGGAGTTCAAGATCAGCCTGACCAACATGGTGAAAACCCATGTCTATAATCCCAGTTACTTGGAGGCTGAAGTAGAAGAATTGCTTGAACTTGGAAGGTGGAGGTTGCAGTGAGCTAAGATCATTCCAGTGCACTCCAGCATGGGTGATAAAGCGAGACTCTGTCTCAAATTAAAAAAAAAAAAAAAAAAAAAGCCACCCTCATTCTTCAGATAACTAGATAAAGCAATCTTAAAGTTCATATGGAAACCAAAAGAGCCTGTAGAGCCAAAGCAAGACTGAGCAAAAGGAACAAACCTGGAAGCATTCTATTACTCAAATTCAAACTATATTCTAAGGCCATAGTCAGCAAAAGAGCATGGTACTGGTATAAAAATAGGCATATAGACCAATGAAACAGAATGGAGAACCCAGAAATACAGCCAAATACTTACAGTCAACTGATCTTCAGCAAAGCAAATGAAAATTGAAAGTGGAGAAAGGACACCCTATTTAACAAATGGTGCTAGGATAATTGGCAAGCCACGCATGGAAGAATGAAACTGGATCCTCATCTCTCATTCTATACAAAAATGAACTCAAGATGGATAAAAGACTTAAATCTAAGACCAAAAATCATAAAAAGTCTGGAAGATAACATTGGAAAAATCCTTCTAGACACTGGCTTAGGCAAAGACTTCATGGCCAAGAACCCAAAAGCAAATGCCAAAAGCAAAAACCAAAAAACAAAAAACAAAGATAAAGAGATGGGACTTAATTAAACTAAAAGGCTTCTACACAGCAAAAGAATTAATTAGCAGAGTAAACAGACAATCCACAGAGTGAGAGAAAAGTCTTTGCAAGCCATACTTCTGATGAAGGACTAATATCCAGAATCTACAAGGAACTCGATCAGTGAGAAGAAAACAAACAATCCGATCAAATAAGTGGGCTAAGGGCATGAATAGACAATTCTCAAAAGAAGATATACAAATGGCCAACAAACAAATGAAAAAATGCTCAACATTACTAATTATCAAGGAAATGCAAATCAAAACCACAATGCGATACCACCTTATTCCTGCAAGGATGGCCATAATAAAAAAATTATAGATGTTGGTGGAAATGTGGTGAAAAGGGAACACTTCTACACTGTTGGTGGGAATGTAAACTAGTACAGCCATGATGGAAAACAGTGTGGCGATTCCTTAAAGTAGATCTACCATTTGTTCCAGCAACCCCACTCCTGGGTATCGCTACCTAGAGGAAAAGAAGTCATTATATGAAAAAGATGCTTGCACACACATGTTTATAGCAGCACAATTCGCAATTGCAAAAATATGGAACCAGCCTAAATGCTCATCAATCAACAAGTGGATAAAGAAAATATACACATATACACACCATAGAATACTACTCTGTATTCTGAGGAATGACATAATAGAATTTGCAGCAGCCTGAATGGAATTGGAGATTCCATTATTCTAAGTGAAGTAACTTAGGAATGGAAAGGCAAATATTGTATGTTCTCACTCCTAAGTGGGAGGTAAGCTATGAGGACACAGAGGCATAATAATGATACAATAAACTTTGGGGACTCAGGGGAAAGAGTAGGAGGAGGGTGAGGGATAAAAGACCACACATTGGATGCAGTGTACACTGTTCAAGTGATGGGTGCACCAAAATCTCAGAAATCACCACTGAAGAACTTATTCAAATAACCAAACACCACCCGTTCCCCAAAAACTTACTGAAATAAATTAAAAAAAAAAAATGTCCATCTGTGACAGACTGGATTAAGAAAATGTGGCACATATACACCATGGAATACTATGCAGCCATCAAAAAGGATGAGTTTGCGTCCTTTGTAGGGACATGGATGCAGCTGGAAACCATCATTCTTAGCAAACTGTCACAAGAAGAGAAAACCAAACACCGCATGTTCTCACTCATAGGTGGGAACTGAACAATGAGATCACTTGGACTCGGGAAGGGGAACATCACACACTGGGGCCTATCAGGGGGAGGGGGGAGGAGGGAGGGATTGCATTGGGGAGTTATACATGATATAAACGTTATGCACATGTACCCTAGAACTTAAAGTATAATAAAAAAAAAAATAAATAAATAATAAATAAATAAAAAAGAAAGAAAGACAGAAAGAAAAATAAATAAATAATAAATAAATAAATAAATAAAAAAGAAAGAAAGACAGAAAGAAAAATAAATAAATAAATAAATAAATAAATAAATATAAAAACAGTAATAATCATCAGAATCACTTTCCGATTAATTTAAAACAGATGTCAGTTCTTAGAATTTGACTTGCCCTTTTAACTTTTTATGATTTAAATCCCTAGCTATTTCAGATATTATTCGCCAGTCTTTAAAATATTGACCACTGCTATAAAAAACAAAAAAAGGCATGTCCATTCACTTAAGTCATTCATAAAGGTGCATATTTCCTATTCAATGTATTACCTGGAAGTTGCTGTTTTTGTAGTCCGTGTCAATCTGCCAGTTATTCCATTATCCTTATAAAGTTGTGTTTTGGTCATTAGTATCAGTACTGTCTTTAGAAATGTGGCAAGAGGGGTCCCTACTCTAGGCCTGGTGCTTCAGGCTATATGATGTGGCTCCAAGGACCTGACCTACCAAGCCTCCAAATTCCCTTCTAGAGATCTTTTTGGTATACAGGACTCACAATTCCTTACAAATTGGCCCTATCCAACTTCTTGTACCAGCATGGCCTGACCGCCTAAAAACAGATTGCAGGACTAGTGAGTGTACCTTGGGCCTGAAGGTTAGCCAAGACAAGATGAAGGCAAAGGGGAGGCGGTGGGAGATCACCTGTCTGTGTATGAGGCAGCTCATGGTGTGGAAGGAACCATAGTGTGTCAAGATCGAGAGCTGAATGCCTGCCTGGCATAAAGAAAAGCTGTTTATCCTGCAATTTCATTGAGCTCATTTCTATAATACGTACACAGTCACCTGAAGGCCATAAAACAATCCTATTGTCACTTTTTTTCAGTATTGTATCATTTTCCTACAGCTTAAAAGACTGCATATGCAATTTTAGTAGTCTGTATCTGGAGCTGAGAATATATGTGATTATATACATGTATATATATTTTTCTGCTCCTTTTTCTTTTAAAAGTTAGGTTTAGAAACACACATACTTCTGAAAAACAAATCTTTAATAAAAAATTGAGATGGGCTAAACTTCACTGGAAAATGAAAAGGGAAAGAAAGCAATATTAATATCTGATAAAGAAAGATTCAAGGCAAAAGAAAATCAAAAGGACAAAAAGGTTATTTTATACTGATGGCATAAAGTCTACAGTGAAAATCTGATCACCTTCAAGCAGAATACTGAAGGATCTAATACAACTTCTCTTTTCATTGTATGGGAATATTGACTTGAATGCGAATAATAACAAAATAACATAAGATGTTAAGATTCCTGTAAGTCACCAACGGACCAAAAAGACTAGTTCTAGTTCTATTAATTTGTACTTATTTATTAAAAATACACACTCTAGACTGAGATATTAAATAGTATTTGAATGCTCAAAAGGGTTTCAAAACTAACCATCTCCCAAGAATAACAATAAACTTCAAAATCCCCAACACAGAAATTATGCAATTCAATTTATCTAACCACAATGAATAGAAGTTGATATTGCTACTATCAACATAAAACAAATTACATGAAAATTTACAAAATAATAACAATTAAAAAACACACACTCTCTTAAATAACCCTCTGGTTAATATTGAGAGGAAGTCATTGGGGCTAATGTGAAAAACTTGCAGCAGAGGAGGAGAAGAATATCTGACTAAATAAACTGATTGTGTAAAAAAAGTTTTATTTATTTATTTATTTTTTTTTGAGACCAAGTTTTGCTCTTATTGCCCAGGCTAGAGTGCAGTGGTGTGATCTCAGCTCACTGTAACCTCTGCCTCCTGCGTTCAAGTGATTCTCCTGACTCAGCCTCCCAAGTAGCTGGGGTAACAGGCACCTGACACCATACCCAGCTAATATTTGTATTTTTAGTAGAGAAGGAGTTTCACCATGTAGGCCAGACTGGTCTTGAACTCCTGACCTCAAGTGATGCACCTGCCTTGGCTTCCCAAAGTGTTTGGATTACAGGCTTGAGCCACCACACCTGGCCTGAATTTGATCAAGTATTTAATTCATTCAAACTTTTCTTCAAATGCATCTTTTTAGGTGGATACATTTTCCTATGTGTGACTTATAATGTTGCACCAGGAAAGATATTAAGAGCTGCAGCACAGCCCTAAGGAGAGTTACCCGGGGCTTCTGTGAATATACAGTTTTTTTATGTTCCTCAGGCTACAACAAATGCTATTAGTGTTGCCTGTCTTTTCAAACCATTGCTCTACAACTCTGCTGTCACATAATTAAAGTTAAGCAGAATCATTTAGTTATGCTAAAACACTGTAATGTTGATTGTTTTCATATGAGAAAAAGATTTGGACTGACACACATCAGTTACAGTAAATAAGAGAGCAAAATTATAATAGAGATGGTCATATTCCTTCACACCCATCTTCCTGTCTTCCTGCAACCCCTTCCTGCCTCTGGTTTTTCCTTTGTTCCTTCTCTCATTTCTTTGTTTCTGTCTTATAGAACCCAATGTGGTTTCTTCCAAAAACCTGAAATCTGAATTCATTTGAATCTCTGTGTCTCACAGAACAAACTTAAGTCTTAACAGTTTAATCAATTCCAAGTAACCTACGAAGCAACAGAGTTTTAGCTTTCAAAGCTTGAGTGTAGAGAAGAATAAAAGTGTTATCCAAAATAAGTTCAGCTTTGAAACTTTCCATTCTCTAATTATTTTAAATTCTTTAACTTACTAAAACTATTCTGCTAAACAATTTTTTCTCAAAAGTATTTATTATAGCTTTTACAAAAATGGTTTTACAAATCCTTATTGAGATTTGTTTACATAAGGATAAAACACAAGCTAGATAAATGACCTCTCATCCTTTATGATCCATGTCAGTACAGTGAACTCTAGTCTTAACACCATGGTCTCATCTTCAGAACTTTAGAGCATTGCCTTTGATTCCAAATGTGCCCACTCACTTACGCATGTAAAGACAAATCTCCTCATACCTGCACTTTTCTTTTTGGCTCCTATTTCTGACAATGACTAAGGCTAAAGAAGAAAAGAGAGGAAAATGATCTATTCCTATAATCTACTATGTGTTTGTCTGAATACTAATTTTAACAAATAATAATTTGGTGATTTTGTTTCAAAGTGTGCACAAATTTTACCCTCAGAAATGGTTTTAGTTACCATATGAACTCCTTTTGAAAAGAAATTGCTCAGTAGATTTCCACATTTGTATTTTAAAATGGCCCTAAGTGTACAGCAATGCATTGTCAGGAAAGAGAACCACAAAGAAGAGCATTATATTAAGTGAAATATACCAGGCACAGAAGGACAAAGACCATATGATCTCACTCATGTAGAATCTAAGAAAACTGATATTATAAAAGCAGAGAATAGAATACTGGTTACAAGGGGATTCATGGTTGGGGGTGGGGGAGTTGGGGAGATGTTGGTCAAAGGGTACAAAATTGCAATGACTGAAGAGGAATAAGTTCAAGAGATCTACTGTGTACCATAGCCACCATAGTTACTCTTGTGTTGCAGTCTTGAAAAATGCTAAGGGGGTGGATAGAAAGTGTTCTCAGCACACAAATGATCATATGTGAGGTGATGCATGCTCATTAGCTAGATTGAATCATTCCGCAATGCATATACGATATACGCTTCAAGACATCATGTTGCACACAATAAATACATATAATTTTATCTGTCAGTTTAAAAGTAAAAAACAATAGAGAAATTTTATTTATTATTTTAAGAGTCTTGCTCATCACCCAGGCTGGAGTGCAATGACACGATCTCAGAGGACTGCAACTTCTGCCTCCCAGATTCAAGTGATTCTCCTGCCTCAGCCTCCTGAGTAGCTGGGATTACAGGTGCCAGCCACCACGCCCAGCTAATTTTTCTATTTTTAGTAGAGACAGGGTTTCATCATGTTGGCAAGGCTGGTCTCTAATGCCTGACCTCAAGTGATCTACCTGTCTCAGCCTCCCAAAATGTCAAAATTATAGGTGTGAGCCACCGCACCTGGCCAGAAGAAATTTTTAAAAAATAAATAAAATAAGTGAAATTCTCTTCATGAAAAATACAAATAACGTATGAACTCAACCACTCAAATTGGTATACAAATGTCTTGTCTTTTCTATGCATAAAATATGCACATAATCAAAATACAGAGAATTTTTATTTCTCATACTGTATAATATACAAATTATCTAATATTTATTTAATTAATTAATAACCTAATTTCTTTCCAAGGTTGATATTTATAGAACACAAGACTTGTGAAAATGAGATGTTTCCTTTTTCTTATTTATTTATTTATTTATTTTTTGTATTTTAAGTCCTTAAGATGAGACCGTGAAGTTAGAGTTTACTACACTGTCCTGGATCATAAAGGATAATAGGTCATTTATTTAGCTTGTATTTTGTGCTCATGTAAGAGAAGCTTAACAAAGCTTTGTGTGGTTTTAAGTATTCCTGTCTATTCCACTCTTCATAATACAATTCTCTAAGAAAAGATTCTCTGAAATTAAAAACAACACAAACACTGCACAAAAAAGTGTCTCAAAACTGTATTACAATTACCAAAAATAAGAAAGAAAATTATAAATCTCCTTATAGTTTTTCTCTCCACCAGTGATTTTTCCCAAGTCTAATCTGTTCAACATATTTCTGTAGGAGTAATTTTTTTAAAAACACTTCAGTTTGGCTATGTAACTTTCTTTCAGAGCTTGAGGTGCTCCTACATTACACACAGAATACAGTCCCAACTCAGATACAATGCCCAAGTCCTCAGAATTTGATCTCCATCTTTGCTTCCCTTGGAAAGCAAAGTGGAATAGACTAATCTGCCCTTTCTCCTTCCTACACCAGTCTGAGCACCAGACTACTTGAGGGCCCCAAATCCTTGCTAAAGTCTTTCTACTCGCTCTGGCATTACCCAGTTGTCCTTGTTGCTGGTTTTTCCACGCTGATCTGCTCATTTTCTGCTCAGCAAATGTCTACTCACACCTCAAGGCTTAGCAAGAGCTACATCTTTTAAAGTCTTCTCTGATCCATCCTGACTGAAAAGACTCTCCACAAGAAACAAATGATGGAGTGCTGCATGCCGGCTGTGTGCCAGGGCTGCTGTGGGCTTTCACATGCTGTGGCTTAATCCTCAAAGCCAGACTGTGCAGTCAAGTTAATCCTAACCACCAAAAAGAAGAGTGGGTTCGGAAGTGTTGAGCTGACTCAACATGTCATTCAGCTGATTGCATGAGAGCTCACACTATTTTCAGAACTTTTCTATTAAGCCTATTGATGTGTGTTTTATTGGCTCTTCTTCTTCTCTGAAATCCTTGAAGCCTTGGTCTGGAGAGACTTTAATTTATCGTGCACATCAGGTCAATTCTAATAGTGAAAGGAGATGTGTTCTTTTAATAATTAAATCAGATTAATATTCATAGCATTCAGAACTTTCTTAGGTAAACAGGAATGTATGATTAACCTTATGTTATGAACTGAGCGTTTGTCTACCCCTGAAATGTGTATGTTGAGGCCTTATCCCTCAATGTGATAGTTGGGGACTTTACAGAAGTAATTAAAGTCAAAGGAAGTGATAGTGGTGGAACCCATGGAACCCTGATCTGATAGGACTAGTGTCCTTATAAGGAGGCACACGGTAGTTCTATTCTCTCTCTCTCTCTCTGTCTCTCTGTCTCTTGGAAAGGCCATGTGAGGACTCAGCAAGAAGGCAGCCATCTGCAAGTCAGGAAGAGAGCCCTCACCAGGAACCAAATTGTCCAGCCTTTTGATCTTGGATTTCTAGCCCCACAACTGTGAAAAATGAATTTCTGTTGTGTAAGCTACACAGCCTGTGGTATTTTGTTATGGTAGCTTTAGCAGACTAAGACACTTTCCTAGGTCATATATTATTTGTTATTGTGTCTATCATTAAGTCTACTTACTCTGCCACTATATGATAGGGCATCAATACATGTAATTAAATAAAATAATCATAATTAAAAGCATTTAAAAAGTACAATAGAATTAAAGAACCATTCAATATTCAAAAAGTTAATATCAACATAGTAAAAAAATAAAATTATATTTTTACAATAGGGTACACTTACTATTCATTTTTGTGAGTAAAGAGAGATGTTATTCGTATTTCATAAATATTTATATAAATCCCAAAGCCTTTGGAAATGTTTTCAGTACAACTTTAAAATGTGAATTCTGGAATTAAAAACTGAATTGAGAGTCAGCAAATTTTTTGAAATAATATTATTTTGTTGAACGGAATAAACATATAAAAGTAAGAAACAACATGCTGGGACTTTTTTTCAGAAGAAAAAACCTCTTAGTTAATACATTTGAAGAATATTTTATAGAAGCAGTGAGAAGACACAGAACAGTAAAAGGATCACAGGAGAAAACTGTGGATTGGCAGATGGTCAGTGCTCGCAAGAGAGTGCAAAAAAGGGTTTCTGGGGAGCCCTCTCCTCTACCGTGTTACAGCCTCATCTGAGACTCAGACACCTTGCAGCTGCAGGAAGGATCCTGATGGAGTCCCAGCCCAGCACTATGGGCTTTGATCTCAATTTATCTTAATGCATACCCCTTTTCAACTTCCTTAGCCAATACCTTTCTTATTCAGAAATCACAACCCATACATTTTAATCCCATTCTGGACATTGGCTCCCTTTTTATTGTTTGAGCCTAAGTTGTGTTGGCTTCCTGACATATACTCCATGTCTCACACCCATTGCTATGGGCAGGAAATTATTTCTACCCCACTGTCTAGTGCTTGAGGTCCCGTTGAGGGGGCAGTGATATTCCTAGTTACCGCTGCCTGATCCCCTGGTTAGATTTTTGCATACTACTGATTCTTGGTTTCAGAGTAACAAATACTGTAATCTCATTCCCACTGTGTTGAATCTCCAAGGGCAAACACTTGCCTATCACTCATTGAGCTCTCCAGGTGCTATTTTATGCTTGTCACCTCCTCCCATTGTCTTCTTCAGCTGGGACTACGCCCATGGTGTTTTCTTACTGCAGCTACTTTAAAGAACCATTTCCTCCCCACCTGCTCTCCTGCTCACCTGCTACTTGGATAATCATCAGCCCCTCCCATTTCATGGCCTCTATCATAGCTAGTGGCATAACTAAAGGAGCACTGGAAAGAAAATCTGGCTTTCCTTGTATTTGGCTAATGCACCTGTTAGGTAATGATGTATGATGCTATCAGATAGCAAGGAAATGCAGGCCACAAATAAACCCACAAATTGGGTTCAAGAGGGAAGAATATTTTTAAAATATTATAGTAAGGAGCAATTTATTGGTATTAATAAAAGTAAATGTGTTGCCTTCTATCCTCTGTTGAGTCTTTTTCTACACTTTCTTTTATTGAGTGAGAACCAGCTACTTACCTTTAATTCCTACTCTCAGCACTCATTATGTGACAGAATTAAATTGTATTTCAAAGTTACAAATTTGATTTATTGTAAAGATATTATTAAATTTTAAAACAACTTAAAAAACTACTGTAGTGAACACAACTCAGATATATCTGAAACTATAGAAAGAGGAAGGAGACAAGATTGGACCAAGACAGCATTAAGATTTATAAACTTCTCTGAAATAATACGCATTAGGCAGTGATACACTTGTGTGAACCAACAATTTAGCAGTAATAACCAAAAATAAACAAATAACTGGACTTATAGGCGAGAAAGAGTGCAGTTTAGCTATGTAGGTCACATAGGTCTGAACAATATTTCTTTGGTTTTGTTAGAACTCAATTTTTAAACTGAAATTATGATTCATTTAAAAAATCTAGTGTGAATTAGCAACTTCCAAAAGTATTTTTAAGTACACACAGGTTCTGAAATTTTGTCTCACAAGTGTATAAAAATAAAAGGTTTCTGTTGTCTGGTCACATTTTCAACGTATTGAATATTTCAAAATTACTAAAAGAAGAGATTTTTAACATTCTCACTACAAAAATAGTAAGTTAGCGAGATGATAGATATGTTAATTAATTTGATTAAATCTTTCTACAATGTATGCATATATCAAAACATCACATTGTACCCCATAAATACAAAATTTTTATTTATCAATTAAAAATAAATTTGAAAAAGAATGGCCGGGCACAGTGGCTCATGCCTGTAATCCCAGCACCTTGGGAGGCCGAGGTGGCTGGATCACCTGATGTCAAGAGTTTGAGACCAGCCTGGCCAACATGGTGAAACCCCGTTTCTACTAAAAATACAAAAATCAGTTGGGTATTGTGGCACTCACCTTAATTCCAGCTACTCGGGAGACCGAGGCAGGAGAATCGCTTGAACCTGGGAGATGGAGGTTGCAATGAGCTGAGATCGTGCCATTGCACTCCAGCCTGGGCAACAGAGCAAGAGTCTGTCTCAAAAAAAAAAAAAAAAAGAAAGAAAGAAAGAAAAATGTTGGAAATACCATACTTCCTTATTTCAAATTATATTATAAAGCAATAGTAATCAATGAGTATGCCACTGGCATAAAAAGAGACCCAGAATTCAATGGAACAATATTGAGAGCCTCCAGCATAAACCTAAGCATATATTTTCAACAAAGTCACCAAGAAGACACAATGAGGAGAAGACATTCTCCTCAACAAATGGTATTGGTTAAACAAGATCCACATGCAAAATAATTAAATTGTGCACTAACCTTAGATAATACACAAAATCATAAGACCTGAAACTGTAAAACTCCTAGAAGAAAACACAGAGGATAGCTTTGGCAATGATTTTTTATTTATTTATTTTTATAATTTTAATTTTTAATTGTTGTGCATATATAGGAGGTGTATATATTAACAGGGATGCTTTGATACAATCACACAATGTGTAATAATCACATCACGGAAGATGGAGTATCCATCCCCTCAAGCATTTATCCCTTGTATTACAAACAGTCCAATTACACTCTTTTAGTTGTTTTAAAATGTACAATTAAATTATTATTGACCATAGTTACCTTCTTGTACTATCAAATACTAGGCCTTATTCATTCATGCATACCTTTTTTTTTGTACCCAGTAACTATCCCACGCTCCGGCTCTGAGAGCCCTATTACCCTTCCCAGCCTCTGGTAACCATTCTTCTATTCTCTCTCTCCATGTGTTCAATTGTTTTAATTTTTAGATCCTACAAACAAACAAGAACACGTGATGTTTGTCTTTCTGTGCCTGACTTATTTCACTTAACATAACGACCTCCAGTTCCATTTGTATTGTTGCAAATGACTGGATGTTGTTCTTTTTATGGCTGAATAGTACTCCATTGTGTATGTGTACCACATTTTCTTCATCCATTCATCTGTTGATGGACATTTAGGGTGCTTCCAAATCTTGGTTATTGTGTACATGCTGCAACAAACACAGAGTGCAGATATCTCTTTGACATACTGAGTTCCTTTCTTTTGGATACATGCCCAGCAGTGGGGGCAATAATTTTTTTTAGCTATTATACGAAAAGCTCAGGAAAAAAAGAGCATAAACAATAAAATATCAAAGTAAACTACTCTAAGCTAAACATCAAACTAAAAAGTTTCTGCACAGCAATGGAAAATCAACAAAATGAAAAGCCAGCCTACAGAATAGGAGAAAATATTTGTGAACCTTATATACGATAAGAGATTAATAATCAAAATACATAAGGAGCTCATACATTCAATAGCAAAATAACAAGTAACCTAGCCAAAAAAATGGGCCATGGACCTGAATAGATATTTATCCGTAAAAGTAATGTGCAAGCATATGAGAAAAGTTCTCAATATCAAGGAACTGAAAACCATAATCACAATAAGATATCATCTCACACCAGTAGGATGGCTAGTATTTTTAAAAGGCAAGAGATAACAAGCATTGGTGAGGATGTGGAGAAAAGGGAAAGTGTGTATATAGATGGTGAGAATGTAAATTGATGCAGCCATTATGGAAAGCAGTGTGGAGTTTCCTCAAAAAATTGAAAATATAATTAAAATAAGACCTAGCAATCTGTCTTTTGGGGTTATACCCTAGAAAAATGAAATCTACACCTGAGGTCTGGTGCGGTGGCTCATGCCTGTAATCCCAGCACTTTGGGAGGCCAAGGTGGGTGGATCACTTGAGGTCAGGAGTTCAAGACCACCCTGGCCAACATGGCAAAACCCTATCTCTACCAGAAATACAAAAATTAGCCAGGCATGGTGGTACACACCTGTAATCCTAGCTACTTGGGAGGCTGAGGCACAAGAATTCCTTGAACCCAGGAGGCAGAGGTTGCAGTGATCTGAGATCACGCCAATGCACTCCAGCCTGGGCAACAGAGTGAGACTCTGTCTCAAAAATAAAAACACATCACAGGATTCATCACAGGATTATTCATAGTAGCCAAGATATGGGAACCTAAATGCCTATCAACAGATGAAACGATTAAAATATCTGATATATATGTGTATATATGTATATATGTATGCATATATATCTCATATATATCTCATATACCATGTAATATAAGCATTAAATCTTTAAAACATTAAAACATATAATATACATATCATACTACATATTATACATATGATATATAAGGTAAGCATACGATATACACATACACATATACACATATACACAATAGAATACTATTCAGCCTTAAAAAAGAACCAAATAACATTATTGTTACAATGTGGGCAAATCTAGAGTACACTATGCTAAGCAAAATAAACCAGGCACAGAAAGACAAATTTTGCATGATCTCACTTATACGTGAAATCTAAAAAAATTCAAACTCACAGAATTAGAGAGTAGAATGGTGGTTACTGCAGACAGGGTGGTGGTGGGTGAGGACAGCAGTATTGGTAAAATAGTACAGTGTTTCAGTTAGGCAGGAGGAATACCTTCTGGTGATCCATTGTACAAGGTGACTACAGTTAACAATAATGTATTGTATATTTCAAAAGTAACGTAACAGTGGATTTTAAATGTTCTTGCCACAAAGAAATGGTAAGTATGTGGGGTGATGGATACATTAATCAGCAGGATTCGCCCATTCTGCAATGTATATATGTATCAAAAACATGACTCTGTACCCCATAAATATATAAAATTACATACAGTTGTCAGTTAAAATAAAAATTGAATTGATAAAAGAGAATAAGGCATTGTTTTACACAGGGGTAAATTTAAATCTAACAGTGACCCTAGAGATAGGTACTATTTCTCCCATTTCCAGAGGAAACATGGGATTGGTTACATAGGCGTTGGGAAACTTGCCCAAGGCTGATGAGCTGATGTCATTCGCATCCTATCTCATTTCAGGAATGATTTAAGCATTGCTTTTGGGAGCTAGATGCCTGGACAGTTCCACAAGGTCAAGGCAAAGATCTGCAAGAAACATAGAAGGGGTGAGATTCTGGTGTAGCCCACGTAAACAAAAAGGCAACTGAATAGTCCTGTTCTTAGGGAAAGGGGCTGGCAGTAGGAGGTCAATAATGGGTGACAGCCAGGGTTACAGAAGGCTGGCCAGGGCCCCCACAAATGTGCCTCTGTGAGAATCAGGAAAGATACACTTTGCTCAATGCAGATACAGACTGGGGCATGGGGCTCAGGATGGACATCAGCCCCGATGTCCACCCCCTCTCCCTTGTGCAACACAGCACCTTCAGAAAGGTTGAACTACCTGGCTTGGATGCCAGCCAGGGAGCAGGAACCTGATGAGGGCCACTTGGATAAGAGGGACCTCGGGCATGGGGGGGAAGCAAAACAGCATCAAACAGAAGGTCCTCAGTCCACCGAGGCGGTGCAGGGTGTTGCCTCTGTGCAGGTGCTGCTTACCCGCCCTGTCCTCAGCTTCCCACTATTTCCCAAGCCTGGCGTGACTGTGCTGCGACTCTATTCACTGGGCTGAGAGAAAGGAAAGGGCAGCTGGGAAAAGTTAGGGGAGCACGCAGGATCATGGTAAGAAGTTGTGTCCTCAAGTGGGCTTATGGCTTTTTCCATGGTTCTGTTTCTGCTCCTACCTAAATGTCAATTTCTTTATTCACAACTGGTGTTTCTAGCTATTGTTGATGTCTCCTCAGTTCATTTCACTTATATCTTACAATCTTTTTAGAATAAATTAATCTTAGGACATTTTCAGCATGCAAATTTGGAAGAATATCCTTCTAGGTTATAAATTAAAACACATATTTAAACAAACGTTGCCATTATTGAAAGTAAAAATTATATTTTGAATGACTTTAGAAGCTTTGTAATAGAATTCTAATTACCTCTGATGCAAAAAGTCTAAATGTTAATTATAAAATATTCTAAAGTGTATTCGTTGTCACCTGATGAAGGTGGCACTTTATTGCTAATTGCAATGTCAAACTATTCTTAGAACAATACAATTATAAAACAAAAATTTCTCTAAAATATATAAAATGTGAAAACTAACAAATTAATAAAATATTAAGTTGACAGGCTAAACACAATTTTTCAAAATGACTCTGAAAAACAAACCTATTGGGTTCAGTTTTATTTTGAGGTAGGGAAGCCTATAATACAGTAAACCCTGAACCGCTGCTGGAAAGAACTCAATTCAATATCTTGTTGGTCTCAAAAAATAATTTTATGCTCTAATTAAATTCATGGTTTCAAATTAAAAGTTGATACAAGAAAACACCAAGGGATTTCATAATGCAAAATAGAGAAAGGAAATTAGAACTGGGAGAAAAAAAAAAAGATGACTCTTGATGGAGAAAAGAGAATGGCCATGAGGAAGGTGATCACTGTTATTTATTACTGTAGATGGCAATTTTGTTTAGGGAAGGAAAACATTAATGCATTGGATATGCAGACACACATTCAGATTGCCTGACGTGTTTGAGGCATTACTTCAAATATTAGTTAAAAATTGTAAATTTACATGAAGAGTATTTTTGAAAGTTGTCCTGAGAAACCTAGAATTGACTTTTACAATAAAGCACATATTAAAAAGGTGACTAAAACCTTTGAAAAACAATGTGTTTGCCTATTTTGAAAAGAAGGTTATCTTTGTAAATTAAAATTCAGCAAAATCTAAAAAACACAATTGTACAAGTTTTTTTGATGAAACAAATAGTAGGATTTAGATCAGAGATCTTTAAGCACCAAATTTACTAAAAGGATCTAAGAAAATTTCCAAAGAAAATTCTGGACACCATGTTGAGTAGCCATCATAAGGTAACCCAGTTATGCCTATTGTGACCAAACAGTGAAATAACCCTGGAAGTTAATTTTCCCTCCACTATGGATCAAGTGTCTGTGCTCCTCCCTCTCATTCACATGTTGATACCCAATCTCCAGTGTGATGGAATTTGGAGGTGGAGACTTTGAGAAGCAATTCAGTTATGAGGGCAGAGAAACCTCATGAATGGGATAAGCGCCCTTATCAAAGAGAGTCCAGAAAGCTGCCTCACCCCTTCCTCCGTGTGAGGACACAGCAGCAGCAAGTACTCCAGCAGCAGGAAGTACTGATCTTCTGGTGAGTTTTCTCTAGTTCTTCCTTCATCAGGGCTGGCAGGCATCTTATCTCTGATCCTTCCTGGATAGTCACTTCATCAAATCCACCCACAGCTACCTAAGAACCATTTCCCGTAATAATTTTTGTTTCATAACATTCTATAATCTCAACTTTGTCCTTCTACCAATATTCACTATTTATAATGTAGAGATTTATTTGTAGTATAGGTAAAGGTAATCTTTTCACTGAAATAATTTCACAACCAGTGATTCTTACTACTTTATGTGGCACATGAAGGGAATTCAGCAATGGTGTCCATATCTTGTGATGGGCAACAGGGCATAATCTTATTTAAGAACATTGCTTCTACTTGTATAAATTAGTATATAAGCTCCTTTGCCTTCTCTTAATTTTGTCTTTAGTTTTCAATTTTGATAAAATATCTAGCTGCCTCATTTGCTCATAATAAAGCATTTTACACCATGGCATCTAAAATACATACACTATAGGATGGGATGATTTGCTTCACAGTTTTTCTTTAGTTGAAGTAAATTGTTCTCTCAATAGAACACTCTCCTTTCTCATAGACAATTACATTGTCAAGATAATCCATGTTACGCTGTGGTAACAAGCAACTCAAAATCTCAGTGGCTTTCAACAAGACATTGTTTCTCACTCACACTATATATCTACAACACACTGGCTGCCTCTGTTCCACATCATTTTGACATCAGCCTGGGCTTTGAAGCAGTATGAGTTCATAGCAGGGAGAAAGATATTTTTCCAGGAAGCGCATTTTTTTTCCGGGAAGAAAATATGTCATTTTCATTTCTTTTTATGGCCCCGAACAAGTTACAAGGACAGGGCTGATGTCAATGGGATGGGGAAATACAGTTGGTCCTCTATATCCATGGGTTCCTATCCACGGATTCTACCAACCATAGATTGAAAATATTTAGAAAAAAAAGTCACGAAGTCCCAAAAATCAGTACTTAAATTTACCATATGCCCAGTACTATCTTGAATCCACTGGAATAAACTGATATGTAGGCATTGTACTATTACAAGTAACCTAGAGATGATTTAAAGTAAATGGATGTGCATAGGTTATATACAATTACTGTGATATTTTACAACAGGGACTTTAGCATCCACAGACTTTGGTATCTGAGGGAGCTCCTGGAACCAATTCCCTGTGAATACCAAGAGATGACTGTATGCTTCTTTCCCAGGGAGGAGTAAGGAACACTTTAAGGTGTAATCAAACACTGTCTATCTTTCTGAGCATCATTTTGCTCCCCCACCACATTCAGAGCATACACACTCCCTCATCCAAGGCAACAATCCCAAATTCCCAGCCACAGCCTCCATCATGTGCCTGTCTCATCCAGTCTGGAGACTGTGAAGCAAACTCAACCTAAATGACTGCCTCCTCTTTGCATTCAGGAGAGCAACAGGAACAATAGCACTGCAATACATGCTCCCACTGGGAAAACAGAACAACTGGACCTGCCATCACTGGTCTGTAGCAATCCCAGAAACCTGCTAGGTAGAATTTTGAGAGGCTCCTGTCCTTAAGGTGGAGAATATTCTTTGGGTCCTGACTGCATACCCTGGGATGACAGACTTTCTTCCCAGTATATTTTTCCCTCCATGACCCTTGGTTCTGTTTTTGAAGATGTTCTCTCTTTTTTACCATCTTACTTTGTCATATCTGAGAGGGTCATTGATAATGCATCCTCCCTGGGGCCAGATGGTCTTCTCAGTCCGTTTCTTGTTCTTTGAAGTTGGGTGAACCAAAGCCTATTTTAAATTCTGAAGCATCAAACTCTCTTCTGGCTCAAACTGATGGCTATTGGAAATACAACTCTCTCCAAAACTTACTTGCTTTCTTAATCCTGTGAGAAGCAGCAAATATTTTAACATCGTAATATCATCTACCACAGAGATGGAGCTTATATTTTTCTTTTACATAGAGCTCCTGATGCACTCAATGTAATAGCTGTTCTACCTGCCTTTTATATTTCATTTTTATATCTGACTTGGTTTTGCTGCTAGAAATAACATATGAAAAGCACTCGGAAATTACATGTTGCAGCTGATGTTCCCTAGAGACACCATTCCTGACCCAAATAGTCATTTGGCTTATATTCGAACATAAACATGGATGGCGTCTCACAGCCTACTGAATCTGCTCACTCACTTTTATACTGATGAGCTGCTGGGTTATAAATCTGCCTTCTCGTAGTTTCCAAGCACCATCCTTCCTTCTGCCAATACATAAGCACACAATAAATACAAACTATCTTATAAGCTATAGCGGACCAATCAGCCTATCTTTTACTGTCAACTGATATTGCCTGGAAAAAAAAAAGTAGCTACTAAAAGTAGTTTTATATATACTTTTTATATAACATGTTTTTTTAAATTTTTATATAACATACGTTTCCTCTTTGTTTTTCTTTCAGTGTGTTCTAATTTGACATTTTCCTTTAAAGTGTACCTCATAACCTAAATATAGATCTTTAGGTATCCTTGGGTCACTATAAAATTGAATGGAGCCACTATTTCCCTCATTTAAAATAACGACTCTTCCATTTTTTTGCAGATTACATATTCACGTCTGTGGGGTTTTTTGGTAGGTTTTTTGTTTTGTTTTGCCCACTACATTGTTGAACTGATTGTTTAAAGGCATTATGTAAAATCCCTTATTGTTTAGCTTGTCATTTAACACAATTGCTATATATCTTTGCTACTGGTCCTGCACAGATTAGATGGTCATGCCTTTTATATTTTTATTCAAATGATTAATAAAAGGTTGAAAAGGACATAGCCAAGGATAAAGCCCGTGGCACCCTACTGGAAACCACCTTAACGTCGACATCTATCCATTAATCACCACTTTGGGTTGAGTTTTTCAATCAGCTACTAATCCATCATTTTGATCTTGCACTTTTCTAAATCTTGTCCACAAATGCCTAGTCTGACATGATTTGTTTTTTGTGGGCCTATATTCACCGCCTCCTCAAGGAACCATCTTTCAGCTTTAATGATGTGTTCCTTAGACAAGAAGGCAATATTATACTACACATCAGCAGTAAGCACAATCTTTGTCCAACTTTTCAAAGTGTAATTATTATTTGTCAAACTTTAAAAAACTTGTAGAACTTTACTAAGTTTTCTCAACTCATTTCAAGAAATGTTCGTAAACTCATTGGCAAATTTTCTGAGTAACTTGGATAGCAGTTCTTCTGCTTTAATAGACTTCAAAGAAGCTATGTGTGCTATTAAAACTTCCTTCAACTACCTCAGGTTTCAAAGTCTTTCTCACTAGTGTCCATTTTGTTTGCTTTTGTTTGAGAATAATTCTAGAAACTGTATTCTAATTCTCTCACCGTCAATCATCAATATAACAAACCCCATGGCATGTGCTATCCACTCATTGCTGAGGTTGTCTTGAAAACAGCCATTATTTCACCCTGTCATTCTTGTAGTCAGTTTATTTGCTGACTCCGGATTAAACTAGAAAGCAGGTGTTTTAAAGTTTAGCTATAACTGTGCTTCCATTAAATGTAAACAAGAGAGACAGGACCTGCCGTGGAAAGAAGACTGAATGTGGGTCCACATATGCTGGGCATCAGACTAACCTCCAAACTTTTTAGTTCTGTATTTTGGTAAGTCATAAGATTCTCTGACTTACAGTTTGTTCTTTAAAATTATGAAAGAAAAGGATTTTCTCACATCGAGTGCCGTAGCAATGAGAAAAGTATATAAACCACCTTAAAGTACTATCTAAGTGGTAAATAAGGCTCTTTACTATTGTTATTACTTGATAATTTAAAGTTGATATAAAGCATAAGAATAAGAAAGGGAAAATAAAAGCAGTGTATTGAGAACTGAAGGAAGAAATAAATTATATATACTGAGGATGATTAAGTCATTGTTTTGTCTATATATTTAATAGCTGGCAAAAAACCTATCCATTCTTATTTAGTCATTCAAAGCCAAGAATAGTCAACAATGACATCAACTGAGTATAAAAATTAGGTACTCTTTTTAGTATCAATATGTCACTAATTAAGGTTTTGAGAAAATTTCTGATTTTTTTTAACTTTGTAGGTCACATTTTAAATATTTTTCTAGCTTTTCAAATTTAAAACAATTTCATTTCACATTAAAATATATTTATGATGTGCAACTAGGAATACATTTTATTCAATCATTGTTTTTCGAATAATTGGGAAAATATGAATGATGGAACTAGCTGACAGCATATTTTAATTAATTTCCTTTATATGGATACTATTTAATAACTTACAGTTAGGAGCATCCAAAATTTTAAATTTTAAAGAGTGAAGTCACAGCAAATTTAACCAAGAAGGTTTTCATTACATTAAATTTTGAGCCCCAAATATATGAATCTATTTCCCAGAGAGAGACTGATCCATAGAAATGTGTTTTCTTACCTATTTTTATATTTTTGATAGTCTTTTTGTAGTTTATGTTCTTTGAGAAATGAGGAAAGTCACTGTTAACACTATTTCAACACATTTTGAGACATCAAAAGATAAAATCATAACAATAATGACAATGATAGTATCTTTTGCTGTTCATTTAAAGTTAATGGCTAGTTTATAATTACTAATATTTAAAGAACTAGTTGGTTCTTAAGTGGAAAATGAATTTTAATTTCAAAGGCATTTAAATTAAAGGGAAGAGCTCTTTAATTTTACATTCATTACAAGCTAATCACTTTTCTAAAATATTGCAGCATAGTTGATTTTTAATTCTGAGACACAATTCAATTTAAATCAGCACTATTATACTGTGTTACAATGATATTTAGTCACCCCATCATGATTATTTGATTTAGCCAAATTAAAGTCTGTTTCATGGTTTTAAGATACAATAACATATATCAAAACACCATCAATGTAGTTAATAAAACTCTTTACACAGCAATAGTTATTTGTGTCAGATTCAAACATTTCCTCCAGAACACCCATGCAAACAGAAGAGTCAGAGTGAGTTCCCATCATTTTTCTGTGTGAGAACAGAATGAAAGCCATGCTGACAGTGATGTGTGTGCATCTATGTTTCTGTACTCCACATGCGTACTTGTATGTCCCTTAGCTGAGCCAACTTTTGAAGACAGCTGTTTTGTGGTACCTGTGGGGATTGGTTCCAAGACCCCTGTGGATACCAAAATCTGTGATTGCTCAAGTTTCTGATAGAAATATATTTGCACACATCCTCCTGTATAATTTAAGTCATTTCTGGATTACTTATAACACCTAATACACAGTAAATTCTATGTAAGTAGTTGTTGTACTATATTGTTTAGGAAATGATTACAAGAAAAAAATGTCTGTGCATGTTCAGTACAGACACATCGTCCTTTTTGTTCTGAATATTTTCCATCCATGACTAATTGAATCTGCAAAATCAGAATCCACAAATACAGAGGGCCAACTGTAAATGTACTTATTTCTTTCTGTTCTGGGTGGTATCAGAAAAACTTACCAAATGTCTAACTTTTCCATGAAGGGAAAGAAAACTCCCCCTCCTCAGAAGACAAAAGTATAGAGAGAGTTATTATAATTTTTAAACATTCCTTTTCTTACTCCTCCCCCAAAGTAGACTAGGGTGGTGGGGGGCAGGTTGGTGAGATGGAGGAGAGCACCCCAAGAGCTCTCCTCCCCAGTGTAGCTTGGCTTCCTCTACAACACAAAGATGATTTCACCTCCAGTTGGTGCTTGTCCAGGACAGTCATATGAAGGTCATTTGGCCATACATCTCAACCTCACTCTCCAATTAGCTTTATTAGCTGTTATTCAACAGCTTTAATTTTATTATAATTTTATAATATATGCTATTTCCTGTAATTATATTAATATAATATTATTTTATTATTTAAGCTTTAATTTCATTTAAGCTTTTATTTCTATTTTTATGGTTCTTACACCTCACTTCTCAATTAACTTCAAGCTATGAGCAGACAGGAATGTAACTGATCGGCATTCTTTACCTTGCCAGTAGACAGATTTGTTTTCTCTCTTCTTAGTATCCCTCCTTGTTGAATTTTTTAAATGAGAACTGGCTATGCAACTATGTAAAGTCTTGTCAGGAACTTAAGTAGTTGTAGCATAAATCCTATAACATAGGCCAGGCGTGGTGGCTCACGCCTGTAATCCCAGCAATTTGGAAGGCCGAGGCAGGCGGATCACGCGGTTAGGATATCTAGACTATGCTGGCTAACACGGTGAAAGCTCATCTCTACTAAAAGTACAAAAACAAAATTAGCCGGGCATGGTGGTGGGCGCCTGTAGTCCCAGCTACTCAGGAGGCTGAGACAGGAGAATGGCGTGAACCCGGGAGGCGGAGCTTGCTGTGAGCCGAAATAGCGCCACTGCACTCCAGCCTGGGCGACACAGCGAGACTCCTTCTCAAAAACAAAAACAAAAACAAAAACAAAAAACAAACAAACAAAAAATCCTATAGCATAAAAACAGAGCTTTTGGGTAGAAAACGTCTTTGCACTGCTCTGGCCATGCAGGTTAGGACGTGTGGGTTTGCAGCACGGCAGAGTTCACTTGGGAAGCGCAACGGGCACAAGATGGAAGGCACGTCACCTCTGTCTGTCTGTCTGTTTCAGTTACATGAGCAGATTAATATTCATTTCTTTAGAGTAACTTGAACTGGATTTCTATAATCTGCAACAAAGAGAGTCCTGTCTAAACACAGGTACCCACGAGTAAGGAATGCAAACAACGGAACATAACATTGGCTGTGTTGAAGGAATCTCTGACAAGGAGGATGTCTCTATCTCCAGCTAAGTAATCGCAAATTTGTGTTATGCATGGCAAAACATCTACGTAAATTGTTGCTTGCTTTGTTCAACATTGTGTACCTGTTGAATATTGTGTGTCATTGAAATGACCTCTTTTTCTTTAGCAGCTCTACTGAGAAATAATTCACATAACACACAACTCACCCATTTAAAGCTCAGAATCCACTGTATAACAAGGATATATCAACATAGTTGCAGATGTGCAACCATGACCATAACTACTTTTAAAACTTTCCATCACTTCCATCAAAATCTTCATACCGATGAGCAATCAAGCCCAATCCCTCCTGAACCCATCTCACAGGCCAGACCTGGGCAATCACTAGTTACATTCACTCTCTATCGACTTGCCTATTCTGAACATTTTGTGTGAATGGAATCAGAGCAAGGTTTACCTATGTTGTAGCGTGCATCAGTACTTTATTCCTTTTGGTTGCCTAATAATATTCCATGGTGTATACGTATTACATTTTACTCATTCAGTCATCAAGTAATGGACATTTGGGTAGTTTTACTGTTTGACTGTTACAAAAAAAAATGCTGCTACATATATTAATTTGCTAGTCTTTGTGTAGCTATATTTTTTCATTTCTCTTGGGTATATAGCTAGCAGTGAAATTGCTGTGTCATATGGCAACTCTTTGTTTAAACTTTGGAGATACTGCCAAATAGCTTTTCAAAAAGGCTGAAATATTCTGCATCCTCATAAGCAATGTATAAGATTTTCATTTTTTTCCACATCCTTTCCAAAATTTGTTATCCATCTTTTATATTTAGTCATTCTAACGGGGTGAAGTGGTATTTCATGGTTTTGATGTGCATTTCCTTAATAGTGAATGAAGTTGAGTGTCTTGTATTTGCTTACTGGTCACGTGTATATCTTCTTTAGAGAAATAGCTCTTCAAAATTTTTGCCTAATTCTTGATTGTTTGAAAATTTAAATTTTTTTAGTTGTAGGAGTTATGTATACATTTAGAATGAAAGTTCCTTATCAGATATATGATTTGCAAATATGAGAGTACATATAAGAGAAATCTTTAGTTTGCTTTTCATCACTTTAAAAGATAATTGACTATCTAAAGAAAAATTATATAAATATATTGAAATTTCTAACTTGTGTAGAAATAGAAATGTATGAAATGTGTAATATATACAGAAATAAAATAGAATAAAATATAGAATGAAGAAAATAAACCTATAATATTTGTATCTCCCAATATAGATCAAGTGATACATTTTGAAAGAGTACTGTCATAAGTTAAGATACATAACATAAATACTAGAAAATTCTTTAAAATATGTATTATTAGTAATACAATAGTGGCCACAGTGGAATTATTAAAAATAAAAAAATTAATTTACAAAATACAAGAAAAGAGAAAGAAAGTGGTAAAAGAACAGACAGGACAACACATGATGGAAAACAGTTAAGAAGAAGATGGATATGACACAGCCATATTTACATTGTATTCATTTTTATTGATATAGATACTTGTATTATATCTTTTTGTCATTAGTTTTTTAACCTATATATTTTTAAGTTAATATGTGCATTCTAAGAACTTGAAAAACACAAGCAAAAAGCAAACTCATTCACAACCACATGTAGCAACAGTTCAATGTATCCTTCTAGGTCCTGTGTGTGTATAGACGCAAGATCTAATTTTACAGAGTTGAGATTGTGTAGTATATATCATGCTGTTTTCACACATCTTGTTTATTTACCAATTCAAAAATCAAAGGTATGTGAGTATTTTGATAACCAAGAATACGCTACATCAACTCAGTCTATTAGGAAAAAAATGCAATATTGCCTTTTTCGGAACAAAAATTTCATAGAAAACAAAAATGATCACAGGTCTCTAGATAAAAGTACTTGCAAAGTTCTGATTAAAATATTAATTTTCTGATTAAAATATTCACTTAATGCTCAATTAAAGTGAACCATAAAACAACAACTTAAATTAAGTATGTTTCTAAAGTAATTCATTATCAGATCTATGCTATTCAGATATTAGCAAGAAGGTGTGTTTCTACTGAATTACTTAATGTATTCCTATGGTACAGCCAAAAAAAGATGCACATACATCACTGGCTACCCTCAAAATATAAATATGAACACGTTGCTTACTCCTCTCCTCTTATACTCCCTTTTGCCTCTCTACTGCTCACATAATCAACAAGTCCTGACATATACTTCTCAGAGGTGGTCTAACAATTCCATGTCCAATATGGTCCTTTTCCATCAGTTATAACAAAAACGTATTTACAAGTTGGCTAATTCACTAGCTCTGCTTTTATCATACATTGCCACCTCAGGACATCTATAAAACTTAGAAGTTGGAAAATAGTGAATTTTTCCACAATAAACACTTTACTAAAAATGCTCATACAGACCTATGGTTGTCATCTGAAACCATCTTCTCCCTATGGAGGTCCTAAAAAGAGCCCTTCTCTTCACCCCTCCTCTTCGCCCTCTTCCACTATCCCAGTGACTGGGTACAGAACTATGTCCAACTCCAAGAGGTGGAGTAACAAAGGTCATTCTTGGAAGACAGGCCTTCCTAAAAACAAACCAAGGACATTTATAAAGGGGTGGTAATATTACTACCTCTACTTTTAACATATGTCGAGTATTAGGACTTGGACTTGTTTATCCTTTCATACACAGCAGTATGAACCAAAATGCACATATAGAACAATTATTAGACCATCTGAACTAATTAAATTCATGGGACAGAACCCTTCTTTCTGTATACTTCCTCCCTCCCACCTGCCACCCTTCAGTGAATAGTCAGTATCTTTTAAAAATATATCTTTTAAAAAAGGAGACTGTCAGATTAGGGAAAAAAAAAAAAAAAAAAGGAAAAACCTAAGAAACCCACTCTCAGTATAAAGACGTAGGTAATGTGCGATATTACTTTGAAATGATATGATATCTCTGATTTGCTTTAAAATGCTTCAGCCAAAAAGAAAAAAGAAAAAATATTTAAAAAGAGGAAGATGATCTGGTAATATTTTAAGTTTAGGGATCTGGTTGATAAATGTGTGAGTGAGAAATTTGATTTTTTTTTCTATTTTTGTATATGTTCAACTTGTTACAATAAGATGCTTAAAATACACAACTACAGGCTCCCCCCACATCCTTTTAGTCATTGATAATGTCATAAATCACAAATTATTTCTTATAAACTAAAGGAAATGCTAGCAAGGGCATAGGAAGCTCTAAAGCAGAGGAAGGGTTCAAATGGGATTTTCACAAGGGGAACACAGCTGAGGGTTCCCCATCCCAGGACTTCTCCTGACAACACAGCTAGCAAGTACTCCCACCTCTGAGCACAGTCCACCAAGGAGAAGCTAGAGCCCCTGGGTACATGTCCTCGCTCCAGGCATGGCTCCAGAGGCCAGGCCTGAGATAGAACTGGTTATGTGTGTAAAGGGCTCAGGCAGAACACCAAGACTTACCCGTAAGAGTCAGGCACATCTATAGAGAGGGGCTGATGCAACATGACAAGGACTGGCACATGCCATGAAAAGAAATGAATTTCAAAAAACTTTTTTGCTGGAAAATTCAAGAGATAAGGTCCCTCTTTTGTGCAGATTGCTAATCTGATAGAAAATTAGTCTTTGAATCCCAGTGCTCATGATATTGTATCTGTTACAGAGAAATAACATTATATGAGGGAGGGAAGGAATGGAACTCTATGGAATTACAGAAACTTCTGCATCCAGCATATCTGAATTGAGAGTGACTCTGGGCATTTTGGTTCATTTTGTGACTTACTACCATTTAATCTGGGATTGCCATTTGCCACAAGTTAACATTTGATTTTTTCAGGCATTTTCTGGGATGCTTTGGGGGAGATGCTCTGGCAATGAAGACCATCAGAAAGACCGGAATGTAGAAGTGAGATGCAATGATGCAAAGTCGAGGGCTGAAAGATGGGATTCTGTCCCTCTCTGCTTTCTTCTTACTTCCCAGGATTCTGAGAGCCAGAATTGTGATTCCAGGCCAGAGTCAGGGAATTATTGTCTGAGGAAACTGACCAAATCGAAATGAAGACCTATAGATATGGACATGTATAGTTCCATTAACGACTGGATCTAGCCCAACATGAAAGCAGAACTTCCAATCAGATGTACATGGTCATTACATAATGTTAAAGGGATAAATTCAGCAAGAGGATATAATGGTTGTAAATATATATGCACTCAACACTGGAGGACCCAGATACATAAAGCAAATATTATTAGTGCTAGAGAGAGAGTTAGGCCCGATACAATAATTGCTGGAGACTTTAACACTCTGCTTTCAGCTTTGGACGGATCATCCAGACAGCAAATCAACAAAGAAACAGCAGACTTAATCTGCACTTTACAACAAATGAACCTAATAGATATTTAAGAACATTTCATCCAACAGCTACAGAATACATATTCCCTCAGCACATGGATCTTTCTCAAGGTTAGGCTGTAGGTTAGACCAAAAAACAAGCCTTAAAACATTTAGAAAAATTGAAAGAATAACAAGCATCTTCGTTAACCACAATGGAATAAAAGTAGAAATCCATAACAAGAGGAATTTTGGAAACTATGCAAACACATGGAAATTAAACAAAATGATCCTGAATGACCAGTGGGTCAATGAAGAAATTAAAAAAGAAACTAATAAATTTATTGAGACAAATGGTAATAGAAACAAATCATACCAGAATTAATGAGATACAGGAAAGCTGTACTGAGTGAAATTTATAGCTGTAAATGCCTACATCAAAAAATAAGAAAAACTTCAAATAAATAACCTAATGATGCATCTTAAAGAACTAGAAAAGCAAGAGCAAACTGAACCAAAATTAGGAGAAGAAATGAAATAATAAAGATCAGAGCAGACATAAATAAATTTGACATGAAGAAAATAATATAAAATATCAAAAAAAGTTTTTTTGAAAAGATAAAAAAAAATTATAAACCTTTAGCCAGACTAAAAAAAAAGAGAACAGTCCAAATAAATGAAATCAGAGATGAAAAAGGAGACATTATAACTGATACCACAGAAATTCAAAGGATCATTAGTGGCTACTATGAACAATGATATGGCAATAAATTGGAAAATCTGGAAGAAGTGAATACATTCCTAGACACATACAATCTACAAAGATCAAACCACAAAGAAATCCAAATCCTGAACAGACCAGTAACAATAACAAAATCAAAGTCATAATAAAAAGTCACTCAGTAAAGTAAGCCCAGAACCCAATGGCTTCACTGCTGAATGCTACCAAACATTTAATGAATTAATATCAATCCTGCTCAAACTATTTCAAAAAATAGAGAAAGAATGAATACTTCCAAACTCAATCTACAAGGCCATTACCCTGATACCAAAACCAGAAAAAGACAAATCAAAAAAAAAAAAAAAAAAAAAGACCAGGTGCAGTGGCTCATGCCTGTAATCCCAGCACTTCCGGAGGCTGAGGAGGGCAGATTGCTTGAGGCCAGAAGTTTGAGATCAGCCTGGCCAACATGGTGAAACCCTGTCTATACCAAAAATACAAAAATTCGCCAGGCATGGTGACGCATGCCTGTAGTCTCACCTACTTGATAAGCTGAGGCATGAGAATCTCTTGAACCTAGAAGGTGGAGGTTCCAGTGAGCCAAGACTGTGGCAT
Organism: Trachypithecus francoisi; assembly: GCF_009764315.1. Taxonomy (NCBI): domain Eukaryota; kingdom Metazoa; phylum Chordata; class Mammalia; order Primates; family Cercopithecidae; genus Trachypithecus; species Trachypithecus francoisi. Next base: position 148,463,709 of record NW_022681469.1, on the reverse strand, counting down.
TGCACTCCAGTCTGCATGACAGAGTGAGAGTCTGTCTCAAAGAAAAAAAAAAAAAAAGCAAAAAACAAAAACAAAAACTAAAGGCCAATATCTCTGATGAATATTGATGCAAAAATCCTCAACAAAATACTAGCAAACCGAATTCAACAATGCATTAAAAAGATTATTCATTATGACCAAGTGAGATTTATCCCTGGGATGCAAGGATGGTTCAACATATGCAAATCAATCAATGCAATACATCAGATCAACGGAACGAAGGACAAAAAATATATGATCATTTCAATTCAATTAATGCCAAAAATGCATTGGATAAAGTTCTACATTCTTTCATGGTAAAAACCCTAAAATACTAGGTATAGAAGGAACATATCTCAACATAATAAATGTCATATATGATAGATCATTCAGTGTCATACTGAGTGGGGGAAAATTGAAAGGCTTTCCTCTTAGATCTGGAACATGATAAAGATCCTCACTGTCATCAGTGATTCAACCTAGTACTGGAAGTCCTAGCTAGAACAATCAGACAACAGAAAGAAAGAAAGGGCATCCAAACTAGAAAGGAAAAAGTGAAATCATCCTTATTTGTAGATGATATGATATATTTGGAAAAACCTAATACTCCACCCAAAAACTATTAGAACTGATAAATTCAGTAAAGTTGCAGGATACAAAATCAACATACAAAAATCAGTAGCATTTCTAAATGCTAACGTTGAACAATGTGAAAAAGAAATAAAAAAGTAATCCCATTTACAATAGCCACACATAAAATTAAATACTTATGAATTAACTTAACCAAAAAAGTGAAAGATCTCTATAATGAAAACTATACAACACTGATGAACAACATTGAAGCAAACACCATAAAAGGGAAAAATATTTTATGTTTATTAATTGGAAGAACCAGTACTGTTAAAATGTCCATATTATCCAAAGCCATCTACTATTATAAATACTACCACATTATTCAATGCAATCCCCATCAAAATACCAATGACATTTTTCACAGAAATAGAAAAAAACTATCCTAAAATTTATATGAAACCATGGAAGGCCCAGAGCAGCCAAAGCCTAAGCAAAATTAAACAAAACAAAACAAAAAGCAAACTGGAAGAATCACATTACCTGTTTTCAAATTATGCCACAGAGCAATAATAACTGAAACAGCATGGTACCAGCAAGAACACAGACACATAGACCAATGGAACAGAGCAGAAAACCCAAAATCAAATCCATGTACCTACAGTGAACTCATTTTGGACAAAGTTGCCAAGAACATACACTGAGGAAAAGGTGGTCTCTTGAATAAATGGTGCTGGGAAAACCGGATATCCACAAGCAGAAGAGTGAAACTAGACCTCTATCTCTCACTGCATATAAAAATCAAATCAAAATGAGTTAAAAACTTAAATCTAAGCCTACAAACTATGTAACTGCTACAAAAAGCATTGGGGGCACTCTCTAGGACATTGGTCTGGACAAAATTTTTTTGAGCAATATCCCACAAGCACAGGCAATGAAAGCAAAAATGGACAAACGAGATCACATTAAGTCAAAAAGCTTCTGCAGTACAAAGGATACAATCAACAAAGTGAAGAGACAACCCACAGAATGATGTGATTATTATACATTGCACACCTGTACCAAAATATCTCATGTACTCCGTAAGTATATACACCTACTAGGTACCCACAAAAATAAAAAAAAAGTAAAAAAAGGTAAATACATAAAAATTAAAGATTAAGTTAGACTTTTCAGACGGGTTAGAGTTCAGTAAATTCCCAGCCCATAGACCCTTCCTCACTAGGCTTTTGGAGGATAGGAGCAGACTCAACTCCCATCCTCCAAAAGGATGGGAAGCAGACTTTTTGGAGGATGTCAAGGCAGACTCAGAGCCAGGAAGCAAGGGACCCAGCACAGCAGAGAGGAAGGGGATTTCACATCAACGGTGAGAGGAAATCTCCAGACAGCAAGTGTGCAACAGACTGGAAATAAACAGACCATACCGGAACAGTGGAAGAAGGACCTAGAAGAACTGCTCCCAAGAAAATAAAAAAGGGACACATGGATGTGCCTGTCTGTTGTAAGAGGAGGTTTGAGTACTTACTCTACTTTTGGAAAGGAATTATCAACAGCTGTGAAAACTACAAGGAAAATTTTAAAGCATAAGACTACTGCATCTATATAAATATATTAACACAAATGTATTAATTATAATATTAATTTGAAAAAAGGAAAAATGTACAAATTGGATCACATCAAGTTAAAAAGCTTCTGCAAAGCAAAGGATATGTAAATTGTTGCTTTACTATTTTGGGTGCTGTTAATGTATTTTCATTGTGTGCTGTTAATGTATTTCCTTGAAAATACATTAACAGCACCCAAAATAGTAATGCAACCATTTAAAAGCTATTTAAATATAAATATCAATTTAAACAAGTTGAAACAATAGAGGAATAGAATTTGCCTATTTAGACGGGAGCTTGATAGAACCACATTTTTATTTTTCATAGAAAAACATTAATTGCTAATATTTGCAATCTAATAATCTAACAATATCAGTAAGTGGATATTACTTAGACAAAGTAATATTATTTAAGAAAACATGGAAGTCAGGGGTGAGGCTTAAGGGAAGTGACAGACACACAGGCAGCCCTGAAGTGAGGTGAGGACGTAGGGCTGACATAGTGGGAACAAGGAAGGAATACGGGGTGTAGATGAATGCTGCTGTGGTTGTAAGTGGAGGAATGGAATTTGGTGACATAACTAATAGAGACAGAAAGTCAAGAAGAAGAAACTAAGAAGGAGTTGATTTGGAAACTACTTAAAATATTTTTAAGAGGATTGTGGAACATCGAAGTTAATGAGTATAGAATTTGAAAATTTTGATCTATAGACCAAAAGAACAATTTGTCCCAGTGCTATGAATATGGAAGCCTTTGAGACAAGACTATATTTGAAATGAATTAACAGATATAATTGATTGCGTGAAGTCTTTGGAGAGACTATATGGATTAAAGAAGAGTTGAAGAAAGTGTCATAAATAACATCAACT